>NC_136747.1:3699207-4443373 GCF_936440315.1 Barbus barbus | reverse complement strand
CATTTCTATATTCGTGATTAATGGCATCCAAAATAAACGTTTTTGTTTACATAATATGTGTGTATACTGTGTATATTAATTATGTACATATAAGTACACACACATGCATGTATATATTTAAGAAAAATATGTTATGTTTATATATTAAATGTTAATGTATAATATATGTATAATATAAATGTATATACATGTAAATATTTTCAATATACTTGCATGTGTGTGTATTTATATATACATAATAAATATACACAGTTCACACACACATATATTATGCAAACAAAACTTTTATTTTGGATGCCATTAATCATGATTAATCATTTGACTGCACTAATTTATACATTTCAACAACTCATTCTTCAGCGTGTACATTGACTGAAGCATTACATCGGTGTATTTTCCACTGACTGTGCTCAGGTCTGATAAAGAACTGCTTGTTGTTGTGCTTATCATTAGAAAGTAAAATAAAAATCATATAGAACAGGGGTGTCCAAACTCGGTCCTGGAGGGCCACTGTCCTGCAGAGTTTAGCTCCAACTTACCTCAACCTTAGTATGCCCGTGTGTGTGTGTGTGTGTGTGTGTGTACATACTGTATACATCAGTGAAAATCAGTATGTTTGGTAGATGTAAATGTAATAACTCCACTGTTTACCTTCAGTTTATACAAAAGAAAAAGTTCAGCGGCTGCACATCGGTTCAAAATATGAGCCAAATGCGTTTCGAGCCTTTAGTTAAGAAAATTAGAAAATTAGATTTAAACTTAATGAAGCTATCGACAAATTCATATTACACCATAAATTTACATAAATCCTAATTAAACATACTAATCATTGACGTCATTGTGATGTCACAAATACTGATGTTCAGAATAAATGTCAACCCAGATTCACATCAGTCAGTCATATGTAATTTCCACATGTATTCTTATTCCACCTTTACACTACAGTTAACAGATGCATCTGATTATTATGAATCTAATAATATCTGAAACTGATCAAATCATGCAAACATGTAATATGGATGTAAAATAAACTGCATATGTCAGTATACTGGACATCGAATGTTTACTCAAAATTGTTACATTAAAATCTACAAAGTTTACACAATAAGTTGTTTTCTCAAATATTATAACAGTAAGACAAAAATATTCAGGTAAAACATGGCATAATAAAATCTTACTTTTCAGACAGTGTGAGAGATGAGGAAACTATATCAGTTTCACTGATGATTGACTCCAAACAGTAAACCCAGGATAGAGCGTCTGAGTGAATGTGGTCTGGACTGAGTGGATGAGGTTCATTGTGTCAGAGACGCTGTAGAAGGACAGAGTTCCTGCTCTGAGATCCACATACACTCCTATTCTCCTGCAGCTGGAGCCAACAGGGAGTTCAGTCTCTTTATTATTGTGCCAGAATGAGAAACTGGAGGAAGAGCAGAACAAACTCCAGGACTGATCATTATATCCAAACACACACTCATACACAGATGCCTTCCTGCTGATGCTCTTATATGACACTGATATATACACATAACTCCCACTCCACTCAATCTCCCAGTAACAGCGTCCACTCACACTCTCTCTACACAACACCTGACGATAACTATCAAATCTGTCTGGATGATCAGGATACGGCTGAGGTGTGTCAGTGTCAGTCACCACTCTGTTCTCTTCAGACAGACGGAGGCGTTTCTGTGCAGTGTTTGGATCCAGAGTGAACTGATGGGAATCTGATGAAGAAAAACACAAAAAACTAACTGTAATCAGTGGTTGTTAAAGTTAAACTGTTAAAAAACTCTTTGCTCAGACTGAAAAAGTGATTTTTTTGAAAATGGATTCATTTTATTTGGTTATGCTTTTCTTTTCTTGTACATGAACACAAATGCTCACACATTCACATGCAGGTCTACAATTCACACACAAGCACAGAAAGCTGCAGATATCTGGACAGAACAGACAAACAAGTCAAGCTGCATTTTCAGAAAAGTACTGGATTTGTTGTATTGTTGCTATGATGATCAGTCAGTATTAAAGTATGAATGAACTATTGGGCAGCACGGGGCACAAAGTAACACAGGGTCAGCCTCAGAAGTCACTCCCACGGAAACTTTTCTGGAAACACTTCAGGAATGTCGAAGGTTGTATCCGAAATCGCCCCCTATACCCTCATTCACTATTCCCTACATTAGTCCACTCATATAGTTCACTTGAAGGAGTGAATGAAAACGAGTGAGTGAATTCGGACACTGAGTGCACCGGAAGGACTGCCGTTTTTGCATATTATGTATATTACATTATTATGTACATTATGTATAAACCCTAATAGTCAATTTACAACTAATTGTTTTATTACGCCGTGGACGAGCGCTTCTAAAATCAATGAATGGATGATTCAGCTGCGGGCGCCATCTTCTGGTGAGACGCGGGAATTCATTCGGCGCGCGACTCTCGCAGTGCATTCTGGGGATTCTCTAGCCGTTGAGTGTACATCGTTTGAACACTCGTTTTTGCGGTGCATTGTGGGATTGAATGAGTGCACTCGAGAACATCCACTATGGTTTCGAACACCACTTAAAATGTCTGTCTATATAGGGGGCGATTTCGGATACAGCCGAAGTCGACATATGACTGGTTGAATTAAACCGGATTTCCGGGAGACGCGAGTGTCACATTTATTTTCGGTCCGGTGGCGTCAAACTCATTCACGAAAGAAGAAAGCTGGCTACGCGAGACTAGGGCTGTATCCGAAATCGCCCCCTATAGTCTTTTGAAGATATCGCTGAACATTTATTTTAGTAACATGATATTTCTGGCTTAAGAAAATTTCTCATCTCAGTTTTTATTAATTTAAAATGAGACAAATCAGCTATTATTTTAATCTCAAATCTGTTATTTATCAGTTTAGATGCTTGGATAACTAGCAGAAGACACTAACCGGTTTTAAACTCCAGCTGTTCAGATACAATCTGCCCTGCCGTGCTATTCTGTGACATTAGCGATGTAAGATTACTAATGAGAAACAGGTCAATAAAGACTGACAATCAATGTTTAACGTTCAGAAATTGTTATTTCAAGACATGTAAAGCACTTTGGCTCGTTTATATGGGCCGTCCCAGGCATGGCTGCAATATGTTCAGTCAAACTCAAAAATCAGATTACTTTTCATTCTTAAAAACACCATTATTTTATTTAAAATAAATAATGATTTTATTTTATTGACAAAATATTTTAGTTGGTGTTGTATATTTTTTTCATAAGATCAGAACATTTTAAGCTGTCATACGTGCCCCTCAGATGTTACAACGTACCCCACCTACGGGGCATGTTGTCACATTTCACTGCTGGTTATATTCTGTATAATTGTGTATGTGACCAATAAAAAAAAATCTTGAATCTTGATTTCACTTCCTATTTTTGAAGTTAAAAATAAAGAAAAACGTCTACACTGTAATTATGAAACAAAGCGTCATATTTGTACTAGACAAGTGTGAGATTACTGTGGATAATTAAATATACTCTGAACCCCATGTGAATTTACACAGTTTGAGAAAGTTAAAAAGTGTTACTCTGTGCCCCGCTCTCCTCTATTGGACATCAATTTATTATCACGTTATTTATTTGTATGTTGGTTTGTAGTGATTTTAAGAAAGTAACTTCAAATTAAATGAGTGTTAATCAGTATTGCAGTACTTTATGAAACAGTAAGCAATAATAACGTACTGAGTGTAAATTATAAATTATAATCACATCAAAAATGGCCCGTGATTTACCACCAATGCCACGTGAGCTGCTGTCAGAAGATCATGTTTTGTAATGTTGTCCAGCTCAACCAAACGTTGGCTGGCGGAGTTACTGTAAATAGCCTCCAAGAAGGCAGAGTAAGCTGTAAGTAAGTTGATTAGAACCTTAGGGAAGTAATTAGTAAACTGCAATATTCTGTAATAAATTTGCCTAAACTGCACATGATTAATAAAAACACTGATAATGTTTTCTGTCACTTTAAACTAAACGTACTAGATGAAGTATCTCAGTGTGTGTTATTGTGTTTGTTAGTGACTTACATTGTAGGAAGTCCTCTCTGGTCCTGGGAACAATGTTACTGTGAGTGACTGAGAAAATAACAGATATAAACACAGAGAGAAAACCATGCCTGTATCCATTCCTCAGACATTTCTAACATTTTCATGATAATATTAGATGCTGTTTGTCTCATTACAGACAGCAGATGAATCTCTAATATTTTACCAGATATCTTTTTCATCTCCTCTTTGCAGAAATCCTCCAGTTTGTGTCTCAGCTGACGGACAGATTCTCTCACAGCATCAAAAGAAGAGAGGAAACTGACAGAGATGTTTTCTGTGGATTCAGGAGGAGCTGAGAGAGACTGAAGACTCTACAGGAATAACAATCAATAAACCAGAAAAACATCTGATTATTAAAAAAAAGAAATTATAAAATAATAGTGAGTGCAAAGAAATAGTAAATAGAGTGAGAGACATTTCTGGTAAAAGTTCACAAGTCTCTTGTTCCAGCTTCCAAACATGACTGCCTAGAAAAACACCTGCTTTCTTTCAATTAATTCCTCAATAATGTAATGTTTAGCTGCCCACTTAAAACACTACATTAAATAATATGTGAATAAATATTTACTGTGTCATGACGCATCATTGAGAGAAGTTTAACCCTCTGGTCATCCTCACATTATTATGTTTTAAATTTCAGGTTGATATAGATGAAGACCTGGCCTGAAGCTCAGAGATACTGCAGAGAGAATTACACAGATCTGGCTACCGCTGACAACATGAACGACGTGAACGAGCTGAAGAAGAGTGTGAAAGATGGTGGTGTTCAGCATGTCTGGATTGGGCTGCAGAAGACGGGTCGTGATGAATGGCAGTGGTCTTCAGGTGAACCTGCGCTCTATCTGAACTGGGCTTCTGGACAACCCGAAGGCAAAGATGATTGTGCAATGATGTTGAATGGAAAATGGGAGGATTTGCCATGTAGTGATAATCGTCATTTCATCTGCAACAACAGTGAGTGCAGCTATTTAACATTACAACCATTCATTGATAGATTTTCCATTTACTAAATTTGATAATAAGCACTATTTTTAATTTGATATTGTATATAGAAAAGACTGGATATTTATCATACTTTCAATGTTGATAGACAATATTTTCCAAAAAAAAAAATGTCTAGTCCATGTAGGAATGAAAGTGCATTAAAAACTATTAAACACTGTGTGCGACTATAATGGTTTAAAATGACAAATATACAGTCCAGTAAAATGTTTCTGTGGACTAGTTAATTAACATTTAGCTGCAGTGTAACATCTTCCTCTGTTTGACGTTTCTTTCGTCTGGTTCTTTGTGTCTGAATCACGTATTCCTGAGAGGAAATATAATGCACAAATACACAGCACTTCAAAATCATCATGATGTTCACTAATGTTAAATCATTAAAATGATCCTGAAGATATGGTGAATATTCAATATATCAGCAGCTTTAGAAAGAAAAGGTTTTGAATGACATGTTTCTGATGTCTCCACCACTGTTCCTGTTCACATTTAATCCATAAAGCAGCATAAGAATAATGAACAAACTGATTCATATATGTGTTTCCATTTGTTTTTCTTACAGCGAACACAGGACTCGTTTTTGTCAAGCAGATGAAGAATTGGAGAGATGCTCAGATATACTGCAGACAGAATCACACTGATCTGGTCAGTGTAAGAAACGAGAATGAGAATCAACAGGTTCAGAATATCATTAGTGATAATCATTCATCTGGATCGGTCTGTTCAGAGACTCATGGCAGTGGTCAGATCAGAGTAACTCCTCATTCACATACTGGAAGTCTGCTGAACCAAATGGTAGAAGTGATGAGAAGTGTACAGTGACAGAACCAAACTCTCAGGGAGAATGGTTAGACATGACTTGCACCAAGACATATCCTTTTGTGTGTCATGAAGGTGAGCAGATCCTCACAAAACACACACAATTCATCATCACCTCCAGTTATCTTCAAGTTTACGCTACATATCTGACATGATCAATTCCACAGTGTTTGTTCTGCATGTTTTGTTTTGTGGATCATTGTCTCTCTAGTTTCTGCTTGTGCTTTGTTTGGTTTCCAGATAAACTGATTGTGATCAGAGAGAATCTGACGTGGTCTGAAGCTCTGAGATACTGCAGACAGAAACATGTGGATCTGGTCTCGGTTCATTCAGAAGAGATTCAGCATGAGGTGATGAACGTGGTTAAACGGGCGTCTACTGCGGCGATGTGGTTGGGTTTACGTCACTCCTGCACTGTGGGCATCTGGTTCTGGGTGAGTGGAGAGACGGTGTGCTATCAGAACTGGGCTCCAGGGAACGGCACATCAGAGGAAGACTGTGAACACACAATGAGATCTGGAGCAGTTCAGTCTGCAGGAGATCAGCGCTGGATCAGCCGTCCTGAAACTGATGAACTCAACTTCATCTGCAGCAGATATTAAGCGTGAATGGATGCACTTTCATGTAAGATCGTGTTCACTTTATCTTCATTTCCAAGTATCACTTGATTTGGAAATTATAATATATAATCATTTCAACATCAGTAGGCAGTTGTACCTGATGGTTGTGATGGCTGCTTGCGAAACACTACACTGCAAAGCTTCAAAACTTTTGCAAACCATATGTTTTGAACCAGTTATTAGAAGCACATCTCAAATTGTCAAAGTCCCGTGATTTCAGTAAACAAAGTTTCAATACATTGTATTTGTTTCAAAATGGATACAGTTTCAGTGGCTTTCCGCTTTGAGAATATGAACCAGTGTCTATATGATTTTTACCTGATTTCGGATCAGATTTAAAACTTTGTAGACATTTTTAATGACACTGTATAATCACTGCCTAATGGTTAAAAAAGTAGAAATCTTCTGTTCAGCTGTTTGTTTACTTCAAGCTGTGAATTGTGCTAATTGTTCTTCGGAGGGTGTATTCTCCTCCAGATGGATGATTTTTTGTTGATTCATCAGTGATTCCTGTGACTCATTTGTTCAACAGCTTAAGAGCGTTTTTGGCCAGAATTGCTGTTAATGCATCATGTTTTTCTTTTACGAACTCGTTCAACTTGTCATTTACTACGTTACTTACATGCTATTCTTTCTTTGTGTGGTTTACTTCAACATGACTAATTCTGTGAGGGGTCAAAAGGCACCACATATGTAGTTAAACTGTTTTTATCATGACATAATTAATGTAACTGAAGAATGCTGTATGTATATTGTATTTTAAGGACCTCTGCATGTGTTTTTGTGCTACTTCTCTCTCTCTCTTACATTAAGTTTGTTGTAATAATCATGTCTTTATATTAGAAATGACATCACAGGTGACGAATGGATACTTTCAAAGACAATGGTGTGTTGTACTTCTGTGAATGCTGATGATTTATATTGAAATGTCAATATTGTATTCTAACATAATTAGCTAACCATATATTCGAGTTTTTCTCAATCGATTTGACCCATTTCTCCAAACTGAGGTCACTGTTCTCAAAACACTGATCTGAACACTTTGTAATTGTCCTAAACAGAGTGAGCGTTTCCATTCATTTCATACAAATCATGCAAATCATTTTCTCAAAACAATGTGCACAAAACTAATGTTTTCTCAATAGTTAATACAACCAAGTTTTTCTAAAAATAAAATGGCATGAATAGACATCAAAAAGGCAAAAACAATGTGATTTCTTTTAGGTTTCAGGATTTTTTTCTTCTAAACTTTGTTTAAGGATGATTCTCAACTATAAAATATATAAAATTATTTGATATACCATTTTGTTTTATGCAATATGTGTGTAAAAATGTCCATAAACTGGTTTTCCCATTAAACACAGTGTATCTTTACACTATCTAATTTGCATATTAATGGGTAGCTGTTGGGACAGCATGTTGAAAAAAGAATTGTCATAACGGGAGTAATAATTGGCCAGATTTTCATAATAATATCTAATATTTCATAACAAAATAGATATACAATTTATTTTCCTATTCAATTGTTATGTCTCCCAAAATGCATAATAAACATGATTTTAGTCCAGGTGTCCTCTACAGTGGACATGTATGAAATTAAGTCATATCTGAATTTGAAAACCCATAACATTTTCCTGAGATGTTGCTTTATGACAAACAATTTGAAAATTATTCAGTTTTAAATGACAATTACAAAATATAATCATATTTCCATAAGGATGTCAAATTTGTCACTAAATTAAATTTAGCCATAATTAAAGACCTATGATTCAAGATTCAAGAGTTTTTATTCGTCACATACACAATTATACAGAGTATAACCAGTGCAATGTAGGTCAGGTCCGCTCCAAGGACAGTGCAATTATATAGAATACAAATATTAAGAAGAAGAAAAGTAGAAAAAAGAAAAGAAAAGTATAAAAGAAAAGAAAAGTATAAAAGAAAAGAAAAGAAAAGATAAAAAAATATAAATATAAATGTGCAGGTCAGTATGTTGTTGACTTAAATAGTAATAAGAGGAATGTGCAAAAAAGTTGTACAGGGTATTCAAATAGCAGCAATATAAGGTAGAAAAAAAATTATGAATAGCTTATTGATATAGTGATATTTACATGGAGAAAAATTATGAATAGCTTATTGATATGGTGATATTTACATGGAGTCAAGTGATGTTATGACACAGAGTTAGAGTTTAGGAGCCTGATGGCCTGGGGGAAGAAGCTCCTCCTAAGTCTCTCAGTTTTTGCCATCAGGCTACGGAAGCGCTTACCAGATTGAAGCAAAGTGAATAGTCGGTTACCAGGGTGATTAGAGTCCTTGATTATTTTAACAGCTCTATTTTTGCAGCGTTTGAGGTAGATGTCCTGCAGAGAGGGGAGCGCAGACCCTGAGATGCGCTCAGCTAAGCGCACAACTCTCTGTAGTGCTTTGCAGTCCTGATTGGAGCTGTTTCCATACCACACTGAGATGCACTGAGTCAGTACACTTTCTATGGTCCCTGAATAGAAAGTTTTCAGGATTGCTGGTGAGACCCTGAATTTCCTCAGCTGTCGCAGATGGTACAGTCTTTGCCTGGCTTTCTTAACCTGTGTTTGGATGTGTGTAGTCCAAGTCAGGTTCTCGGAGATGTTTACACCGAGGTACTTGAAGCTACTCACCCTCTCCACAGGGGTCCCACTGATCATAAGAGGAGTGTAGGGCTGCTGCTGTCTCTTCCTAAAGTCCACGATCAGCTCTTTAGTTTTGCTCAAATTCAGAGAGAGACAGTTGTCCTGGGACCATGATGTGAGACTCTCTACCTCGTCCAAGTATGCGGTCTCATTGTTGTTGGAGAGCCCCAGAACCACAGTATCATCAGCGAATTTGACAATAGATGTGGAGCTGTGAGAGGACATGCAGTCATGCGTGTACAGAGAGTAGAGCAGGGGACTCAGGACACAGCCCTGTGGGGCTCCTACGTTCAGAGTGATGGAGTTTGAGGTGAACTGGCCAGCTTTCACCACTTGAGGTCTGCCGGTGAGGAAGTCTTGAATCCAGTCACAGAGTGAGGAGTTTAGGCCGAGGTCTGTGAGTTTAGATGCCAGCTTGATGGAGTGGTCCTGGTGAAACTTCCAATCATTTAGTATCTCTATAAAGCCCTGAATGTGCTCTGTACAGGACATCCAGACTTACAACCATGACATGTGAGGTCTCAGAGAAATACACTGAAATAGAAAGTCCACTACAGAGGCACAAACTCCAGAGCTGGGTCTCAGGAGGATATGTGACTGAGCTCTGGACTTGATCTCTGTGAGTAACATTGCATCTCCACTCTCTGTTGTCTTCTTCATTCAGGAGCAGGGCTTGAAATCGGTTCCTGCGTTCCTCTGTATTAGTACCGGTCCGAAATCGGTTCGAGTAGAAAGAATAAACAGTAAGGTTAATACTGTTATTTTTAAAATTGTCTTTGCCTGTAATAATAATAAAAATAATAATAATAAAGTACAGTGTTTTCTTTACACAAAAAGAAAGAAAAAAAAAATACAGAAAGAGATGGTATCTTAACCCGGTGCGCTTCACAGCCAATACAGCATCATCTTTTCTAGATTTTTACATTTTATTAGGCTATTATTCAGAAATGATGAAGGCTAAAATGCTGGTAAATCAAAAATGTTTCCAAACATTATAAACACAGTTATTAGTTTCTCTCCACAACAAATCCTCTAAACTTAAGGATAGCCAAGGCTATAAAAACGTCATTCCAAAAACAAATTAAAGGTGAAACTGATGCCTACCTCTGTCACTCGGCACGAATCCAAATGCTTCCATATTCTCGACGCATAGCCTATTAAAATATTATTTACTGGCTTTTACTTTCATCGACGTAAAACATCATCCTTCACATCCGCTATATATCACGCTGAACGCAACAGATTGGACAACGGAGCTCTGTAACTTTTTACTCGTTTCTTTAACTGTATTTTATTTTGATAATGAACTGGCTGCAATGTCGCAAAAATGCGTGTCTTTGTGCGCGTGAGGTGCCGGCGCGATATGGTTGATTATACAGATACAAGACATCATTCAAAACTGTCAAGCTATTGCAAAACTAATAAAACTGTAAAGGTTTTGCAAAATAAAGAAAACTACTTTCTGTGTCTCCTTTTCCTTTCTGAGAACGTTGGAATGCGTCAAAATGAACCGTATAGGCCTTTTTTTGTTTCTTTTGTCAATCTGTCAATGATTTACGTGAAATATATTTAGTGTATAGAATATTCTTTTTTATGTAATATAGTTTTATTGTGTTTTCTCCGTTCAAAGAAGCGATGTTGAATGCATTTACTGCTGTCGGATAAACTCTAACGCCGGTGTTCTGATGATTTGTGCTACCCTGTCAGATTTTGCTACCTCCCATTAAAACAGATGGTAGCAGAATTCATTGCCATTGCGACTAGAGTTCACAGCTGAGCGCGAGCGGGCATTTCACTCGCTGGATGCGTCAGCATCACATCTGCATAGTCTGTACTACTTGAATTCCTGATTGGTTGACAGCAAATTTCAAATATTAAATAGAACGATAAAATAGCGTTATTAACCGGTTAATGGCCATTTCAAATGTTCGATTCTGTTCGGAACTATAACATTTGATTTCGTTTCTGTTTCCGGTACTGTTCCAGTCAAAATTTAGTTCGTTTCGGGTTTTCGTTTTCGTTCCATGAACCGGTTCAGAGCCCTGTTCGGGAGTGTTGTAGTCAGAGTGATGATACAGTGATCTGATGAGAATATATCTGATATCTGGAGTCTGATATCTTCAGTTTAACACCAGCCTGATTCACCCAGAACAGCTCAATTCCCTCAGAACGGATCCAATCATCACAAGAGACTTCAGCAAGAGAATACAACTGACAGAAGAGAGTCACAGAGCGGCCTGCACTGATCTCAGTCTGTGAGGATGAGGATGATGAAGAGACTGAAACACAAAATAACACACACATCACACACTCTACAATCATCATCAGAGTTTAAATGAAGAACTTGCCCGTTTTACATTGACTACATAATCATAAACGTACCATGAAGAACATGCAGATATAAACACGAGCATCAGTTCTGTGTTGTTTTTGTTGTCCTTTCAGACCCATCCATTGTTGGCAGATGTAAGACCCACAATCTTCTTTTGTGATGTTCTTGATGTTCAGAGAGCAGTCATACATTCAGTGGCAGCTGATGAAATACTTGTAGGTGGGGCTGTGGCACAGCAAACAATTTCAAAATAACAATTCTTCACAATAAATCAAAGCAATATGATCTATTGCAATGCAGACAAAGTTAACGAACATCTGGTTACCTGTTTATTCATTAAATCATCTCCGATCAGTTATTTTACCAGTCTCAGTTAAATTTGGGATACTTCCATGACTGATACAAATCTGAGGATAACCATGTACAAGAAAATCAATGTGGTGAAAAAAACCTGCATGATTTTTATTTTTTTTTTACTTATTTGTACAGGAATTTTGCTCTTCTCTCCTTCTGATTGACAAACTTCTCAACTACTTTCTTATTGAAGTCAGGAATGTCTTTGACCAGTTTCTTCTCAATAGAAAGCATTGCCAGAGCATTAAGGCGATCCTGGGTCATTGTATTTCTTTCATTGTAAGTAGAAAAGCACCTCTCTGACTCTGCTGTTGTCATAGGCGTGGAGATTATGATCTTGAGAAGACTGACAGTCTCTGTGAAAGTACTTTGAAGATTGTTCTCAATGAGAAACTGGTACAGAGGAACTGCACCACTGCCAACCCTAAACTCAGGCTTCTCATAGATGAGGGACAGTTCTGTTTTGAGCTTGGCCTTGTTCAGCACGGGGTATGCCTCCACGGTTGTTTCAAGTGCTGATTCAGGAAACGTCACACTGTGTTGTGGAAACAAATCTCCATGCAGCAATGTTGCACTAACAAGGTGCTGGGTGAAGGAAAACCGCTCCTTGGAATGAATCAGGATGGGATCACATACCTGTAAAACATTATCAAAGTGATTCTGAGTGAACACAACATGCACATTATATTATTACTAATGTTTAAACTCCAGTATTCCTCATTTCACTTTACTTCTCCTGATCTTGAACTTGCTATTGGTTTCCTAAACAAAACAAGGTCTACAGTAGCATTTCAATAAATAAACCACCTATTTTCTGCTACATGTAAGGATATTATGTACTCAATTATTTTCCCATTTGTATGGATGACAGAAACGTCATCATGCTACTTGTGACTGATCAGCACTTTTTTGGTACTGTACATGCCATGGCCCATCTGTTTTATAACTGTGATCTATATGTTTTATATACTGAGGCCAGCTACATAGCTTTCTTAGATTAGTCTTAAAAGTTAGCGATGCAATTCTTTTCTACCAGTACTGAGCCTGCTTTCAGTTCTTACCTTTATCAGTTTAATGTGAGGGGTATACGAGAACAGATTAAGAGGAAAGCTGTTTTTTGGTTTTGTAAATCTTTCAAGGCAGATTTTTATTTTTTATAAGAAACACATGCTTTAGCCTCAGATTTTAATTTCTGGAAAAATCAGTGGGGAGACAATATATGGATGTGTTATGGAAACAGTAAATCAGCGGGTGTTGCTATATTAAAGAGCTCCTTTCAGGGGAAAAGCCTAAAAAATGTAGTTCATGACTCAGGAAGATGGATCATTTTAGTTGTTGAATTTATGGAGGATATTTTTATTTTAGGTAATATATATGGCCATAATAGCAGCCAAAGAAACACACTTCTTTTTGCTGAATTTGAAGAAAAAATAAATGCCTTGTTAAATTCTTTTATTAATGCTAAACTTATATTTGGGGACGACTGGAACTGCATAAATGATCCTATTAAAGACTGTCATCCTCAAAGATCCTTAAGAGGCACTTATGGAGAATTTAATCATCTCTGTTTGCACTTAAACTGTTGTGATGTGTGGAGACTAAAAAATCCAGTTCACTTGGAACAACAAAGATTTATCTAAGAGATCTGTAACGGGGCTGACGAGACGTGAGGATCCATATGCAAAGCTTTATTACCAAACATGGTCAGTAAACAGGCAGGGTCAGACATCGGCAAACAGGTATGGCAAGGGCAAGACAAAGCAATCCGTGGAACAAGCGTGGGTCGATGATCGGCGAACAGTATCCAAAGGGGCAAGGCAGAGAGATAATCCAGAGACGAGAGCAATAATCCAAACGGGGAGCGAACAGAGTCCAAACGGCAGAGGCAAAGGGTAAATCCAGGAAACAAGAGCAGGGTCAAACACGGCAGGAAAACAAGGCAAGACTAAGGCTACGACAATGGCTCTGTAAAGTGCTATCACTAGGAGAGAGATAACTGCAAATAATACTCGGCCCTGATGCTGAGGAAGTCCATGGCTTAAGTAGTGTGTGTGATTGTGAAATGAGCATCAGGTGTGTGTGATGAGTGAATGGTGACAGCTGTGATCTGTGCAATGCATAGTGGGAAATGGAGTCCAGTGTGTTGTGTAGTGTGAGAGTCAATGTGGTGAACGGGTGACCTCTGGTGGTGGTAAACCAGGAGAGCATGGACCAGATTCGTGACAAGATCCAGGATTGATTTTTGGCTTATTTCCAGTGAATTATTAGATGATGTGGAAGAAACAAAAATAGAACCCTCGGTTTTTTCTGATCATAATATGATCACTTTAGCAATATGCATAAGGAATAGATCAATTAAATTTAAACCAAATTATTGGAAATTAAATAATACACTTTTGAGTGATAAATTATTCAAAGAAAAAGCCATAAAAATGATAAATGAAAATTTGTCAAAAGCCAAAAAAGATCAGATATATGGCAAACATTGGGACTATACAACATTTCAGATCCGTAATATGGCAATTAAAAGGGCAAAAGAATTATCCAAGGAAAAAAGAATGAGGCAAGACAGAGTACTTAAGGAAATTATTCTTATTTATGAAACGGATGAGCAAACACAAGCTGATATTAATATGTTAATTGAATTACAATCTGAATTGGATAATATCGATCAAACTTTGGCACGGGGGGGCCTTCATTCGTTCTAGACGGAAATGGATAGAACATGGTGAAAGGAATACCAAATATTTTCATAATTTAGACAAAATAAATATTAGTGTTAATAATATATATAAACTTGAGCAGATATCCGAAGATCCTCAAACAATTTCTGATTTTGTGGAAGATTTCTATAAAAAATTATATTCTGAACAAAGTAGCCATATTTCAAATTTTCTTTCTCATATTAAAAATGTTGCACAAGGTATTGACGAAACTCAGAAAGAAGTTTGTGATCGAGATATATCCTTAGAAGAATATAACATTAATTAATAATGATACAAAATTGTTGTCCCACATTTTTGCTCAAAGAATAAAGTTATGTTTAGATACAATCATAGATGATAGTCAGTCAGGCTTTATGCAAGGACGACATATTAGCAATAATATTAGATTAATCTTAGATTTAATTGATTATAAGGATTATATAAATGATGACAGCTACATTTTATTTATAGATATATATAAAGCCTTTGATACTGTAAAACATAATTTTAGCATAAACAAGCCTCACTATTTAAATAAAACTAATTGATGTCATTTGTATAATCAAGGAGGTCTGAATGTGATTGATTTTGTTACATCTAATACAATTTTCAAGTTGAACTGGATTAAACATTATATTAAACATAAAGATGAGATATGGTATATAATTCCAAATCTTATCTTTGAAAAAGTTGGTGGCATAGAGTTTCTTTTGAGTGTGATTTTGAGGGCAACAAACTCCCCTTTAAGTTCTCATTTTCATAGACAGACTCTTTTATATTGGATTCTTATATACAAACATAACTTTTCTCCTCATAGGCAGATCATTTGGAATAATAAATATATTAAATATAAGAACAAATCAATTTTCTATACTAATTGGGTTAAAAATGATATTTTAATGGTCTCACAGTTGATAAATGATGAAGGATATTTACTTACATATACTGCATTTCTTGAGAAATGTGATATTCCAATACCTCCACGTGAATATTGTTTTGTAATCGATGCAATTCCAGCAGGATTTCTAAGGCTTTTAAAGGGCTTCAGTGAATCTAAACCATCAACATTTAAAAAAGAGTCTTATTAAACGCTATTGATATCAAAGATAGATATTAAGATGTAATAATACATTTTTTAGATGTTTGATTCATTGCCCTGCAACATTTCGAAGTAAGTACTTCTGGAATAATCACTTTGAAAATATCAACTGGAAATTGATTTGGACTTATAACAACAAATTCTGTGTCACAAATAACGTTAATGAAGTTTACTTTACAATTATACACATAATTTATCCAACTAACCATTTTCTCAAGAGATATAGAGCTGATCTTTCTGAATGTTGTGTTTTTTGACTGTTTTGCATCTTTTTTTTTTAATGTATGTATGTTCAATTTTTCTGGATTGATGTTGAATATGTATTTACTAGGTTGAGTGGATCTACAATTAATATAAGAAAAAGAGATATTTTATTTTGATAAAGATATGGATAAGAGTCACATCTTTATGTTAAATCTTCTAATATTATTAGGTATGTTTTATATACACAAATGTAAATGGTCAGAAAGGAAGCCCAATATCTCCCACTTCAAAGTTGATCTAAGGATTTATTTAGAAACTCTTCAAGGCCTTTCAAATCGGAAAGAAACCTGAACTATGAACATATTCAAAGAACTAAACTCCTCTTTTTTATTGTGATAATTGATGTATAGCCTCCTTATGTTTTGTTTGTTTTGTTTTTTTTGTTGTTGTTTTTTTTCAGGAAATATGAATACCATGTTTGTAACAGTTTATTATATTCTTGAATGTAAATTGTTCATTATATACAATAAAAAAATGAGGCATTTAGTATATCTATGGTTGTTCCCTCCATAGACACATATATATATATATATATATATATATATATATATATCTGGTGGCCCCGACATATTATCACACTCCCACGAGTTAATATGTTGTGGCCAGGACAAAACTAGCCTAAGTGAACCGAACATATCCCCTCCCGGTCGCAGTGAAGGCTTCGTTCGACTTTTCGTAGATCATCTACTCTTCCCTGTGGATGACCTGATGCTCTTATATGACACTGATATAGACACATAACTCCCACTCCACTCAATCTCCCAGTAACAGCGTCCACTCACACTCTCTCTACACAACACCTGATAATCATCATCAAATCTGTCTGGATGATCAGGATACGGCTGAGGTGTGTCAGACTCAGACTGATTAATAAAAACACTGATAATGTTTTCTGTCACTTTAAACTAAACGTACTAGATGAAGTATCTCAGTGTGTGTTATTGTGTTTGTTAGTGACTTACATTGTAGGAAGTCCTCTCTGGTCCTGGGAACAATGTTACTGTGAGTGACTGAGAAAATAACAGATATAAACACAGAGAGAAAACCATGCCTGTATCCATTCCTCAGACATTTCTAACATTTTCATGATAATATTAGATGGTGTTTGTCTCATTACAGACAACAGATGAATCTCTAATATTTTACCAGATATCTTTTTCATCTCCTCTTTGCAGAAATCCTCCAGTTTGTGTCTCAGCTGACGGACAGATTCTCTCACAGCATCAAAAGAAGAGAGGAAACTGACAGAGATGTTTTCTGTAGATTCAGGAGGAGCTGAGAGAGACTGAAGACTCTACAGGAATAACAATCAATAAACCAGAAAAACATCTGGTTATTAAAAATAATAATAATAATAGTGAGTGCAAAGAAATAGTAAATAGAGTGAGAGACATTTCTGGTAAAAGTTCACAAGTCTCTTGTTCCAGCTTCCAAACATGACTGCCTAGAAAAACACCTGCTTTCTTTCAATTAATTCCTCAATAATGTAATGTTTAGCTGCCCACTTAAAACACTGCATTAAATAATATGTGAATAAATATTTACTGTGTCATGACGCATCATTGAGAGAAGTTTAACCCTCTGGTGATCCTCACATTATTATTATTTTTTTTAATTTCATTGAAATGAATGTATTATATTTTAGTTAGATTTTTTAGTTTGTTTTGTTTTTAATATTTTGTATTTTCAGGTTTGGTTAAAGTTTATAAATTATATTTATGCAGTAATTATAATTAATTTATTACCTCTTAACCGCTGTTTGAGCAAAGACCTGAAAACTACATTTCTATCTGAAACTAAAGACACTTGGCAGATTCTTTAAGAAGTAGAAACAAGTAAAATAGAAAAAAAAAATCTATAGAAGTTTATTGTTATGAACAATGCACAAAAATATTATTTAAAAATTTGATATGAAATTTTCCAAAACATATTTTACTCTAAAGCCCTAAACACGCTGCATGATTTTCCCAGACGAAAGATTAGCATCGTGAAACAATCGTGGCCAATCAGAAATCGTGCAGTGTATCTCGGGCTTAAAACATGTTTTGTACAGTGGTTCTCAAACCTGTCCTGCACATTCTGTACATCTCCCTCATCTATCACACCTGATTCAACTCATCAGCTCATTAGTGCAAGACCTGAAGTGTGTGTCAGATATCGGGAGACATACAAAATGTGCCGTGCTGGGGGTACTTCATGGAGAGGTTTGAGAACCACTGGTCTAAAACTGAGAAAATCAAAGCCATACATCTTAAAAAGTTGTGTTTTAAATTTCATCTTGATATACAGCACAAGCTTTAAGTGAAATGTTTGGTTGCAGACCCAATTGTGTCCTCTAGATGAAATTAGTTTCCCATTTGTTTCCATTTACAAGATCATATTTTTGTCTGTGATGAGTACAAGTGTGACTGTTTTTTTCAGGACCATTTAACCTTTTCAAATCATGTCCATTAATTTATTTTTATTTTTTGGTGTGTGTTCATGTAGCAAGAGCCAAAACCTTTACCAAGCTTCGTCCCATTCCAATAAAGTAAAATAATAATAATAAACAAACAAAACATAAACATTACTGGACAAAATGATCTGAGAGTACCAGAGGGTTAAACATGCTTAAGACTATGATTTTAATGCTTAATTGGGCAAATAAAAGAGTCATATAATGCGTATTGGTCTCTATTATTAGCATGTTTCATCAGGTCACCTCACTGCTGCAGAGTACCTGACTGAAACCAGTTTTACAGTAAAAACAACATCACGAGACAATATTCCTGACTACATTCCCAGCAGCAGAATGATTCTTATGTAGATTCAGGAAGAGCTGAGAGAGACTGAAGACTCTGCAGAAAAACAATATAAATGACTCAAAGACCTCATTATCTCATACTGTCCTCAATAACCTGCACTACAGTTGGGCTACCTGCAGGAAATGGATGTGATCGTCTGTGTGTGAAAGCTGCTCCAGCTCAGTGTTTCTCTTCTTCAGATCATCAATCTCCTGCTCCAGTCGCTCCATTTGTCCTTCAGCTCGACTCACTGCAGTCTTTTCCTGATCTCTGATCCGCTGTGTCACCTCAGAGCGGCTTCTCTCAATGGAGCGGATGAGCTCAGTAAAGATCCTCTCACTGTCCTCCACTGCTGTCTGTGCAGAGCGCTGTTAGACACACATCACAATCAGCTCTTACTGCTTCCTCACAGCCTGAGAGCCACAGCGGCTTCAGTGGGACTGAAAGAGGAGAGTCAAACTGAGTCTCAAACTTCTCTTCTTCTCCAAACTCACCTTATGAGACTCCACAGCCGCTCTCAGCTGCTCAAGATCTTTCTGTCTCTGCTGGATTCTCTGCTGGATTTCACTCTGTCTCCTTCAAGTGTTTCTGGAGGAGAAATTAAAAACAGCAAACCCGAGACTTATTACATAAAACTATCACAAATTCATCATGTCATTCATTACAGCGTTTCTCAAGAGTTGTAAGATCATTATATGAATTTAGGTTAGACATGAAGTCCTTTCACATGAAGGGGACATATATGATTATTACTGAGCAGAGAACTTGAGCAATGTTACAAAAATGATCAAAGTTCAACTCCTGCTCAAATGCACAGAGCTGTCGTGTAGTAACACCCAATGGGAGAGTAGATCACATGATGCACCCATGATACAGCTGGATACTGCAGTGAGGAGAAACACTTGAAGTGTCAGCATTCATTTCAGTTCATACCTCTTTCTCTTTTCTCTCTGCTGCAGTTGATACAGTCTCATGGTTTTGATGTTCATCCATTGCACACAGCATGCAAACACATTGCTGGTCAGTACGACAGAAAACCTCCAGAAGCTTATCATGTTGATGGCAGATCATCTGCTGCAGTCGTCCAGTGGCATCAGTCACTTTGTGTCTCTTTCCTGAGCGAAACTCCTCATGACGCTCAAAATGAGTTTGACAGTAAGACTCCAGACACACCAGACAGGACTTGACAGCTTTGTGTTTTCTTCCAGTACAGATGTCACACTCCACGTCTCCAGGTCCAGCAGGAACAGCAGCTGTTAGTTTGGTCTTCTTCAGTTTCTCCACCACTTCAGCCAGCATGGTGTTTCTAGCTAAAGCAGGTCTTGGACTGAAGGTCTGTCTGCACTGAGGGCAGCTGTAGACTCTCTTCTGATCCTCTTGATCCCAGCAGTCTGTAATGCAGCTCATACAGTAACTGTGTCCACAGGGAATGGCCACTGGATCCTTCAGGAGATCCAGACACACTGGACACAAGAACTGCTCCACTGAAAAAACACCGGCTTCAGCCATTTCACCGTCTACAGCAAAACAGACACACAAACAACAGCTCAACAGCAGATCAGCTTCAGTTTCTTTTAACTGAGTTTCCTGGTTCTGTGTTTGAGAGACGTGTGCAAAACAAGTTTGTCTGTAAGTCTGTAAACTCTCATACTGAAATGTCCACTAGATGTCAGTCTCACACAGAAACTCAGAGTTAGTGAGAACACAAAGTTGGATAAACAACTTTACAAAATAAAAATACTAATAATACTGCTTCCAGATTTCTCAGGATTATTAGAAAGCTAAAGGCAGGTGAGTTTGATCAGGTTTGGAGCTAAACTCTGCGTGACAGTGGCTCTCTAAGACCAGAGCTGCTCTGACATTCAGAAAAGCCTCATGTTAAATAATTAGTAACACTTTAAAACACTGTTCCATTGTTAAAGAATAACTACACAGGAACAAATGAGTAACACACTAACTAACAGGAAACTCATGATGAATGAATTAGTGAGTAGTTCACAAGGTGGCTCTGACTGTTGTGATATTAGCAGGGCTGGGGAGTAACGAAATACATGTAAAGTCGTTACGTATTTAAAATATAAAATACCAGTAACTGTATTTCGTTACAGTTACATTTTAAATTTGTGGTAATCAAATTACAGAATGTGTGTGTGTGTGTTATTTACGAGCATGTTTAGCGCCATTATCGTGTTAGATTTAATATTAGAGAAGATGTATTACGCACTTCTAGCTTTCCACTTAACTTCAGAGATTCCTTTACATCTACACACAATACTGTTGACAAACTTTGGAATAAACACTAGCACTAATGTGTAATGTTTCAGTAAAGAGAGAGTTTTGTGACAAACTGAGTTTTATTCTATTTTCAGGAGGAACAGAAAAAGCATCAACACAGATCCTCTTCTGATTCCTGATCTACACACTCTCCTGGCAAGACTGTATCAATAATGTCAATTTTAAAAGATCAATATTTTTGTCACTCATTTCAGAAAGTGAAACCCATATATTATCTAGATTCATTACACATAGTGAAATATTTCTTGAAATGTTGATGATTATGGCTCACAGATAATGAAGCGCCAGCCCCTGCAGGATAAACACAGTAACACACCAGCACTGGATACAGTGTGAAATAATGACAAACAGCCCATGGTGAAGAGTTTCCCGTTTATTTTAGTATAGCTAACCTTTCACAATGTCATGCCATAATACACATTCATAATGACTTATACAGCATTTTCAATTTTAAGTACCTACACAGTATTACTTGCAAAATATCCGTTTTAGTTGTATTAAATGTGTGTTTGCCAATATTATAATTTCAAGCAAGTACTGAAACAAAATGTAAGAAGTGAGAGAAGTGTTTAGATTATAATGGGTAGTTAAAGGTTGGTTAGTTAGTAGCGCGCGGCTGCAGCATCATCTGAACAAACTGATCAAAACACATCAACATCAGCAGATCATATTCATTATGATTTCTGATTTCATCCCTCTTTTAAACGTGCATTAATAACCCATCACGGTTTCCTTGCATAAAACAATTAATTTACAAATAATCAAATACATTAGAAAATATCTTTAATATTTTACCATGTTATTAATAATATAAAAATATTATAGGTTTTATTAAGCGATTGCCTTCTCAATCTTCTAATTTCAAGCAATTACTAAAAACATAGTGATGTGTATAAAGTCTGGTTAGTACAGTAAGAAGTATTACCTGATCTCACCAACGCCTTGAAGAAACCGAGACGAGCACGAATAATCCCCCTGTGGAGGCTTTACACTGCTGTAACATATTCAACACAAACAAACAAACAGAGAGACAGATGACAAAGTTTCTTCTTTTGTTTATTAGCAAACCAGCTTTTAGGTGCATTATTATTTTGTATATATTATGTCTTTATGCACGTTGAAATGACGTCTCCTGAGGAGCCAGAATGAAAGTTTATATGACGTCTTCTGAGCGTCCAATATTGATGTCAGGACGCCTCTAGAAGGTTCAAATTTAGTTCAGATGTGCTCATTGTGGACTTATTTTCAACGTCTTATAAGATCAACTGCAGTCTCATTAGACATCATTTATACTGTTTCTGGACAAAATAAACGGCTGCCTTCAGTTGCAAATGAACTCACAGACACAGTGTTTGTATGAAAATGGCTCATTATGGCTTCTGTGATGAACATATGATCAGAAAATACTGCCAGACTGCCTTTAGTGAATCGTTTCAAAGAGTGTTTTCTAAATTATTTTTCATTTTTAAAAGAAAAAAAAATCACAAAGTTTCAAACTATATTGAGAAATGTCCAAAATTTTGGCAACACTAATGCAAAACAATTGTGAACCAGATATAAATAAATGTCCTGTCTTGCTCACTTTCCTGCGAACAGCCGCACATTAATCGTGGGACTAATGAAATTCAATAATAACAGCAATCACATTTAACACATTTAAAAACCTGACAGATTAATCACAAGATGTAGGCAAAACCTTTGTGTTTTTATCTCATATTTGACATATTTTACTGTGAGACACAGACATCTTTGAAGGTGATGGTGAATAGTGCTGAAGGTGAAACTTGTGCAAATAAAACATATGGAAAATAGAGAATACATAGAAAATATAGCAATTTCCATCACATTCTCCCCCTTCTCTGATCACATCAGTTGAGTTGTATTCATAACATGCCATCACTCTCATAGAGCAAGAAAGCTTTGAGCTGTGAGACACAGACATCTCTAACACATGTAGCAAGCTCAGCGGAAGTTAAATCTTCTACTCAAAATACATTTTATATCTTTCAGAATCATCATCCATTGAATTTTCATCATATTTAGACTGTAGGACCATGTCTTTGTTGGATACATATCTGGATAATCATCATTATCTTTCACTGTAACCGATTTATGTCATTTGATCAGTAGTTTCAGTGTTGTTTCATAACTACTGGCCAAATTCAAAAACGAAACTAAAATTAAAACATCTTTGAGAGCAGTGGCCCCTGGTGTTTCGGGGGCCGTACGCAGCTTGTGTATTCTGCTCAAAGGGAGGATCGGCTCTGTGTATTTTTTTCATTAGTGTATTTGTGTGTCTACAGCTGGATGTTTTATAATTAATAGAGAACAAACCTATAGAAGTGATGTTGATATTTACTTTTTTTTTTTTTTTAAATGCATTACTAGAAAAAAATGCAGTGCTACAATCTTCTGAGAGTTGTGATGATAGAAATACAATTTTGTACAGACGCTCAGTCCACTCTCTAGCGTACTCAAATGAACACACTTCCAAAGAATTACAGCAATAATGAACAGCATAGAGAAAAGATGTGGACACACATGCAAATTAGGAAGAAAGGGGCGTTTATATTTTTAGACAGAAATAAACAAATGATGTATTGTGCTGAAGAAGGGATGAGTGCAGATATAATAATCAGATAGTATCAAGCTGCAGACAGAAACATCTGACTCAGGACAGAAAATAGTGTAATACTGTATATAGGGATTTTTACATTTTGCTTGAATCTATATTTTCCTTCTTTAGAAATGGACCAAACTCTACATTTCATTCTTCTTCTCATTGGTTAGTGTGTTTATGGTTTATGGTTTCATTAGGATTGACCCTGTTATGATCAAACCCTCTCTTTCACAGCTCTCTTCTCCGTATCTGAATGTGTTCAGCGTCAGTATCACTTTATAAATGAGATGAAGACCTGGCCTGAAGCTCAGAGAGAATTACACAGATCTGGCTACCGCTGACAACATGAACGACGTGAACGAGCTGAAGAAGAGTGTGAAAGATGGTGGTGTTCAGCATGTCTGGATTGGGCTGCAGAAGACGGGTCGTGATGAATGGCAGTGGTCTTCAGGTGAACCTGCGCTCTATCTGAACTGGGCTTCTGGACAACCCGAAGGCAAAGATGATTGTGCAATGATGTTGAATGGAAAATGGGAGGATTTGCCATGTAGTGATAATCGTCATTTCATCTGCAACAACAGTGAGTGCAGCTATTTAATAGGGGTGGCACGGTTCGCGGAAAAAAATATATTTATATTTATAAATATAATATTTATTACGCCGTGGACGAGCGCTTCTAAAATCAATGAATGGATGATTCAGCTGCGGGCGCCATCTTCTGGCGAGACGCGGGAATTCATTCGGCGCGCGACTCTCGCAGTGCATTCTGGCGATTCTCTAGCCGTTGAGTGTACATCGTTTGAACACTCGTTTTTGCGGTGCATTGTGGGATTGAATGAGTGCACTCGAGAACATCCACTATGGTTTCGAACACCACTTAAAATGTCTGTCTATATAGGGGGCGATTTCGGATACAGCCGAAGTCGTCATATGACTGGTTGAATTAAACCGGATTTCCGGGAGACGCGAGTGTCACATTTATTTTCGGTCCGGTGGCGCCAAACTCATTCACGAAAGAAGAAAGCTGGCTACGCGAGACTAGGGCTGTATCCGAAATCGCCCCCTATAGTCTTTTGAAGATATCGCTGAACATTTATTTTAGTAACATGATATTTCTGGCTTAAGAAAATTTCTCATCTCAGTTTTTATTAATTTAAAATGAGACAAATCAGCTATTATTTTAATCTCAAATCTGTTATTTATCAGTTTAATGCTTGGATAACTAGCAGAAGACACTAACCGGTTTTAAACTCCAGCTGTTCAGATACAATCTGTCCTGCCGTGCTATTCTGTGACATTAGCGATGTAAGATTACTTTAATACATTCTAATGAGAAACAGGTCAATAAAGACTGACAATCAATGTTTAATGTTCAGAAATGATTATTTCAAGACATGTAAAGCACTTTGGCTCGTTTATATGGGCCGTCCCAGGCATGGCTGCAATATGTTCAGTCAAACTCAAAAATCAGATTACTTTTCATTCTTAAAAACACCATTATTTTATTTTAAATAAATAATGATTTTATTTTATTGACTAAATATTTTAGTTGGTCTTGTATATTTTTTTTTAATAAGATCAGAACATTTTAAGCTGTCGAATGGTCATGTTACAACGTGCCCCTCAGATGTTACAATGTACCCCACCGACGGGGCATGTTGTCACATTTCACTTCCAATTTTTGACGGTAAAAATAAAGAAAAACGTATACACTTTTTTTGTGTGATTTACCACCAATGCCACGTGAGCTGTTGTCAGAAGATCATGTTTTGTAATGTTGTCCAGCTCAACCAAACGTTGGCTGGCGGAGTTACTGTAAATAGCCTCCAAGAAGGCAGAGTAAGCTGTAAGTAAGTTGATTAGAACCTTAGGGAAGTAATTAGTAAACTGCAATATTCTGTAATAAATTTGCCTAAACTGCACATGATTAATAAAAACACTGATAATGTTTTCTGTCACTTTAAACTAAACGTACTAGATGAAGTATCTCAGTGTGTGTTATTGTGTTTGTTAGTGACTTACATTGTAGGAAGTCCTCTCTGGTCCTGGGAACAATGTTACTGTGAGTGACTGAGAAAATAACAGATATAAACACAGAGAGAAAACCATGCCTGTATCCATTCCTCAGACATTTCTAACATTTTCATGATAATATTAGATGCTGTTTGTCTCATTACAGACAGCAGATGAATCTCTAATATTTTACCAGATATCTTTTTCATCTCCTCTTTGCAGAAATCCTCCAGTTTGTGTCTCAGCTGACGGACAGATTCTCTCACAGCATCAAAAGAAGAGAGGAAACTGACAGAGATGTTTTCTGTAGATTCAGGAGGAGCTGAGAGAGACTGAAGACTCTACAGGAACAACAATCAATAAACCAGAAAAACATCTGATTATTAAAAAAAAGAAATTATAAAATAATAGTGAGTGCAAAGAAATAGTAAATAGAGTGAGAGACATTTCTGGTAAAAGTTCACAAGTCTCTTGTTCCAGCTTCCAAACATGACTGCCTAGAAAAACACCTGCTTTCTTTCAATTAATTCCTCAATAATGTAATGTTTAGCTGCCCACTTAAAACACTACATTAAATAATATGTGAATAAATATTTACTGTGTCATGACGCATCATTGAGAGAAGTTTAACCCTCTGGTCATCCTCACATTTATTATGTTTTAAATTTCAGGTTGATATAGATGAAGACCTGGCCTGAAGCTCAGAGATACTGCAGAGAGAATTACACAGATCTGGCTACCGCTGACAACATGAACGACGTGAACGAGCTGAAGAAGAGTGTGAAAGATGGTGGTGTTCAGCATGTCTGGATTGGGCTGCAGAAGACGGGTCGTGATGAATGGCAGTGGTCTTCAGGTGAACCTGCGCTCTATCTGAACTGGGCTTCTGGACAACCCGAAGGCAAAGATGATTGTGCAATGATGTTGAATGGAAAATGGGAGGATTTGCCATGTAGTGATAATCGTCATTTCATCTGCAACAACAGTGAGTGCAGCTATTTAACATTACAACCATTCATTGATAGATTTTCCATTTACTAAATTTGATAATAAGCACTATTTTTAATTTGATATTGTATATAGAAAAGACTGGATATTTATCATACTTTCAATGTTGATAGACAATATTTTCCAAAAAAAAAAATGTCTAGTCCATGTAGGAATGAAAGTGCATTAAAAACTATTAAACACTGTGTGCGACTATAATGGTTTAAAATGACAAATATACAGTCCAGTAAAATGTTTCTGTGGACTAGTTAATTAACATTTAGCTGCAGTGTAACATCTTCCTCTGTTTGACGTTTCTTTCGTCTGGTTCTTTGTGTCTGAATCACGTATTCCTGAGAGGAAATATAATGCACAAATACACAGCACTTCAAAATCATCATGATGTTCACTAATGTTAAATCATTAAAATGATCCTGAAGATATGGTGAATATTCAATATATCAGCAGCTTTAGAAAAGAAGAAGTTTTGAATGACATGTTTCTGATGTCTCCACCACTGTTCCTGTTCACATTTAATCCATAAAGCAGCATAAGAATAATGAACAAACTGATTCATATATGTGTTTCCATTTGTTTTTCTTACAGCGAACACAGGACTCGTTTTTGTCAATCAGATGAAGAATTGGAGAGATGCTCAGATATACTGCAGACAGAATCACACTGATCTGGTCAGTGTAAGAAACGAGAATGAGAATCAACAGGTTCAGAATATCATTAGTGATAATCATTCATCTGGATCGGTCTGTTCAGAGACTCATGGCAGTGGTCAGATCAGAGTAACTCCTCATTCACATACTGGAAGTCTGCTGAACCAAATGGTAGAAGTGATAATAATAATAATAATAATAATTCATTACATTTATATAGCACTTTTCTAAGCACTCAAAGCGCTCTACATTGTGAGGGGTGGTGTCTCCTCGTCCACCAGTGTACAGCATCCACCTGGATGATGCGACGGCAGCCATAGTGCGCCAGAACGCCCACCACACACCAGCTTGCTGGTGGAGAGGAGACAGAGTGATGAAGCCAATCAGTGTAAGGGGATGATTAGGAGGCCATGATGGTCAGAGACCAATGGGGAAATTTGGCCAGGATGCCAAGGTCACACCTCTACTCTTTTCGAAAGACATCCTGGGATTTTTAATGACCACAGAGAGTCAGGACCTCGGTTTAACGTCTTATCCGAAAGACGGTGCTTTTTGACAGTATAGTGTCCCCGTCACTATACCAGGGCGTTTGGACCCACACAGACTGCAGGGTGAGCACCCCCTTCTAACACCTCTTCCAACAGCAACCTAGTTTTCCCAGGAGGTCTCCCATTCAGGTACTGACCAGGCTCAACCCTGCTTAGCTTCAGTGGGCAACCGGTCTAGGGCTGCAGGGTGATATGGCTGTGGCGTAGAAGTGATGAGAAGTGTACAGTGACAGAACCAAACTCTCAGGGAGAATGGTTAGACATGACTTGCACCAAGACATATCCTTTTGTGTGTCATGAAGGTGAGCAGATCCTCACAAAACACACACAATTCATCATCACCTCCAGTTATCTTCAAGTTTACGCTACATATCTGACATGATCAATTCCACAGTGTTTGTTCTGCATGTTTTGTTTTGTGGACCATTCTCTCTCTAGTTTCTGCTTGTGCTTTGTTTGGTTTCCAGATAAACTGATTGTGATCAGAGAGAATCTGACGTGGTCTGAAGCTCTGAGATACTGCAGACAGAAACATGTGGATCTGGTCTCGGTTCATTCAGAAGAGATTCAGCATGAGGTGATGAACGTGGTTAAACGGGCGTCTACTGCGGCGATGTGGTTGGGTTTACGTCACTCCTGCACTGTGGGCATCTGGTTCTGGGTGAGTGGAGAGACGGTGTGCTATCAGAACTGGGCTCCAGGGAACGGCACATCAGAGGAAGACTGTGAACACACAGTGAGATCTGGAGCAGTTCAGTCTGCAGGAGATCAGCGCTGGATCAGCCGTCCTGAAACTGATGAACTCAACTTCATCTGCAGCAGATATTAAGCGTGAATGGATGCACTTTCATGTAAGATCGTGTTCACTTTATCTTCATTTCCAAGTATCACTTGATTTGGAAATTATAATATATAATCATTTCAACATCAGTAGGCAGTTGTACCTGATGGTTGTGATGGCTGCTTGCGAAACACTACACTGCAAAGCTTCAAAACTTTTGCAAACCATATGTTTTGAACCAGTTATTAGAAGCACATCTCAAATTGTCAAAGTCCCGTGATTTCAGTAAACAAAGTTTCAATACATTGTATTTGTTTCAAAATGGATACAGTTTCAGTGGCTTTCCGCTTTGAGAATATGAACCAGTGTCTATATGATTTTTACCTGATTTCGGATCAGATTTAAAACTTTGAAGACATTTTTAATGACACTGTATAATCACTGCCTAATGGTTAAAAAAGTAGAAATTTGTTTACTTCAAGCTGTGAATTGTGCTAATTGTTCTTCGGAGGGTGTATTCTCCTCCAGATGGATGATTTTTTGTTGATTCATCAGTGATTCCTGCGACTCATTTTTTCAACAGCTTAAGAGCGTTTTTGGCCAGAATTGCTGTTAATGCATCATGTTTTTCTTTTACGAACTCGTTCAACTTGTCATTTACTACGTTACTTACATGCTATTCTTTCTTTGTGTGGTTTACTTCAACATGACTAATTCTGTGAGGGGTCAAAAGGCACCACATATGTAGTTAAACTGTTTTTATCATGACATAATTAATGTAACTGAAGAATGCTGTATGTATATTGTATTTTAAGGACCTCTGCATGTGTTTTTGTGCTACTTCTCTCTCTCTCTTACATTAAGTTTGTTGTAATAATCATGTCTTTATATTAGAAATGACATCACAGGTGACGAATGGATACTTTCAAAGACAATGGTGTGTTGTACTTCTGTGAATGCTGATGATTTATATTGAAATGTCAATATTGTATTCTAACATAATTAGTTTTTCTCAATCGATTTGACCCATTTCTCCAAACTGAGGTCACTGTTCTCAAAACACTGTGATCTGAACACTTTGTAATTGTCCTAAACAGAGTTTCCATTCATTTCATACAAATCATACAAATCATTTTCTCAAAACAATGTGAACAAAACTAATGTTTTCTCAATAGTTAATACAACCAAGTTTTTCTAAAAATAAAATGGCATGAATAGACATCAAAAAGGCAAAAACAATGTGATTTCTTTTAGGTTTCAGGATTTTGTTCTTCTAAACTTTGTTTAAGGATGATTCTCAACTATAAAATATATAACCAAATGATTTGATATACCATTTTGTTTTATGCAATATGTGTGTAAAAATGTCCATAAACTGGTTTTCCCATTAAACACAGTGTATCTATACTGTATCTAATTTGCATATTAATGGGTTGCTGTTGGGACAGCATGTTGAAAAAAGAATTGTCATAACGGGAGTAATAATTGGCCAGATTTTCATAATAATATCTAATATTTCATAACAAAATAGATATACAATTTATTTTCCTATTCAATTGTTATGCCTCCCAAAATGCATAATAAACATGATTTTAGTCCAGGTGTCCTCTACAGTGGACATGTATGAAATGAAGTCATATCTGAATTTGAAAACCCATAACATTTTCCTGAGATGTTGCTTTATGACCAACAATTTGAAAAGTATTCAGTTTTAAATGACAATTACAAAATATAATCATATTTCCATAAGGATGTAAAATTTGTCACTAAATTAAATTTAGCCATCTTTAAAGATCTATGAGAGGCAGTGGTCCTGGTGAAACATCATTTAGTATCTCTATAAAGCCCTGAATGTGCAGGACATCCAGACTTACAACCGTGACATGTGAGGTCTCAGAGAAATACACTGAAATAGAAAGTCCACTAGAGAGGCACAAACTCCAGAGCTGGGTCTCAGGAGGATATGTGACTGAGCTCTGGACTTGATCTCTGTGAGTAACATTGCATCTCCACTCTCTGTTGTCTTCTTCATTCAGGAGCAGGGCTTGAAAACGGTTCCTGCGTTCCTCTGTATTAGTACCGGTCCGAAATCGGTTCGAGTAGAAAGAATAAACAGTAAGGTTAATACTGTTATTTTTAAAATTGTCTTTGCCTGTAATAATAATAAAAATAATAATAATAAAGTACAGTGTTTTCTTTACACAAAAAGAAAGAAAAAAAAATACAGAAAGAGATGGTATCTTAACCCGGTGCGCTTCACAGCCAATACAGCATCATCTTTTCTAGATTTTTACATTTTATTAGGCTATTATTCAGAAATGATGAAGGCTAAAATGCTGGTAAATCAAAAATGTTTACAAACATTATAAACACAGTTATTAGTTTCTCTCCACAACAAATCCTCTAAACTTAAGGATAGCCAAGGCTATAAAAACGTCATTCCAAAAACAAATTAAAGGTGAAACTGATGCCTACCTCTGTCACTCGGCACGAATCCAAATGCTTCCATATTCTCGACGCATAGCCTATTAAAATATTATTTATTGGCTTTTACTTTCATCGACGTAAAACATCATCCTTCACATCCGCTATATATCACGCTGAACGCAACAGATTGGACAACGGAGCTCTGTAACTTTTTACTCGTTTCTTTAACTGTATTTTATTTTGATAATGAACTGGCTGCAATGTCGCAAAAATGCGTGTCTTTGTGCGCGTGAGGTGCCGGCGCGATATGGTTGATTATACAGATACAAGACATCATTCAAAACTGTCAAGCTATTGCAAAACTAATAAAACTGTAAAGGTTTTGCAAAATAAAGAAAACTACTTTCTGCGTCTCCTTTTCCTTTCTGAGAACGTTGGAATGCGTCAAAATGAACCGTATAGGCCTTTTTTTGTTTCTTTTGTCAATCTGTCAATGATTTACGTGAAATATATTTAGTGTATAGAATATTCTTTTTTATGTAATATAGTTTTATTGTGTTTTCTCCGTTCAAAGAAGCGATGTTGAATGCATTTACTGCTGTCGGATAAACTCTAACGCCGGTGTTCTGATGATTTGTGCTACCCTGTCAGATTTTGCTACCTCCCATTAAAACAGATGGTAGCAGAATTCATTGCCATTGCGACTAGAGTTCACAGCTGAGCGCGAGCGGGCATTTCACTCGCTGGATGCGTCAGCATCACATCTGCATAGTCTGTACTACTTGAATTCCTGATTGGTTGACAGCAAATTTCAAATATTAAATAGAACGATAAAATAGCGTTATTAACCGGTTAATGGCCATTTCAAATGTTCGATTCTGTTCGGAACTATAACATTTGATTTCGTTTCTGTTTCCGGTACTGTTCCAGTCAAAATTTAGTTCGTTTCGGGTTTTCGTTTTCGTTCCATGAACCGGTTCAGAGCCCTGTTCGGGAGTGTTGTAGTCAGAGTGATGATACAGTGATCTGATGAGAATATATCTGATATCTGGAGTCTGATATCTTCAGTTTAACACCAGCCTGATTCACCCAGAACAGCTCAATTCCCTCAGAACAGATCCAATCATCACAAGAGACTTCAGCAAGAGAATACAACTGACAGAAGAGAGTCACAGAGCGGCCTGCACTGATCTCAGTCTGTGAGGATGAGGATGATGAAGAGACTGAAACACAAAATAACACACACATCACACACTCTACAATCATCATCAGAGTTTAAATGAAGAACTTGCCCTTTTTACATTGACTACATAATCATAAACGTACCATGAAGAACATGCAGATAAAAACACGAGCATCAGTTCTGTGTTGTTTTTGTTGTCCTTTCAGACCCATCCATTGTTGGCAGATGTAAGACCCACAATCTTCTTTTGTGATGTTCTTGATGTTCAGAGAGCAGTCATACATTCAGTGGCAGCTGATGAAATACTTGTAGGTGGGGCTGTGGCACAGCAAACAATTTCAAAATAACAATTATTCACAATAAATCAAAGCAATATGATCTATTGCAATGCAGACAAAGTTAACGAACATCTGGTTACCTGTTTATTCATTAAATCATCTCCGATCAGTTATTTTACCAGTCTCAGTTAAATTTGGGATACTTCCATGACTGATACAAATCTGAGGATAACCATGTACAAGAAAATCAATGTGGTGAAAATAACCTGCATGTTTTTTTTTACTTATTTGTACAGGAATTTTGCTCTTCTCTCCTTCTGATTGACAAACTTCTCAACTACTTTCTTATTGAAGTCAGGAATGTCTTTGACCAGTTTCTTCTCAATAGAAAGCATTGCCAGAGCATTAAGGCGATCCTGGGTCATTGTATTTCTTTCATTGTAAGTAGAAAAGCACCTCTCTGACTCTGCTGTTGTCATAGGCGTGGAGATTATGATCTTGAGAAGACTGACAGTCTCTGTGAAAGTACTTTGAAGATTGTTCTCAATGAGAAACTGGTACAGAGGAACTGCACCACTGCCAACCCTAAACTCAGGCTTCTCATAGATGAGGGACAGTTCTGTTTTGAGCTTGGCCTTGTTCAGCACGGGGTATGCCTCCACGGTTGTTTCAAGTGCTGATTCAGGAAACGTCACACTGTGTTGTGGAAACAAATCTCCGTGCAGCAATGTTGCACTAACAAGGTGCTGGGTGAAGGAAAACCGCTCCTTGGAATGAATCAGGATGGTATCACATACCTGTAAAACATTTTTATCAAAGTGATTCTGAGTGAACACAACATGCACATTATATTATTACTAATGTTTAAACTCCAGTAGCTATTCCTCATTGCACTTTACTTCTCCTGATCTTGAACTTGCTATTGGTTTCCTAAACAAAACAAGGTCTACAGTAGCATTTCAATAAATAAACCACCTATTTTCTGCTACACTCTAAAAAATGCTGGGTTGTTTTTTCAACCCAAACGCTGGGTTGAGGCCGCTGGGTAGGACGTTGGGTTGTTTTAACCCAGTTTTGGATTGAAAATTGGTCTTGAACATAACCCAGCAGCGCTGGGTTGGGAACGCGGACGTGAAAGAGAGCACGCACGTCACGTTAACGTCGGACGACACCAGCGCGAGAAGCCGCCATTTTCTCCGCCTGAAAGAAGCGAGAAGCGAGTGAAAGACGTTATTAGTGGTGGAAATTTTCATTCTTTCCAGAGACTCGTTCATTTTTCGTTCGTTCACCAAAATGATTCGTTCAGATTCGTTCACTAACTCGTTCAGTGACCATTTTTCCATATTACACAAATACGTCAGCATGTGCGGCAAAATGTGTTGTTCAACTTTACTTGTTACAAAATAAAAACCGATTTGGCTTCATTAAAAAGTGTGCCCTTCTCATTAAATGAATAAAATAAGTCTAAATAAGTGATCAAAGTCATTACTCTTTTTATCTTTTAAATTACACTCTTTTCGGATGACCAATGCACAAGTGTTTTTTTATTTGTTTGCATACTAGGCTAGTTAACATTTAATTGTTTAGGCAGAGATTTACACGTTCAAATCTGAGATTATGTTAAACGAGGAGTTATTCTGTATGTAAAATATGAATATAAACAAGCGTGCACAGTACGGATACCTGTGCTTTGCATCCGCTTTCTGCTGATTGATGAACTAGATTGACAGAATGGCCGACCTACCCGGTCAACGAACTGGGTATAGCTACCAGTTCGTTCAATTCGTTCACGAACGGGAGATCTCTCTCTCGTTCAGACTCAAAACAGAGCCATCTCGGTCAATGATGCTATTATATTCGTTCGTTCGATCCAACCAATTACATGCCCCTTCTAAACCTGAGCTGAAATGCTATTTGCTGACGTGAGTCACGTGACGCAAATGAGATGGGATGACGTGACGCAAATAATCAATACTGCCATATTTTTTTATGTTTCACAGGCTGTATCCGAAATCGCCCCCTATACCCTCAAATAGTGCACTATTTGAGGGGACAGCCATTTTAAGTGGTGTTCGAAACCTTAGTGGATGTTCTCGAGTGCACTCATTCAATCCCACAATGCACCGCAAAAACGAGTGTACAAGCGATGTACACTCAACGGCTAGAGAATCCCCAGAATGCACTGCGAGAGTCGCGCGCCGAATGAATTCCCGCGTCTCACCAGAAGATGGCGCCCGCAGCTGAATCATCCATTCATTGATTTTAGAAGCGCTCGTCCACGGCGGAATACAGTGGAATACAACAAAGGTACACAATTAATTGTAAATTGACTATTAGGGTTTATACATAATTTCCGTGACAGAGTTCTAGATAAATCCTTCAATCTTACTATTGGAGCTGCCTGTATCAAATGATTATTTAACAGGAAGCAAACTATGCAAAAGCGGCAGTCCTTCCGGTGCACTTAGTGTCCGAATTCACTCACTCGTTTTCATTCACTCCTTCAAGTGAACTATATGAGTGGACTAATGTAGGGAATAGTGAATGAGGGTATAGGGGGCGATTTCGGATACAGCCACAGTTTTTAAACAAACAAAAGTGCATGACATGACTAACATAATGAAATATTTTTTTATTTAAAAGTATGTAACTGTTCAAACATAAAACAACAATAATATAAATAAATAAAACAAAATGATAAATAAAAAAAAATAAAACAATAATATAAAAAAATAAAACAAAGAACCAGTTGTTCGAACGACGAACGTAATAATGAGACGAGATGTATGTATGTAACAGTTCATTTGACTTTCAAACTCAAAGCAACTCAATGAAGGGCGTATTCGTTCACTAGATTCAACAAATCACATGCTCCGTCCTCGTATCATACTCGAAGGCTATTGGCTCGAGGTTTAGTCATTCTTTGACAGATGAAACGGTCCAGAGCTACGCATGCGCGCAATAGCGGCGCGCTGCGGTGGAGGGAGGAATTTCAGTGAACGAGAAATATGAGTCAATGGATTACGTGAACGAGAATGATTCGTTCACCTAAAAGATTCGTTCAAAAAGAACGATTCGTTCACGAACGTAACATCACTAGACGTTATGGTAAGTAAAGATTAAAAATGTAAAGTTTCATAGATTTAAAAAGATTCATAGTTTGTGTCCAGGAGCATTTTGAGGTTTCATGGAAGGCGGAAATAGTCCGAAAAGAGCTTATATTGAAAAATACGCGGCTGCGGTTTTCGCCTCAGAAACGGTCTTAACGGCCTTTTTTTTTACTGAACGGAAGAGATACTTTTAATATAACGTCCGTGAGTGTCTTATGTCATATTTACATAAGATTTTACATTATCTGCACCTTTCGATGTGTTAATAGACTGTTATTAACACATTTACATGTTAATTCGTTTTCTTATTTTTCGCGGTTAAACTGAATGTAGTTTCCTAAAGGAAACGGCGTTATGTAATAAAGACTATCTTAATTATTTTGAGGCTGATGAAGTGATAATTGTTATAAGTAATGTTTTTCATGTAATATTTCAGACTAGTTGAGCTTGTGTGTTAATGCCCGCGTCGGGAGTTAACGACACCGAGGCCTGCTCGTGTGAGGACGCCATATTCTCAGCTTCTTCAGAAGAGAGGGAAAGATAACTTCACAATCCTATGTTATCAACATTTTTGTTTTTGTTTTTTTAAACTAAGAGTAAAATAATGTTTGTTTGTTTTTTTGTAGATGTTGAAAGCCAGAGACATAGGAGAGCATCATTCTTTTGAGATTGATGTAAGTTATTTTTTAGAAAATAAATGTTTCTGTTGTCTCCTGCCTGTTTATTTCACATTTGGATGCAACAACAGTGTGTTTACGTGTTCATATTTTATGTAAACATTGATGTCTGTGTTTTTCATTGCAGAACTCAAACCAACTTTGGAGTTGTCTGATTTGGAGAGTCATCATTCTTGGTCTTCCTTTCTTAAAGGAATAGTTCACACAAAAAATAATTTACTTGCCCTCATGTCATTCCAAACCTATAAGACTGTCTGTCTTTACAACACAAATGAATATATTTTAAATTTTCTCATAATTTTTTGTTAATCCATTGAGAGTCTAGATAATCTGTATTTTCAAGATTCATAAATAGTTATTGTTGAAGTAATCCATTCCAATATTTATATATAAATAAACCTTAAATTATATGATAGCGAATGTCTGTTCAGAAGAAAATATTGGTCTCCCAGACTTGCAATGGAGGACAAAGCTTAAGAGAATATTAAATATATTTATTTGTGTTCCAAAAATTAGCAGAGTTTGTATGTGTCTGGAACAACATGGGGGAGAGTAAATTATGACCATTTTCATTTTTTGGTGAACTAACCCTTTAAAGAGCAGCCCTCCACGTACATGGAAGATTGTGAGGTATGTGAATGTCATGTCTGTTTTAATGTTTCAGTAAATAAGTAGCTTTCTGAAAGCAATATATTTAAACAATATTACATGCCCTCACACTAGTGCTGCCACTATAGCATTCGAGAGCGCTGTGGTAGACAGACATTAAACAACCACACAAAGCAGATTAAATTATAAAACAGACTATTTACCTATCCTTGCAGATGTGGATGCACTTCTATCTGAAAATGGATAGTTTAATTAAATGTTTTCTTTTTTCAAATGTTTTTCTCTTTTTAGGCCACTGATGGAGAACAGGCGGTGACTGGGATGAATGCTGGTCAAAGAGGAGAATGACATTTCCCCCAAACTGATGCAACAGTGGTATTAAAGGAGGACGCTGCCCTGGATGTTGTAAAAGATGTCACATGCTGTGCTGATGGGGCTTCTTCATGACTACATCAGTTATGCTAAAGAGATCATGAAAATTGACAGTGACGCATGATCTGAATTCATGGACTATGAAACAAACAATTTGAAAATGTTAAATGTGGTGTTTAGTAAAAGTGGAGTTTACACTCTGTCATTTATACACATGCTCCCATTCTTTCACACACATGCATCTGTTGAATGTTATAATATCAGTGTTAATGTTGTGGTTTATTTGTGTAATGTTGTACCAGAATAGTTTGTAAAGGACTTAACTATTAACTAATTGTACAATTATTGTATAATAGTGTTTTTGTATATTTTTATGTAATATATAAAATTTACCAAAAAAGTCCAATTTGATCAGAAGTTATATTCAACAAATGTTCAATGCTTCATTTATAAACTCTGTAGCTGTTAATGCCATACTTTTCTGCATTTCTTCTTACATGCATGTTACTTTTTGACTGTTTTCTCTTGTTTTTAATAAATATTTACCTTTTGAAAGTCATTCTTTGTGTGATTTTAAAATGAACAAGATTTGTAGGTTTAATTTGGGATAATTTTAGCCTAGCAATGTAGTAATTTTAAGCCATAAAAAAGCAACCCAGCATGCTGGGTTAAACATAATAACCCAACTTGCTGGGTTAAAATAACCCAGCGCTGGGTTGCCAAATAACCCAAATTGGGTTGTTTTTAACCCAGCAGTTTTTAGAGTGTACATGTAAGGATATTATGTACTCAATTATTTTCCCATTTGTATGGATGACAGAAACGTCATCATGCTACTTGTGACTGATCAGCACTTTTTTGGTACTGTACATGCCATGGCCCATCTGTTTTATAACTGTGATCTATATGTTTTATATACTGAGGCCAGCTACATAGCTTTCTTAGATTAGTCTTAAAAGTTAGCGATGCAATTCTTTTCTACCAGTACTGAGCCTGCTTTCAGTTCTTACCTTTATCAGTTTAATGTGAGGGGTATACGAGAACAGATTAAGAGGAAAGCTGTTTTTTTGTTTTGTAAATCTTTCAAGGCAGATTTTTATTTTTTATAAGAAACACATGCTTTAGCCTCAGATTTTAATTTCTGGAAAAATCAGTGGGGAGACAATATATGGATGTCTTATGGAAACAGTAAATCAGCGGGTGTTGCTATATTAAAGAGCTCCTTTCAGGGGAAAAGCCTAAAAAATGTAGTTCATGACTCAGGAAGATGGATCATTTTAGTTGTTGAATTTATGGAGGATATTTTTATTTTAGGTAATATATATGGCCATAATAACAGCCAAAGAAACACTTCTTTTTGCTGAATTTGAAGAAAAAATAAATGCCTTGTTAAATTATTTTATTAATGCTAAACTAATATTTGGGGGCGACTGGAACTGCATAAATGATCCTATTAAAGACTGTCATCCTCAAAGATCCTTAAGAGGCACTTATGGAGAATTTAATCATCTTTGTTTGCACTTAAACTGTTGTGATGTGTGGAGACTAAAAAATCCAGTTCACTTGGAACAACAAAGATTTATCTAAGAGATCCAGGATTGATTTTTGGCTTATTTCCAGTGAATTATTAGATGATGTGGAAGAAACAAAAATAGAACCCTCGGTTTTTTAATATGGCAATTAAAAGGGGAAAAGAATTATCCAAGGAAAAAATAATGAGACAAGACAGAGTACTTAAGGAAATTATTCTTATTTATGAAAAGGATGAGCAAACACAAGCTGATATTAATATGTTAATTGAATTACAATCTGAATTGGATAATATCGATCAAACTTTGGCACGGGGGGCCTTCATTCGTTCTAGACGGAAATGGATAGAACATGGTGAAAAGAATACCAAATATTTTCATAATTTAGACAAAATAAATATTAGTGTTAATAATATATATAAACTTAAAATTAATGAGCAGATATCCGAAGCAGATAAACAATTTCTGATTTTGTGGAAGATTTCTATAAAAAATTATATTCTGAACAAAGTAGCCATATTTCAAATTTTCTTTCTCATATTAAAAATGTTGCACAAGGTATTGACGAAACTCAGAAAGAAGTTTGTGATCGAGATATATCCTTAGAAGAATTAAAAAAGAATATTAGTAAGTGAAAAGACAATAAATCCCCGGGGAATGATGGCTTAACAGGTGAATTTTATAAAGTATTCCAAGATCTCTGAAGTTTTGTTATTGGTTTTTAAGGAAGCTATAGAAGCCCGTAAGCTCCCCCCATCTATGTGTCGAGGCCTAATTACATTGTTACCTAAACCTAATAAGGATTGTTTGCTTCTTGACAATTGGAGGCCTATAACATTAATTAATAATGATACAAAATTGTTGTCCCACATTTTTGCTCAAAGAATAAAGTTATGTTTAGATACAATCATAGATGATAGTCAGTCAGGCTTTATGCAAGGACGACATATTAGCAATAATATTAGATTAATCTTAGATTTAATTGATTATAAGGATTATATAAATGATGACAGCTACATTTTATTTATAGATATATATAAAGCCTTTGATACTGTAAAACATAATTTTAGCATAAACAAGCCTCACTATTTAAATAAAAATAATTGATGTCATTTGTATAATCAAGGAGGCCTGAATGTGATTGATTTTGTTACATCTAATACAATTTTCAAGTTGAACTGGATTAAACATTATATTAAACATAAAGATGAGATATGGTATATAATTCCAAATCTTATCTTTGAAAAAGTTGGTGGCATAGAGTTTCTTTTGAGTGTGATTTTGAGGTCAACAAACTCCCCTTTAAGTTCTCATTTTCATAGACAGACTCTTTTATATTGGATTCTTATATACAAACATAACTTTTCTCCTCATAGGCAGATCATTTGGAATAATAAATATATTAAATATAAGAACAAATCAATTTTCTATACTAATTGGGTTAAAAATGATATTTTAATGGTCTCACAGTTGATAAATGATGAAGGATATTTACTTACATATACTGCATTTCTTGAGAAATGTGATATTCCAATACCTCCACGTGAATATTGTTTTGTAATCGATGCAATTCCAGCAGGATTTCTACGGCTTTTAAAGGGCTTCAGTGAATCTAAACCATCAACATTTAAAAAAGAGTCTTATTAAACGCTATTGATATCAAAGATAGATATTAAGATGTAATAATACATTTTTTAGATGTTTGATTCATTGCCCTGCAACATTTCGAAGTAAGTACTTCTGGAATAATCACTTTGAAAATATCAACTGGAAATTGATTTGGACTTATAACAACAAATTCTGTGTCACAAATAACGTTAATGAAGTTTACTTTACAATTATACACATAATTTATCCAACTAACCATTTTCTCAAGAGATATAGAGCTGATCTTTCTGAATGTTGTGTTTTTTGACTGTTTTGCATCTTTTTTTTTAATGTATGTATGTTCAATTTTTCTGGATTGATGTTGAATATGTATTTACTAGGTTGAGTGGATCTAAAATTAATATAAGAAAAAGAGATATTTTATTTTGATAAAGATATGGATAAGAGTCACATCTTTATGTCAAATCTTCTAATATTATTAGGTAGGTTTTATATACACAAATGTAAATGGCCAGAAAGGAAGCCCAATATCTCCCACTTCAAAGTTGATCTAAGGATTTATTTAGAAACTCTTCAAGGCCTTTCAAATCGGAAAGAAACCTGAACTATGAACATATTCAAAGAACTAAACTCCTCTTTTTTATTGTGATTATTGATGTATACCCTCCTTATGTTTTGTTTGTTTTGTTTTTTTGTTGTTGTTTTTTTCCAGGAAATATGAATACCATGTTTGTAACAGTTTATTATATTCTTGAATGTAAATTGTTCATTATATACAATAAAAAAATGAGGCATTTAGTATATCTATGGTTGTTCCCTCCATAGACATATATATATATATATCTGGTGGCCCCAACATATTATCACACTCCCACGAGTTAATATGTTGTGGCCAGGACAAAACTAGCCTAAGTGAACCGAACATATCCCCTCCCGGTCGCAGTTGTTTAATTTCAAATATACATTATTCAAGTTTTAAAAAATTCAAATCCAGAACTATGTTAAATGCCACATTATATTCAGTTTTGTTCAATTATAAGCTCCATACTTGATAAAGCGATTTATGAGTCAGTAAGAGTCTCTGGCCTTTGATCCGCTCTAGATGGCTTCATTCATTCATTCGTATGACATTTACTCAAATTTATATCTGATATCACGGTGCAATACTACATCAAATATTCAGATGTATACAGTAGGCCTACTTGTCAAAACGAAGGTATTTTGATTTTTAAATGTTTTAATCAATAATACTCACCAAGGCTGTACAGAACAAACTCCAGGACTGATCATTATATCCAAACAAACACTCATCACCAGATCCCTTCCTGCTGATGCTCTTATATGACACTGATATATCCACATAACTCCCACTCCACTCAATCTCCCAGTAACAGCGTCCACTCACACTCTCTCTACACAACACCTGAAGATAACGATCAAATCTGTCTGGATGATCAGGATACGGCTGAGGTGTCTCAGTGTCAGTCACCACTCTGTTCCCTTCAGACAGACGGAGGAGTTTATGTGCAGTGTTTGGATCCAGAGTGAACTGATGGGAATCTGATGAAGATAAACACATAAAACTAACTGTAATCAGTGGTTGTTAAAGTTAAACTGTAAAAAACTCTTTGCTCAGACTGAAAAAGTGATTTTTTTGAAAATGGATTAATTTTATTTGGTTATGCTTTTCTTTTCTTGTACATGAACACAAATGCTCACACATTCACATGCAGGTCTACAATTCACACACAAGCACAGAAAGCTGCAGATATCTGGACAGAACAGACAAACAAGTCAAGCTGCATTTTCAGAAAAGTACTGGATTTGTTGTATTGTTGCTATGATGATCAGTCAGTATTAAAGTATGAATGAACTATTGGGCAGCACGGGGCACAAAGTAACACAGGGTCAGCCTCAGAAGTCACTCCCACGGAAACTTTTCTGGAAACACTTCAGGAATGTCGAAGACGTCATCTGACTGGTTGAATTAAACCGGATTTCCGGGAGACGCGAGTGTCGCGTTTATTTTCGGTCCGCCGGGAAACAAAGATGCCGTGGCGCCAAACTCGCTCAAGAAAGAAGAAAGCTGTCGTGTTTACAAATGAGACGACGAGCGCTTATCAGGTTCAACTAAACGCTGGATTTTCAAAAGTATGTGAAATATTTAAAGTTTGCGGCATAGAATCGTTTAAAATACATCGAGAGTTTCACACACCGGTCTGTTATTGTGGCGACATTTCCACGCCCCGAAACGAAACGAACTGTGATTGGTTGTTTGACATGTCGGTCAAACGGCCTCATGGGCGGGGCTTGGCCAATGAAGGTTTGTTAGTGACTTACATTGTAGGAAGTCCTCTCTGGTCCTGGGAACAATGTTACTGTGAGTGACTGAGAAAATAACAGATATAAACACAGAGAGAAAACCATGCCTGTATCCATTCCTCAGACATTTCTAACATTTTCATGATAATATTAGATGGTGTTTGTCTCATTACAGACAGCAGATGAATCTCTAATATTTTACCAGATATCTTTTTCATCTCCTCTTTGCAGAAATCCTCCAGTTTGTGTCTCAGCTGACGGACAGATTCTCTCACAGCATCAAAAGAAGAGAGGAAACTGACAGAGATGTTTTCTGTAGATTCAGGAGGAGCTGAGAGAGACTGAAGACTCTACAGGAATAACAATCAATAAACCAGAAAAACATCTGATTTTTAAAAAAAAGAAATTATAAAATAATAGTGAGTGCAAAGAAATAGTAAATAGAGTGAGAGACATTTCTGGTAAAAGTTCACAAGTCTCTTGTTCCAGCTTCCAAACATGACTGCCTAGAAAAACACCTGCTTTCTTTCAATTAATTCCTCAATAATGTAATGTTTAGCTGCCCACTTAAAACACTGCATTAAATAATATGTGAATAAATATTTACTGTGTCATGATGCATCATTGAGAGAAGTTTAACCCTCTGGTGATCCTCACATTATTTATTATTTTTTTTATTATTTTATTGAAATGAATGTATTATATTTTAGTTAGATTTTTTAGTTTGTTTTGTTTTTAATATTTTGTATTTTCAGGTTAGGTTAAAGTTTATAAATGATATTTATGCAGTAATTATAATTAATTTATTACCTCTTAACCGCTGTTTGAGCAAAGACCTGAAAACTACATTTCTATCTGAAACTAAAGACACTTGGCAGATTCTTTCAGAAGTAGAAAAAAGTCAAATAGAAAAAAAAAAAAATCTATAGAAGTTTATTGTTATGAACAATGCACAAAAATATTATTTAAAAATTTGATATGAAATTTTCCAAAACATATTTTACTCTAAAGCCCTAAACACGCTGCATGATTTTCCCAGACGAAAGATTAGCATCGTGAAACAATCGTGGCCAATCAGAAATCGTGCCGTGTATCTCGGGCTTAAAACATGTTTTGTACAGTGGTTCTCAAACCTGTCCTGCACATTCTGTACATCTCCCTCATCTATCACACCTGATTCAACTCATCAGCTCATTAGTGCAAGACCTGAAGTGTGTGTCAGATATCGGGAGACATACAAAATGTGCCGTGCTGGGGGTACTTCATGGAGAGGTTTGAGAACCACTGGTCTAAAACTGAGAAAATCAAAGCCATACATCTTAAAAAGTTGTGTTTTAAATTTCATCTTGATATACAGCACAAGCTTTAAGTGAAATGTTTGGTTGCAGACCCAATTGTGTCCTCTAGATGAAATTAGTTTCCCATTTGTTTCCATTTACAAGATCATATTTTTGTCTGTGATGAGTACAAGTGTGACTGTTTGTTTCAGGATCATTTAACCTTTTCAAATCATGTCCATTCATTTATTTTTATTTTTTGGTGTGTGTTCATGTAGCAAGAGCCAAAACCTTTACCAAGCTTTGTCCCATTCCAATAAAGTAAAATAATAAGAATAAACAAACAAAATATAAACATTATTGGACAAAATGATCTAAGAGTACCAGAGGGTTAAACATGCTTAAGACTATGATTTTAATGCTTAATTGGGCAAATAAAAGAGTCATATAATGCGTATTGGTCTCTATTATTAGCATGTTTCATCAGGTCACCTCACTGCTGCAGAGTACCTGACTGAAACCAGTTTTACAGTAAAAACAACATCACGACACAATATTCCTGACTACATTCCCAGCAGCAGAATGTTTCTTATTCAATCAGTCAATCAGTGTGCTTCAGATAATAAATGTCAGTTAATTAAAGACTCACAGATCTTGCTAAAGTCTACTCTGTTTTTTTTCTAGATCTCTGTTACCTGCAGGAAATGGATGTGATCGTCTGTGTGTGAAAGCTGCTCCAGCTCAGTGTTTCTCTTCTTCAGATCATCAATCTCCTGCTCCAGTCGCTCCATTTGTCCTTCAGCTCGACTCACTGCAGTCTTTTCCTGATCTCTGATCCGCTGTGTCACCTCAGAGCGGCTTCTCTCAATGGAGCGGATGAGCTCAGTAAAGATCCTCTCACTGTCCTCCACTGCTGTCTGTGCAGAGCGCTGTTAGACACACATCACAATCAGCTCTTACTGCTTCCTCACAGCCTGAGAGCCACAGCGGCTTCAGTGGGACTGAAAGAGGAGAGTCAAACTGAGTCTCAAACTTCTCTTCTTCTCCAAACTCACCTTATGAGACTCCACAGCCGCTCTCAGCTGCTCAAGATCTTTCTGTCTCTGCTGGATTCTCTGCTGGATTTCACTCTGTGTCTCCTTCAAGTGTTTCTGGAGGAGAAATTAAAAGCAAACCCGAGACTTATTACATAAAACTATCACAAATTCATCATGTAAAAAGGTGCCTGTTTGATTTTAAAAATTTATGGGAAAAATTTTTTCTCCCAATGGGAGAGTAGATCACATGATGCACCCATGATACAGCTGGATACTGCAGTGAGGAGAAACACGTGAAGTGTCCGCATTCATTTCACTTCATACCTCTTTCTCTTTTCTCTCTGCTGCAGTTGATACAGTCTCATGGTTTTGATGTTCATCCATTGCACACAGCATGCAAACACATTGCTGGTCAGTACGACAGAAAACCTCCAGAAGCTTATCATGTTGATGGCAGATCATCTGCTGCAGTCGTCCAGTGGCATCAGTCACTTTGTGTCTCTTTCCTGAGTGAAACTCCTCATGACGCTCAAAATGAGTTTGACAGTAAGACTCCAGACACACCAGACAGGACTTGACAGCTTTGTGTTTTCTTCCAGTACAGATGTCACACTCCACGTCTCCAGGTCCAGCAGGAACAGCAGCTGTTAGTTTGGTCTTCTTCAGTTTCTCCACCACTTCAGCTAGCATGGTGTTTCTAGCTAAAGCAGGTCTTGGACTGAAGGTCTGTCTGCACTGAGGGCAGCTGTAGACTCTCTTCTGATCCTCTTGATCCCAGCAGTCTGTAATGCAGCTCATACAGTAACTGTGTCCACAGGGAACGGTCACTGGATCCTTCAGGAGATCCAGACACACTGGACACAAGAACTGCTCCACTGAAAACACACCGGCTTCAGCCATTTCACCGTCTACAGCAAAACAGACACACAAACAACAGCTCAACAGCAGATCAGTTTCAGTTTCTTTTAACTGAGTTTCCTGGTTCTGTGTTTGAGAGACGTGTGCAAAACAAGTTTGTCTGTAAGTCTGTAAACTCTCATACTGAAATGTCCACTAGATGTCAGTCTCACACTGAAATGCAGAGTTATTTTTATAAGTTACCCTTACAAAAAATAAGTTTATTTAAATATGCTATTAGTATACTTTTATTAAAGTAAGAGAGTATACTTTAAGTCTACCTCATATTTGCTATTCAAACATATATTTAAAATGAAAGTTAAGTAATCTTTTGTCATACCAGCAAGTATACAGACAAGCATAAGTATGGGCCTGTTATAATACCCACACTTGTGGTCTCGGTCACTTGAGAGTATCTGCACGTGACAGTAAGTAAGTGTCCCAGGTCTAAAAAATGGTCAAAGCTCATGGCTATTAATGCACACTAAATCCACATTTCAGAACGGTATTTGAGACTTAAGTGTATCTCATCATACATGTTCAGGACTTACATGCACCTAAATCACAAGATGTTGAGAATAACTTTGCAGTGTAAGTTAATTCATTTAGATATCAATTAGATATCATAACTTGTGTAAAATGTAAAGTGTTGCACATTTTATTGATACTGTATATGAGTATGTACATTTTTTTTTTTTTTTTACATAATTAGAAGCACAATTAAATTGTGTCATACAGGGGACCAATAAAGTGCAAAGTATTAAATGTATAAACGAAAGACGTCATGTAAGTAGACAAGTGCAAAGCTGACAGGTGTGGGTATTGGGACAGGCCCAATATTTGACCTATACTTAATCTTTTGATTAAGATGTACTTAATAAAAAGTATAATTAAGGGTTCTAAATATAGTTTAGTTTAGTTCTGATTACAGCTTTTTAATAGAGCAGACTATTAAAATGTTCATGTTCATGTTTATACTAACAAGTCAGCTTTACATAAATTCAGGTATATTTTCCAAGTATACTTTGCAGTAAGCACACTAACATCAATGCACTAGTATAGTATTAAATTGGCCCACTTTTTAGTAGATACAATTATATTTTTAACATTACAGTAGTAAACATTGAGAATACAACTAGTTGGCATCTTTTTTTCTTTACAGTTTTTTTCTTTACATTGCAGTTATTTTACTAATAAACCTATGCAATACTAACTATCTTTCCAGTACAGTACATCCATGGCCCAAAGTAATGACATCAATTTTGATCAGGTTTCTTTGAATAAATTCTCCTAATGAACCGAGCCTCTTTCATCTCTTTTGTGTTAAGACTCTGACAGTAACGCTTCCTTTTGAATAAAGTGTTGTATAAATGCGTGTCCTGTCATTATAAAACTCTCCTTTCACTCTGGAACTGTGAAGTGGAGCAGGGCATTGTCCCACCAGTCCTTGTTTCGGAGTCTCATCCACAGACGACTGGTTTTGGGCGTGAGGAGGGGCATTTTACAGCGTGATAAAGACATAGTTCAGGCATGAAACTCTTACTAATTGCTAATTGGTTCATTCAACAACATGGCACCAGCCAATCAGGAGTACTTCCTAATCCACGCAAGCATACACTCCTCTCCAAAAGTATTGGGACAGTGAGGCCAATTCCTTTATTTTTGCTGTAGACTGAAAACATTTGGGTTTGACATCAAAAGATGAATATCAGACAAGAGATTTACACGCCGGCTTTTATTTCCAGGTATTTACACCTGGATCTGACACACAAGTTAGAAGATATCACCTTTTGTTTGAACCCACCCATTTTTCACTTTTATACTTAAAAGTTTACTTTATATATGTACATTCCGCGAGAACGCCGTTGTCGAAAGTTTAATGGCAGGTCCGGTATGGGTATTGAGGGATGGGTCGAGGAGGCTCAGGCTTGTATGCGTATGCGGAACATGACGACAGCTGAAAAGGCTTTCTTTCTGTTTGATCATCTCGAAGGAGAGGCGCGAGATGAAATAAAATATCGACCTAGCATGGATAAAAATGATCCAGAAAGAATTGTCTCAGCACTGCGCGAGCTATATGGTTGCGCCGAATCTTATGTTGCACTTCAAGAGGCTTTTTATTTGCGGCGTCAACTGGAGGGGGAAACATTACAAGAGTTCTCCCTGGCACTGTTGGGTCTGTTTGATAAACTTAAGCAACAGTCACCATATGTCATTTCAAATGCAGATGTAATGGTGAGGGATCAATTTATCGAATACGTATTAGATAATTCTTTACGCAGGGAGCTAAAGCAATTGGTACGACGTCAGCCTGCTGTAACACTATTAGAGGTGCGTGGGGAGGCTATCCGTTGGGAACGAGAGGGAATGCCGGGCAGTGCAAGGGGGCGGAGTCAATCTGCACCCCTGGTGCACGGGATTCAATGGGGGGTCCAAGGTAATACCGGACTAAGTCCCAGGCGTAGGGAGCATTCATCGGAATTCGGTGAATTACGGGAAATGCTGAATCGGCAGCAAAAGCTACTTGATCAGCTTACCCAAACTTTAGCCCGTAGTCAAAGCCCCCAGTTCGTCGGTCGTTCGCCCAGTTCTGCGTCTGTGATTTGCTGACGGTGTCAGCGGCCCGGTCATTTTGCACGGGAATGTAATTGGCAACCTCGTTCTCCTGGTCCTCCAGTCCACCCTCCGATTGCTTCGGCCTCTGGCAATGTCGGGCCGGTTAAGACTGGTTTCCCTGATCAGTTGGAAAACTAGTTCCCACCGGGCTACCGAGCCACAGTCCGGTTGGGGGTATGCATGGCTCCCGTGTTTTTCATAAGGGCATATCAGTGCCTCGTTTAGTCTCCTCATGTCCGCACCTCGTCGTTATTATAGGGGGTGTCCCAGTGCCCTGTTTGATCGATACTGGCTCCATGGTATCGACCATTACAGAGAGTTGTTTTAGGTCATGGTTTGAACCATGGGGCCAGGATCGTTTGCAGTCATGTCGTTGGTTGCAGCTCAGAGCAGCCAACGGATTGGAAATTCCCTATATTGGGTATATAGAACTAGAAATTGAACTGTGCGGTCGCATGGTGTCAGAGTGTGGAATATTGGTGGTCCGTGATCCTCCCGGGGGTAGCCCTAATACTCCTGGCATCCTTGGAATGAACGTTCTTAGTCGCTGTTACCGTGAGCTTTTCGGTCAGTACGGGTCCACCTTATTCGAGCTACCACTCGTGACGCAGGAGGCGGAATTGTCTCAGGCCTTTCAAACCTGTCAAAGGGTGGATGGTGTCCTTACATGCGGAGGTAATGTAAAAGTCCGTGGGCGTCGAGTGTGCCGTGTTCCAGGTGGCTCTTTGAAATTCGTGACCGCAACGTGTTCATCCATTTTTTGTGGTAAGACCGTATTATTCGAGCCCCTTGAGACGGGGTTACCTGTTGGCTTATTAGCCTCCCCGTCTCTAGTGCATGTGGGTAGTGGTACTGTCCGTGTGCCAATCGTTAATGTTGGTGTGCTCGACGCTGTCTTATACCCTGCAACGATCCTCGGGAAACTGCGGGAGGTGTTTCTGGTAGATTCACCTTCCGGACTGACCGAGGGTCCGGTCGTAAATACTCGAATGGCAGTCTGCGAGGGGATTGTTGCATCCGGGGTAGGGCACGTCGAAAGTGTAGAACTCGAAGGGTTGTCTGACGAGGAGCAGCGGCAGGTAAGGGCTCTCCTTAGGGAATTCCAGAGCGTGTTTTCTACTGGTGAGGGAGATCTGGGTTGCACTGACATTCTGTCTCATGAAATTCCCTTAATGGATGAGACTCCAGTTCGTCAGCGCTATAGACGTATCCCCCCATCTGAATATGAGTTAGTCAAGACTCACATTAGTCAGCTCTTAGATGCCCAGGTGATTCGGGAAAGTTGTAGCCCATACGCTTCCCCACTGGTATTGGTTAAGAAGAAGGATGGTAGCCTCCGCTTGTGCGTAGACTACCGTCAGCTTAACGCAAAGACCCGAAGAGATTCGTTCCCGTTGCCTCGCATTGAGGAGACATTGGATTCCCTAACAAGGGCCCGCTGGTTTACCACGTTAGATTTGGCCAGCGGGTACAATCAAGTCCCAGTAGCTGAGTCTGATCGTCATAGAACAGCTTTTTGTACCCCCTTTGGGCTATACGAGTGGAATCGTATGCCCTTCGGGCTGTGCAATGCACCAGGCACTTTCCAACGGCTGATGGAGCGGCTCTTCGGTGACCAGCGACACCAGTCTGTCCTGTTGTATCTGGACGACATTATCGTGTATTCCTCAACGGTGCAGCACCATCTACAGAGACTGAGAATGGTACTGGGTCGCCTACAAGCCGCTGGTCTCAAGGTGAAGTTAGAAAAATGTGCATTTTTTAGGGAGAAAGTGCAGTACCTGGGGCATGTAATATCTTCCCAGGGGGTGGCGACAGATCCGGGTAAGGTCGAGACTGTAGCCCAGTGGCCATGCCCTAAGACCGTGTCAGAGCTGCGGACTTTTCTGGGCTTCGTTAGCTACTACAGGCGTTTTGTCGAGGGGTTTGCCCAGATAGCAGCTCCCTTACATCAGTTAGTGACCAAGGCAGGTGGGGGAAAGGTGAACAGCCGGAGACAAGAATTGGCGGCGCTGTGGTCTGAACAGTGTGAACAAGCCTTTCAGGTTCTGAAGCAAAAACTGACTACGGCGCCTGTCCTTGCCTATGCTGACTTTAAGCTTCCATTTATCTTGGAAATTGATGCCAGCCACGTAGGGCTAGGGGCAGTGCTCTCTCAAGTGGTTGATGGCAAGGTGAGGCCAGTGGCTTACGCCAGCCGAGGTCTTCGGCCGGCAGAGCGTAATACTGCCACATACAGTTCAATGCGGCTTGAGTTTCTGGCCTTAAAGTGGGCCATGGCCGAAAAATTTCGTGAGTACCTGCTGGGGCATCGATGCATTGTGCGCACAGATAATAATCCACTGAATCATTTGGCTACAGCAAAATTGGGCGCCACAGAACAGCGGTGGGCGGCGGAATTGGCAGCCTTCGATTTCGAGGTTCAGTATCGGTCCGGTAGGTCTAACCAGAATGCGGATGCGTTGTCGCGCTTGCCGTCTGCGGGACCACCCAGGGAGGAGAATGGTCAGTATGGAACGGTTGTGCCTGAACTACTGAGGCGGGTGCCGGTGGGGGATCTGATGGAACCCACTACTGTGAGAGCAGTACAGGCCATGCCAAGTCGATCTGGGCCAGAACTGGTGGTGCTGCAGGAGGAAGATCCCATTATCGGTGCAGTCCTTAAATATTGGCGCCAAGGGCGAGGTCCAGGGCCTCAGGAGCGACAATTACTGCCCAAGCTCGGGTTGGTTTTGCTTCGGCAGTGGGACCGGCTGGAGGAACGGGAAGGGTTGCTATATCGAAGGGTCTGTCATCCCGATGGGGGCGAGGGGGTGTTACAGGTGGTGCTGCCTGCGGTTTTACAGCCTGAGGTGCTGACCCAATTGCATCAGTACCATGGGCATCAAGGCACTGAACGCACCCTGGAGTTGGTGCGACAACGGTGCTACTGGCCAGGGATGTCAGCCGATGTAGCCCATTGGGTACAGCAATGTGAGCGGTGCCAGCAGGCTAAGGGGGCTGCACCAGTTGCTCGAAGTTATATGGCTCATCTGCTGGCCTCTCGCCCGAATGAGATAGTGGCCATTGACTTTACAATCTTGGAGCCTTCTCATTCTGGGCAGGAAAATGTGCTGGTACTGACAGATGTCTTTAGAAAATTCACTGTGGCAATCCCTACTCGGGACCAACAGGCAGAAACGGTAGCCCGTGTCTTGGTAGAAGAGTGGTTCTTTAAGTTTGGGGTCCCTGGACGGATTCATTCCGACCAGGGCCGTAATTTCGAATCCCGTCTCATTCAGCAGTTGTGTAGCTTTTACCAGGTGGGTAAATCCCGCACCACTCCGTACCATCCAGCCGGTAATGGCCAGTGCGAGCGATTTAACCGGACCTTGCACAATTTGCTGCGGACATTGCCCACTGGGAGGAAGAGGGACTGGGCCTCTTGTTTGTCTCAGGTGTTATTTTGTTATAACACTACCCCTCATCAAGCTACCGGGGAAGCCCCTTATTACTTGATGTTTGGGCAAGAACCTAGGCTGCCAGTGGATTTCCTGCTTGGTCGGGTGCAGGAGCCAGTGGCTGGTAGAATCCATCACTGGATGGAAGAGCATCAAGCTCGGCTCCAAGTGGCTTTTGAGGGTGCCCGGGAGCGGCTGCAGGTAGCAGCCCAATATCGAAAGGCCAAACATGACCAACGGGTAAGGGAGAAGCCCCTGACTGAGGGCCAATTGGTCTACCTGCGAGAACATGGGTCTGTGGGACGGCATAAGATCCAAGACCTATGGAGCTCCACGGTATACCAGGTAGTTCGGGCTCCGCAAAATGGTGGGTCGGTGTACACTGTGGCACCAGTACATGACCTGGGGAAGGTCCGTCAAGTGCATCGGACATCCATAAAACCCCGTATTCAAGATAATACGGTACCAACGGAGTCTTATGGGAGTCAGGCTGAGCGGCCACCACCATTGGTGATGGAGGATGAGATTGAGGAAGGGGACTTGTGGTAGAGGGCCCCCAGGCCCAGCAAGGAGGTGCAGAGGGGAGTAGACCCCCTTCCGAGGTAAGGGCTAGTCCGGCTTCGGGATTTGTGGGGTCGGCCAGTAGGTTCTTAGCGAGAGGGAGTAGGGATGGTACGAGCTCACAGGCAGGGCCGGGATTAGTCGGTTTTGAATCACCCACTCGATCTGAAAGGGCCCCCAGGCGAACTGGACGGGTCGGGGCAGGTCAGCATTCCAACAGACATCACTTACCACGAACCATAGGTGGTGCGGCTAATCAAAATTCCGTGTCTATCGCAGGGCCCAACTCGGTGGTGCCCTGGTTTAGGCCTTGGGATCAGTAGAATGTCCATCGTCGGGACTACGATGATCAATGGGGGGGTGTGTTGTGGTGATGCGCTCCATCATGATAATGATTAGGGGCGGACCGTGTATGCGCGGCAGATATAAAAAAGGGACGGGAATGGCGCCTAAGCGAGCGCGTCATTCTCGTTCTGGAAGTGACGTCATCCTGGCACGCCAGTGTTTACGTTCGGGAGGTAAGGAATGTTGGTAGCTGCTTAATTCTGAACGTGCGTTAGAAAAGAATTTAAGACTCGTTCAATTCACAGTACGACTGAGGAAGACTGTAAACTCAGTGATAACGTATCCGTTACGGCAAGCCTGTAATTTGCACCTTATTGCGTGCACTGAGCGGTGTGATTCACCATTTACCGGTAAGTCATACTCATTTCAATATCAGGTTCACAAGACCATAAATTCGCAAATTATAAACGATGTGATATATTGTTTTTTTAGTGATCGATCCTATAATTCGCACCCTATTGAATGCACTGAGCGGTATGATTCACCATTTACCGGTAAGTCATACTCATGTCAATGTTAAGTTCAGGAGATCATAAATGTGTAAATTACAATTGTGTTATATATTTCTTTAGTAAGACAGGGGTGGTGTTACAGCAGGCTTGGTGGGAGTAGCTGGGCTTAGTGACGACCGATTGGATTGTGTCTCCCCCTTGCCAGAAACTCCTCGACCATTTCTTAAGACTATTACTGGAACCGCGTATTTGTTGTGATCATCTGACTAATACTTTCTCTTATCTCTCATCCGTCCTGAGACGGCCGGAACAATGGCGCATTTTCGGCCGTAGTGACGCATTTAGAATTTAGCAAATTCAATGCTGATCCTTGCGCTGAAGTACAGCGGCGAATAACTGGGTTGTCATTTCTACTCGCTCTGTTAGCAGAAACATTGTCACTTAAAGTATTTACGTTTATAAAATGGTTATTGTCTGTATTTTTAACGTTTTATATGTATTTCTAAATCTGACCTGAGTAGGGTATACTTTTGAAAATACTGTAATCATCCGGCGACGCAGTGTTGGAAAACTATTAATGAGCGTTGGCCAGTGAGTGGTTGCTTTTATCCTCTTTTGTGTGTAAACAACTGATTCCATCTGTCCATATGTAATAAGGATTCAACCAAAAGACTATTCCGTGGAAAGTGCGTTGTGTGTGCGTGTGTATGTGTAGGGTTGTTTATGTCTCAATTTGTCCTCTCTTCCCTTTATCCAGAGTTGGGGTGCCAGCTCAATGCCCACGTCCTCTGGTGTGGTGGTGGTGTGCTTATCCCTTGCAGTGTTCACAGAGGGTGATTGGGTGCTGTGCGGTGAGAGCACTAATAGTTGCAGTGTTTACTGAGCAGGCGAGTTGAATCCCCAATTCTGAAATGGATAAGTGCTATGGTTGACATATTCATTCTACTGTGTGTTTGTATTATGCTGCTTGGTATTTTTCCTATTTGTATTTAATAAACGATTCGAACGTTCCTTGTTGTCTGTTATCTGACCCAGCCACCGCGTATCTGTGTGCTTTGCACTTGATGTACAAGCGGGTCCCCGGCCCATTTTCTGGGGTGGCGTAGTCTATTTTGTGCCATAATTGGTATTGTATTGCGCCTAAGAGAGCAAACTGCCACATATACTAGAAAGTGGGCCAATTTAGTCCCAAGGAGTATTGAAATAGTACACTTACAAGTATACTACTAGTACACTGATATTTCTATACTTACTACATAAAGTTTACTTTAAAAAATACTTTACTTAAGTATACTTAATAAAATAAACTTGAAGTATACTACTTTTTGGTAAGGGACTCTATGATCGGCGGAAGTAATCAAACGAATCAAAAGTAATCAGTAATCAAATCCTGAGATTTGACCGGAAATAATAAACCTGTTCTAACAGATCTTCTTCTTCCTCTTGTTTTACAGCAGATAATTCTAACAGATCTGTTTTGCCTGATTAAATTAGCAAAACCTGAAGATTAATCTCCTTTTCTTGTTCCTGTATTTCCTATGTCAGCACTTGGTCCTTCACCATTTGTGACTGTATCTGTTCCTCATTTTTATCGTCTTGTCTGCTCCTCATTTATTTTCTCATTCTGAGGTACTGAGTTACATTGCTTCAACGAATCAGCAGATCTTCATCATCTTCATCAGCACCACTAGCTGTTTAGCAAAACATCTGCCAAACAAGAAACTGTCAAAACAAAAAAGATAAAGAAAAGATAGAAGAACTCACTCGTACCGTACTACAGAGAGAGAGAGAGAGAGAGAGAGAGAGAGAGATGAACGAGATGCTGAAACACACAGAGCAAAGCTTCAAACTGGCCATGCTAAAACTGTTCAATGATGTTCTGTGTGTCGGGGTCTTCCCTGAGATCTGGAACAAGGGCCTCATCAGCCACATTCACAAGAACGGAGATAAACTAGACCCAACAACTACAGAGGCATCTGTGTGAACAGTAACCTGGGGAAGGTGTTCTGTAGCATCTTAAACACCAGACTGTTACACTTCCTTAAGAAGCACAATGCCTTGAGTAAATGCCAAACTGGCTTTCTTCCAAAATTGTCGCACATCCGATTACATTTTTACATTACAAACACTAATTGACAAATATGTACATCAAAACAAAGGAAACATTTTAGCTTGTTTCATTGATTTCAAGAAAGCATTCGATTCAATCTGACTATACCTAAAACATACCGACAGTGGAATAGGGGGAAAATTCTATGATTTGATCAAATCAATGTACACAGCCAGCCATTGTGCGGTTAAAATTGGAAACCAAAGAACCAAATTCTTCCCCCAGGGGCGTGGACTGAGACAGGGATGCAGTTTAAGTCCCACCCTCTTCAACATTTACATCAACCAATTGGCCAACATATTAGAACACGCTCCCTTTCAAGGTCTCGCTCTACACGACACAGAGATAACGTGTCTTCTCTACACAGATGACCTGGTCCTCCTGTCGCCCACTGAAGAGGGGCTTCAGGACAGCCTGAATCTGCTGGAGGATTACTGTCACACCTGGGCCCTGATGGTCAACCTCCTAAAAACTAGAGTAATGATGTTCCAGAAACGCTCCAGATCTCAGGGACCAACACACACATTCACACTATCACACAGAACCATTGAAACCACAAAAACATACACTTACCTCGGCCTGAAAATAACCCCAACCGGTAATTTTGCTTTGGCTGTGAATGAACTCAAAGAGAAAGCTCAAAGGGCTTTCTATGCCATAAAAAGATCCATTCAAATCGACATCCCAATCCAAATCTGGCTCAAACTTTTCAAATCTATAATTGAACCAATTGTTTTATATGGCAGTGAAGTATGGGGTCCTTCTATAAAATTTGACTTCTTAAATTGGGAAAAACACCCGATCTAAACTCTACATTTAGATTTCTGTAAAAGAATACTCAAAGTCCAAAGAAAAACTCCAAACATCGGATGCAGAGCAGAATTAGGCCAATACCGTCTCCTTCTAAACATCCAAAAAAGAGCCCTGAAATTCTGGAAACACCTAAAAACAAGCGACCCCAACACATACCATTACAAAGCCCTAAACACCAAGAGCTGAGCGTAAGTAAGAGTCCCCTGTGCCAGCTGGTGCTGAGACTGACTGAGCTCACACACACACAGACATCAGCCATCCTCAGGACACACACACACTCACACACATTATAAACACAGAAAAAGACAAGTACTTCACCCATTGGACAAACACCATTAAAAACCAGCACACACTGGAATGTTATTCGGCCCTAAATCGAGAATACACTGTTGCGATCTACCTGAGCGCCGTGAGTGATGTGAGACTCAGGAAAACACTGACGATGTACAGACTCAGTGAACACAGTCTGGCCGTAGAGAGACCTGGCTCTCTTATGAGGACAGACTCTGCTCGCACTGCATCCTGGGAGTGACGGAGACGGAGCTGCACTTCCTCACAGAATGCACAAAATATAAAGATATTACCCCCAAATTAATAAAATATTCCCCCAATTTAACACCTGTAATCCAACCCAAAAACTCAGTTTCATTCTTGGCGAAGAAGTCAAATGTTCTAATATAGCTGCAAGATTTGTAGCATCTTATCATCTCCTGAGGGACAGCCAGAGAGAAACAAACAGCCAATAAACCAACACGTTCTCACTCCCAACTCGTCACATATTGAAGCTTGGTCAGGATCCCCATGGCCCCCCCATCCCCATGGATCCCCATGTTTTAACTTACTGGGTACCCCTTTGGCATCATGTTGTAACTTGCAGGGATTCCCATAGACTTCTGACCGGAGCCCAGCGTTGACATTTGACGTGCATACTAGATACATAGACTACGATAAATAGGAATAAAAAAGACAAGGCTACAATAAATAAGTTACGGCAGGGCGAGTCGATTGGCGGCCCCCAGGTCATATTTAACTGATTTTTTATTTTAAAAACCACTCGTTGCCTGATATCAAAGTATACGTTTTTATATTTGCATTTGCGTTTATAATTTGTTATTTTGTTTTCAGAATTTTGATTGTTTTGCACTTCATCGTAAAGGAGCTATCAAGAACATCTGCAACAGACACAGCAGCAGGTCATGGATCTAGGTTTTCTGTCATCGCTGCAGTCCTGGGCTGTTTCACCCTCGTCATCCTCCTCATCATCATAATGACAATCATTCGCATCAAGAAACCAAACTTCAACAGATCTTGTGGATTCCAGAAGAGGATGTTTCTATGCATCAGACCTGATGAAGACAACTCCACTCGTCCAGAAGATGTGATATAATAGCACTGACTCAGCAGTACCAAATCATTGAGCTTGATTTGATTTTCCATGTGTTGCTCATGAAAGACACTTATTTGAACTCCGCTAAACGGCACGCTCTACTTTCTGTTTTATCTCAAGCTACTGAATATATAACTCTGGTTGTTTCTGTTTTATATTGATTTCTGTGAAATAACAGTATATTATTGATCTGTTTGATCAGATTTGTATATGTGACTTTAATGAACTCTAGCATTTAAGAGGAAACTTTAAGAAGAAACAGGTTTTTGTTTTGAGGTAATGTCTACAGTGAATGTCAATTTTGTATTTTGTACAGTAAATGTTAATAAAGCTTAAGTTTAGAATTTTTCTAATGGTGTCCTTTTGTACAGTTGTTTATTTTTATTTTTTGAAAATGAACATTGAAATGAATAAAATACTTGTGATACTCTCTAAAGATGAATATCTGGATCTTTTGTTTATGGGTAAGTTATACCAGTTAAACTAGTAATGTAAGATGTAAGAGTACATCTGAATTCTTTATTTGTGTAGAACAGGAAATCTTTTTTAAAGAGATTTGGAGGCAGAACGATTTTAGTGTAAGCCTGCACGGTTTAAATCAATTAAAGATGAATTATATTTATTCAAAGCAATTTACATTTGCATTCAAGGTTTATATTTGATCAGTTCATGCACTCCATGGGAATCAAACCCATAACCTGTTTCTGACGCCGTTGTCTACTGCTTAAGATACAGGAGAGTAACTTACTGAGAAATAATAGCTGTTCCAGGAAAGAGAACGTCTCGGTTACGTACGTAACCCTGGTTCCCTGATGGAGGGAACGGAGACGTTATGTCGTGACGACATTAGGGGATTTACTTGGAAGCCCCGACTGCCTCTGATAAGAGAAAACGCCAATGAAATTTGGCTAGTGGATTTTGCATACCTGAGCCACTCCCCGTGCATACGGGTATAAAAGGGCGACAGGTGCATCCACTCATCAGGTTTTCCGCTGAGGAGCCGAGAACGTGTCCCTGGCAACCAGCGATGGTTCGAGATTGTGGCATGGGGACATAACGTCTCCGTTCCCTCCATCAGGGAACGAGGGTTACGTACGTAACCGAGACGTTCCCTATCTGTCGGTCACTACGAGTTATGTCGTGACGACATTAGGGGTCTATGGAAAGCGCCACAACCTGAACCCCGTCACGAACTTGTGGCATGCAGATGTTGACAAGCTAGCGCGTGACAGACAAATGCGATGCGAAGGTCGCAACCTTCCCGTCGCCCCAGCGCAAATTCGCTAACCTTGGTGCCCGCAGGGACCACTGAGTACATTGCTGCTGGAGATAGCCAAGCCGCTGTTCCTTTCCCCAGAAATCGGAAGGGATTTCGACCTTCTATGAAAGATTGCTTCAAGTCTTTCCTGTTTGTTGTTACAGCCCGGCAGTAACGACGGGGAAGCGAGCCTTCCGGAGAAGAGCGCTACGGAGGCCACACCCTGCCCGAAGGGAGGTAACGTGTGGAGACACTGGTATGGACTGGCCCAAGCCTGGGGCAGTGCTACATACGCCTGGACCCTGGGGCAGATCCTACCTAGGAGAAGGGAGGAAGGCTGCCAGCAGGGCCTGACAGAGCTCTGTCAAAGGGAAGACACGGGTTTACCATGAGGGAAACCGTACCGTGGATGAATACACGTGTGGGATCACCCGAAGGGAATCAGGCCGCACGGGCACCTAGCCGAGTACAGGGGCTGACCGGAGACCCGGGCAAGCTAACACCGGTACTGGGCCTGGCGTCAGACTGCTCCGCCCAGCCTGACTGCCGGGGGTGCTGGAGGAACTCCGCCAGGGTTCGCCGTTCGGGGAACTAACTGGAGGAGAGAATAGGCGCTCGTATCCCCGGGTAAGGGGGAATGGCGCAGCAAGCGTGACACCGGCCAACTCTTCCCGCCACTTACCTGTTACCCAACACACGGGAAGAGACTGGCTCAACGCGGAGACTGTAAAATCTCGCGAAGGTGTTCGGTGTCGCCCAGCCCGCAGCTCTACAGATGTCTGCCAAAGAGGCGCCGTGCGCCAGCGCATAGGAGGAGGCAACACTCCGTGTGGAGTGAGCCCTCACCCCGAGGGGGCACGGCTCGCCTTGGGATTGGTACATCAAGGCGATGGCATCCACTATCCAGTGGGCCAACCTCTGCTTGGAGACAGCCTTCCCTTTCTGCTGACCTCCGTGGCAGACAAAGAGCTGCTCAGAGCTTCTGAAGCTCCGGGTGCGGTCCACGTATATGCGCAGCGCTCTTACGGGACACAGCAACGCCAAGGCTGGGTCTGCCTCCTCCGAGGGCAGTGCTTGCAGGTTCACCACCTGATCGCGGAAGGGCGTGGTGGGAACCTTAGGCACGTATCCAGGCCGGGGTCTCAGGACAACGTGAGAGTAGGCCGGCCCAAACACAAGGCACTCTTCGCTTACCGAAAATGCTTGGAGGTCCCCGACCCTCTTGATGGAAGTGAGCGCGGTCAGGAGCGCTATCTTGGCCGACAGGAATTTCAGCTCGACTGAGTCCAGCGGCTCAAAGGGACCCCTCTGAAGTCCAGCCAGGACAATAGAGAGATCCCAGGAGGGCATCAGGGGTGGCCTAGGAGGATTTAACCTTCTGGCACCCCTCAGGAACCTCACGATGAGATCGTGCTTCCCCAGGGACCGGCCGTCCACTGCATCGTGATGGGCCGCAATAGCAGCCACGTACACTTTCAAGGTGGAGGGCGACAGCCTGCGCTCCAACCTCTCTTGCAGGAAAGAAAGCACCACTCCAATCGTGCATCTTCGGGGGTCCTCCCGACGAGAAGAACACCAGTCCGCGAACAGACTCCACTTCAGTGCATAGGCTTGCCTAGTTGAAGGGGCCCTAGCCTGAGTGATGGTGTCCACCACAGCCTGTGGCAGGCCACTCAAGTCTGCCATATGGTGCCATATGGTGCCGAGCCCCTGAGAAAGAAGGTCCTTCCTCAGAGGGATGCGCCAGGGAGGGGCTGTCGCGAGGAGGGTGAGTTCCGGAAACCAGGTCCGGGTGGGCCAATATGGCGCAACCAACAAGACCTGCTCCTCGTCCTCCCTGACCTTGCACAGCGTCTGTGCGATCAGGCTCACTGGGGGAAACGCATACTTGCGCAGAGCCCGAGGCCAGCTGTGTGCCAGTGCGTCCGTGCCGAGGGGGGCCTCGGTCAGGGAGAAATACAGCTGGCAGTGGGAGGACTCGCGGGAAGCAAACAGGTCTACCTGAGCTTCCCCGAATCGACTCCAAATCAGCCGGATCGTCTCGGGATGGAGTCGCCATTCTCCGGGGAACGTGAGCTGTCGTGAGAGCGCGTCGGCTGCACGATTGAGCTCCCCCGGAATGTGGACGGCGCACAGCGATTTGAGCTGTGACTGACTCCAGAGGAGGAGATGGCGGGCGAGCTGTGACATGCACGCCGATCGTAGACGCCCCTGCCGGTTGATGTACGAAACAGCCGCAGTGTTGTCCGTGCGGACCAACACGTGCTGGCCTAGAAGCAGTGGCCGGAACTGCTTTAAGGCCAGATGCACTGCCAACAGCTCTAGGCAGTTGATGTGCCAAAGCAGTCGAGGCCCCGTCCAGAGCCCCGAGGCTGCCTGCCCGTTGCATGTAGCGCCCCAGCCCATGCTGGAGGCATCTGTTGTGACAACAACATGCCGGGACACTTGTCCTAAGGGCACCCCGGCCCGTAGGAAAGCAAGGTCTGACCAGGGGCTGAAAGAGCGGCGACACGACTGTGTGATGGTCACACGACGTGTCCCGCGGCGCCATGCCCATCTCGGGACCCGTGAGTGTAACCAGTGCTGAAGTGGTCTCATATGAAGCAACCCGAGCGGCGTGACTGCGGCTACGGATGCCATATGCCCCAGGAGCTGCTGAAACTGTTTCAGCGGAACCACTGTCCTGCCTCTGAAGGAACTCAGGCAGTTCAGCACTGATTGGGCACGCTCGTCCGTGAGACGTGCCGTCATACTCACGGAGTCTAACTCCACACCGAGAAAAGAGATTCTCTGCACAGGGGAGAGCTTGCTCTTTTCCCAGTTGACCCGAAGCCCCAACTGGCTGAGGTGCCGGAGCACCAGGTCCCTGTGACCACACAACTGTTCTCGCGACCGGGCCAGAATGAGCCAATCGTCGAGATAGTTGAGGATCCTGACGCCCACTTCCCGTAACGGGGCAAGGGCGCCCTCCGCCACCTTCGTGAAGGCACGGGGAGACAGGGAGAGCCCGAAGGGGAGGACCCTGTACTGCCATGCCCGCCCCTCGAACGCAAACCGTAGGAACGGCCTGTGTCGAGGGAGAATCGAGACATGAAAGTAAGCGTCCTTCAGGTCGATCGCTGCAAACCAATCCGCGGACTGCACGCATTTGACGATGCGCTTCTGTGTCAACATCTTGAACGGGAGCTTGTGTAGGGCCCGATTCAAGACTCGCAGGTCCAGGATTGGCCGGAGGCCACCGCCTTTCTTGGGCACGATGAAGTAGGGGCTGTAAAACCCCTGCCTCATCTCGGCTGGAGGGACCGGCTCGATCGCACCCTTTGCCAGAAGGACAGCAATCTCCTCGTGCAGGACAGGTGCATCTCGGACTGCCACCGAAGTCTCGAGGATGCCGCTGAACCTGGGAGGCCGCCTGGCGAACTGAATCGCATAGCCGAGTCGAACTGTGCGAATGAGCCAGCGAGACGGGCTGGGTAGCGCAAGCCACGCCCCCAGATACCGTGCAAGTGGCACCAAAGGCACAATCGACGTGCCCGCAGTGGTGCAGCGAGGGGGAGTAAGGTTGGATGGAACAGAAGGCGGTGCGTTCTGACTCATCCCCACAAAACTCCCTGAGTCCCCGGGGGGACTGGCTAGAGGTGCGCGGGGAGGCATCGCGTCCCCAGACCGCACTCTCTTGGCCACTGGCAATATGGGTCTCGGGTGAGAGTGAGGAGGCAGTGCGTCGCACACTGTCAGCCCGCAGACCTGGGAACCCGGAGGAAAGGGAAATTGCTCTTTCTTTGACAATGTGGGTACCAGTGGCCCTTGAGCCAGTGGCGGAACAGAAAGAAAAGAAAACACAGGATTCTCCACCCGGCCCTCCTCCGGGGGAAGGAGCGACGCTAGCCTCGTCGTCTCCTGGGAAAGAGCAAATTCCTCCATCTCCGGGTTGTGCGCGTCAGGGCCGCTTTGTCGCCTTCCTGGAGGACTTGGCGGCCGGCTGAGGCCCAGGGGGCGCCGCACTCCTGCGAGAGGCTCGACGCACCGGCCTAGGTGACGACTCAGCACGGGGCGGAGCAGCTCTGGAGGACGCAGGAGGGCGCCCACGGCGACCAGCAGACTGGGGCCTGGCCCTTGGGCCAGCGGTGGCAGCTGGAGCATCCCGCCGTTTAGGGAGGATGTGCTGAATTGCCTCCGTCTGCTTCTGTACTGCCGAGAATTGCTGGGCAAAACCCTCGACAGTGTCGCCAAATAGCCCCGTCTGGGAGATGGAGGCGTCGAGAAAGCGTACTTTGTCGACGTCCTTCATCTCGGCCAGATTGAGCCAGAGATGGCGCTCTTGGACCACTAACGTGGACATCGCCTTCCCGAGGGACCGCGCCGTGACTTTCGTCGCCCGGAGAGCGAAGTCAGTCGCCGTGCGCAGCTCCTGCATCAACCCCGGGTCGGGACTACCCTCGTGCATTTGTTTTAGTGCCTTGGCCTGGTGAACTTGCAGGATGGCCATGGCATGCAGGGCAGAGGCGGCCTGGCCCGCAGCGCTGTAGGCCTTGGCGGCGAGTGCGGCTGTCAGCTTACAGGCTTTGGATGGGAGACGCGGACGATTCCTCCAGGTGGCGGCGTTTTGCGGGCACAGGTGCACCGCAACCGCTCTTTCCACCTGGGGAATATCCACGTACCCCCTGGCCGCCCCGCCATCGAGGGTAGTGAGGACGGAGGAGGGAGACGAGCGGCTTCTGGCCGTGAAAGGGGCCGTCCACGACTTCGTCAGCTCCTCATGCACCTCCGGGAAGAAAGGCACCGGGGCAAAGTGCGGCCGCTGGTCGCGTTTTGCGCCGATGAACCAATCATCCAGCCGCGAGGGCTCGGGACTGGGCGGTCTGTTGACCTCCAGCCCGATACTCACGGCTGCCCGGGCAAGCATGGCCGTCAGCTCTGGGTCCGGATCGGCAGTGGCGACAACACCCGAGGGGGGCAGCCCCGCCGATCGTTCATCCTCAGAGGACGAAAGCCCATCCCCCGATGCCGCGATTGACATCTGATCCTCGGGCGGCGCACCGAATGAAATGCTGGCGGCCCCGTGAGGCGAACCAGCGAAATCACTCGGGAACCGGACGGAACAAGCGCTGCGGGAGGAGTAAGAGGTCCGCGGGGACGTGCCCGGCGGAGAAGCTCTTACCGTCACCCTCAGATCTCCCAGAGCGCCAGCCGGCGGTCCTCTGCTCGAGCCAGAGAGACCGGGACGGGTGGCGGCAGAGGGTGCCAATCCTTTCAGAAAGGAAAGGCGAGATCGCAGCGTTGCCATGTTCATACGCCCACAACAGGCGCATGACTCATCCACAAACGCATCTTCAGCATGCTGGATGCCCAGACACTGAAGACAACGCTCGTGACCGTCATCCGAGGACAGGAAGCGACCGCAACCAAGAGAACACGGACGGAACGGCATCTTTAAAAAGACGCGAACCGCCCAGTGTTTTAGAAATTTGCTCTTTCAGGTGAAGTGCCCAGGGGAATCGCTGCTGCAGGGACACCGCTGTCTGCACCGTGACGCCACCCAGGAACAAACTCTTTTTCTTTGAGGCAGAAGGCTTTGTGGAGATCGCAAGACTTCTCATCCACTCGGCGCCGAAGCAAAAATCTGATGAGTGGATGCACCTGTCGCCCTTTTATACCCGTATGCACGGGGAGTGGCTCAGGTATGCAAAATCCACTAGCCAAATTTCATTGGCGTTTTCTCTTATCAGAGGCAGTCGGGGCTTCCAAGTAAATCCCCTAATGTCGTCACGACATAACTCGTAGTGACCGACAGATAGGGAACCAAATAATCCTATCTAAGCAAACGCTGTCACCTGACAAGAAAAATCCCTCATTCCATCATCAGCATTCATTTGAGACCGCAGAAAAGCATTATATAGTGTGTCGAATGGCAACAGGTGTAAATATGGCAGATGACTGCGTTACAACAGACATAACGAATTAATATAATTTTATTGTAAATGTTTATTGTGCATTTACTGACCAGTATGAGTTTTATGAGTGCAATATGTCAGGGTTCTCTGGGATAGACGACTCAAACGAGACTCAAACTGATTTATTAAGAAATATCAGAAGATCAGAGTCATGTTGAAATTAAAAAATATATTTGCATAATATCAGCATTATGAGCTCAAGGTGGCTGATATTATGGAAATATAAATGATACAATTTCAATATGACATATAAGATATAAACACAAAATTCAAACATTAAAAAAGCTATTTTACTCCAGATTTACTGAAAATAGGCCTACCATATAAACAACAAAATAAAAACACAAATGAAAAAATACAGCTATAAAACACAAACTGTATTAAATAAATAATAAATTTTAATTATTGTAAAAAATAAACTTGCCATAAAGTCATCATAGCATAATTTCTGTACCATTTGTGTCAAAGTGATGACGGTCAAACGTTTGTTTGAATAAAGTCGTCACATTTATTTCTATAGCGCTTTATCCAGATTGTCAGTGATAAACAGGAAAATAATGATTCAGTGATGCAAACAGAGATCAGTTATAATGCAGATCTAAAATCAGTTCAAATCAGTTCATTGTTGATTCAGTTCAGTGTGTAATGAGCTTCATTTTCTTTCATTTCTCTGAACCTCCTCATAGTTTCCTTGTATATTTCATAATTTCATCATCAATCGTTCACACAACAACAATAAATCTAATGACAGACAGGTGCTGGAGAAACCATGATAATATACAGCATGTGACTGAAATGAATCATGTTTATAAATATACAGCTTTTAATTACCAGTTGAAATTAAATGAAATACAGATTTACTGCTATTTGAATTATGTATTTAATCTACTGAGAAGGTGACTGCATTATCTACAGCATGTGTAAGTGGTTCTTTATATATATTGCATGAAGATGTCTCAAAAATACCTTTGTTGCAGACAAAAATAATAGCAGAATAATCATTTCTGAGTGAACTGCTTTGACGTTATAACGAGATGCTACACTTTTTTCCATTTCAAGCACTGGTTTAGTTACTATATATATTATTATATTATATTATATTATATTAACTTATAAGTAAAAAGAAAAAAGTGTTTTTGATTTATGTAACCTTGCAGTTTAATGATAAAAAAAAGATATTTACACAAAGACAGGCAAACAATCAGTAATAAATAAACCGATTATTAGGAATATCACGAAGATACAAATGAAGCAAACAGTGCTTTAGGGTTTTCAGGGTCTAACAGTACTATTTAGGAACAAAATACTAAAATGTAGGCTATAAATGTATAGATTAATAGCCATAGATTATATTTACAGATTAATCTTTATTAGAGATAAAGAAGTTATTCAGTCAAGAGGAGAATTGATGTCTATGAACAGTAAACCAACAAGCCCCGTCTTCTTTGATTTGATTGCTCGTCTTTTGAAATTGACGAACACTTTTTTTTGGTCTTCATAACAATAAACAGAGCAGCATCGAGAATATTAAATATGTCCGCTTCAATGTCTTTCATTTTCATACTCTGTACAATATAATATTCAACGGTCTCCTCTGCATTACAATTTATTTTTATCTATTTACTTATAAAGCACAAATAAACACAACAAGAGTTGACCACTGTGCTGTACAAAAGAAGAAAGGTACAAATAGAAAAGAATAATAATTAAAGTAATACACTAAATTTAAGTTAAGAATGATAATGAAGTAAAAAGATGAGACTGTAAGTTAGATTTAAAATCATACACAGAAGATGCAGATCTAGGACCGGCCACGACAAACACACGGTCACCTTTCAATGAACACAGTTAAGATTTGGTGTTCCTTTCCCCCGAGAGGGTCCAAAGACAACTGCTTCTGTTTTACCCTCATTTCAATGCTAACGTTTTTGAACATGCAAATAAAACCTTGGGTAAAACACAAAAGAACAATGAAAATACACAAACATTAATAATAATAATGCAGGTTCAGATTAAGAATTCAGAGGCACAATGTCTTGTAAGGCCCAAATCCAAAAGATGTCTTTTACATGTCTTTGTTGCACGTTGAAATGACGTCTCCTGAGGAGCCAGAATGAAAGTTTATATGACGTCTTCTGAGCGTCCAATATTGATGTCAGGACGCCTCTAGAAGGTTCAAATTTAGTTCAGATGTGCTCATTGTGGACTTATTTTCAACGTCTTATAAGATCAACTGCAGTCTCATTAGACATCATTTATACTGTTTCTGGACAAAATAAACGGCTGCCTTCAATTGCAAATGAACTCACAGACACAGTGTTTGTATGAAAATGGCTCATTATGGCTTCTGTGATGAACATATGATCAGAAAATACTGCCAGACTGCCTTTAGTGAATCGTTTCAAAGAGTGTTTTCTAAATTATTTTTCATTTTTAAAAGAAAAAAAAAATCACAAAGTTTCAAACTATATTGAGAAATGTCCAATATTTTGGCAACACTAATGCAAAACAATTGTGAACCAGATATAAATAAATGTCCTGTCTTGCTCACTTTCCTGCGAACAGCCGCACATTAATCGTGGGACTAATGAAATTCAATAATAACAGCAATCACATTTAACACATTTAAAAACCTGACAGATTAATCACAAGATGTAGGCAAAACCTTTGTGTTTTTATCTCATATTTGACATATTTTACTGTGAGACACAGACATCTTTGAAGGTGATGGTGAATAGTGCTGAAGGTGAAACTTGTGCAAATAAAACATATGGAAAATAGAGAATACATGGAAAATATAGCAATTTCCATCACATTCTCCCCCCTTCTCTGATCACATCAGTTGAGTTGTATTCATAACATGCCATCACTCTCATAGAGCAAGAAAGCTTTGAGCTGTGAGACACAGACATCTCTAACACATGTAGCAAGCTCAGCGGAAGTTAAATCTTCTACTCAAAATACATTTTATATCTTTCAGAATCATCATCCATTGAATTTTCATCATATTTAGACTGTAGGACCATGTCTTTGTTGGATACATATCTGGATAATCATCATTATCTTTCACTGTAACCCATTTATGTCATTTGATCAGTAGTTTCAGTGTTGTTTCATAACTACTGGCCAAATTCAAAAACGAAACTAAAATTAAAACATCTTTGAGAGCAGTGGCCCCTGGTGTTTCGGGGGCCGTACGCAGCTTGTGTATTCTGCTCAAAGGGAGGATCGGCTCTGTGTATTTTCATTAGTGTATTTGTGTATCTACAGCTGAATGTTTTATAATCAATAGAGAACAAACCTATAGAAGTGATGTTGATATTTACTTTTTTTTTTAAAAATGCATTACTAGAAAAAAATGCAGTGCTACAATCTTCTGAGAGTTGTGATGATAGAAATACAATTTTGTACAGACGCTCAGTCCACTCTCTAGCGTACTCAAATGAACACACTTCCAAAGAATTACAGCAATAATGAACAGCATAGAGAAAAGATGTGGACACACATGCAAATTAGGAAGAAAGGAGCATTTACATTTTTAGACAGAAATAAACAAATGATGTATTGTGCTGAAGAAGGGATGAGTGCAGATATAATAATCAGATAGTATCAAGCTGCAGAGAGAAACATCTGACTCAGGACAGAAAATAGTGTAATACTGTATATAGGGATTTTTACATCTTGCTTGAATCTATATTTTCCTTCTTTAGAAATGGACCAAACTCTACATTTCATTCTTCTTCTCATTGGTTAGTGTGTTTATGGTTTATGGTTTCATTAGGATTGACCCTGTTATGATCAAACCCTCTCTTTCACAGCTCTCTTCTCCGTATCTGAATGTGTTCAGCGTCAGTATCACTTTATAAATGAGATGAAGACCTGGCCTGAAGCTCAGAGATACTGCAGAGAGAATTACACAGATCTGGCTACCGCTGACAACATGAACGACGTGAACGAGCTGAAGAAGAGTGTGAAAGATGGTGGTGTTCAGCATGTCTTGGATTGGGCTGCAGAAGACGGGTCGTGATGAATGGCAGTGGTCTTCAGGTGAACCTGCGCTCTATCTGAACTGGGCTTCTGGACAACCCGAAGGCAAAGATGATTGTGCAATGATGTTGAATGGAAAATGGGAGGATTTGCCATGTAGTGATAATCGTCATTTCATCTGCAACAACAGTGAGTGCAGCTATTTAACATTACAACCATTCATTGATAGATTTTCCATTTACTAAATTTGATAATAAGCACTATTTTTAATTTGATATTGTATATAGAAAAGACTGGATATTTATCATACTTTCAATGTTGATAGACAATATTTTCCAGAAAAAAAAATGTCTAGTCCATGTAGGAATGAAAGTGCATTAAAAACTATTAAACACTGTGTGCGACTATAATGGTTTAAAATGACAAATATACAGTCCAGTAAAATGTTTCTGTGGACTAGTTAATTAACATTTAGCTGCAGTGTAACATCTTCCTCTGTTTGACGTTTCTTTCGTCTGGTTCTTTGTGTCTGAATCACGTATTCCTGAGAGGAAATATAATGCACAAATACACAGCACTTCAAAATCATCATGATGTTCACTAATGTTAAATCATTAAAATGATCCTGAAGATATGGTGAATATTCAATATATCAGCAGCTTTAGAAAGAAACAAGTTTTGAATGACATGTTTCTGATGTCTCCACCACTGTTCCTGTTCACATTTAATCCATAAAGCAGCATAAGAATAATGAACAAACTGATTCATATATGTGTTTCCATTTGTTTTTCTTACAGCGAACACAGGACTCGTTTTTGTCAATCAGATGAAGAATTGGAGAGATGCTCAGATATACTGCAGACAGACTCACACTGATCTGGTCAGTGTAAGAAACGAGAATGAGAATCAACAGGTTCAGAATATCATTAGTGATAATCATTCATCTGGATCACATGTCTGGATCGGTCTGTTCAGAGACTCATGGCAGTGGTCAGATCAGAGTAACTCCTCATTCACATACTGGAAGTCTGCTGAACCAAATGGTAGAAGTGATAATAATAATAATAATAATAATTCATTACATTTATATAGCACTTTTCTAAGCACTCAAAGCGCTCTACATTGTGAGGGGTGGTGTCTCCTCGTCCACCAGTGTGCAGCATCCACCTGGATGATGCGACGGCAGCCATAGTGCGCCAGAACGCCCACCACACACCAGCTTACTGGTGGAGAGGAGACAGAGTGATGAAGCCAATCAGTGTAAGGGGATGATTAGGAGGCCATGATGGTCAGAGACCAATGGGGAAATTTGGCCAGGATGCCAAGGTCACACCTCTACTCTTTTCGAAAGACATCCTGGGATTTTTAATGACCACAGAGAGTCAGGACCTCGGTTTAACGTCTTATCCGAAAGACGGTGCTTTTTGACAGTATAGTGTCCCCGTCACTATACCAGGGCGTTTGGACCCACACAGACTGCAGGGTGAGCACCCCCTTCTAACACCTCTTCCAACAGCAACCTAGTTTTCCCAGGAGGTCTCCCATTCAGGTACTGACCAGGCTCAACCCTGCTTAGCTTCAGTGGGCAACCGGTCTAGGGCTGCAGGGTGATATGGCTGTGGCGTAGAAGTGATGAGAAGTGTACAGTGACAGAACCAAACTCTCAGGGAGAATGGTTAGACATGACTTGCACCAAGACATATCCTTTTGTGTGTCATGAAGGTGAGCAGATCCTCACAAAACACACACAATTCATCATCACCTCCAGTTATCTTCAAGTTTACGCTACATATCTGACATGATCAATTCCACAGTGTTTGTTCTGCATGTTTTGTTTTGTGGACCATTCTCTCTCTAGTTTCTGCTTGTGCTTTGTTTGGTTTCCAGATAAACTGATTGTGATCAGAGAGAATCTGACGTGGTCTGAAGCTCTGAGATACTGCAGACAGAAACATGTGGATCTGGTCTCGGTTCATTCAGAAGAGATTCAGCATGAGGTGATGAACGTGGTTAAACGGGCGTCTACTGCGGCGATGTGGTTGGGTTTACGTCACTCCTGCACTGTGGGCATCTGGTTCTGGGTGAGTGGAGAGACGGTGTGCTATCAGAACTGGGCTCCAGGGAACGGCACATCAGAGGAAGACTGTGAACACACAGTGAGATCTGGAGCAGTTCAGTCTGCAGGAGATCAGCGCTGGATCAGCCGTCCTGAAACTGATGAACTCAACTTCATCTGCAGCAGGTATTAAGCGTGAATGGATGCACTTTCATGTAAGATCGTGTTCACTTTATCTTCATTTCCAAGTATCACTTGATTTGGAAATTATAATATATAATCATTTCAACATATAGGCAGTTGTACCTGATGGCTGCTTGCGAAACACTACACTGCAAAGCTTCAAAACTTTTGCAAACCATATGTTTTGAACCAGTTATTAGAAGCACATCTCAAATTGTCAAAGTCCCGTGATTTCAGTAAACAAAGTTTCAATACATTGTATTTGTTTCAAAATGGATACAGTTTCAGTGGCTTTCCGCTTTGAGAATATGAACCAGTGTCTATATGATTTTTACCTGATTTCGGATCAGATTTAAAACTTTGTAGACATTTTTAATGACACTGTATAATCACTGCCTAATGGTTAAAAAAGTAGAAATTTGTTTACTTCAAGCTGTGAATTGTGCTAATTGTTCTTCGGAGGGTGTATTCTCCTCCAGATGGATGATTTTTTGTTGATTCATCAGTGATTCCTGCGACTCATTTTTTCAACAGCTTAAGAGCGTTTTTGGCCAGAATTGCTGTTAATGCATCATGTTTTTCTTTTACGAACTCGTTCAACTTGTCATTTACTACGTTACTTACATGCTATTCTTTCTTTGTGTGGTTTACTTCAACATGACTAATTCTGTGAGGGGTCAAAAGGCACCACATATGTAGTTAAACTGTTTTTATCATGACATAATTAATGTAACTGAAGAATGCTGTATGTATATTGTATTTTAAGGACCTCTGCATGTGTTTTTGTGCTACTTCTCTCTCTCTCTTACATTAAGTTTGTTGTAATAATCATGTCTTTATATTAGAAATGACATCACAGGTGACGAATGGATACTTTCAAAGACAATGGTGTGTTGTACTTCTGTGAATGCTGATGATTTATATTGAAATGTCAATATTGTATTCTAACATAATTAGCTAACCATATATTCGAGTTTTTCTCAATCGATTTGACCCATTTCTCCAAACTGAGGTCACTGTTCTCAAAACACTGTGATCTGAACACTTTGTAATTGTCCTAAACAGAGTTTCCATTCATTTCATACAAATCATGCAAATCATTTTCTCAAAACAATGTGAACAAAACTAATGTTTTCTCAATAGTTAATACAACCAAGTTTTTCTAAAAATAAAATGGCATGAATAGACATCAAAAAGGCAAAAACAATGTGATTTATTTTAGGTTTCAGGATTTTTTTCTTCTAAACTTTGTTTAAGGATGATTCTCAACTATAAAATATATAACCAAATGATTTGATATACCATTTTGTTTTATGCAATATGTGTGTAAAAATGTCCATAAACTGGTTTTCCCATTAAACACAGTGTATCTATACTGTATCTAATTTGCATATTAATGGGTTGCTGTTGGGACAGCATGTTGAAAAAAGAATTGTCATAACGGGAGTAATAATTGGCCAGATTTTCATAATAATATCTAATATTTCATAACAAAATAGATATACAATTTATTTTCCTATTCAATTGTTATGTCTCCCAAAATGCATAATAAATGATTTTAGTCCAGGTGTCCTCTACAGTGGACATGTATGAAATGAAGTCATATCTGAATTTGAAAACCCATAACATTTTCCTGAGATGTCGCTTTATGACCAACAATTTGAAAATTATTCAGTTTTAAATGACAATTACAAAATATAATCATATTTCCATAAGGATGTAAAATTTGTCACTAAATTAAATTTAGCCATCTTTAAAGATCTATGAGAGGCAGTGGTCCTGGTGAAACATCATTTAGTATCTCTATAAAGCCCTGAATGTGCTCTGTACAGGACATCCAGACTTACAACCGTGACATGTGAGGTCTCAGAGAAATTCACTGAAATAGAAAGTCCACTAGAGAGGCACAAACTCCAGAGCTGGGTCTCAGGAGGATATGTGACTGAGCTCTGGACTTGATCTCTGTGAGTAACATTGCATCTCCACTCTCTGTTGTCTTCTTCATTCAGGAGCAGGGCTTGAAAACGGTTCCTGCGTTCCTCTGTATTAGTACCGGTCCGAAATCGGTTCGAGTAGAAAGAATAAACAGTAAGGTTAATACTGTTATTTTTAAAATTGTCTTTGCCTGTAATAATAATAAAAATAATAATAATAAAGTACAGTGTTTTCTTTACACAAAAAGAAAGAAAAAAAAATACAGAAAGAGATGGTATCTTAACCCGGTGCGCTTCACAGCCAATACAGCATCATCTTTTCTAGATTTTTACATTTTATTAGGCTATTATTCAGAAATGATGAAGGCTAAAATGCTGGTAAATCAAAAATGTTTCCAAACATTATAAACACAGTTATTAGTTTCTCTCCACAACAAATCCTCTAAACTTAAGGATAGCCAAGGCTATAAAAACGTCATTCCAAAAACAAATTAAAGGTGAAACTGATGCCTACCTCTGTCACTCGGCACGGATCCAAATGCTTCCATATTCTCGACGCATAGCCTATTAAAATATAATTTATTGGCTTTTACTTTCATCGACGTAAAACATCATCCTTCACATCCGCTATATATCACGCTGAACGCAACAGATTGGACAACGGAGCTCTGTAACTTTTTACTCGTTTCTTTAACTGTATTTTATTTTGATAATGAACTGGCTGCAATGTCGCAAAAATGCGTGTCTTTGTGCGCGTGAGGTGCCGGCGCGATATGGTTGATTATACAGATACAAGACATCATTCAAAACTGTCAAGCTATTGCAAAACTAATAAAACTGTAAAGGTTTTGCAAAATAAAGAAAACTACTTTCTGTGTCTCCTTTTCCTTTCTGAGAACGTTGGAATGCGTCAAAATGAACCGTATAGGCCTTTTTTTGTTTCTTTTGTCAATCTGTCAATGATTTACGTGAAATATATTTAGTGTATAGAATATTCTTTTTTATGTAATATAGTTTTATTGTGTTTTCTCCGTTCAAAGAAGCGATGTTGAATGCATTTACTGCTGTCGGATAAACTCTAACGCCGGTGTTCTGATGATTTGTGCTACCCTGTCAGATTTTGCTACCTCCCATTAAAACAGATGGTAGCAGAATTCATTGCCATTGCGACTAGAGTTCACAGCTGAGCGCGAGCGGGCATTTCACTCGCTGGATGCGTCAGCATCACATCTGCATAGTCTGTACTACTTGAATTCCTGATTGGTTGACAGCAAATTTCAAATATTAAATAGAACGATAAAATAGCGTTATTAACCGGTTAATGGCCATTTCAAATGTTCGATTCTGTTCGGAACTATAACATTTGATTTCGTTTCTGTTTCCGGTACTGTTCCAGTCAAAATTTAGTTCGTTTCCGGTTTTCGTTTTCGTTCCTTGAACCGGTTCAGAGCCCTGTTCGGGAGTGTTGTAGTCAGAGTGATGATACAGTGATCTGATGAGAATATATCTGATATCTGGAGTCTGATATCTTCAGTTTAACACCAGGCTGATTCACCCAGAACAGCTCAATTCCCTCAGAACAGATCCAATCATCACAAGAGACTTCAGCAAGAGAATACAACTGACAGAAGAGAGTCACAGAGCGGCCTGCACTGATCTCAGTCTGTGAGGATGAGGATGATGAAGAGACTGAAACACAAAATAACACACACATCACACACTCTACAATCATCATCAGAGTTTAAATGAAGAACTTGCCCGTTTTACATTGACTACATAATCATAAACGTACCATGAAGAACATGCAGATATAAACACGAGCATCAGTTCTGTGTTGTTTTTGTTGTCCTTTCAGACCCATCCATTGTTGGCAGATGTAAGACCCACAATCTTCTTTTGTGATATTCTTGATGTTCAGAGAGCAGTCATACATTCAGTGGCAGCTGATGAAATACTTGTAGGTGGGGCTGTGGCACAGCAAACAATTTCAAAATAACAATTCTTCACAATAAATCAAAGCAATATGATCTATTGCAATGCAGACAAAGTTAACGAACATCTGGTTACCTGTTTATTCATTAAATCATCTCCGATCAGTTATTTTACCAGTCTCAGTTAAATTTTGGATACTTCCATGACTGATACAAATCTGAGGATAACCATGTACAAGAAAATCAATGTGGTGAAAATAACCTGCATGTTTTTTTTTTTTTTTTTTACTTATTTGTACAGGAATTTTGCTCTTCTCTCCTTCTGATTGACAAACTTCTCAACTACTTTCTTATTGAACTCAGGAATGTCTTTGACCAGTTTCTTCTCAATAGAAAGCATTGCCAGAGCATTAAGGCGATCCTGGGTCATTGTATTTCTTTCATTGTAAGTAGAAAAGCACCTCTCTGACTCTGCTGTTGTCATAGGCGTGGAGATTATGATCTTGAGAAGACTGACAGTCTCTGTGAAAGTACTTTGAAGATTGTTCTCAATGAGAAACTGGTACAGAGGAACTGCACCACTGCCAACCCTAAACTCAGGCTTCTCATAGATGAGGGACAGTTCTGTTTTGAGCTTGGCCTTGTTCAGCACGGGGTATGCCTCCACGGTTGTTTCAAGTGCTGATCCAGGAAACGTCACACTGTGTTGTGGAAACAAATCTCCATGCAGCAATGTTGCACTAACAAGGTGCTGGGTGAAGGAAAACCGCTCCTTGGAATGAATCAGGATGGGATCACATACCTGTAAAACATTATCAAAGTGATTCTGAGTGAACACAACATGCACATTATATTATTACTAATGTCTACACTCCAGTATTCCTCATTGCACTTTACTTCTCCTGATCTTGAACTTGCTATTGGTTTCCTAAACAAAACAAGGTCTACAGTAGCATTTCAATAAATAAACCACCTATTTTCTGCTACATGTAAGGATATTATGTACTCAATTATTTTCCCATTTGTATGGATGACAGAAACGTCATCATGCTACTTGTGACTGATCAGCACTTTTTTGGTACTGTACATGCCATGGCCCATCTGTTTTATAACTGTGATCTATATGTTTTATATACTGAGGCCAGCTACATAGCTTTCTTAGATTAGTCTTAAAAGTTAGCGATGCAATTCTTTTCTACCAGTACCGAGCCTGCTTTCAGCTCTTACCTTTATCAGTTTAATGTGAGGGGTATACGAGCACAGATTAAGAGGAAAGCTGTTTTTTGGTTTTGTAAATCTTTCAAGGCAGATTTTTATTTTTTATAAGAAACACATGCTTTAGCCTCAGATTTTAATTTTTGGAAAAATCAGTGGGGAGACAATATATGGATGTGTTATGGAAACAGTAAATCAGCGGGTGTTGCTATATTAAAGAGCTCCTTTCAGGGGAAAAGCCTAAAAAATGTAATTCATGACTCAGGAAGATGGATCATTTTAGTTGTTGAATTTATGGAGGATATTTTTATTTTAGGTAATATATATGGCCATAATAACAGCCAAAGAAACACACTTCTTTTTGCTGAATTTGAAGAAAAAATAAATGCCTTGTTAAATTCTTTTATTAATGCTAAACTTATATTTGGGGACGACTGGAACTGCATAAATGATCCTATTAAAGACTGTCATCCTCAAAGATCCTTAAGAGGCACTTATGGAGAATTTAATCATCTCTGTTTGCACTTAAACTGTTGTGATGTGTGGAGACTAAAAAATCCAGTTCACTTGGAACAACAAAGATTTATCTAAGAGATCTGTAACGGGGCTGACGAGACGTGAGACGTGCGGATCCATATGCAAAGCTTTATTACCAAACATGGTCAGTAAACAGGCAGGGTCAGACATCGGCAAACAGGTATGGCAAGGGCAAGACAAAGCAATCCGTGGAACAAGCGTGGGTCGATGATCGGCGAACAGTATCCAAAGGGGCAAGGCAGAGAGATAATCCAGAGACGAGAGCAATAATCCAAACGGGGAGCGAACAGAGTCCAAACGGCAGAGGCAAAGGGTAAATCCAGGAAACAAGAGCAGGGTCAAACACGGCAGGAAAACAAGGCAAGACTAAGGCTACGACAATGGCTCTGTAACGTGCTATCACTAGGAGAGAGATAACTGCAAATAATACTCGGCCCTGATGCTGAGGAAGTCCATGGCTTAAGTAGTGTGTGTGATTGTGAAATGAGCATCAGGTGTGTGTGATGAGTGAATGGTGACAGCTGTGATCTGTGCAATGCATAGTGGGAAATGGAGTCCAGTGTGTTGTGTAGTGTGAGAGTCAATGTGGTGAACGGGTGACCTCTGGTGGTGGTAAACCAGGAGAGCATGGACCAGATTCGTGACAAGATCCAGGATTGATTTTTGGCTTATTTCCAGTGAATTATTAGATGATGTGGAAGAAACAAAAATAGAACCCTCGGTTTTTTCTGATCATAATATGATCACTTTAGCAATATGCATAAGGAACAGATCAATTAAATTTAAACCAAATTATTGGAAATTAAATAATACACTTTTGAGTGATAAATTATTCAAAGAAAAAGCCATAAAAATGATAAATGAAAATTTGTCAAAAGCCAAAAAAGATCAGATATATGGCAAACATTGGGACTATACAACATTTCAGATCCGTAATATGGCAATTCAAAGGGCAAAAGAATTATCCAAGGAAAAAAGAATGAGGCAAGACAGAGTACTTAAGGAAATTATTCTTATTTATGAAACGGATGAGCAAACACAAGCTGATATTAATATGTTAATTGAATTACAATCTGAATTGGATAATATCTATCAAAATGTGGCACGGGGGGCCTTCATTCGTTCTAGACGGAAATGGATAGAACATGGTGAAAGGAATACCAAATATTTTCATAATTTAGACAAAAGAAATATTAGTGTTAATAATATATATAAACTTACAATTAATGAGCAGATATCCGAAGATCCTCAAACAATTTCTGATTTTGTGGAAGATTTCTATAAAAAATTATATTCTGAACAAAGTAGCCATATTTCAAATTTTCTTTCTCATATTAAAAATGTTGCACAAGGTATTGACGAAACTCAGAAAGAAGTTTGTGATCGAGATATATCCTTAGAAGAATTAAAAAAGAATATTAGTAAGTTAAAAGACAATAAATCCCCGGGGAATGATGGCTTAACAGGTGAATTTTATAAAGTATTCCAAGATCTCTGAAGTTTTGTTATTGGTTTTTAAGGAAGCTATAGAAGCCCGTAAGCTCCCCCCATCTATGTGTCGAGGCCTAATTACATTGTTACCTAAACCTAATAAGGATTGTTTGCTTCTTGACAATTGGAGGCCTATAACATTAATTAATAATGATACAAAATTGTTGTCCCACATTTTTGCTCAAAGAATAAAGTTATGTTTAGATACAATCATAGATGATAGTCAGTCAGGCTTTATGCAAGGACGACATATTAGCAATAATATTAGATTAATCTTAGATTTAATTGATTATAAGGATTATATAAATGATGACAGCTACATTTTATTTATAGATATATATAAAGCCTTTGATACTGTAAAACATAATTTTAGCATAAACAAGCCTCACTATTTAAATAAAAATAATTGATGTCATTTGTATAATCAAGGAGGCCTGAATGTGATTGATTTTGTTACATCTAATACAATTTTCAAGTTGAACTGGATGAAACATTATATTAAACATAAAGATGAGATATGGTATATAATTCAAAATCTTATCTTTGAAAAAGTTGGTGGCATAGAGTTTCTTTTGAGTGTGATTTTGAGGGCAACAAACTCCCCTTTAAGTTCTCATTTTCATAGACAGACTCTTTTATATTGGATTCTTATATACAAACATAACTTTTCTCCTCATAGGCAGATCATTTGGAATAATAAATATATTAAATATAAGAACAAATCAATTTTCTATACTAATTGGGTTAAAAATGATATTTTAATGGTCTCACAGTTGATAAATGATGAAGGATATTTACTTACATATACTGCATTTCTTGAGAAATGTGATATTCCAATACCTCCACGTGAATATTGTATTGTAATCGATGCAATTCCAGCAGGATTTCTACGGCTTTTAAAGGGCTTCAGTGAATCTAAACCATCAACATTTAAAAAAGAGTCTTATAAAACGCTATTGATATCAAAGATAGATATTAAGATGTAATAATACATTTTTTAGATGTTTGATTCATTGCCCTGCAACATTTCGAAGTAAGTACTTCTGGAATAATCACTTTGAAAATATCAACTGGAAATTGATTTGGACTTATAACAACAAATTCTGTGTCACAAATAACGTTAATGAAGTTTACTTTACAATTATACACATAATTTATCCAACTAACCATTTTCTCAAGAGATATAGAGCTGATCTTTCTGAATGTTGTGTTTTTTGACTGTTTTGCATCTTTTTTTTAATGTATGTATGTTTAATTTTTCTGGATTGATGTTGAATATTGATCTAAGGCAGTGGTTCCCAACCTTTTTTAACTCACGGCCCACACAGCCAAACACATATGTTTCCGCGGCCCACTGCAAAAGAATTTAAACGATCCCGCTTTTTGTGTCGGGTTAACTAAGTACTCGGAAGCAAGGCTGTTAATTGTCTTTATTGAATAAACTGGTAATGTATTGAATAAACAGAAAATATACATAAATTATGATTTATTTGATTTTGACTAGACATTTTTTATTATATTAACATTACAATTTCTATTAATAATAATTGGCGGCCCCCCTGCAATACCGTCGCAGCCCACAGGTTGAAAACCACTGATCTAAGGATTTATTTAGAAACTCTTCAAGGCCTTTCAAATCGGAAAGCAACCAGAACCATGAACATATTCAAAGAACTAAACTCCTCTTTTTTTATTGTGATTATTGATGTATAGCCTCCTTATGTTTTGTTTGTTTTGTTTTTTTGTTGTTGTTTTTTCCAGGAAATATGAATACCATGTTTGTAACAGTTTATTATATTCTTGAATGTAAATTGTTCATTATATACAATAAAAAAATGAGGCATTTAGTATATCTATGGTTGTTCCCTCCATAGACATATATATACTGTATATATATCTGGTGGCCCCGACATATTATCACACTCCCACGAGTTAATATGTTGTGGCCAGGACAAAACTAGCCTAAGTGAACCGAACATATCCCCTCCCGGTCGCAGTGAAGCTTCGTTCGACTTTTCGTAGATCATCTACTCTTCCCTGTGGATGACCTCTGACCTACTTTCTGTAGGATCTGAATTTCTGGCTTTGAATTTTAAATATTGAATTTAATGCTCCGAATTTCTTCTTCATCTTGAAAACTTGAAGCTGTATTTTTTAAAACTGGATATTTTCATTCAAAGAACTCAGAACAAAAAATCCGCTGTTTGAAAATACATCTATTAAAAAACTGCTATAAAAAAATCAGTTGTTTAATTTCAAATGTTCATTATTCAAGTTTAAAAAAATTCAAATTCAGAACTATGTTAAATGCCACATTATATTCAGTTTTGTTAAATTATAAGCTCCATACTTGATAAAGCGATTTATGAGTCAGTAAGAGTCTCTGGCCTTTGATCCGCTCTAGATGGCTTCATTCATTCATTCGTATGACATTTACTCAAATTTATATCTGATATCACGGTGCAATACTACATCAAATATTCAGATGTATACAGTAGGCCTACTTGTCAAAACGAAGGTAATTTGATTTTTAAATATTTTAATCAATAATATCCACCAAGGCTGTATTTATGAGCTCAAAACAAAACAGTAATATATGAATATATAAGTCATATAAATGTCAACCCAGATTCACATCAGTCAGTCATATGTAATTTCCACATGTATTCTTATTCCACCTTTACACTACAGTTAACAGATGCATCTGATTATTATGAATCTAATAATATCTGAAACTGATCAAATCATGCAAACATGTAATATGGATGTAAAATAAACTGCATATGTCAGTATACTGGACATTTAATATTTACTCAAAATTGTTACATTAAAATCTACAAAGTTTACACAATAAGTTGTTTTCTCAAATATTATAACAGTAAGACAAAAATATTCAGGTAAAACATGGCATAATAAAATCTTACTTTTCAGACAGTTTGAGAGATGAGGAAACTATATCAGTTTCACTGATGATTGACCACCAACATAAAACCCAGGATAGAGCGTCTGAGTGAATGTGGTCTGGACTGAGTGGATGAGGTTCATTGTGTCAGAGACGCTGTAGAAGGACAGAGTTCCTGCTCTGAGATCCACATACACTCCTATTCTCCTGCAGCTGGAGGGAACAGGGAGTTCAGTCTCTTTATTATTGTACCAGAATGAGAAACTGGAGGAAGAGCAGAACAAACTCCAGGACTGATCATTACGTCCAAACAAACACTTATACACAGATCCCTTCCTGCTGATGCTCTTATATGACACTGATATAAACACATCACTCCCACTCCACTCAATCTCCCAGTAACAGCGTCCACTCACACTCTCTCTACACAACACCTGACAAATACTATTAAATCTGTCTGGATGATCAGGATACGGCTGAGGTGTGTTAGTGTTAGTCACCACTCTGTTCTCTTCAGACAGACGGAGGTGTTTCTGTGCAGTGTTTGGATCCAGAGTGAACTGATGGGAATCTGATGAAGATAAACACAAAAAACTAACTGTAATCAGTGGTTGTTAAAGTTAAACTGTAAAAAACTCTTTGCTCAGACTGAAAAAGTGATTTTTTTGAAAATGGATTCATTTTATTTGGTTATGCTTTTCTTTTCTTGTACATGAACACAAATGCTCACACATTCACATGCAGGTCTACAATTCACACACAAGCACAGAAAGCTGCAGATATCTGGACAGAACAGACAAACAAGTCAAGCTGCATTTTCAGAAAAGTACTGGATTTGTTGTATTGTTGCTATGATGATCAGTCAGTATTAAAGTATGAATGAACTATTGGGCAGCACGGGGCACAAAGTAGCACAGGGTCAGCCTCAGAAGTCACTCCCACGGAAACTTTTCTGGAAACACTTCAGGAATGTGGAAGTCGTCATCTGACTGGTTGAATTAAACCGGATTTCCGGGAGACGCGAGTGACGCGTTTATTTTCGGTCCGCCGGGAAACAAAGATGCCGTGGCTCCAAACTCGCTCAAGAAAGAAGAAAGCTGTCGTGTTTACAAATGAGACGACGAGCGCTTATCAGGGTCAACTAAACGCTGGATTTTCAAAAGTATGTGAAATATTTAAAGTTCGCGGCATAGAATCGTTTAAATACATCGAGAGTTTCACACACCGGTCTGTTATTGTGGCGACATTTCCACGCCCCGAAACGAAACGAACTGTGATTGGTTGTTTGACATGTCGGTCAAACGGCCTCATGGGCGGGGCTTGGCCAATGAAGGTCTGGCGACGAGAGACTAGGGGTGCGTTCAGACTCACACCGGGGCCCGATGTTTTGCTCCGGTTTCCGGGTTGAACGACATGTTTCCTGGAAACGGTTGCTATTGTATTGTGGAGTGACACTTTCATAAACTTTTCTATGCTCCTCTGATTATATAATGGTACATATTACAATATCATAGCACAACAACAGTGATCAGCAATAATGATAAGCCTAATACTCACAATAAAACTAAGAAGGTCATATAGATCATAACACAGTCTCAGAGGTAAGAAGTGGATTATCCTTCTCCTGAAATTTCTTTTCATCCTGAAATGCGAGGCAAATGTTGGATCACAATAATTAGGAACCGCAGGGTCCACAAATCCCTTCACTCTACTGGGATGTTCTCTTTTATTCTGGACGGCAGTGACTGTAACATCGAGCGTATTTTGCAGTATTAAACATGCATTTATACCGATTTCATCAAATTTACAGTATTTACTAGTTACCATAAACAGAACATTTATTTTATCATTGTAACATGATATTTCTGGCTTAAGAAAATTTCTTAGCTAGTTTTTTAATGCTTGGATAACTAGCAGAAGACACTAACCGGTTTTAAACTCCAGCTGTTCAGATACAATCTGCCCTGCCGTGCTATTCTGTGACATTAGCGATGTAAGATTACTTTAATACATTCTAATGAGAAACAGGTCAATAAAGACTGACAATCAATGTTTAATGTTCAGAAATTGTTATTTCAAGACATGTAAAGCACTTTGGCTCGTTTATATGGGCCGTCCCAGGCATGGCTGCAATATGTTCAGTCAAACTCAAAAATCAGATTACTTTTCATTCTTAAAAACACCATTATTTTATTTAAAATAAATAATTATTTTATTTTATTGACAAAATATTTTAGTTGGTCTTGTATATTTTTTTCATAAGATCAGAACATTTTAAGCTGTCAAACGTACCCCTCAGATGTTACAATGTACCCCACCTACGGGGCATGTTGTCACATTTCACTGCTGGTTATATTCTGTATAATTGTGTATGTGACCAATAAAAAAAAATCTTGAATCTTGATTTCACTTCCTATTTTTGATGTTAAAAATAAAGAAAAACGTCTACACTGTAAATATGAAACAAAGCGTCATATTTGTACTAGACAAGTGTGAGATTACTGTGAATAATTAAATATACTCTGAACCCCATGTGAATTTACACAGTTTGAGAAAGTTAAAAAGTGTTACTCTGTGCCCCGCTCTCCTCTATTGGACATCAATTTATTATCACGTCATTTATTTGTATGTTGGTTTGTAGTGATTTTAAGAAAGTAACTTCAAATTAAATGAGTGTTAATCAGTATTGCAGTACTTTATGAAACAGTATGCAATAATAACGTACTGAGTGTAAATTATAAATTATAATCACATTAAAAATGGCCCGTGATTTACCACCAATGCCACGTGAGCTGCTGTCAGAAGATCATGTTTTGTAATGTTGTCCAGCTCAACCAAACGTTGGCTGGCGGAGTTACTGTAAATAGCCTCCAAGAAGGCAGAGTAAGCTGTAAGTAAGTTGATTAGAACCTTAGGGAAGTAATTAGTAAACTGCAATATTCTGTAATAAATTTGCCTAAACTGCACATGATTAATAAAAACACTGATAATGTTTTCTGTCACTTTAAACTAAACTTACTAGATGAAGTATCTCAGTGTGTGTTATTGTGTTTGTTAGTGACTTACATTGTAGGAAGTCCTCTCTGGTCCTGGGAACAATGTTACTGTGAGTGACTGAGAAAATAACAGATATAAACACAGAGAGAAAACCATGCCTGTATCCATTCCTCAGACATTTCTAACATTTTCATGATAATATTAGATGGTGTTTGTCTCATTACAGACAGCAGATGAATCTCTAATATTTTACCAGATATCTTTTTCATCTCCTCTTTGCAGAAATCCTCCAGTTTGTGTCTCAGCTGACGGACAGATTCTCTCACAGTATCAAAAGAAGAGAGGAAACTGACAGAGATGTTTTCTGAAGATTCAGGAGGAGCTGAGAGAGACTGAAGACTCTACAGGAATAACAATCAATAAACCAGAAAAACATCTGATTATTAAAAAAAAAGAAATGATAAAATAATAGTGAGTGCAAAGAAATAGTAAATAGAGTGAGAGACATTTCTGGTAAAAGTTCACAAGTCTCTTGTTCCAGCTTCCAAACATGACTGCCTAGAAAAACACCTGCTTTCTTTCAATTAATTCCTCAATAATGTAATGTTTAGCTGCCCACTTAAAACACTACATTAAATAATATGTGAATAAATATTTACTGTGTCATGACGCATCATTGAGAGAAGTTTAACCCTCTGGTCATCCTCACATTTATTTATTTTTTTTAATTTCATTGAAATGAATGTATTATATTTTAGTTAGATTTTTTAGTTTGTTTTGTTTTTAATATTTTGTATTTTCAGGTTAGGTTAAAGTTTATAAATTATATTTATGCAGTAATTATAATTAATTTATTACCTCTTAACCACTGTTTGAGCAAAGACCTGAAAATTACATTTCTATCTGAAACTAAAGACACTAGGCAGATTCTTTCAGAAGTAGAAAAAAGTCAAATAGAAAAAAAAAAAAATCTATATAAGTTTATTGTTATGAACAGTGCACAAAAATATTATTTAAAAATTTGATATGAAATTTTTTATTTTTTTATTTTTTGGTGTGTGTTCATGTAGCAAGAGCCAAAACCTTTACCAAGCTTCGTCCCATTCCAATAAAGTACAATAATAAGAATAAACAAACAAAATATAAACATTATTGGACAAAATGATCTAAGAGTACCAGAGGGTTAAACATGCTTAAGACTATGATTTTAATGCTTAATTGGGCAAATAAAAGAGTCATATAATGCGTATTGGTCTCTATTATTAGCATGTTTCATCAGGTCACCTCACTGCTGCAGAGTACCTGACTGAAACCAGTTTTACAGTAAAAACAACATCACGAGACAATATTCCTGACTACATTCCCAGCAGCAGAATGATTCTTATTCAATCAGTCAATCAGTGTGCTTCAGATAATAAATGTCAGTTAATTAAAGACTAAATTTAGTCGCTGTAAAAGCAGATCTTGCTAAAGTCTACTCTGTTTTTTTTTCTAGATCTCTGTTACCTGCAGGAAATGGATGTGATCGTCTGTGTGTGAAAGCTGCTCCAGCTCAGTGTTTCTCTTCTTCAGATCATCAATCTCCTGCTCCAGTCGCTCCATTTGTCCTTCAGCTCGACTCACTGCAGTCTTTTCCTGATCTCTGATCCGCTGTGTCACCTCAGAGCGGCTTCTCTCAATGGAGCGGATGAGCTCAGTAAAGATCCTCTCACTGTCCTCCACTGCTGTCTGTGCAGAGCGCTGTTAGACACACATCACAATCAGCTCTTACTGCTTCCTCACAGCCTGAGAGCCACAGCGGCTTCAGTGGGACTGAAAGAGGAGAGTCAAACTGAGTCTCAAACTTCTCTTCTTCTCCAAACTCACCTTATGAGACTCCACAGCCGCTCTCAGCTGCTCAAGATCTTTCTGTCTCTGCTGGATTCTCTGCTGGATTTCACTCTGTGTCTCCTTCAAGTGTTTCTGGAGGAGAAATTAAAAGCAAACCCAAGACTTATTACATAAAACTATCACAAATTCATCATGTAAAAAGGTGCCTGTTTTCTTCATTACAGCGTTTCTCAAGAGTTGTAAAATCATTATATGAATTTAGGTTAGACATGAAGTCCTTTCACATAAAGGGGACATATATGATTATTCCTGAGCAGAGAACTTGAGCAATGTTACAAAAATGATCAAAGTTCAACTCCTGCTCAAATACACAGAGCTGTGGTGTAGTAACACCCAATGGGAGAGTAGATCACATGATGCACCCATGATACAGCTGGATACTGCAGTGAGGAGAAACACTTGAAGTGTCAGCATTCATTTCAGTTCATACCTCTTTCTCTTTTCTCTCTGCTGCAGTTGATACAGTCTCATGGTTTTTATGTTCATCTGTCATACAAAGTACACAAACACATTGCTGGTCAGTACGACAGAAAACCTCCAGAAGCTTATCATGTTGATGGCAGATCATCTGCTGCAGTCGTTCAGTGGCATCAGTCACTTTGTGTCTCTTTCCTGAGCGAAACTCCTCATGACGCTCAAAATGAGTTTGACAGTAAGACTCCAGACACACCAGACAGGACTTGACAGCTTTGTGTTTTCTTCCAGTACAGATGTCACACTCCACGTCTCCAGGTCCAGCAGGAACAGCAGCTGTTAGTTTGGTCTTCTTCAGTTTCTCCACCACTTCAGCCAGCATGGTGTTTTTACCTAAAGCAGGTCTTGGACTGAAGGTCTGTCTGCACTGAGGGCAGCTGTAGACTCTCTTCTGATCCTCTTGATCCCAGCAGTCTGTAATGCAGCTCATACAGTAACTGTGTCCACAGGGAATGGCCACTGGATCCTTCAGGAGATCCAGACACACTGGACACAAGAACTGCTCCACTGAAAAAACACCGGCTTCAGCCATTTCACCGTCTACAGCAAAACAGACACACAAACAACAGCTCAACAGCAGATCAGTTTCTTTTAACTGAGTTTCCTGGTTCTGTGTTTGAGAGACTTGTGCAAAACAAGTTTGTCTGTAAGTCTGTAAACTCTCATACTGAAATGTCCACTAGATGTCAGTCTCACACTGAAATGCAGAGTTAGTGAGAACACAAAGTTAGATAAATACCTTTACAAAATAAAAATACTAATACTGCTTCCAGATTACTCAGGATTATTAGAAAGCTAAAGGCAGGAGAGTTTGATCAGGTTTGGAGCTAAACTCTGCGTGACAGTGGCTCTCTAAGACCAGAGCTGCTCTGACATTCAGAAAAGCCTCATGTTAAATAATTAGTAACACTTTAAAACACTGGTCCATTGTTAAAGAATAACAACACAGGAACAAATGAGTAACACACTAACTAACAGGAAACTCATGATGAATGAATTAGTGAGTAGTTCACAAGGTGGCTCTGACTGTTGTGATATTAGCAGGGCTGGGGAGTAACGAAATACATGTAAAGTCGTTACGTATTTAAAATATAAAATACCAGTAACTGTATTTCGATACAGTTACATTTTAAATTTGTGGTAATCAAATTACAGAATGTGTGTGTGTGTGTTATTTACGAGCATGTTTAGCGCCATTATCGTGTTAGATTTAATATTAGAGAAGATGTATTACGCACTTCTAGCTTTCCACTTAACTTCAGAGATTCCTTTACATCTACACACACAATACTGTTGACAAACTTTGGAATAAACACTAGCACTAATGTGTAATGTTTCAGTAAAGAGAGAGTTTTGTGACAAACTGAGTTTTATTCTATTTTCAGGAGGAACAGAAAAAGCATCAACACAGATCCTCTTCTGATTCCTGATCTACACGCTCTCCTGGCAAGACTGTATCAATAATGTCAATTTTAAAAGATCAATATTTTTGTCACTCATTTCAGAAAGTGAAACCCATATATTATCTAGATTCATTGCACATAGTGAAATATTTCTTGAAATGTTGATGATTATGGCTCACAGATAATGAAGCGCCAGCCCCTGCAGGATAAACACAGTAACACACCAGCACTGGATACAGTGTGAAATAATGACAAACAGCCCATGGTGAAGAGTTTCCCGTTTATTTTAGTATAGCTAACCTTTCACAATGTCATGCCATAATACACATTCATAATGACTTATACAGCATTTTCAATTTTAAGTACCTACACAGTATTACTTGCAAAATATCCGTTTTAGTTGTATTAAATGTGTGTTTGCCAATATTATAATTTCAAGCAAGTACTGAAACAAAATGTAAGAAGTGAGAGAAGTGTTTAGATTATAATGGATAGTTAAAGGTTGGTTAGTTAGTAGCGCGCGGCTGCAGCATCATCTGAACAAACTGATCAAAACACATCAACATCAGCAGATCATATTCATTATGATTTCTGATTTCATCCCTCTTTTAAACGTGCATTAATAACCCATCACGGTTTCCTTGCATAAAACAATTAATTTACAAATAATCAAATACATTAGAAAATATCTTTAATATTTTACCATGTTATTAATAATATAAAAATATTATAGGTTTTATTAAGCGATTGCCTTCTCAATCTTCTAATTTCAAGCAATTACTAAAAACATAGTGATGTGTATAAAGTCTGGTTAGTACAGTAAGAAGTATTACCTGATCTCACCAACGCCTTGAAGAAACCGAGACGAGCACGAATAATCCCCCTGTGGAGGCTTTACACTGCTGTAACATATTCAACACAAACAAACAAACAGAGAGACAGATGACAAAGTTTCTTCTTTTGTTTATTAGCAAACCAGCTTTTAGGTGCATTATTATTTTGTATATATTATGTCTTTGTTGCACGTTGAAATGACGTCTCCTGAGGAGCCAGAATGAAAGTTTATATGACGTCTTCTGAGCGTCCAATATTGATGTCAGGACGCCTCTAGAAGGTTCAAATTTAGTTCAGATGTGCTCATTGTGGACTTATTTTCAACGTCTTATAAGATCAACTGCAGTCTCATTAGACATCATTTATACTGTTTCTGTACAAAATAAACGGCTGCCTTCAATTGCAAATGAACTCAGAGACACAGTGTTTGTATGAAAATGGCTCATTATGGCTTCTGTGATGAACATATGATCAGAAAATACTGCCAGACTGCCTTTAGTGAATCGTTTCAAAGAGTGTTTTCTAAATTATTTTTCATTTTTAAAAGAAAAACAAATCACAAAGTTTCAAACTATATTGAGAAATGTCCAATATTTTGGCAACACTAATGCAAAACAATTGTGAACCAGATATAAATAAATGTCCTGTCTTGCTCACTTTCCTGCGAACAGCCGCACATTAATCGTGGGACTAATGAAATTCAATAATAACAGCAATCACATTTAACACATTTAAAAACCTGACAGATTAATCACAAGATGTAGGCAAAACCTTTGTGTTTTTATCTCATATTTGACATATTTTACTGTGAGACACAGACATCTTTAAAGGTGATGGTGAATAGTGCTGAAGGTGAAACCTGTGCAAATAAAACATATGGAAAATAGAGAATACATAGAAAATATAGCAATTTCCATCACATTCTCCCCCTTCTCTGATCACATCAGTTGAGTTGTATTCATAACATGCCATCACTCTCATAGAGCAAGAAAGCTTTGAGCTGTGAGACACAGACATCTCTAACACATGTAGCAAGCTCAGCGGAAGTTAAATCTTCTACTCAAAATACATTTTATATCTTTCAGAATCATCATCCATTGAATTTTCATCATATTTAGACTGTAGGACCATGTCTTTGTTGGATACATATCTGGATAATCATCATTATCTTTCACTGTAACCCATTTATGTCATTTGATCAGTAGTTTCAGTGTTGTTTCATAACTACTGGCCAAATTCAAAAACAAAACTAAAGAAGGGATGAGTGCAGATATAATAATCAGATAGTATCAAGCTGCAGACAGAAACATCTGACTCAGGACAGAAAATAGTGTAATACTGTATATAGGGATTTTTACATTTTGCTTGAATCTATATTTTCCTTCTTTAGAAATGGACCAAACTCTACATTTCATTCTTCTTCTCATTGGTTAGTGTGTTTATGGTTTATGGTTTCATTAGGATTGACCCTGTTATGATCAAACCCTCTCTTTCACAGCTCTCTTCTCCGTATCTGAATGTGTTCAGCGTCAGTATCACTTTATAAATGAGATGAAGACCTGGCCTGAAGCTCAGAGATACTGCAGAGAGAATTACACAGATCTGGCTACCTCTGACAACATGAACGACGTGAACGAGCTGAAGAAGAGTGAGAAAGATGGTGGTGTTCAGCATGTCTGGATTGGGCTGCAGAAGACGGGTCGTGATGAATGGCAGTGGTCTTCAGGTGAACCTGCGCTCTATCTGAACTGGGCTTCTGGACAACCCGAAGGCAAAGATGATTGTGCAATGATGTTGAATGGAAAATGGGAGGATTTGCCATGTAGTGATAATCGTCATTTCATCTGCAACAACAGTGAGTGCAGCTATTTAACATTACAACCATTCATTGATAGATTTTCCATTTACTAAATTTGATAATAAGCACTATTTTTAATTTGATATTGTATATAGAAAAGACTGGATATTTATCATACTTTCAATGTTGATAGACAATATTTTCCAGAAAAAAAAATGTCTAGTCCATGTAGGAATGAAAGTGCATTAAAAACTATTAAACACTGTGTGCGACTATAATGGTTTAAAAGGACAAATATACAGTCCAGTAAAATGTTTCTGTGGACTAGTTAATTAACATTTAGCTGCAGTGTAACATCTTCCTCTGTTTGACGTTTCTTTCGTCTGGTTCTTTGTGTCTGAATCACGTATTCCTGAGAGGAAATATAATGCACAAATACACAGCACTTCAAAATCATCATGATGTTCACTAATGTTAAATCATTAAAATGATCCTGAAGATATGGTGAATATTCAAAATATCAGCAGCTTTAGAAAGAAAAAGTTTTGAATGACATGTTTCTGATGTCTCCACCACTGTTCCTGTTCACATTTAATCCATAAAGCAGCATAAGAATAATGAACAAACTGATTCATATATGTGTTTCCGTTTGTTTTTCTTACAGCGAACACAGGACTCGTTTTTGTCAATCAGATGAAGAATTGGAGAGATGCTCAGATATACTGCAGACAGACTCACACTGATCTGGTCAGTGTAAGAAACGAGAATGAGAATCAACAGGTTCAGAATATCATTAGTGATAATCATTCATCTGGATCACATGTCTGGATCGGTCTGTTCAGAGACTCATGGCAGTGGTCAGATCAGAGTAACTCCTCATTCACATACTGGAAGTCTGCTGAACCAAATGGTAGAAGTGATAATAATAATAATAATAATAATTCATTACATTTATATAGCACTTTTCTAAGCACTCAAAGCGCTCTACATTGTGAGGGGTGGTGTCTCCTCATCCACCAGTGTGCAGCATCCACCTGGATGATGCGACGGCAGCCATAGTGCGCCAGAACGCCCACCACACACCAGTTTACTGGTGGAGAGGAGACAGAGTGATGAAGCCAATCAGTAGATATGGGGATGATTAGGAGGCCATGATGGTCAGAGACCAATGGGGAAATTTGGCCAGGATGCCAAGGTCACACCTCTACTCTTTTCGAAAGACATCCTGGGATTTTTAATGACCACAGAGAGTCAGGACCTCGGTTTAACGTCTTATCCGAAAGACGGTGCTTTTTGACAGTATAGTGTCCCCGTCACTATACCAGGGCGTTTGGACCCACACAGACTGCAGGGTGAGCACCCCCTTCTAACACCTCTTCCAACAGCAACCTAGTTTTCCCAGGAGGTCTCCCATTCAGGTACTGACCAGGCTCAACCCTGCTTAGCTTCAGTGGGCAACCGGTCTAGGGCTGCAGGGTGATATGGCTGTGGCGTAGAAGTGATGAGAAGTGTACAGTGACAGAACCAAACTCTCAGGGAGAATGGTTAGACATGACTTGCACCAAGACATATCCTTTTGTGTGTCATGAAGGTGAGCAGATCCTCACAAAACACACACAATTCATCATCACCTCCAGTTATCTTCAAGTTTACGCTACATATCTGACATGATCAATTCCACAGTGTTTGTTCTGCATGTTTTGTTTTGTGGATCATTGTCTCTCTAGTTTCTGCTTGTGCTTTGTTTGGTTTCCAGATAAACTGATTGTGATCAGAGAGAATCTGACGTGGTCTGAAGCTCTGAGATACTGCAGACAGAAACATGTGGATCTGGTCTCGGTTCATTCAGAAGAGATTCAGCATGAGGTGATGAACGTGGTTAAACGGGCGTCTACTGCGGCGATGTGGTTGGGTTTACGTCACTCCTGCACTGTGGGCATCTGGTTCTGGGTGAGTGGAGAGACGGTGTGCTATCAGAACTGGGCTCCAGGGAACGGCACATCAGAGGAAGACTGTGAACACACAGTGAGATCTGGAGCAGTTCAGTCTGCAGGAGATCAGCGCTGGATCAGCCGTCCTGAAACTGATGAACTCAACTTCATCTGCAGCAGATATTAAGCGTGAATGGATGCACTTTCATGTAAGATCGTGTTCACTTTATCTTCATTTCCAAGTATCACTTGATTTGGAAATTATAATATATAATCATTTCAACATCAGTAGGCAGTTGTACCTGATGGTTGTGATGGCTGCTTGCGAAACACTACACTGCAAAGCTTCAAAACTTTTGCAAACCATATGTTTTGAACCAGTTATTAGAAGCACATCTCAAATTGTCAAAGTCCCGTGATTTCAGTAAACAAAGTTTCAATACATTGTATTTGTTTCAAAATGGATACAGTTTCAGTGGCTTTCCGCTTTGAGAATATGAACCAGTGTCTATATGATTTTTACCTGATTTCGGATCAGATTTAAAACTTTGTAGACATTTTTAATGACACTGTATAATCACTGCCTAATGGATAAAAAAGTAGAAATTTGTTTACTTCAAGCTGTGAATTGTGCTAATTGTTCTTCGGAGGGTGTATTCTCCTCCAGACGGATGATTTTTTGTTGATTCATCAGTGATTCCTGTGACTCATTTTTTCAACAGCTTAAGAGCGTTTTTGGCCAGAATTGCTGTTAATGCATCATGTTTTTCTTTTACGAACTCTTTCAACTTGTCATTTACTACGTTACTTACATGCTATTCTTTCTTTGTGTGGTTTACTTCAACATGACTAATTCTGTGAGGGGTCAAAAGGCACCACATATGTAGTTAAACTGTTTTTATCATGACATAATTAATGTAACTGAAGAATGCTGTATGTATATTGTATTTTAAGGACCTCTGCATGTGTTTTTGTGCTACTTCTCTCTCTCTCTTACATTAAGTTTGTTGTAATAATCATGTCTTTATATTAGAAATGACATCACAGGTGACGAATGGATACTTTCAAAGACAATGGTGTGTTGTACTTCTGTGAATGCTGATGATTTATATTGAAATGTCAATATTGTATTCTAACATAATTAGCTAACCATATATTCGAGTTTTTCTCAATCGATTTGACCCATTTCTCCAAACTGAGGTCACTGTTCTCAAAACACTGTGATCTGAACACTTTGTAATTGTCCTAAACAGAGTTTCCATTCATTTCATACAAATCATGCAAATCATTTTCTCAAAACAATGTGCACAAAACTAATGTTTTCTCAATAGTTAATACAACCAAGTTTTTCTAAAAATAAAATGGCATGAATAGACATCAAAAAGGCAAAAACAATGTGTTTTTTTTCTTCTAAACTTTGTTTAAGGATGATTCTCAACTATAAAATATTTAACAAAATGATTTGATATACCATTTTGTTTTATGCAATATGTGTGTAAAAATGTCCATAAACTGGTTTTCCCATTAAACACAGTGTATCTTTACACTATCTAATTTGCATATTAATGGGTTGCTGTTGGGACAGCGTGTTAAAAAAAGAATTGTCATAATGGGAGTAATAATTGGCCAGATTTTCATAATAATATCTAATATTTCATAACAAAATAGATATACAATTTATTTTCCTATTCAATTGTTATGTCTCCCAAAATGCATAATAAACATGATTTTAGTCCAGGTGTCCTCTACAGTGGACATGTATGAAATGAAGTCATATCTGAATTTGAAAACCCATAACATTTTCCTGAGATGTTGCTTTATGACAAACAATTTGAAAAGTATTCAGTTTTAAATGACAATTACAAAATATAATCATATTTCCATAAGGATGTCAAATTTGTCACTAAATTAAATTTAGCCATAATTAAAGACCTATGATTCAAGATTCAAGAGTTTTTATTCGTCACATACACAATTATACAGAGTATAACCAGTGCAATGTAGGTCAGGTCCGCTCCAAGGACAGTGCAATTATATAGAATACAAATATTAAGAAGAAGAAAAGTAGAAAAAAGAAAAGAAAAGTATAAAAGAAAAGAAAAGAAAAGATAAAAAAATATAAATATAAATGTGCAGGTCAGTATGTTGTTGACTTAAATAGTAATAAGAGGAATGTGCAAAAAAGTTGTACAGGGTATTCAAATAGCAGCAATATAAGGTAGAAAAAAAATTATGAATAGCTTATTGATATAGTGATATTTACATGGAGAAAAATTATGAATAAGTTATTGATATGGTGATATTTACATGGAGTCAAGTGATGTTATGACACAGAGTTAGAGTTTAGGAGCCTGATGGCCTGGGGGAAGAAGCTCCTCCTAAGTCTCTCAGTTTTTGCCATCAGGCTACGGAAGCGCTTACCAGATGGAAGCAAAGTGAATAGTCGGTTACCAGGGTGATTAGAGTCCTTGATTATTTTAACAGCTCTATTTTTGCAGCGTTTGAGGTAGATGTCCTGCAGAGAGGGGAGCGCAGACCCTGAGATGCGCTCAGCTAAGCGCACAACTCTCTGTAGTGCTTTGCAGTCCTGATTGGAGCTGTTTCCATACCACACTGAGATGCACTGAGTCAATACACTTTCTATGGTCCCTGAATAGAAAGTTTTCAGGATTGCTGGTGAGACCCTGAATTTCCTCAGCTGTCGCAGATGGTACAGTCTTTGCCTGGCTTTCTTAACTTGTGTTTTGATGTGTGTAGTCCAAGTCAGGTTCTCGGAGATGTTTACACCGAGGTACTTGAAGCTGCTCACCCTCTCCACAGGGGTCCCACTGATCATAAGAGGAGTGTAGGGCTGCTGCTGTCTCTTCCTAAAGTCCACGATCAGCTCTTTAGTTTTGCTCAAATTCAGAGAGAGACAGTTGTCCTGGGACCATGATGTGAGACTCTCTACCTCATCCAAGTATGCGGTCTCATCGTTGTTGGAGAGCCCCAGAACCACAGTATCATCAGCGAATTTGACAATAGATGTGGAGCTGTGAGAGGACATGCAGTCATGCGTGTACAGAGAGTAGAGCAGGGGACTCAGGACACAGCCCTGTGGGGCTCCTACGTTCAGAGTGATGGAGTTTGAGGTGAACTGGCCAGCTTTCACCACTTGAGGTCTGCCGGTGAGGAAGTCTTGAATCCAGTCACAGAGTGAGGAGTTTAGGCCGAGGTCTGTGAGTTTAGATGCCAGCTTGATGGAGTGGTCCTGGTGAAACTTCCAATCATTTAGTATCTCTATAAAGCCCTGAATGTGCTCTGTACAGGACATCCAGACTTACAACTGTGACATGTGAGGTCTCAGAGAAATACACTGAAATAGAAAGTCCACTACAGAGGCACAAACTCCAGAGCTGGGTCTCAGGAGGATATGTGACTGAGCTCTGGACTTGATCTCTGTGAGTAACATTGCATCTCCACTCTCTGTTGTCTTCTTCATTCAGGAGCAGGGCTTGAAATCGGTTCCTGCGTTCCTCTGTATTAGTACCGGTCCGAAATCGGTTCGTGTAGAAAGAATAAAGGTTAATAACTGTTATTTTTAAAATTGTCTTTGCCTATAATAATAATAAAAATAATAATAATAAAGTACAGTGTTTTCTTTACACAAAAAGAAAGGAAAAAAAAATACAGAAAGAGATGGTATCTTAACCCGGTGCGCTTCACAGCCAATACAGCATCATCTTTTCTAGATTTTTACATTTCTAAATGTAGGCTACTAAACAAAATAAAAAAAATCTATTAATGCTTTAAAGACATTCAATTATTTTACACTACTTGTGTAAAATTGCGTTTTGAGGGAAAAAACAAAAACAAAGGCTAAGCGCGTCGCATTTTATTAGGCTATTATTCAGAAATGATGAAGGCGACGTGACCCTTCGACGGCGATGCAGGCTTGAATCTTTCGCTCTGCTCACTTTGCCATATTTTGTATGATCCTGTCAGTAAAATTTGAACCACTCTGCATTGGACCTGTCATGAGTGCTAAGGCAGACAAAGGGGATCGGAAAAGAGAGATTGAGCAATCGCCAATGAAGAAAAAATTCAGATTTTCCGCCATCTCCAGAGAAGACCTCGACGATGCTATTGCTAGCTGCATCGAACTAGCATTTAAAGAGCAGCAAAACACGTTGAATTCGGTTGTGAATTTGGCAGTAAGAGAGGCGATGGACTCTGTGCTGATTCCAGCATTACGCAAACTGCGTGAAGACATACAAGCGACCAACAAGTCTGTTAAAGAGCTAAGAGGAGTTTGAGACCATAGCTACCGCGGCGAAGCAGACACGTGACCGCGTAGATTCTGTTCAAGCAGCTGCACGTGAGGATAGGAGGACAGTCACGGGCTTAAGAAATCAGCTGGAGCTACTCACCGAGAAGGTGACGGATATGGAGGACAGGTGCAAGAGGAACAACATACGACTGGTGGGGCTGCCAGAGGGGGCTGAGGGATCTGACGCGGCTGGTTTCCTCAGAGTTAATAGTGGATTCCTTCCTTGAAGGGCCGTGACATTGAGATCGACCGGGCACATCGCGTGTATGATGGAGGGAGGGGCTCCGATCGGCCGCGCACTCTCATCTTCCGTGTACTGAGATGGCATGACAGATCAGATATCCTGAAGGGTGCTCGAAAGGCTTATCCGGTGAAATGCGCACAGAACAATGTCACACTGCTATTTTTTCCCGACTTTAGTCCAGCTACAGTGATCAGGAGAAAGGCATTTGGTCCGGTTTTGAAGAAGATGACAGCGCTTGGTCTCCAGCCCTTCCTCATCTATCCGGCCGTAATCAAACTACGGCACAAGGGGGAACAGAAAAGCTTCGATTCCCCTCAGAAAGCGGAGGATTTTATTAGCTCCCTGTCCCAGCAGAAGACGTATGCCGCGGCTCTGCGCGGGGGAACGGCGGCCGCTGTTTCTCCAGCCCTGCGGGAGGAGTTTGATGGTCGGGATGAACATGGTTCCAGCTGCCCAGGAGTTGATGATGGCAGAATGGACATGGACCTGACTAAACTTGTTCTTTTGCTTTTTTCTTCTCTCCCCTCTACTACTGAGAAATTGTTCCTATATATCCGGTACAACGATCTCATTGCTGGCAAGACTGACACCCCTTTTTTTCTTTTTGGAGGGGACTAATGGAGAGTTGGTTTAATTTAAAATATTTTTTTCTGGCAGTACGAGCTTTTTGGGAGACCTGTCCTGTGTTGGAGTGGATCGGTCACGAACCATCACTATTTTTTGTTGCTCAGTCAGACCTATGTTCTCGGTAATGTGCGGTCTGAGTTGTTCCTTCTTTAAGTTGTTCCTTCTGAGTCGTTCCTTCTTCTTTTTACAACAGACATTTATACTTTTATTTATTTTACCTTATTTCTAAAGGGATTTTTCATCTAGGAGGTTTGAAATCTAAAATACACATCAACGTTTACACGCTATATATTCAATGCATACTCTAAATATTTTATCACTAAATGTGAATGGGTTAAATTCTGCTGTTAAACGAACTCGTGTGTTAGAATATTTACATCGTAAATCTATTTCCTGTGCCCTAATTCAAGAGACACATTTAAAGCAATCCGACGTGGCACGTTTCCAGAATAAGTATTACAAATTAGCAGCTTTTTCCTGCGCTCAAAATAAAACTAAGGGGGTGCTTATTCTTGTTAACCGGAAGTTAAATTTAACAATTTAACACCTTGGTAGTGATGAAAAGGGTAGATTTGTTTTTATCCGATGCAAAATATATAATAATAGGTTAGCCTTGGTCTCTATTTATGGTCCGAATGAGACAGACAGTGCATTCCTTTCACAGATCTCCAAAACTCTGCTTGAGCAGATTGATTGCCCTCTAGTGGTGGGTGGGGATTTTAATGCTGTCATAAATCCTGCTTTAGATAAATCTCAATCTGATACAACAGCCAATCCATCCTCTAAATTACTGAATAAATTTATCACTGAGCTTAATGTAATCGATCTTTGGAGAATTCAGAATACTAAATCTAAGGACTTCACTTTTTTCTCTAATAGACACAAGACTTTCTCTAGGATAGACTACATATTTCTCAGCCCATCTTTACTTTCGTCAGATTCCTCCATCTCTATATTACCTATTTTATTATCTGATCATTCTGCTGTGCTGTGCAGTGTTCCTCTTTCCGATGTTAAAGCCAAGTCCCCTAGATGGCGCTTTAACATATCATTATTAAGTAATCAGACTTTCATTACTTCTTTAAAATAGTATATTATGGAGTTTCTTGAAATTAATATGCCCTCTGGTGTGGATCCTCAAAAACTGTGGTAGACGACTAAGTGCGCTATACGAGCTTTCTGTATATCTTTCTCTTCTACTTTTGCCAAACGAAAACCCGCCACAATTAGAAAATAAAATCCAATAATTACAAAACCTACAAAAACAACATTTTACGGAGCAACAGGCTACACAGTTGTCCTCTTTAAAATAAGAATATGATTTGCTTTCACAATCAAAGGCGGAATTTATTTTACATTGGACTAGGCAAAAATATTATTTTGAATCGGAGAGACCTAGTCATTTATTGGCTCTTAGGTTGAGAGAATGCGAGTCTAAGGCATATATTAGCGCAATAAAATCATCGGATGATCAGGTCACCACAAACCCTGTGGCAATTAATGAAATATTTAAAGGTTTCTACACAAATCTATATAAAGCCGAAACAGATTTTGATGAATCAATCTGTAAGCAGTATTTAGATAAATTGGAACTGCCTCGGATCTCACAGATGGATAAAGAATCTTTGGAGGCCCCATTAGGTTTGAAGGAACTCCATGTCTCTTTAAAAAGCCTTCAAAAGGGCAAATCGCCGGGCCTAGATGGTCTCCCCCCGGAACTATATTTAGAAATTTGGGATTTGGTAGGGACATTTATGCTTAATTCATTTAATTTTGCAATTGAACATGGGGTATTTCATAGAGATCAAAAAACATCACTGATTTCATTACTTCTTAAAAAAGGGGAAAGATCCATTAGATTGTTCCAACTACAGACCAATTTCGCTTATCTCATGTGATCTAAAAATTTATGCTAAAGTTTTTGCTTCTCGTATGGAGAAGGTAATTCATAGTCTGATCAAGGAGGACCAAACTGGTTTCATCAAGGGGCGTAATGCATCTGATAATATGCGTCGACTCCTTCATATTCTTGATTTTGCAGACTCCCACCCAACCCCTTGTGCAGTCTTTTCACTTGATGCAGAAAATGCCTTTGACAGGCTAGAGTGGAATTATATGTGGGCAGTTTTGCAATGTTTCGGTTTCGGTGAACACTTCATTTCTATGATTAAGACATTATACCACTCACCTGCAGCATCAGTCATAACTGGTAATGTTACCCCCCCCCCCCCATTCCCTTTACAGCGGGGAACGAGGCAGGGCTGTCCGCTTTCCCCCTTATTGTTTTGTCTATCTCTTGAACCCTTAGCACAAGCCATCAGGAAGTCTGAAGTATCGATTAAGATTCATGATCATAATCATAGTATTTCATTATAAGCTGATGATATTATTCTATATTTAGACCACTTTGATGTTTCAGTCCCTAATATAATTAAGGAATTTGATCATTTTAGTAGCTTATCAGGATATAAAATAAATTGGAGCAAATCTGCTTTAATGCCAATTAACAATATTAAAGTTAATTCTTCTATTCCCTCATTCATCCCTATTAAGGACTCTTTCACCTATCTGGGTGTTACCATATATAAAAACATTCATAAGATTGCCAGGGACAATTTTAATAATATTTTAGTTAAGGTCAAGAATGACATTCAAAGATGGAAGAATCTTAACGTTTCCCTCCAAGGAAGAATCTCCACTGTTAAGATGAATTTGTTACCTCGATTTATTTATTTTTTTCTCTATGCTACCGCTCTCTCCCCCTCCAGGTTACTTTAAGGAGATCAACTCCATAATTACGAAATTTATCTGGAATGATAAATGCCCCAGAATTAAACTTACCACATTACAACATCCTAATAGCGCAGGAGGACTGGCTGTACCAGATTTTGAACTGTATTATCGGTCGTTCCAGCTTAAGGCTCTTCATACTTGGGTTGATCCTCAATCTACAGTTTCTTGGAGAGTGATTGAAGCTGACAAGGTTAAACCAAATAGACTCCAAGATATTTTATTTACTGGCACAGGGAAAAAAGGGAATAATTATAAATTTGGTCCAGTTGTGGCCAACTCTATTAAAATCTGGAAAATGGTTGAACGTCGGATAGGAGGACCCTTCAAATTTTGTAATAGTACACCTTTATGGCACAATTTTAATTTTGTATGCGGAAATCGCCCATTTGTCCAACCCTCTTGGTCTTCTTTAGGTGTAAACACGTGCGGTGATATATATGATAACCAGGCCTATGTTCATTTCAGACGTTAAGAACTAAATTTTGTCTTCCAGCATCTGCATATTTTGTCTTTCTTCAATTACGTTCCGCTCTCAAAGCGTATGGCGTTCCTTGGTCTTCTCCCGTTTCCTCTCATCCTATGCGGGACTGGATTGCACCATCTTCTGGTCGGCCATCTGCTTCCTTAATATATAATAAGATCCTTGATTGCATTATAAAACCTCTTTCTATTAAAACTATTTGGAATAGGGAATTATCTGACCTTAATTTATCTGTCGACTGGGAGAGGGTGTGGTCTAATCTCAGTTTAACATCTAAAAATCTGGTGCATCGTCTTATTCACTTCAAAGTCATTCATAGAGCATACATAACTCCTTACAAAAGATTCAAAATGAAACTACAATCAAATTTCAACTGCCATATATGTAATACTACATCATCAGGTACTTTTCTGCATTTGTTTTGGGAATGTCCTATCACTAGCAGTCTATGGACACATGTAAACCTGGCTTTATCATCCTTACTGAAAATTGATTGGTCAGTTAACCCAAGTTTGTGTCTTCTTAATGATGATTCTGGTCTTTGTATAAGTTCGATGCAAAAGAGAATGTTGTTTGCTGGCTTTACAGCTGCGAAGAAGACAATAATACAGAACTGGTTTACACCGCATATGTGTGGGAAAACATATTGGATCCGAAGCCTCCTGCAAATAGTGTCTTGTGAATGTACAACAGCACGAATCAATGGAGCCAAGCCTTCTACCATCGATGCTTGGCAGTGCTTTCTCTTTGAAATACGTGACTGTATGGAGGAGTGACTTATGGGTTTCTTTTTTCTGTCCTTCCTTTTCTCCCTCCTTTTGACTGGACTTTGAGATGTTGAGTATGTGTCTGTTGTTTTATTTTATTATTATTATTTTTTATAATTTTTATATATATATATATATATATATATATATAGTTTTTTTTTATGTTGTGTTATGTATGAAAAATAAAAATAAAAAATGTTGATAACAAAATAAACTGTCCTTGACTAAGACTGGAGGAAGGTAACACAGCGTGTTTAATCGCATCTAGACGAGATAGGCTTTCTGAAAATGTATAGTTTAGATGGATTTGAAGTTATCTTACCCAATTCCCAAGGTGTACCTAGGCTAATCTACTGTCTAGCATACTGCACATTTCATTAATCATGATAACGTTACTTCTCTATCCCTCGTAACTAGAGCAAAGCACAAAAAACAGCAGCTACAAAACATTTTAACATGATTACAGTTTAATAAAACACATTGTACGCTAGGCTTATTAATTGTTATAATTTGTTTTCCACGGTTATTCAAACAACGAAAAAATTATATAGAGAAAGTGATCGAATCGCGTATCACGAATCATTTGATTTAGATCGGGACTTTAAAGCAAGTGTTTATCCACCTCGAGATAGAGTTTATGCACCAACATGCTACGTCTAGCCTTCAAAAATCACACTGCATCACCTACATTTACATCGCAGTACACTAGCTAACACTCTTCAACAATCAATCATTTAATAGGCCAACACTGCCTATTCAAACACGTTTGGAAAATCTTTGTAAATCCAATAACGCAATGCGCGGTCCATATATGATAAAATACGATAAAATAAGAGGTGGGATCACACTGAATTACCGGTTTACCCACCTCTTATTTTAACATTAAACACCTGATTATGAGCATGAAAACCGATATTTTCCAGCGCACCATATCTCTCGTTGGTTGACCCCTCCGCGTCAGAATCCGAAGATGAGGGATTTATATGGACGTGTATAGGACGGCCATCTACGTTGAAAAGCGACGCAAAGGGGGTACCTTCTGCCTCGGATGTTGACGCTAGGGGGCAATGACCAAGCGTTGATATGTGACGATGAGGAGTGAGACTGTGTTGGTTTGATGGTAACACTTTGCAAGCCAAGTACACTGTTAAACAATAATTATATGGTATTCAGTGATGTTATCAATATTTAACTTGCCCAGTGCAGTATTAACTACACAGTAAATAGATTCCATGTCAAGGTTGTAGCAAATTAGCTCAAAGAGCAGAATCAATATTATAATCAACTAATCTGTTTGTCCAGTGAACATTCAGTGTATAATCAACTATAAGAAATATTATTTTCGTCACCACAGAAAATAATGCATTAATGCATTTAGTAGCAAGATCGGCTTGTTAAAGGGACTTCAACTGTGAATTTGGACATACTACTCTTTACACATACTGCTATTCACCTAATATATATAGTAGGCAAGTATGTGATTTCAGGAATGAATTGATTAAATTATTCAGTTATTCACTCAAAGAGATTGTTACTTTTCAGATTGAATTAATATTTTTAATAAATTGGTTGACTAAATGTTTCAATGATTTACTCCTAAATACAATGGTTGCATCCAAATATGCCTGCTTCCTTACTATATAGTGGGCAAAAAAACAAAAACAGTGCTATATCTACATATTAGTATGCATAAATAATACACAATTATTACAATTATTACTATAACTTTGCCTTTGCATATCATAATAGTTCTACTCATTTTACGGGTGTTGTGTAATATATCTGATCTTTGTAACGATCGCGTGTGTGATATGCTTGAATTAGCTGTCTATTATATTTCGCTATCTGATGTGCTTCAATTGTTATGGCTAATATTAAGATATTAACATGTCTTTAGCACACTGTTGCACTGTATATATATCACCTTTATTCGTAGTTGTTTATATTAATGTTATCTATGTACATTTCCTTTGTATTTTAGTGTAACTTATTCACTAAGTGCTCATTTTTGAGTTATTCTAAAGCTGTAAAGATCTTAATGCGCATGTGTGCAGAACATAATAATATATGCATCATATAAAGCGGTGCACTGTTTCATTCTGTTTATATGGCATGGTGAGTTTGTTTTCTTTAATTTATTAATCTGTTCAATTGTTCTGAATATTCATGTATATTCATATTTACTCTTCATTTTCTGTTTTATAGAAAAACCACACAAACCCTTGTTAATCACTGAGTTGTTGTGGTGACAAATAAACAGGTTACTCCCATATTTCAACCATCTTTGACCAAGTCTCTTACCGGACACCCTGTGGCGGGTTTCAAGCCTAACCAGCAATTTACCAAATGAGACTTTGCTATTAAAGCTAACTAATTTTTACAGGTTCAATGATTCATTTCACTAGACGGTCATTAAGTTCCTGAATGAATCAGAGATTTTAATAAATTGGTTGATTGAACAATTCAATGATTCACTCTTAAAGACAGTCATTAGTTTTGAATGAATTGGTTGATTGAACAATTCAATGATTCACTCTTAAAGACACTGGTGTAATGGCATATGCTGGGATATTAATTGTAATTGACAATTACATACAAATTATTATATAACATTAAACGTGTGAATCAGAAGGTGAAAGAAACACAATGTTCAGAGTGATTTGTTTTCTTTTTCTAAAACATGTTATTCTCATATTTGTTATTCGTACCTAAAAATCAAATAATTTAACATCTTTCTTTCTCTCTGCATGTTTTGTTAGCAAACCAACAGTCTCGCTAAAGCTTTTTAAGAACATGTTCATGTCATATTTCACCCAGAAATAAAAAGAAAGGTTTATTTATTTATTTATCAGCTTTAAAAAAGTGAAAGATACCTCACATGTGGTCCGCTTGGTAAGTTTTGAATAAAAAACTTTGAATCCATTGTGAAAAAGAAGCAAGCTTAACTGTATTGAATGAGCACTTGTGGTGAACTTCAAATCTTGAAAGTGAAACTGACCCGTGAACATCACAAACGTATAAAAGTCTGTATGTACATTTCAGTGTGTTGAAACGGTGTATGCATGTTCATGACCCTAAATGAGAACAAGTAACACAATTTCAAGAAAAACAACATGAGTTAAACAGTATTTCAGATAGTAAATTCACTCATATTTATGTATGATATATACACCGTTTACTATTTGATGAAACCCTCATAGTTCCTGAAGCCCAAGTGCCACCTACCGGCCTATTGTGTGAAGTGTAGGCTGGAGAAATGGTGACATGAAAGGACTTTATTATACGCAGTGTCTATTTATACTAAGAGCAAATAGCCCGCCTTGTTGGCAAAGACTATTTACATATTTATTAAAACTATAATTTACACTCAGTACGTTATTATCTCGTACTGTTTTATAATGTACTACAATACTGAGGTGCAGATAATTGCCACTATTTGCAATAAGTAGCCTAGTATAAACAGCAGAAAATCTTGCTATTTTATCATAGTGTAAATACAATCCATTGCTATTTGCATTTAGTGTAAATAGCCGCTGCCTTTATTATATTACCATTTTTGATAATTATGCAGCATTATGAAAGTGTCTTATGCTCATCAAGCCTGTTTATTTGATTGAAAATATAGAAAAAACTGTAGCCTAATATTGTGAAATATTATTACAATTTAAAAGAATGTTTTTCTATTTTAATATGCATTTATACTATTTTAATAAAATATAATTTATTTCTGTGATTCAAAGCTGAATTTTCAGCATCATTACTCCATTCTTCAATGCATGGTCCTTCAGAAATCATTCTAATATGCTGATTTATTACCAAAGTTGGAAACAGTTGTGCTGATTATTTTTATTTATTTATTAGAACCTGTGATACTTTTTTGGGGATCATTGATAAATAAAAAGTTTAAAAGAAGAGCTTTTATTTAAAATAGAGATGTTTTCTAACAATATCAATATTTACTATCACTGTTTCTATCAATTTAACAAATCCTTGCTGAATAAAAACTAATTTCTTAGAAAAATAAAATAAAATACTAACCTCAAGCTTTTGAACGGTAGTGTATATTGTTACAAAAGTTATATTTTAAATAAATGCTGTTCTTATTTAATCGAAGAATCCTGAAAAAATTTTCACAGGTTTTCAACATTGTTAATAATTCAACATTGCATAAAATGCCAAGTAAATAAAGTAAATTAATAAAGCAAATAAAAATTTGATTTGATCAAATAAATGCAGGCTTGGTGACTATAAGTGACTTCTTGCAAAAATATTAAATAGTAATGTATCCAATCTTTTGACCTATAATTGCTTTCCCCTCATATTACCCCTTTTTTACATTTGAGCCCCTGCCCCTGAGGAACTCTCTGCACGGGGCCCTGACAAGCCCCCATGAAGACGGAGAAAACACCGAAACTAAACCAAAACACGGAAGTCAATCTTTCCTCCTCATTCCAGTTTCTTATTAAACTCTAACAAGTGAGCAATGATTGGCTGAGAGATGCATCGCGGGACTAACGGACCAATCAGACGGCGCTACAGAATAATCGCTGAAGTAACAAACCAATCAGATGACAGCCTGGTAACTGCGCCGATGGGTTTGGGTTTGGAGAGACAGCTTTATAACTTTGCATGCGTCTTGACTGATATCAAAGTCCCTAGTCTTTGCTTATATCCACAGCTCAGTTTACCGTATTGCGTTGCATTCCTATTTATGTTCTTGATAAAGCGATTTATGAGTCAGTAAGAGTCTCTGGCCTTTGATCCGCTCTAGATGGCTTCATTCATTCATTCGTATGACATTTATACAAATGTATATCTGATATCACGGTGCAATACTACATCAAATATTCAGATGTATACAGTAGGCCTACTTGTGAAAACGAAGGTATTTGATTTTTAAATGTTTTAATCAATAATACTCACCAAGGCTGTATTTATGAGCTCAAAACAAAACAGTAATATTGTGAAATATTATTAGAATTTAAAACAACTGTTTTCTATATATTGTAAAATGTAATTTATTCCTGTGATCAAAGCTGAATTTTCAGCATCATTTCTCCAGACATGTGACAGTTCAGGTTTGCTTTACAGGAAGAAATTGCATTTAATAATATATATTCAAAAATAAATAAAAAGTTATTTCAAATTGCCATAATATTTCAAAATATTACTGTTTTTACATACTGCACATTTATATTGAATATTTCAGCAGAATAACTGAACAATGACAGACAAATCAAACAGCATCCCAGGGACATATTTACAAGTGAAGCATATCCTCTGAATTATTTATTTATTTAAGAGATCACTTAAACTATAGTTATGAACAATGAAATGTAGGCGAATTGATGGAAAAAACCTACTGAATTACAATAACTCATAAATTAAATAATAAAAACACCATTAGCAACAAGCAAATGGCCTTCTGCCCAAATTCTGAGGCGGCATCTTTCCCCAACGGTTTCACTTCAACTTTTAACAAAATATAAAGTCACAAATACTGATGTTCAGAATAAATGTCAACCCAGATTCACATCAGTCAGTCATATGTAATTTCCACATGTATTCTTATTCCACCTTTACACTACAGTTAACAGATGCATCTGATTATTATGAATCTAATAATATCTGAAACTGATCAAATCATGCAAACATGTAATATGGATGTAAAATAAACTGCATATGTCAGTATACTGGACATTGAATGTTTACTCAAAATTGTTACATTAAAATCTACAAAGTTTACACAATAAGTTGTTTTCTCAAATATTATAACCGTAAGACAAAAATATTCAGGTAAAACATGGCATAATAAAATCTTACTTTTCAGACAGTTTGAGAGATGAGGAAACTATATCAGTTTCACTGATGATTGACTCCAAACATAAAACCCAGGATAGAGCGTCTGAGTGAATGTGGTCTGGACTGAGTGGATGAGGTTCATTGTGTCAGAGACGCTGTAGAAGGTCAGAGTTCCTGCTCTGAGATCCACATACACTCCTATTCTCCTGCAGCTGGAGCCAACAGGGAGTTTAGTCTCTTTATTATTGTGACAGAATGAGAAACTGGAGGGAAAGCAGGACAAACTCCAGGACTGATCATTATATCCAAACACACACTCATACACAGATCCCTTCCTGCTGATGCTCTTATATGACACTGATATATACACATTACTCCCACTCCACTCAATCTCCCAGTAACAGCGTCCACTCACACTCTCTCTACACAACACCTGAGGATAACGATCAAATCTGTCTGGATGATCAGGATACGGCTGAGGTGTGTTAGTGTAAGTCACCACTCTGTTCTCTTCAGACAGACGGAGGTGTTTATGAGCAGTGTTTGGATCCAGAGTGAACTGATGGGAATCTGATGAAGATAAACACATAAAACTAACTGTAATCAGTGGTTGTTAAAGTTAAACTGTAAAAAACTCTTTGCTCAGACTGAAAAAGTTATTTTTTTTGAAAATGGATTCATTTTATTTGGTTATGCTTTTCTTTTCTTGTACATGAACACAAATGCTCACACATTCACATGCAGGTCTACAATTCACACACAAGCACAGAAAGCTGCAGATATCTGGACAGAACAGACAAACAAGTCAAGCTGCATTTTCAGAAAAGTACTGGATTTGTTGTATTGTTGCTATGATGATCAGTCAGTATTAAAGTATGAATGAACTATTGGGCAGCACGGGGCACAAAGTAACACAGGGTCAGCCTCAGAAGTCACTCCCACGGAAACTTTTCTGGAAACACTTCAGGAATGTCGAAGGCTGTATCCGAAATCGCCCCCTATACGCTCATTCACTATTCCCTACATTAGTCCACTCATATAGTTCACTTGAAGGAGTGAATGAAAACGAGTGAGTGAATTCGGACACTGAGTGCACCGGAAGGACTGCCGTTTTTGCATATTATGTATATTACATTATTATGCACATTATGTACATTATGTATAAACCCTAATAGTCAATTTACAACTAATTGTTTTATTACGCCGTGGACGAGCGCTTCTAAAATCAATGAATGGATGATTCAGCTGCGGGCGCCATCTTCTGGCGAGACGCGGGAATTCATTCGGCGCGCGACTCTCGCAGTGCATTCTGGGGATTCTCTAGCCGTTGAGTGTACATCGTTTGAACACTCGTTTTTGCGGTGCATTGTGGGATTGAATGAGTGCACTCGAGAACATCCACTATGGTTTCGAACACCACTTAAAATGTCTGTCTATATAGGGGGCGATTTCGGATACAGCCGAAGTCGTCATATGACTGGTTGAATTAAACCGGATTTCCGGGAGACGCGAGTGTCACATTTATTTTCGGTCCGGTGGCGCCAAACTCATTCACGAAAGAAGAAAGCTGGCTACGCGAGACTGGGGCTGTATCCGAAATCGCCCCCTATAGTCTTTTGAAGATATCGCTGAACATTTATTTTAGTAACATGATATTTCTGGCTTAAGAAAATTTCTCATCTCAGTTTTTATTAATTTAAAATGAGACAAATCAGCTATTATTTTAATCTCAAATCTGTTATTTATCAGTTTAGATGCTTGGATAACTAGCAGAAGACACTAACCGGTTTTAAACTCCAGCTGTTCAGATACAATCTGTCCTGCCGTGCTATTCTGTGACATTAGCGATGTAAGATTACTAATGAGAAACAGGTCAATAAAGACTGACAATCAATGTTTAATGTTCAGAAATGATTATTTCAAGACATGTAAAGCACTTTGGCTCGTTTATATGGGCCGTCCCAGGCATGGCTGCAATATGTTCAGTCAAACTCAAAAATCAGATTACTTTTCATTCTTAAAAACACCATTATTTTATTTAAAATAAATAATGATTTTATTTTATTGACTAAATATTTTAGTTGGTCTTGTATATTTTTTTTTAATAAGATCAGAACATTTTAAGCTGTCGAATGGTCATGTTACAACGTGCCCCTCAGATGTTACAATGTACCCCACCGACGGGGCATGTTGTCACATTTCACTTCCAATTTTTGACGGTAAAAATAAAGAAAAACGTATACACTTTTTTTGTGTGATTTACCACCAATGCCACGTGAGCTGTTGTCAGGAGATCATGTTTTGTAATGTTGTCCAGCTCAACCAAACGTTGGCTGGCGGAGTTACTGTAAATAGCCTCCAAGAAGGCAGAGTAAGCTGTAAGTAAGTTGATTAGAACCTTAGGGAAGTAATTAGTAAACTGCAATATTCTGTAATAAATTTGCCTAAACTGCACATGATTAATAAAAACACTGATAATGTTTTCTGTCACTTTAAACTAAACGTACTAGATGAAGTATCTCAGTGTGTGTTATTGTGTTTGTTAGTGACTTACATTGTAGGAAGTCCTCTCTGGTCCTGGGAACAATGTTACTGTGAGTGACTGAGAAAATAACAGATATAAACACAGAGAGAAAACGATGCCTGTATCCATTCCTCAGACATTTCTAACATTTTCATGATAATATTAGATGCTGTTTGTCTCATTACAGACAGCAGATGAATCTCTAATATTTTACCAGATATCTTTTTCATCTCCTCTTTGCAGAAATCCTCCAGTTTGTGTCTCAGCTGACGGACAGATTCTCTCACAGCATCAAAAGAAGAGAGGAAACTGACAGAGATGTTTTCTGTGGATTCAGGAGGAGCTGAGAGAGACTGAAGACTCTACAGGAATAACAATCAATAAACCAGAAAAACATCTGATTATTAAAACAAAGAAATTATAAAATAATAGTGAGTGCAAAGAAATAGTAAATAGAGTGAGAGACATTTCTGGTAAAAGTTCACAAGTCTCTTGTTCCAGCTTCCAAACATGACTGCCTAGAAAAACACCTGCTTTCTTTCAGTTAATTCCTCAATAATGTAATGTTTAGCTGCCCACTTAAAACACTACATTAAATAATATGTGAATAAATATTTACTGTGTCATGATGCATCATTGAGAGAAGTTTAACCCTCTGGTCATCCTCACATTATTATGTTTTAAATTTCAGGTTGATATAGATGAAGACCTGGCCTGAAGCTCAGAGATACTGCAGAGAGAATTACACAGATCTGGCTACCGCTGACAACATGAACGACGTGAACGAGCTGAAGAAGAGTGTGAAAGATGGTGGTGTTCAGCATGTCTGGATTGGGCTGCAGAAGACGGGTCGTGATGAATGGCAGTGGTCTTCAGGTGAACCTGCGCTCTATCTGAACTGGGCTTCTGGACAACCCGAAGGCAAAGATGATTGTGCAATGACGTTGAATGGAAAATGGGAGGATTTGCCATGTAGTGATAATCGTCACTTCATCTGCAACAACAGTGAGTGCAGCTATTTAACATTACAACCATTCATTGATAGATTTTCCATTTACTAAATTTGATAATAAGCACTATATTTAATTTGATATTGTATATAGAAAAGACTGGATATTTATCATACTTTCAATGTTGATAGACAATATTTTCCAGAAAAAAAAAATGTCTAGTCCATGTAGGAATGAAAGTGCATTAAAAACTATTAAACACTGTGTGCGACTATAATGGTTTAAAATGACAAATATACAGTCCAGTAAAATGTTTCTGTGGACTAGTTAATTAACATTTAGCTGCAGTGTAACATCTTCCTCTGTTTGACGTTTCTTTCGTCTGGTTCTTTGTGTCTGAATCACGTATTCCTGAGAGGAAATATAATGCACAAATACACAGCACTTCAAAATCATCATGATGTTCATTAATGTTATATCATTAAAATGATCCTGAAGATATGGTGAATATTCAAAATATCAGCAGCTTTAGAAAGAAAAGGTTTTGAATGACATGTTTCTGATGTCTCCACCACTGTTCCTGTTCACATTTAATCCATAAAGCAGCATAAGAATAATGAACAAACTGATTCATATATGTGTTTCCATTTGTTTTTCTTACAGCGAACACAGGACTCGTTTTTGTCAATCAGATGAAGAATTGGAGAGATGCTCAGATATACTGCAGACAGACTCACACTGATCTGGTCAGTGTAAGAAACGAGAATGAGAATCAACAGGTTCAGAATATCATTAGTGATAATCATTCATCTGGATCACATGTCTGGATCGGTCTGTTCAGAGACTCATGGCAGTGGTCAGATCAGAGTAACTCCTCATTCACATACTGGAAGTCTGCTGAACCAAATGGTAGAAGTGATGAGAAGTGTACAGTGACAGAACCAAACTCTCAGGGAGAATGGTTAGACATGACTTGCACCAAGACATATCCTTTTGTGTGTCATGAAGGTGAGCAGATCCTCACAAAACACACACAATTCATCATCACCTCCAGTTATCTTCAAGTTTACGCTACATATCTGACATGATCAATTCCACAGTGTTTGTTCTGCATGTTTTGTTTTGTGGATCATTGTCTCTCTAGTTTCTGCTTGTGCTTTGTTTGGTTTCCAGATAAACTGATTGTGATCAGAGAGAATCTGACGTGGTCTGAAGCTCTGAGATACTGCAGACAGAAACATGTGGATCTGGTCTCGGTTCATTCAGAAGAGATTCAGCATGAGGTGATGAACGTGGTTAAACGGGCGTCTACTGCGGCGATGTGGTTGGGTTTACGTCACTCCTGCACTGTGGGCATCTGGTTCTGGGTGAGTGGAGAGACGGTGTGCTATCAGAACTGGGCTCCAGGGAACGGCACATCAGAGGAAGACTGTGAACACACAGTGAGATCTGGAGCAGTTCAGTCTGCAGGAGATCAGCGCTGGATCAGCCGTCCTGAAACTGATGAACTCAACTTCATCTGCAGCAGATATTAAGCGTGAATGGATGCACTTTCATGTAAGATCGTGTTCACTTTATCTTCATTTCCAAGTATCACTTGATTTGGAAATTATAATATATAATCATTTCAACATCAGTAGGCAGTTGTACCTGATGGTTGTGATGGCTGCTTGCGAAACACTACACTGCAAAGCTTCAAAACTTTTGCAAACCATATGTTTTGAACCAGTTATTAGAAGCACATCTCAAATTGTCAAAGTCCCGTGATTTCAGTAAACAAAGTTTCAATACATTGTATTTGTTTCAAAATGGATACAGTTTCAGTGGCTTTCCGCTTTGAGAATATGAACCAGTGTCTATATGATTTTTACCTGATTTCGGATCAGATTTAAAACTTTGAAGACATTTTTAATGACACTGTATAATCACTGCCTAATGGTTAAAAAAGTAGAAATTTGTTTACTTCAAGCTGTGAATTGTGCTAATTGTTCTTCGGAGGGTGTATTCTCCTCCAGACGGATGATTTTTTGTTGATTCATCAGTGATTCCTGCGACTCATTTTTTCAACAGCTTAAGAGCGTTTTTGGCCAGAATTGCTGTTAATGCATCATGTTTTTCTTTTACGAACTCGTTCAACTTGTCATTTACTACGTTACTTACATGCTATTCTTTCTTTGTGTGGTTTACTTCAATATGACTAATTCTGTGAGGGGTCAAAAGGCACCACATATGTAGTTAAACTGTTTTTATCATGACATAATTAATGTAACTGAAGAATGCTGTATGTATATTGTATTTTAAGGACCTCTGCATGTGTTTTTGTGCTACTTCTCTCTCTCTCTTACATTAAGTTTGTTGTAATAATCATGTCTTTATATTAGAAATGACATCACAGGTGACGAATGGATACTTTCAAAGACAATGGTGTGTTGTACTTCTGTGAATGCTGATGATTTATATTGAAATGTCAATATTGTATTCTAACATAATTAGCTAACCATATATTCGAGTTTTTCTCAATCGATTTGACCCATTTCTCCAAACTGAGGTCACTGTTCTCAAAACACTGATCTGAACACTTTGTAATTGTCCTAAACAGAGTTTCCATTCATTTCATACAAATCATGCAAATCATTTTCTCAAAACAATGTGAACAAAACTAATGTTTTCTCAATAGTTAATACAACCAAGTTTTTCTAAAAATAAAATGGCATGAATAGACATCAAAAAGGCAAAAACAATGTGATTTATTTTAGGTTTCAGGATTTTTTTCTTCTAAACTTTGTTTAAGGATGATTCTCAACTATAAAATATATAACCAAATGATTTGATATACCATTTTGTTTTATGCAATATGTGTGTAAAAATGTCCATAAACTGGTTTTCCCATTAAACACAGTGTATCTATACTGTATCTAATTTGCATATTAATGGGTTGCTGTTGGGACAGCATGTTGAAAAAAGAATTGTCATAACGGGAGTAATAATTGGCCAGATTTTCATAATAATATCTAATATTTCATAACAAAATAGATATACAATTTATTTTCCTATTCAATTGTTATGCCTCCCAAAATGCATAATAAACATGATTTTAGTCCAGGTGTCCTCTACAGTGGACATGTATGAAATGAAGTCATATCTGAATTTGAAAACCCATAACATTTTCCTGAGATGTTGCTTTATGACCAACAATTTGAAAAGTATTCAGTTTTAAATGACAATTACAAAATATAATCATATTTCCATAAGGATGTAAAATTTGTCACTAAATTAAATTTAGCCATCTTTAAAGATCTATGAGAGGCAGTGGTCCTGGTGAAACATCATTTAGTATCTCTATAAAGCCCTGAATGTGCTCTGTACAGGACATCCAGACTTACAACCGTGACATGTGAGGTCTCAGAGAAATACACTGAAATAGAAAGTCCACTAGAGAGGCACAAACTCCAGAGCTGGGTCTCAGGAGGATATGTGACTGAGCTCTGGACTTGATCTCTGTGAGTAACATTGCATCTCCACTCTCTGTTGTCTTCTTCATTCAGGAGCAGGGCTTGAAAACGGTTCCTGCGTTCCTCTGTATTAGTACCGGTCCGAAATCGGTTCGAGTAGAAAGAATAAACAGTAAGGTTAATACTGTTATTTTTAAAATTGTCTTTGCCTGTAATAATAATAAAAATAATAATAATAAAGTACAGTGTTTTCTTTACACAAAAAGAAAGAAAAAAAAATACAGAAAGAGATGGTATCTTAACCCGGTGCGCTTCACAGCCAATACAGCATCATCTTTTCTAGATTTTTACATTTTATTAGGCTATTATTCAGAAATGATGAAGGCTAAAATGCTGGTAAATCAAAAATGTTTCCAAACATTATAAACACAGTTATTAGTTTCTCTCCACAACAAATCCTCTAAACTTAAGGATAGCCTATAGGCTATAAAAACGTCATTCCAAAAACAAATTAAAGGTGAAACTGATGCCTACCTCTGTCACTCGGCACGAATCCAAATGCTTCCATATTCTCGACGCATAGCCTATTAAAATATTATTTATTGGCTTTTACTTTCATCGACGTAAAACATCATCCTTCACATCCGCTATATATCACGCTGAACGCAACAGATTGGACAACGGAGCTCTGTAACTTTTTACTCGTTTCTTTAACTGTATTTTATTTTGATAATGAACTGGCTGCAATGTCGCAAAAATACGTGTCTTTGTGCGCGTGAGGTGCCGGCGCGATATGGTTGATTATACAGATACAAGACATCATTCAAAACTGTCAAGCTATTGCAAAACTAATAAAACTGTAAAGGTTTTGCAAAATAAAGAAAACTACTTTCTGTGTCTCCTTTTCCTTTCTGAGAACGTTGGAATGCGTCAAAATGAACCGTATAGGCCTTTTTTTGTTTCTTTTGTCAATCTGTCAATGATTTACGTGAAATATATTTAGTGTATAGAATATTCTTTTTTATGTAATATAGTTTTATTGTGTTTTCTCCGTTCAAAGAAGCGATGTTGAATGCATTTACTGCTGTCGGATAAACTCTAACGCCGGTGTTCTGATGATTTGTGCTACCCTGTCAGATTTTGCTACCTCCCATTAAAACAGATGGTAGCAGAATTCATTGCCATTGCGACTAGAGTTCACAGCTGAGCGCGAGCGGGCATTTCACTCGCTGGATGCGTCAGCATCACATCTGCATAGTCTGTACTACTTGAATTCCTGATTGGTTGACAGCAAATTTCAAATATTAAATAGAACGATAAAATAGCGTTATTAACCGGTTAATGGCCATTTCAAATGTTCGATTCTGTTCGGAACTATAACATTTGATTTCGTTTCTGTTTCCGGTACTGTTCCAGTCAAAATTTAGTTCGTTTCCGGTTTTCGTTTTCGTTCCTTGAACCGGTTCAGAGCCCTGTTCGGGAGTGTTGTAGTCAGAGTGATGATACAGTGATCTGATGAGAATATATCTGATATCTGGAGTCTGATATCTTCAGTTTAACACCAGCCTGATTCACCCAGAACAGCTCAATTCCCTCAGAACGGATCCAATCATCACAAGAGACTTCAGCAAGAGAATACAACTGACAGAAGAGAGTCACAGAGCGGCCTGCACTGATCTCAGTCTGTGAGGATGAGGATGATGAAGAGACTGAAACACAAAATAACACACACATCACACACTCTACAATCATCATCAGAGTTTAAATGAAGAACTTGCCCGTTTTACATTGACTACATAATCATAAACGTACCATGAAGAACATGCAGATATAAACACGAGCATCAGTTCTGTGTTGTTTTTGTTGTCCTTTCAGACCCATCCATTGTTGGCAGATGTAAGACCCACAATCTTCTTTTGTGATATTCTTGATGTTCAGAGAGCAGTCATACATTCAGTGGCAGCTGATGAAATACTTGTAGGTGGGGCTGTGGCACAGCAAACAATTTCACAATAACAATTCTTCACAATAAATCAAAGCAATATGATCTATTGCAATGCAGACAAAGTTAACGAACATCTGGTTACCTGTTTATTCATTAAATCATCTCCGATCAGTTATTTTACCAGTCTCAGTTAAATTTGGGATACTTCCATGACTGATACAAATCTGAGGATAACCATGTACAAGAAAATCAATGTGGTGAAAAAAACCTGCATGATTTTTTTTTTTTTTTACTTATTTGTACAGGAATTTTGCTCTTCTCTCCTTCTGATTGACAAACTTCTCAACTACTTTCTTATTGAACTCAGGAATGTCTTTGACCAGTTTCTTCTCAATAGAAAGCATTGCCAGAGCATTAAGGCGATCCTGGGTCATTGTATTTCTTTCATTGTAAGTAGAAAAGCACCTCTCTGACTCTGCTGTTGTCATAGGCGTGGAGATTATGATCTTGAGAAGACTGACAGTCTCTGTGAAAGTACTTTGAAGATTGTTCTCAATGAGAAACTGGTACAGAGGAACTGCACCACTGCCAACCCTAAACTCAGGCTTCTCATAGATGAGGGACAGTTCTGTTTTGAGCTTGGCCTTGTTCAGCACGGGGTATGCCTCCACGGTTGTTTCAAGTGCTGATTCAGGAAACGTCACACTGTGTTGTGGAAACAAATCTCCGTGCAGCAATGTTGCACTAACAAGGTGCTGGGTGAAGGAAAACCGCTCCTTGGAATGAATCAGGATGGGATCACATACCTGTAAAACATTATCAAAGTGACTCTGAGTGAACACAACATGCACATTATATTATTACTAATGTTTAAACTCCAGTATTCCTCATTTCACTTTACTTCTCCTGATCTTGAACTTGCTATTGGTTTCCTAAACAAAACAAGGTCTACAGTAGCATTTCAATAAATAAACCACCTATTTTCTGCTACATGTAAGGATATTATGTACTCAATTATTTTCCCATTTGTATGGATGACAGAAACGTCATCATGCTACTTGTGACTGATCAGCACTTTTTTGGTACTGTACATGCCATGGCCCATCTGTTTTATAACTGTGATCTATATGTTTTATATACTGAGGCCAGCTACATAGCTTTCTTAGATTAGTCTTAAAAGTTAGCGATGCAATTCTTTTCTACCAGTACTGAGCCTGCTTTCAGTTCTTACCTTTATCAGTTTAATGTGAGGGGTATACGAGAACAGATTAAGAGGAAAGCTGTTTTTTGGTTTTGTAAATCTTTCAAGGCAGATTTTTATTTTTTATAAGAAACACATGCTTTAGCCTCAGATTTTAATTTCTGGAAAAATCAGTGGGGAGACAATATATGGATGTCTTATGGAAACAGTAAATCAGCGGGTGTTGCTATATTAAAGAGCTCCTTTCAGGGGAAAAGCCTAAAAAATGTAGTTCATGACTCAGGAAGATGGATCATTTTAGTTGTTGAATTTATGGAGGATATTTTTATTTTAGGTAATATATATGGCCATAATAGCAGCCAAAGAAACACACTTCTTTTTGCTGAATTTGAAGAAAAAATAAATGCCTTGTTAAATTATTTTATTAATGCTAAACTTATATTTGGGGACGACTGGAACTGCATAAATGATCCTATTAAAGACTGTCATCCTCAAAGATCCTTAAGAGGCACTTATGGAGAATTTAATCATCTCTGTTTGCACTTAAACTGTTGTGATGTGTGGAGACTAAAAAATCCAGTTCACTTGGAACAACAAAGATTTATCTAAGAGATCTGTAACGGGGCTGACGAGACGTGAGACGTGCGGATCCATATGCAAAGCTTTATTACCAAACATGGTCAGTAAACAGGCAGGGTCAGACATCGGCAAACAGGTATGGCAAGGGCAAGACAAAGCAATCCGTGGAACAAGCGTGGGTCGATGATCGGCGAACAGTATCCAAAGGGGCAAGGCAGAGAGATAATCCAGAGACGAGAGCAATAATCCAAACGGGGAGCGAACAGAGTCCAAACGGCAGAGGCAAAGGGTAAATCCAGGAAACAAGAGCAGGGTCAAACACGGCAGGAAAACAAGGCAAGACTAAGGCTACGACAATGGCTCTGTAACGTGCTATCACTAGGAGAGAGATAACTGCAAATAATACTCGGCCCTGATGCTGAGGAAGTCCATGGCTTAAGTAGTGTGTGTGATTGTGAAATGAGCATCAGGTGTGTGTGATGAGTGAATGGTGACAGCTGTGATCTGTGCAATGCATAGTGGGAAATGGAGTCCAGTGTGTTGTGTAGTGTGAGAGTCAATGTGGTGAACGGGTGACCTCTGGTGGTGGTAAACCAGGAGAGCATGGACCAGATTCGTGACAAGATCCAGGATTGATTTTTGGCTTATTTCCAGTGAATTATTAGATGATGTGGAAGAAACAAAAATAGAACCCTCGGTTTTTTCTGATCATAATATGATCACTTTAGCAATATGCATAAGGAACAGATCAATTAAATTTAAACCAAATTATTGGAAATTAAATAATACACTTTTGAGTGATAAATTATTCAAAGAAAAAGCCATAAAAATGATAAATGAAAATTTGTCAAAAGCCAAAAAAGATCAGATATATGGCAAACATTGGGACTATACAACATTTCAGATCCGTAATATGGCAATTAAAAGGGCAAAAGAATTATCCAAGGAAAAAATAATGAGGCAAGACAGAGTACTTAAGGAAATTATTCTTATTTATGAAACGGATGAGCAAACACAAGCTGATATTAATATGTTAATTGAATTACAATCTGAATTGGATAATATCGATCAAACTTTGGCACGGGGGGCCTTCATTCGTTCTAGACGGAAATGGATAGAACATGGTGAAAGGAATACCAAATATTTTCATAATTTAGACAAAATAAATATTAGTGTTAATATATATAAACTTAAAATTAATGAGCAGATATCCGAAGATCCTCAAACAATTTCTGATTTTGTGGAAGATTTCTATAAAAAATTATATTCTGAACAAAGTAGCCATATTTCAAATTTTCTTTCTCATATTAAAAATGTTGCACAAGGTATTGACGAAACTCAGAAAGAAGTTTGTGATCGAGATATATCCTTAGAAGAATTAAACAAGAATATTAGTAAGTTAAAAGACAATAAATCCCCGGGGAATGATGGCTTAACAGGTGAATTTTATAAAGTATTCCAAGATCTCTGAAGTTTTGTTATTGGTTTTTAAGGAAGCTATAGAAGCCCGTCAGCTCCCCCCATCTATGTGTCGAGGCCTAATTACATTGTTACCTAAACCTAATAAGGATTGTTTGCTTCTTGACAATTGGAGGCCTATAACATTAATTAATAATGATACAAAATTGTTGTCCCACATTTTTGCTCAAAGAATAAAGTTATGTTTAGATACAATCATAGATGATAGTCAGTCAGGCTTTATGCAAGGACGACATATTAGCAATAATATTAGATTAATCTTAGATTTAATTGATTATAAGGATTATATAAATGATGACAGCTACATTTTAATTATAGATATATATAAAGCCTTTGATACTGTAAAACATAATTTTAGCATAAACAAGCCTCACTATTTAAATAAAACTAATTGATGTCATTTGTATAATCAAGGAGGTCTGAATGTGATTGATTTTGTTACATCTAATACAATTTTCAAGTTGAACTGGATTAAACATTATATTAAACATAAAGATGAGATATGGTATATAATTCCAAATCTTATCTTTGAAAAAGTTGGTGGCATAGAGTTTCTTTTGAGTGTGATTTTGAGGGCAACAAACTCCCCTTTAAGTTCTCATTTTCATAGACAGACTCTTTTATATTGGATTCTTATATACAAACATAACTTTTCTCCTCATAGGCAGATCATTTGGAATAATAAATATATTAAATATAAGAACAAATCAATTTTCTATACTAATTGGGTTAAAAATGATATTTTAATGGTCTCACAGTTGATAAATGATGAAGGATATTTACTTACATATACTGCATTTCTTGAGAAATGTGATATTCCAATACCTCCACGTGAATATTGTTTTGTAATCGATGCAATTCCAGCAGGATTTCTACGGCTTTTAAAGGGCTTCAGTGAATCTAAACCATCAACATTTAAAAAAGAGTCTTATTAAACGCTATTGATATCAAAGATAGATATTAAGATGTAATAATACATTTTTTAGATGTTTGATTCATTGCCCTGCAACATTTCGAAGTAAGTACTTCTGGAATAATCACTTTGAAAATATCAACTGGAAATTGATTTGGACTTATAACAACAAATTCTGTGTCACAAATAACGTTAATGAAGTTTACTTTACAATTATACACATAATTTATCCAACTAACCATTTTCTCAAGAGATATAGAGCTGATCTTTCTGAATGTTGTGTTTTTTGACTGTTTTGCATCTTTTTTTTTAATGTATGTATGTTCAATTTTTCTGGATTGATGTTGAATATGTATTTACTAGGTTGAGTGGATCTAAAATTAATATAAGAAAAAGAGATATTTTATTTTGATAAAGATATGGATAAGAGTCACATCTTTATGTTAAATCTTCTAATATTATTAGGTAGGTTTTATATACACAAATGTAAATGGTCAGAAAGGAAGCCCAATATCTCCCACTTCAAAGTTGATCTAAGGATTTATTTAGAAACTCTTCAAGGCCTTTCAAACCGGAAAGAAACCTGAACTATGAACATATTCAAAGAACTAAACTCCTCTTTTTTATTGTGATAATTGATGTATAGCCTCCTTATGTTTTGTTTGTTTTGTTTTTTTTGTTGTTGTTTTTTTTCAGGAAATATGAATACCATGTTTGTAACAGTTTATTATATTCTTGAATGTAAATTGTTCATTATATACAATGACAAAAAATGAGGCATTTAGTATATCTATGGTTGTTCCCTCCATAGACATATATATATATATATATATCTGGTGGCCCCGACATATTATCACACTCCCACGAGTTAATATGTTGTGGCCAGGACAAAACTAGCCTAAGTGAACCGAACATATCCCCTCCCGGTCGCAGTGAAGCTTCGGTCGACTTTTCGGAGATCATCTACTCTTCCCTGTGGATGACCTCTGACCTACTTTCTGTAAGATCTGAATTTCTGGCTTTGAATTTTAAATATTGAATTTAATGCTCCGAATTTCTTCTTCATCTTGAAAACTTGAAGCTGTATTTTTTAAAACTGGATATTTTCATTCAAAGAATTCAGAACAAAAAATCCGCTGTTTGAAAATACATCTATTAAAAAACTGCTATAAAAAAATCAGTTGTTTAATTTCAAATATTCATTATTCAAGTTTTAAAAAAATCAAATCCAGAACTATGTTAAATGCCACATTATATTCAGTTTTGTTAAATTATAAGCTCCATACTTGATAAAGCGATTTATGAGTCAGTAAGAGTCTCTGGCCTTTGATCCGCTCTAGATGGCTTCATTCATTCATTCGTATGACATTTACTCAAATTTATATCTGATATCACGGTGCAATACTACATCAAATATTCAGATGTATACAGTAGGCCTACTTGTCAAAACGAAGGTATTTTATTTTTAAATATTTTAATCAATAATACTCACCAAGGCTTTATTTATGAGCTCAAAACAAAACAGTAATATATGAATATATAAGTCATATAAATGTCAACCCAGATTCACATCAGTCAGTCTTATGTAATTTCCACATGTATTCTTATTCCACCTTTACACTACAGTTAACAGATGAATCTGATTATTATGAATCTAATAATATCTGAAACTGATCAAATCATGCAAACATGTAATATGGATGTAAAATAAACTGCATATGTCAGTATACTGGACATTGAATGTTTACTCAAAATTGTTACATTAAAATCTACAAAGTTTACACAATAAGTTGTTTTCTCAAATATTATAACAGTAAGACAAAAATATTCAGGTAAAACATGGCATAATAAAATCTTACTTTTCAGACAGTTTGAGAGATGAGGAAACTATATCAGTTTCACTGATGATTTACGATAAACATAAAACCCAGGATAGAGCGTCTGAGTGAATGTGGTCTGGACTGAGTGGATGAGGTTCATTGTGTCAGAGACGCTGTAGAAGGACAGAGTTCCTGCTCTGAGATCCACATACACTCCTATTCTCCTGCAGCTGGAGGGAACAGGGAGTTCAGTCTCTTTATTATTGTGACGGAATGAGAAACTGGAGAGAGAGCAGGACAATCTCCAGGACTGATCATTATATCCAAAGAAACACTCATTACCAGATCCCTTCCTGCTGATGCTCTTATATGACACTGATATATCCACTTTACTCCCACTCCACTCAATCTCCCAGTAACAGCGTCCACTCACACTCTCTCTACACAACACCTGATAATCATCATTAAATCTGTCTGGATGATCAGGATACGGCTGAGGTCTGTTAGTGTCAGTCACCACTCTGTTCTCTTCAGACAGACGGAGGTGTTCATTTGCAGTGTTTGGATCCAGAGTGAACTGATGGGAATCTGATGAAGAAAAACACAAAAAACTAACTGTAATCAGTGGTTGTTAAAGATAAACTGTTAAAAAACTCTTTGCTCAGACTGAAAAAGTGATTTTTTTGAAAATGGATTCATTTTATTTGGTTATGCTTTTCTTTTCTTGTACATGAACACAAATGCTCACACATTCACATGCAGGTCTACAATTCACACACAAGCACAGAAAGCTGCAGATATCTGGACAGAACAGACAAACAAGTCAAGCTGCATTTTCAGAAAAGTACTGGATTTGTTGTATTGTTGCTATGATGATCAGTCAGTATTAAAGTATGAATGAACTATTGGGCAGCACGGGGCACAAAGTAACACAGGGTCAGCCTCAGAAGTCACTCCCACGGAAACTTTTCTGGAAACACTTCAGGAATGTCGAAGACGTCATCTGACTGGTTGAATTAAACCGGATTTCCGGGAGACGCGAATGTCGCGTTTATTTTCGGTCCGCCGGGAAACAAAGATGGCGTGGCGCCAAACTCGAAAGAAGAAAGAAGAAAGCTGTCGTGTTTACAAATGAGACGACGAGCGCTTATCAGGGTCAACTAAACGCTGGATTTTCAAAAGTATGTGAAATATTTAAAGTTCGCGGCATAGAATCATTTAAATACATCGAGAGTTTCACACACCGGTCTGTTGTTGTGGCGACATTTCCACGCCCCGAAACGAAACGAACTGTGATTGGTTGTTTGACATGTCGGTCAAACGGCCTCATGGGCGGGGCTTGGCCAATGAAGGTCTGGCGACGAAACCCATGTGAATTTACACAATTTGAGAAAGTTAAAAAGTGTTACTCTGTGCCCCGCTCTCCTCTATTGGACATCCATTTATTATCAATGAAGGTCTGACGACGCGAGACTAGGGGCGCGTTCAGACTCAGACTGATTAATAAAAACACTGATAATGTTTTCTGTCACTTTAAACTAAACTTACTAGATGAAGTATCTCAGTGTGTGTTATTGTGTTTGTTAGTGACTTACATTGTAGGAAGTCCTCTCTGGTCCTGGGAACAATGTTACTGTGAGTGACTGAGAAAATAACAGATATAAACACAGAGAGAAAACCATGCCTGTATCCATTCCTCAGACATTTCTAACATTTTCATGATCATATTAGATGCTGTTTGTCTCATTACAGACAGCAGATGAATCTCTAATATTTTACCAGATATCTTTTTCATCTCCTCTTTGCAGAAATCCTCCAGTTTGTGTCTCAGCTGACGGACAGATTCTCTCACAGCATCAAAAGAAGAGAGGAAACTGACAGAGATGTTTTCTGTAGATTCAGGAGGAGCTGAGAGAGACTGAAGACTCTGCAGGAATAACAATCAATAAACCAGAAAAACATCTGATCATTAAAAATAATAATAATAATAGTGAGTGCAAAGAAATAGTAAATAGAGTGAGAGACATTTCTGGTAAAAGTTCACAAGTCTCTTGTTCCAGCTTCCAAACATGACTGCCTAGAAAAACACCTGCTTTCTTTCAATTAATTCCTCAATAATGTAATGTTTAGCTGCCCACTTAAAACACTACATTAAATAATATGTGAATAAATATTTACTGTGTCATGATGCATCATTGAGAGAAGTTTAACCCTCTGGTGATCCTCACATTATTTATTATTTTTTTTATTATTTTATTGAAATGAATGTATTATATTTTAGTTAGATTTTTTAGTTTGTTTTGTTTTTAATATTTTGTATTTTCAGGTTTGGTTAAAGTTTATAAATTATATTTATGCAGTAATTATAATTAATTTATTACCTCTTAACCGCTGTTTGAGCAAAGACCTGAAAACTACATTTCTATCTGAAACTAAAGACACTTGGCAGATTCTTTCAGAAGTAGAAACAAGTAAAATAGAAAAAAAAAATCTATAGAAGTTTATTGTTATGAACAATGCACAAAAATATTATTTAAAAATTTGATATGAAATTTTCCAAAACATATTTTACTCTAAAGCCCTAAACACGCTGCATGATTTTCCCAGACGAAAGATTAGCATCGTGAAACAATCGTGGCCAATCAGAAATCGTGCCGTGTATCTCGGGCTTAAAACATGTTTTGTACAGTGGTTCTCAAACCTGTCCTGCACATTCTGTACATCTCCCTCATCTATCACACCTGATTCAACTCATCAGCTCATTAGTGCAAGACCTGAAGTGTGTGTCAGATATCGGGAGACATACAAAATGTGCCGTGCTGGGGGTACTTCATGGAGAGGTTTGAGAACCACTGGTCTAAAACTGAGAAAATCAAAGCCATACATCTTAAAAAGTTGTGTTTTAAATTTCATCTTGATATACAGCACAAGCTTTAAGTGAAATGTTTGGTTGCAGACCCAATTGTGTCCTCTAGATGAAATTAGTTTCCCATTTGTTTCCATTTACAAGATCATATTTTTGTCTGTGATGAGTACAAGTGTGACTGTTTTTTTCAGGACCATTTAACCTTTTCAAATCATGTCCATTCATTTATTTTTATTTTTTGGTGTGTGTTCATGTAGCAAGAGCCAAAACCTTTACCAAGCTTCGTCCCATTCCAATAAAGTAAAATAATAATAATAAACAAACAAAACATAAACATTACTGGACAAAATGATCTGAGAGTACCAGAGGGTTAAACATGCTTAAGACTATGATTTTAATGCTTAATTGGGCAAATAAAAGAGTCATATAATGCGTATTGGTCTCTATTATTAGCATGTTTCATCAGGTCACCTCACTGCTGCAGAGTACCTGACTGAAACCAGTTTTACAGTAAAAACAACATCACAAGACAATATTCCTGACTACATTCCCAGCAGCAGAATGATTCTTATGTAGATTCAGGAAGAGCTGAGAGAGACTGAAGACTCTGCAGAAAAACAATATAAATGACTCAAAGACCTCATTATCTCATACTGTCCTCAATAACCTGCACTACAGTTGGGCTACCTGCAGGAAATGGATGTGATCGTCTGTGTGTGAAAGCTGCTCCAGCTCAGTGTTTCTCTTCTTCAGATCATCAATCTCCTGCTCCAGTCGCTCCATTTGTCCTTCAGCTCGACTCACTGCAGTCTTTTCCTGATCTCTGATCCGCTGTGTCACCTCAGAGCGGCTTCTCTCAATGGAGCGGATGAGCTCAGTAAAGATCCTCTCACTGTCCTCCACTGCTGTCTGTGCAGAGCGCTGTTAGACACACATCACAATCAGCTCTTACTGCTTCCTCACAGCCTGAGAGCCACAGCGGCTTCAGTGGGACTGAAAGAGGAGAGTCAAACTGAGTCTCAAACTTCTCTTCTTCTCCAAACTCACCTTATGAGACTCCACAGCCGCTCTCAGCTGCTCAAGATCTTTCTGTCTCTGCTGGATTCTCTGCTGGATTTCACTCTGTGTCTCCTTCAAGTGTTTCTGGAGGAGAAATTAAAAACAAACCCAAGACTTATTACATAAAACTATCACAAATGAATCATGTAAAAAGGTGCCTGTTTGATTTAAAAATGTTCTTCTTTACAGCGTTTCTCAAGAGTTGTAAGATCATTATATGAATTTAGGTTAGACATGAAGTCCTTTCACATGAAGGGGACATATATGATTATTACTGAGCAGAGAACTTGAGCAATGTTACAAAAATGATCAAAGTTCAACTCCTGCTCAAATGCACAGAGCTGTCGTGTAGTAACACCCAATGGGAGAGTAGATCACATGATGCACCCATGATACAGCTGGATACTGTAGTGAGGAGAAACACTTGAAGTGTCAGCATTCATTTCAGTTCATACCTCTTTCTCTTTTCTCTCTGCTGCAGTTGATACAGTCTCATGGTTTTGATGTTCATCCATTGCACACAGCATGCAAACACATTGCTGGTCAGTACGACAGAAAACCTCCAGAAGCTTATCATGTTGATGGCAGATCATCTGCTGCAGTCGTCCAGTGGCATCAGTCACTTTGTGTCTCTTTCCTGAGTGAAACTCCTCATGACGCTCAAAATGAGTTTGACAGTAAGACTCCAGACACACCAGACAGGACTTGACAGCTTTGTGTTTTCTTCCAGTACAGATGTCACACTCCACGTCTCCAGGTCCAGCAGGAACAGCAGCTGTTAGTTTAGTCTTCTTCAGTTTCTCCACCACTTCAGCCAGCATGGTGTTTTTTCCTAAAGCAGGTCTTGGACTGAAGGTCTGTCTGCACTGAGGGCAGCTGTAGACTCTCTTCTGATCCTCTTGATCCCAGCAGTCTGTAATGCAGCTCATACAGTAACTGTGTCCACAGGGAATGGCCACTGGATCCTTCAGGAGATCCAGACACACTGGACACAAGAACTGCTCCACTGAAAAAACACCGGCTTCAGCCATTTCACCGTCTACAGCAAAACAGACACACAAACAACAGCTCAACAGCAGATCAGTTTCAGTTTCTTTTAACTGAGTTTCCTGGTTCTGTGTTTGAGAGACGTGTGCAAAACAAGTTTGTCTGTAAGTCTGTAAACTCTCATACTGAAATGTCCACTAGATGTCAGTCTCACACTGAAACTCAGAGTTAGTGAGAACACAAAGTTGGATAAACAACTTTACAAAATAAAAATACTAATAATACTGCTTCCAGATTTCTCAGGATTATTAGAAAGCTAAAGGCAGGTGAGTTTGATCAGGTTTGGAGCTAAACTCTGCGTGACAGTGGCTCTCTAAGACCAGAGCTGCTCTGACATTCAGAAAAGCCTCATGTTAAATAATTAGTAACACTTTAAAACACTGGTCCATTGTTAAAGAATAACTACACAGGAACAAATGAGTAACACACTAACTAACAGGAAACTCATGATGAATGAATTAGTGAGTAGTTCACAAGGTGGCTCTGACTGTTGTGATATTAGCAGGGCTGGGGAGTAACGAAATACATGTAAAGTCGTTACGTATTTAAAATATAAAATACCAGTAACTGTATTTCGATACAGTTACATTTTAAATGGGTGGTAATCAAATTACAGAATGTGTGTGTGTTATTTACGAGCATGTTTAGCGCCATTATCGTGTTAGATTTAATATTAGAGAAGATGTATTACGCACTTCTAGCTTTCCACTTAACTTCAGAGATTCCTTTACATCTACACACAATACTGTTGACAAACTTTGGAATAAACACTAGCACTAATGTGTAATGTTTCAGTAAAGAGAGAGTTTTGTGACAAACTGAGTTTTATTCTATTTTCAGGAGGAACAGAAAAAGCATCAACACACCCTTACGCAACAAAAATATATTTCTCAATATATTACGTGACAATATATTTAATGTGTCTCCATATATTGTGAAATTTACACAGCAATATATCATATGATATATAACTTACATATATATAATATATTGCAATATATGGGACAATACTGCAATTATTGCCGTTTTCATATATTGAATAAATACATATTATTATACTATTTAATATATTGTTATGTATATTGAAATATATCCCACATTATATGAAATTATATATTGGAAGAGGCATTGTATATATATGTAAATATATATGAGATAATATACCTCAATGTACACGATAATATAATCAGATTTATATGGGAACATATGTCTTAAATATGTTGAAAAATATATTGATTTATATTACATAATATATTATATATAATTATTATATTATATATTGTATACATGGTAAATATGAAATTATCTAATGTACAATGTCTGTCATATATTTTAAAATATAATACTTTACTTACTTACTTTACTTTTGTCATTTAGCAGACGCTTTTGTCCAAAGCGACTTACAAATAAGAAAAAGTAACTAAAACTAAAAAGTTACAACTCTATAAATACTATCTACCCACATATTTAAGAAAATAAAGAAATTAAATAAAATTAACATGCATATAACAACAACATTTCAATAATAAACATATCAATGAAAAAATTAAATAAAAAGCTACTACTATCCCTTGCCGGTGTCCCTGCCCGGTGGAGTCGCACGGTAGAGTCGATGGTCTTTACACTAAGAGGGCTTCACACGACGACTGCCGCGACCGCTGCCGCGGTATAATAACCTTTATTATACCAATCTAACAAATGATCATTTCAATTCAGCTGGACCCACTTTCCTGTTTATCAACTACAAATGGCCAAGCAAGTGCACACACTGACAAGATACACGATACAGATTAATAGATTGAATAAGACATCAATATAGTTCACATTAACTGAATGAGGTTTATTTCAAAAGCAGCAGCTGAAGGGACAGTGACCTGAGAACAAACAGAATGAAAGGCATGTCACCATGGTTCCATCTGAAGCTTATGTACACATAATGTACATAATGTGCTCGGCAAACGGCAAGCTGGTTTGCTGGTAGGGATGTGCCATATATGCCATATCATAATTAGTTCCAGGCTATAAAATCTTTTTTTTTTCTTCTTTTAAACATGTTATATTTTTATGTGATCCAATAGATGGCAACAACAACTATAAATGAACAAAAATACTTAAAATAATTAATAAAACATTTCCTAAAGGACAACTGTTCTTCATTGTAATAAAATAAAACAGTCTTCAGTGCAACAAAAACAGAACAATCCCTCAGTGGACAAAAACAGGACAACAATCCTTTAGTGCAGTGTTATGGATCCCACATGCTAACTTATCAAGACAGCCTTGGCCAGTCCTTCAGTTGTCCATGGACTTTTTCTTCTCCTGGTGTCTTAACTCACAGATCCTTTTGTTTATGGCCGTTCGTATGTCTGGAATCTTCGCCCCTGGGTGTTGCTGAACAACTGCATCTGTAAAAGAAAAGAAAATAAGAAAGACATCCATGTTAGCCTCTGATTGTTGCAAAAGATGAGGTGGATCCTAATACTGGTAAAATTGTTCTTATGTGCCTAGTCCTCGCTCTTCAGTGGGTTACCTGTAAATAGTTCAGTCTGAAATCAGAATTGGCTTCTCAAGGAACCAAGGAAGGAGTTAGGAAGGTTCTCCAAGGGGCTTTTAGAGTGAGGAGGTTATACTACTGTATCCACTTTGTTTTCCAGGAAGTATTGTGGTCAGTGAAAGCAACTGTACTTTGCCGTAGCCAAGCATGCCTATGGGAGGTGAATTGGTGCTGGTGCTGGGATTTGAAAGCTGCTACAGGGGATCTATTTTAATGCTAAAAAATGTTTGTATTCAGATGTATTCTGACTAGATAGAGAAATGGCTTTATATCTAAAAGAATATCAAAGCTGTTAAAGCTTTTTATTCGTCCATCTGTTTCGCTATTAGTTGTGTACATTTCAGTCCTAAAGTGTTTGTTACCCTTTACCATTTACAATAACTTTGCAAAATATATTAATCCATTAAAAATAAATTCTTATTGTCTTACTGAGTAAAGCTGTAAGCTTCTTGGGGTCCAGAGGCTGGCGTCTCTCTGCAGATGGATCGACCTTGTTGACCCCTCCCGTCAGGTTGGACTTCAGTAGGACATCAATGCTGAACAGGCCCAGCAGGAGGGTGCGGGCCATTCCTTTCGCTGTAGGTTGTGCTTTTGCAGTCTCCCAACAATGGGCAGACACTCTGGAGGAGTCATCATTTCCAAGTGGCACCTAATTAATTGTAAGAAGGAAAGACAAAGCAGAATAAAAACAAAGAAAATCACCAGTGACAGAATGTTTTATGTTTTTAATTGACCATTACAAAAATGTACTTACTGATGTTGGTTTGGGAGATGTGGGTTGAGGAGGTGATGGTAGAGAAACACTGGCTTCATATTCGCTTTCACCTCCATTGCTTGAGCTCTCTGTGATCTTGTCCGAAATGAGGGTCCTCACAGCTGCTAAGAGTGATGGAATTTCTGGAAAATATGGCCCACCGAATTTACCACAACAGGACTCCAAACAAGTTGTAAATACATAACATGTAAAAAACAAAATACACCTCCGCTCATTTTTTGGAGCCTTTAACTGCCATTTTGATGTTTTTACAGTTTTTTGTATTGTTTTGCCCCTGCTTTTATACAAGTTTAGTCTGTTCATTTTAACACGTTAAATTTTGCTGCCATGTACAGCCGCTAAACTGATTTTCACTGTACAATGTTATTGGCTGACAATGTTGACAGTTAAGTATTCTTATTAACCCAAATCTTAGCTGACAATCTTCAATTTAGGACTTTTAAAGTAAGTGTTTAATGTTTCACTTCTAAATAAAAATTCATACTCATGTGACTAATGGCCCTTAGCTAACTAAAAGTTCAAATGAAGCGGGACTCACGTGACGGCCGTTAGCTAGCTCCTCACTGTCCCGAAGCTAATAGCCTACAGCGAAAGTTACTTGGCCAATAATGCAAAAACCTCAACAGGATAATTGCTATCAATAATGTTCCATGACTAACCAAGTAAAAAAATATATATAAAAAAAGCACTGTACTTGCCTGCCAACTGCAAAATGTGTGCTGTTTCAACCGGCCACCCATTAGTAGGCCTCTTGCCACCGATGCTGCGGCACTCGATAAGATACTCCTTTTTAGAGTTTTCAGGACAAGTCTACGATCCAATTTACGGGGACTATACTGAGAGCATCTTTATCCTTCCCCTTTGACCAGCTCACTAGCGCAAACTTCATCTTTTTTTTTCTCCTCTCACCGCTGAGGCACGTACGCACAGACTCGGCGGCACGATCGGTTATGCGCATGCGCAATATGTTCGCGCGGTGCAAAGGTGCACAAGCGTGGGATCGTGCAGTGTCGTAAACAGGATTATCATCTGCGCATGCGCATAACGGATCGCGCAAGCAGCAAAGTGGTACCGACATTGATGGTTCAGAATATGAGATTCCATCAAGAACAAAGAAATACTGGAAAAGGAGGTTTGTGTTTTACTCCAGCCTAGTTAAGTTACGTTATTAAACGGTTCTGTAAACCTCTCTGTAAACCTATGCATGAGCTTGCTTAACTCATAAAAAAAAACATACGTGCAATAATGTAATACAGTTTTGTTTGTATATCAATGTATTTTAATATATGAATCAATATATAGCAATAGGTTGTCCATTCATATATTGCTATATATTTTCAAATATATGAGGAAGTTTCTGATACATTGAAATATATTTTCTAATGTATTGCAATACAAATTCTAGTATATTGCAATATATTTTTGTTTCGTAAGGGCAGATCCTCTTCTGATTCCTGATCTACACGCTCTCCTGGCAAGACTGTATCAATAATGTCAATTTTAAAAGATCAATATTTTTGTCACTCATTTCAGAAAGTGAAACCCATATATTATCTAGATTCATTGCACATAGTGAAATATTTCTTGAAATGTTGATGATTATGGCTCACAGATAATGAAGCGCCAGCCCCTGCAGGATAAACACAGTAACACACCAGCACTGGATACAGTGTGAAATAATGACAAACAGCCCATGGTGAAGAGTTTCCCGTTTATTTTAGTATAGCTAACCTTTCACAATGTCATGCCATAATACACATTCATAATGACTTATACAGCATTTTCAATTTTAAGTACCTACACAGTATTACTTGCAAAATATCCGTTTTAGTTGTATTAAATGTGTGTTTGCCAATATTATAATTTCAAGCAAGTACTGAAACAAAATGTAAGAAGTGAGAGAAGTGTTTAGATTATAATGGGTAGTTAAAGGTTGGTTAGTTAGTAGCGCGCGGCTGCAGCATCATCTGAACAAACTGATCAAAACACATCAACATCAGCAGATCATATTCATTATGATTTCTGATTTCATCCCTCTTTTAAACGTGCATTAATAACCCATCACGGTTTCCTTGCATAAAACAATTAATTTACAAATAATCAAATACATTAGAAAATATCTTTAATATTTTACCATGTTATTAATAATATAAAAATATTATAGGTTTTATTAAGCGATTGCCTTCTCAATCTTCTAATTTCAAGCAATTACTAAAAACATAGTGATGTGTATAAAGTCTGGTTAGTACAGTAAGAAGTATTACCTGATCTCACCAACGCCTTGAAGAAACCGAGACGAGCACGAATAATCCCCCTGTGGAGGCTTTACACTGCTGTAACATATTCAACACAAACAAACAAACAAACAGAGAGACAGATGACAAAGTTTCTTCTTTTGTTTATTAGCAAACCAGCTTTTAGGTGCATTATTATTTTGTATATATTATGTCTTTGTTGCACGTTGAAATGACGTCTCCTGAGGAGCCAGAATGAAAGTTTATATGACGTCTTCTGAGCGTCCAATATTGATGTCAGGACGCCTCTAGAAGGTTCAAATTCAGTTCAGATGTGCTCATTGTGGACTTATTTTCAACGTCTTATAAGATCAACTGCAGTCTCATTAGACATCATTTATACTGTTTCTGGACAAAATAAACGGCTGCCTTCAATTGCAAATGAACTCAGAGACACAGTGTTTGTATGAAAATGGCTCATTATGGCTTCTGTGATGAACATATGATCAGAAAATACTGCCAGACTGCCTTTAGTGAATCGTTTCAAAGAGTGTTTTCTAAATTATTTTTCATTTTTAAAAGAAAAAAAAATCACAAAGTTTCAAACTATATTGAGAAATGTCCAAAATTTTGGCAACACTAATGCAAAACAATTGTGAACCAGATATAAATAAATGTCCTGTCTTGCTCACTTTCCTGCGAACAGCCGCACATTAATCGTGGGACTAATGAAATTCAATAATAACAGCAATCACATTTAACACATTTAAAAACCTGACAGATTAATCATAAGATGTAGGCAAAACCTTTGTGTTTTTATCTCATATTTGACATATTTTACTGTGAGACACAGACATCTTTGAAGGTGATGGTGAATAGTGCTGAAGGTGAAACCTGTGCAAATAAAACATATGGAAAATAGAGAATACATAGAAAATATAGCAATTTCCATCACATTCTCCCCCTTCTCTGATCACATCAGTTGAGTTGTATTCATAACATGCCATCACTCTCATAGAGCAAGAAAGCTTTGAGCTGTGAGACACAGACATCTCTAACACATGTAGCAAGCTCAGCGGAAGTTAAATCTTCTACTCAAAATACATTTTATATCTTTCAGAATCATCATCCATTGAATTTTCATCATATTTAGACTGTAGGACCATGTCTTTGTTGGATACATATCTGGATAATCATCATTATCTTTCACTGTAACCCATTTATGTCATTTGATCAGTAGTTTCAGTGTTGTTTCATAACTACTGGCCAAATTCAAAAACGAAACTAAAATTAAAACATCTTTGAGAGCAGTGGCCCCTGGTGTTTCGGGGGCCGTACGCGGCTTGTGTATTCTGCTCAAAGGGAGGATCGGCTCTGTGTATTTTTTCATTAGTGTATTTGTGTATCTACAGCTGAATGTTTTATAATTAATAGAGAACAAACCTATAGAAGTGATGTTGATATTTACTTTTTTTTTTTAAATGCATTACTAGAAAAAAATGCAGTGCAACAATCTTCTGAGAGTTGTGATGATAGAAATACAATTTTGCATGTTGTTCTTGGCCCTCTTCTCTCTCCTCAAGGCATTACTCTTCTCCCGCTGCAGTTTCCTCAGTCTCACTGAGGCCTGTACAAATTTGGCCTTTATAGCCTTAGGGGAAGCAGGCAATGCATACAAGTGCTCAGTGGCCTGCAGCTTGCGCTCCCGCTTGTGCCTCAACCTCCTCACTCTCCTCTCTGCAGTGGCTCCCTGTTGTATTGGCAAAATAATAATAACTTACTTTTTCAAGAATTCAATCTTCAATTCAATCTCAATTCTGCGAGCCTGAATACATTTTTGGGTTCTACAGTTCTTCAACAGACAACACAACAGCATACTTTTAAGAAATTGTATAGGCTTCTCCACTTGTAAGGCAAAAATATGTGTTGTGGCTCTGGACACAAAATGTAAAGGTTGTGTACCCCTGGGTGTAGTTTCGATGTTCACAAATGTTTATTCATTCTAGTGTATGAGTGACAGAGAAAGTGAGATAGCCAGTAGTTTTCAAACTTTTTTTTAACAGAGTACCACCTCAAATAATACTGGGCTCATAGACTACTAACACCATCATAGACCTTTCTGGGTACCACCAAGATAAAGGATTTAATATTACAAGTTATTACACGGCTTTTCAGAGGGCTGCAGAAAGTTCCATTCACTTGAATGGGCCTTCCCAACGTTCGAGCCTATGTTAAATCTGTAATCTATTTGTTTCTCAGCAAAAGCCACGATGAACGGTAACAAATAGGCTATAGCCTAGGCTATGTAGGCTAAAGAGTCATATCGTGGAGAGTTTATTGTTTCGTTTTGGAATGTATAATGTATAGATTGCCAGTCATTATTGGGAATAAGTCCCTCCGCTGTGTGTCGATCGGGGTCCTGTTCACCCTGTCGGGACTTATTTTCCCAATAATGACCGGCATTCTATACATTATCCCTTACCTATATGCTGCTATCATTAGTTGTGACATTTCACTTGCAAATACTTACATCAGGCATCAAGTCCATTGGCAGGTTGTCTTCTAGTTGTCTTGAAGTTGTTGTGCTTCTTATTGCTACTGACTAAAATAAAGTAGTTTTGAGTGTCTAAAATGTGCTGTAATAAACAACAAATTATATACCTTGCAGAAACAAAAACAAATCACATTTAATCACGTGTATATTGATATATCAGTATACACCTAAAATTGCATACACCTAAAAACATACACCTTAAATTATTTTTGGTCAGTGATACACATACACATACCCTTTGAAGATGTGCTGGGAAGCTGAAAATGGATGGCACAACACCATCTTTAATCCGCACAGTCTGCCCGGTCCTGTCGAAGTCCTCGGTCTTGAAGTGCTCGCTGCAGATCAGTGTCCTGTCAGTGGCAGCAAAACCGTCCCTTCTTAGGGCAACTTCCCACTTCCTCCGCCTCTCTCTGGATTTGGGAAACCTTAAAAAAGTGAGAAATGTACCCAGATATATAAATTATTGTCAACATTTTAAATCCATCTTTCCATTTAAGGCCAAGGACACAAGTAAACACCTAGATTATCATATGTTGGGGGTAACTGTATGTAAGTATGTAAGTAATTCAAGAATAAGATAAAAACTATATTCAAACATTCAGTGATTATGTAAACAAAATATTCTAAACCTTGTGTCAACAACAATCTAGCAATACTATTATGTAATATGTACATACTTCCACTAAGTAACTAACGATTATCCTAAAAATAATTCATAATATTGTAATATCCTACAGGTGAAAGGTGATCCCTCGGGTTCTCGTTTCGAGACAACGGCGGTTACAGCAGCCATAGGCGGCACAAAAGTCTGGCATCTTGTCAGCAATTTCCTGTAGAAATCATAATGTAAGATGTTTTAACAAACCGACCAGACAGGAAATCATGTGTAAATTCAGTTAAATCATGTTTATAATGTGTGTATTATATTGAAAAGAAAGCGTAATTCTGTCTCGCCCCAAATTACTGGGTAGTAGCCTAGCTAGCCGTGATACACAACTAAACTGCACGATTAAGTCAGTTTTTTTTTCGAGGAGAAAAGCTGCAATTTCAACATCTTCAAGCATCCAGAATTATAACCACGTTAATAATGTTTGTAAGAAAACAAACAGTTTGTAAATCCATCAAGATTTAAGCGAGATAAGAGTATTAACGTTTGTGCAGGTCACTTACCTTACCTCAGGTTACCTCCGTTTACCTCAGGTTCGACTGATCCCGCCAGAAAGCCAGCCTGTGGTAAGATGGCCGACCTGTGCGGACGCTAGAGACCTCGACGTAACACATCTAGTCATTCTATATATATCTATGGCTCCAGGCACGTATGCTGCCGCCATCTTGGAACGGTATTTTTGACATCATTCACCGTACTGTAGCTTCGCACAGAGCCGTTGAGCCGTTCTGTGTATGATTGTGGCATCTTTCGAATATTCAGTGGTTACTATGGTGAATGACGCTAAGTATACCGCTACAATATGGCGGACGGCTTACGTATAGCGGCCCATAGAAACAGTCGCTAATGAGGCATTTAGGGGGGCGCGCGCAAGATGGCGGCCGGGACAGTTGTTGATATTCAAGGCTAAGAGATGCTAAATTATTTTATAACCTTAAACGTTACAATTGATTAGTGCAAACACGTGGAAATATCTCTTTTTCGTTGTTGGTTTTTACTGAGATAAAGATTTCGGACTCTTTGTTGACGTGATCTGTTGCCCAAAGTTTGTCAGTCTGTAGTTGCAAAAACCAAAGATGACAGAAAAAAGACTAAGAGACCAAGGTAAAAAGACGCTTTCATTTACAACAGAAAACAGAGATTTAACGGAGGATGTTATGGAAGTTGTTAAAGCAGGTGATATGCATTCCTACACTAATTACGATGGACGAGTTATCCCTCTTCCTGATTCAGCTCCGTGCACTCCGGTCGCAAAGAAGGGGAAAGCTGAACCTACACTCTCCGAATTGCAAGACAACATTGTGAGACTTGTGGCTGAAAAAATAAAAGAGAATGCGGATAATCTTGCAAGCTTGATAAAGAAAAATGCAGACACTATCGAGGCCTTAAAGGAATCATCAGAGTTTCTCTTCAACGAAGTTCAAGATATGAAAACAGAAATAACAACGGTTAAGAAGGCAAGTGATGATCATCAGAAGAGAATAACTGGTCTGGAGGACAGGTTGAACGAAATGGAACGCTATCACAGAAGATGGAACCTGAGGCTGTATGGTCTGCCAGAGCAAGAGGGAGAAGATGTTAAACAGCGTGTGATCGACATCTGCAAGACACTCATTCAAGACTCCGGAGAGGATCTGCGCTCCCAAACTGATGTGAGCCACAGGATCGGACGGAGAGAAGGTGGCAAAACTCGACCGGAGATTTACGTCCAGGTCAACCACAGAAAGAGTATGGAAATGCCAAAGAACTCGGAATTCCTCAAAACAAAGAAGTTAAAGTTCGGCGAAGACCTGACCACAAAAGACAAAGAGACGCATTAAACTGTGGCCACAAATTGAAGAGGCACGAAAGCAAGGAAAAAAAGCTTTTTTCGTTGGAGCCAGAGCCATCATCGATGGTAAAGAAGTAAGATTGTAATGGTGAGAAGAAGAATGATGGGTAATTTGTATGCCTTTCGTTAAGAAATGTTATTTCATTCTAAATTGCAGTTAGTGACATGCAAGCTCATACAGTATACATAAACTTTGCATTTCGACAGGCCAGAGAGTTATAATCCATTGTTTGCTTGTTAAATACTTTGCACTCAAAAGGTCTAGAAAATCATTTTGTTTCTTTGTTCTACTCAAAACCTACGTTTTTGTGTTAACTACTCGTTCTACTCTGCACTTTGTCTTTTTCATTGTGTTCACTTAATGTGAGGGGTATACGAGAACAGATTAAGAGGAAAGCTGTTTTTTTGTTTTGTAAATCTTTCAAGGCAGATTTTTATTTTTTATAAGAAACACATGCTTTAGCCTCAGATTTTGATTTCTGGAAAAATCAGTGGGGAGACAATATATGGATGTGTTATGGAAACAGTAAATCAGCGGGTGTTGCTATATTAAAGAGCTCCTTTCAGGGGAAAAGCCTAAAAAATGTAGTTCATGACTCAGGAAGATGGATCATTTTAGTTGTTGAATTTATGGAGGATATTTTTATTTTAGGTAATATATATGGCCATAATAACAGCCAAAGAAACACACTTCTTTTTGCTGAATTTGAAGAAAAAATAAATGCCTTGTTAAATTCTTTTATTAATGCTAAACTAATATTTGGGGACGACTGGAACTGCATAAATGATCCTATTAAAGACTGGCATCCTCAAAGATCCTTAAGAGGCACTTATGGAGAATTTAATCATCTTTGTTTGCACTTAAACTGTTGTGATGTGTGGAGACTAAAAAATCCAGTTCACTTGGAACAACAAAGATTTATCTAAGAGATCCAGGATTGATTTTTGGCTTATTTCCAGTGAATTATTAGATGATGTGGAAGAAACAAAAATAGAACCCTCGGTTTTTTCTGATCATAATATGATCACTTTAGCAATATGCATACGGAACAGATCAATTAAATTTAAACCAAATTATTGGAAATTAAATAATACACTTTTGAGTGATAAATTATACAAAGAAAAAGCCATAAAAATTATAAATGAAAATTTGTCAAAAGCCAAAAAAGATCAGATATATGGCAAACATTGGGACTATACAACATTTCAGATCCGTAATATGGCAATTAAAAGGGAAAATAATTATCCAAGGAAAAAATAATGAGGCAAGACAGAGTACTTAAGGAAATTATTCTTATTTATGAAAAGGATGAGCAAACACAAGCTGATATTAATATGTTAATTGAATTACAATCTGAATTGGATAATATCTATCAAAATGTGGCACGGGGGGGCCTTCATTCGTTCTAGACGGAAATGGATAGAACATGGTGAAAGGAATACCAAATATTTTCATAATTTAGACAAAATAAATATTAGTGTTAATAATATATATAAACTTAAAATTAATGAGCATATATCCGAAGATCCTCAAACAATTTCTGATTTTGTGGAAGATTTCTATAAAAAATTATATTCTGAACAAAGTAGCCATATTTCAAATTTTCTTTCTCATATTAAAAATGTTGCACAAGGTATTGACGAAACTCAGAAAGAAGTTTGTGATCGAGATATATCCTTAGAAGAATTAAAAAAGAATATTAGTAAGTGAAAAGACAATAAATCCCCGGGGAATGATGGCTTAACAGGTGAATTTTATAAAGTATTCCAAGATCTCTGAAGTTTTGTTATTGGTTTTTAAGGAAGCTATAGAAGCCCGTAAGCTCCCCCCATCTATGTGTCGAGGCCTAATTACATTGTTACCTAAACCTAATAAGGATTGTTTGCTTCTTGACAATTGGAGGCCTATAACATTAATTAATAATGATACAAAATTGTTGTCCCACATTTTTGCTCAAAGAATAAAGTTATGTTTAGATACAATCATAGATGATAGTCAGTCAGGCTTTATGCAAGGACGACATATTAGCAATAATATTAGATTAATCTTAGATTTAATTGATTATAAGGATTATATAAATGATGACAGCTACATTTTAATTATAGATATATATAAAGCCTTTGATACTGTAAAACATATTTTTTTTTAAATTTCAAAAAATTGATTCAACTCTATTTCATTTCATATGGAAAAACAAGCCTCACTATTTAAATAAAAATAATTGATGTCATTTGTATAATCAAGGAGGCCTGAATGTGATTGATTTTGTTACATCTAATACAATTTTCAAGTTGAACTGGATGAAACATTATATTAAACATAAAGATGAGATATGGTATATAATTCCAAATCTTATCTTTGAAAAAGTTGGTGGCATAGAGTTTCTTTTGAGTGTGATTTTGAGGTCAACAAACTCCCCTTTAAGTTCTCATTTTCATAGACAGACTCTTTTATATTGGATTCTTATATACAAACATAACTTTTCTCCTCATAGGCAGATCATTTGGAATAATAAATATATTAAATATAAGAACAAATCAATTTTCTATACTAATTGGGTTAAAAATGATATTTTAATGGTCTCACAGTTGATAAATGATGAAGGATATTTACTTACATATACTGCATTTCTTGAGAAATGTGATATTCCAATACCTCCACGTGAATATTGTTTTGTAATCGATGCAATTCCAGCAGGATTTCTACGGCTTTTAAAGGGCTTCAGTGAATCTAAACCATCAACATTTAAAAAAGAGTCTTATTAAACGCTATTGATATCAAAGATAGATATTAAGATGTAATAATACATTTTTTAGATGTTTGATTCATTGCCCTGCAACATTTCGAAGTAAGTACTTCTGGAATAATCACTTTGAAAATATCAACTGGAAATTGATTTGGACTTATAACAACAAATTCTGTGTCACAAATAACGTTAATGAAGTTTACTTTACAATTATACATATCATTTATCCAACTAACCATTTTCTCAAGAGATATAGAGCTGATCTTTCTGAATGTTGTGTTTTTTGACTGTTTTGCATCTTTATTTTTAATGTATGTATGTTCAATTTTTCTGGATTGATGTTGAATATTTATTTACTAGGTTGAGTGGATCTACAATTAATATAAGAAAAAGAGATATTTTATTTTGATAAAGATATGGATAAGAGTCACATCTTTATGTTAAATCTTCTAATATTATTAGGTAGGTTTTATATACACAAATGTAAATGGTCAGAAAGGAAGCCCAATATCTCCCACTTCAAAGTTGATCTAAGGATTTATTTAGAAACTCTTCAAGGCCTTTCAAATCGGAAAGAAACCTGAACTATGAACATATTCAAAGAACTAAACTCCTCTTTTTTATTGTGATTATTGATGTATAGCCTCCTTATGTTTTGTTTGTTTTGTTTTTTTGTTGTTGTTTTTTTCCAGGAAATATGAATACCATGTTTGTAACAGTTTATTATATTCTTGAATGTAAATTGTTCATTATATACAATGACAAAAAATGAGGCATTTAGTATATCTATGGTTGTTCCCTCCATAGACATACATATATATATATCTGGTGGCCCCGACATATTATCACACTCCCACGAGTTAATATGTTGTGGTCAGGACAAAACTAGCCTAAGTGAACCGAACATATCCCCTCCCGGTCGCAGTGAAGCTTCGTTCGACTTTTCGTAGATCATCTACTCTTCCCTGTGGATGACCTCTGACCTACTTTCTGTACGATCTGAATTTCTGGCTTTGAATTTTAAACCGGTCGCAGTTGTTTAATTTCAAATATTCATTATTCAAGTTTTAAAAAATTCAAATCCAGAACTATGTTAAATGCCACATTATATTCAGTTTTGTTAAATTATAAGCTCCATACTTGATAAAGCGATTTATGAGTCAGTAAGAGTCTCTGGCCTTTGATCCGCTCTAGATGGCTTCATTCATTCATTCGTATGACATTTACTCAAATTTATATCTGATTTCACGGTGAAATACTAAATCAAATATTCAGATGTATACAGTAGGCCTACTTGTAAAAACGAAGGTAATTGATTTTTAAATGTTTTAATCAATAATACTCACCAAGGCTGTATTTATGAGCTCAAAACAAAACAGTAATATATGAATATATAAGTCATATAAATGTCAACCCAGATTCACATCAGTCAGTCATATGTAATTTCCACATGTATTCTTATTCCACCTTTACACTACAGTTAACAGATGCATCTGATTATTATGAATCTAATAATATCTGAAACTGATAAAATCATGCAAACATGTAATATGGATGTAAAATAAACTGCATATGTCAGTATACTGGGCATTGAATGTTTACTCAAAATTGTTACATTAAAATCTACAAAGTTTACACAATAAGTTGTTTTCTCAAATATTATATCAGTAAGACAAAAATATTCAGGTAAAACATGGCATAATAAAATCTTACTTTTCAGACAGTTTGAGAGATGAGGAAACTATATCAGTTTCACTGATGATTGACTCCAAACAGTAAACCCAGGATAGAGCGTCTGAGTGAATGTGGTCTGGACTGAGTGGATGAGGTTCATTGTGTCAGAGACGCTGTAGAAGGACAGAGTTCCTGCTCTGAGATCCACATACACTCCTATTCTCCTGCAGCTGGAGCCAACAGGGAGTTTAGTCTCTTTATTATTGTGACGGAATGAGAAACTGGAGGGAGAGCAGAACAAACTCCAGGACTGATCATTACATCCAAACAAACACTCATAACCATATCCCTTCCTGCTGATGCTCTTATATGACACTGATATATCCACACCTTTACTCCCACTCCACTCAATCTCCCAGTAACAGCGTCCACTCACACTCTCTCTACACAACACCTGAAGATAATCATCAAATCTGTCTGGATGATCAGGATACGGCTGAGGTGTTTCAGTGAAAGTCACCACTCTGTTCTCTTCAGACAGACGGAGGCGTTTATGTGCAGTGTTTGGATCCAGAGTGAACTGATGGGAATCTGATGAAGAAAAACACAAAAAACTAACTGTAATCAGTGGTTGTTAAAGTTAAACTGTAAAAAACTCTTTGCTCAGACTGAAAAAGTGATTTTTTTGAAAATGGATTCATTTTATTTGGTTATGCTTTTCTTTTCTTGTACATGAACACAAATGCTCACACATTCACATGCAGGTCTACAATTCACACACAAGCACAGAAAGCTGCAGATATCTGGACAGAACAGACAAACAAGTCAAGCTGCATTTTCAGAAAAGTACTGGATTTGTTGTATTGTTGCTATGATGATCAGTCAGTATTAAAGTATGAATGAACTATTGGGCAGCACGGGGCACAAAGTAACACAGGGTCAGCCTCAGAAGTCACTCCCACGGAAACTTTTCTGGAAACACTTCAGGAATGTCGAAGTTGTCATCCGACTGGTTGAATTAAACCGGATTTCCGGGAGACGCGAGTGTCGCGTTTATTTTCGGTCCGCCGGGAAACAAAGATGCCGTGGCGCCAAACTCGCTCAAGAAAGAAGAAAGCTGTCGTGTTTACAAATGAGACGACGAGCGCTTATCAGGTCAACTAAACGCTGGATTTTCAAAAGTATGTGAAATATTTAAAGTTTGCGGCATAGAATCGTTTAAATACATCAAGAGTTTCACACACCGGTCTGTTATTGTGGCGACATTTCCACGCCCCGAAACGAAACGAACTGTGATTGGTTGTTTGACATGTCGGTCAACGGCCTCATGGGCGGGGCTTGGCCAATGAAGGTCTGGCGACGCGAGACTAGGGGCCCAGCTAACACAAGACGTAACCGTTACGTAACGTATTGGTAATTTTTGGTAATTTTATGACTTACCAATAGGCAACGTAACCACGACGTCGTATGCATGTAATTCCATTACCATTGCATTACCAACTCACAACGTCGTCAGTACGTCCTCCTAACGTAACAAGATAACCAAGAACGTCCCAGATAGATACTCTAATCGTAATATGTTGGTAATTTAATGACTTACTGACAACGTAACTGCAACGTCGTATGCACGTAATGTATCTGTGTACATTCTTTATATGCTCTCTGATTACCATATGCCGCTTAATTAAACTTCAGACACAAGATTGAACGTTCCTTAAAGATAAAATGTGTTTCTTTTCACCAAATCAAATATGGACGACTGCTTTTAATATAGGAAATGAAGAAATAGATGTAGAAATAGTTTCAGGTTATGTGTCACCGCACAACCTGCACATCCCATAGATTATATTTGTTATTAATATTCGCAAACTATATGCAAATATTCTGTATATTTGGCATGGCAGAAATTGCCCCCAGTGGGTTATCTGGTTGAAAACGCTTGCGCTGTGTTGTACACCTGTTAACAATCATTTATATAATATTAATATGCCTATAATGCATCCTTAAAAACATATTAAACATCTCAGTAGTTCAAACACCATAATAAACTATCTTTATATAGCCCTATTAATAAATTCACATTAATTACACCCATAGGAATGTAGAACTGTTAAATATATTGAAATATATTTTGAAAATATATTTTAAAAATACATAAAACAGTTTAAAAATTGTTCATGATGCATGTATTAATGTGTACGAAAAAATATATCCCTATTTATACGCCTTAGTTTTTAATCAGTGTTTTTTCATTGTTATTTCTACACCACGTTTACCATTTCTAAAGCTATTATATTATATTATTATTATATTTACTTAAATTCTGCGTGACTTGTACGTGCTTTAATGTGCGCGCGCTGAGCTGAGGAAGTCTCCATGGAAACGGAGGGGGGGGGGGGGGCAGCTCAACTGTCAAACAGCTAAACGCCGTCTCTCACTGCTGTTTTCACTCATTTCAGGTAAGTTTAGTCTCTAAAATTACACAAATAGTACATACAAGTTTTCCTGACACTTTTTTTCATGTAAATGACACGCTGCTGTTGAATATTTACTTTATAGAAATGGTTTAGTGTCTTCGGAAAAAGCCCGTTAGCATCTCAACCGTGAGGCTAAATTAACTATAAGAGCTAGCTATAGACTTGAGCTCTTGTTTCTGAAAGTTTGGGCTTTTAATGGCATCTTATGTGTAGATGAGCGTTTTTTATATAAAGGTTTTGCTGGCAAGTTGTCAAAGGATGAATGGAAGTAAACTAATTTAACCTAAAAGTATGTAACGTTACTGTACAGTTAATCGGATACATCACTTACACAGAGCGTGAAAATGGGCTGAAACTTAAAACAGGTTTTGATCTTTAAACACATATTGATACTTGTTCTGTGATTTCAGAAGTGTCAGAAAAAACCCTCTATGACACAGGAGAAGTTCCTGATTTAAACAATTTCTGAAGGGAGCTGCTGACAGAGAAATGGAAAACACAGGTGATCTGAGAAAGCTTAAATAACTTTATATGCATCTTGCACAACATATTTTGCCTTTATCACCATGCATCTGTAATTTTCTTTTGCAAAATTGTGTGTGTTTGCTTGTTAGTTATTTTAAAAGGGCTTTGATGTCCAAACATAAGTGACACTGTAAGAGCATTACTAAATAAGTAAACCTATAATGTACATTGTTATTAAATTGTATATTCTGTAAATTATTATTTTTGTTTTCTGCATTTCACCTCTGCTATAGTTTATATATAATAAACCTGGCATTGTATAATAAATGTTGTTGGCTCTGTGACAGATTGTTTATGTTCCTAGATTCTTCCATGCTGATGGCTGTGCACTAGAGTATCTCCTGTCGAAGAACATCTCTACACATTATGAACCATATGACTAGTAAGTAATACCTCAAACATACACTGCCTAAAGTTTAAGGGTCAGATTTGTCATGTATTTGAAATAAGTCTTTTATGCTCACCACTGCTGCATTTTTTTGATTAAAATACAGTAAAACAGTAATATTGTGAAATTACCATTTTTTATAACTATTTTCTATTTCAGTATGTTTTAAAAAGTGATCAAAGCTGTATTTTCAGCATCATTATGCCTGTCTTCAGTGTCACATGATCCTTAAGAAATCACTCTTTGCGAAAACAAGAATAAATTACATTTTACAATATATTCACATAGAAAACAGTTATTTTAAATAATAATAATATTTCACAACATTACTGTTTTTATTTATGATCAAATAAATGCAGTTTTCTTGGTGAACATAAAGAGACTTATTTCAAAAAAATAAATAACTGACGACAATCTTTAATACCACAAGGGATTCGAATATTCATTCGTTTATTCTAATAAAATGCCAGAAGCTCTTAAAAATATTAACATAAATAGTCATCTTTTCCTCTGGTGATTTGTATTTTATACCCAGAATGCAATGCACAATGACGTAGATTCCCATTCTCTATACCCAAGCTAGACACTCTCAAACCGTGTCTACACTGGACGCGACAAAGGGACCATTGAAAATCATCTGAACTTTGTGTCAGTACGTCATGAATAGAACGAGGCATCAGTTTACGGTCAGGGATTTGTTGTGTTGCATCCAGTGTAGACATCATCATATAATTATAGGTTCTATTGTATTTTGTTGCGCCATTCGGTGTAGACATGGTGTTAGATCTCCTAATAAATATCGTTACATATGATGTATGATGCCATCCATAATTGATAGAATGTTTCTATTTCAGAGACTGAAAATCATCAATAAACCAAAAGGTAATTATAATTTATTTGAAGAATAATAATAACAATAACAATAATAAAAAATGCATCTGTGACTTAATATTTCTTATTTTTCAGTGGGTTGAAAGTTCTCATTAAACACATTGCTTTCTTCTCATCTTTGCGCATTTTCAGATGTTGTGCATATTTATGAATCATAATTTTTAACTTTATTTTGTCTTTCTCTTTTTTTTAGTTTGGTTTAGCTCCAACCCCAATTAAGCAGACCTGAGCAGTTGATCAAGTATCACCAGAAACTCTGCAGAACGTTGGTCCTCCATGCCCAGGACTGGACACCAGTGTTGTAAGTCATCAATCTAGAAGTCATCCTGCCTCTCTGAATTGTCGTGTTAGGAGATCTCAACATTGTCTCTCAAGGTCCACTTACATGCAGAGTTTTGTTCCAACCTAGTGCAGTGCACATGAACAAACTAATCAAGTTCTTCAGTTTTACTAAATATAAAGTCACAAACAGGTGAGCGTGATCAGGTGTGGATCTAAACTCTGGGTGTGAATCACTCAGGTCCCTTGCTCAGTAGTCAGTGTTTAAGGGCTGTCTCAATCACAAAATTTAGTTTGCTCCCTAAAAAAGCTGTGAAAACCAGGAAGCATCTATGCTCACTATGTTCCCTTATAGGAAGTTCTGAAGCTCAAAACTTAAGAGATAATTCGCTACAAAATGACACGTGATAGATTTTAAAACACAAACCAATATTATATTTCAGCATAAACATACATCACTAGACAGGTAATGTCTAATCTAGCAAATATTTATTTATGACTGAAATCTTGCGCATACATATAACAAAGTATTTATCATAATGTGCTGAAAATAGCATAAAAAAAATATATCAGTTTTACTGTTGTGCATAAATGTCAGTAGTGATGTTGTACAATGAGGACGAAAATAGTCACCAGTGTGTAGCTGTCCTTACCAGTGCTTGAATTTGTGTGCATAATATATTAATGTACAACCTAGCGAACTATGATGCTGATTGAGACGCAACTTCTGTATGACAGTGGACCTTGAGGGTAGGGGTGGGCGATATGGGAAAAATATCATATCACGATTTTTTATAGAAATATCACGATTCACGATTTTTATCCCGATTCTTTGTTAGTTTTACTATTTTGGTTTTACAAGTTGTCTGAGCATTACAGCCAAACTAGAAAGACAAAGATGCACGGCAGATATTTAGGCCAAAGTGGGTGAAGATAAAAAATCTGTGTCATTATTTTATTTTTCTTATTAAAAAATAAGAACAAAGATACACATTACAAATACACATAATATACAAATAAAACAAACAGTGCTTTATTTCCAGGTACAATAGGTGTATTTAGCAGAGCATTCAATGAAACTGAATGAACAAATATAAAAATAAAACACTAGATAGACTGATTCCTAAAGCAACTGTATTAAAGTTTTTCAGTCAAGAATAGTGAGTGATTTTTCTCTTTGTGTTTTGTTGTTTTGTTAACATTAAATGAATAGTTCCCCCACAAATTAATATTCTGTCATCTGTCTGTCAATTCTGTCATAATGTTGTATTTTTATATCATCATTTACTCAAAAGTTGTTTTAAACCTGAATGAGTTTCTTTCTTCTGCTGAACATAAATGCTATTTTGAAGAAGGTGGAAAACCAAACAGTTGCTGGTCCTCAGTGACTTCCATAGGATTTTTCTTTCCTACTATCAAAGTCAATGTGGACCAGCAACTGTTTGGTTTTCCACTGAGTAAATAATGACAGAAATTAAATTTTAGGGTGAACTATCCCTTTAATGGCAGTCGACAGCATGTTTAGTGTCCTGTCCCTTTAAGAGCTGCACGCATCTAATAAACAGTACAGGCACGCATCCGTTTCTCTCTTAACTATTTACTTTCATTTTAGAGATAACCAACTCAGTCTGTATGTAAACCTTGTGTGTTTTGACAGTATTAGCGCAAAATATAACTTAGTTGAGTAATCAGGCGCTGTTAGACAGGCGTTTTAGTGCGCGTGCTTCAGGTGTATGCGCTCAGAACAAGCGCACGTCAGACCAGCGCGCAAATTAAACATTTAACCAGCAAGGCTTGTATGCAAATAATGTACTTTTGCGATCGCGAATAAGTGCAGTGTCCTGTCTGAGTAACTCTACTGCTGTATGTCGTGTTGTACAGTACATAGAGACGGCGGCGCCAGAACTGTATTTGACAATGTGCGCGGTAGCGCGATACTACGATATTTCTTCAAAAGCAGATCGTGGAGACATTTTTATCGTCCACGATCAAAAATCGTCATATCGCACACCCCTACTTGAGGGCCAGAGTTGAGAACCCCTGACATACTGATTAGATAATAATCACTCATTAAGAATGAGTACACTTTAATTTGTACAGAGATATGCAATATTTGACTCATATTCAGCGACGCTATTATCTTTTTTCCCCTTTTGTTTGTGTGTCAATCACAGCTACATAAAACCAAAGGCCATTTAGCCACAGGTCACTGCATCTTTTGCTGTGTAAGTTCTTTTTTTCTTTTTTTTTTTGAATGTCAAACACATTCTCAGTATTTATATTTGGTTTGGTTTTTATAACCATTTTAGAGTCACTGTTTTGGTGCAGTTCTTATGTACTCTCCTTTTAACATTTCAGCAGCTGACTTTTTTTTTAGTACTTGCATAGTAATTTTAATTGTACCACATTTGCAATGCATATATAGCAGGGCTCCAGACTAACTAAAATAAAGATAATTAAATCATAAAATGATTATAGTTTTGCATTAATAAGTGTAGTTACTGGTAATATTACACATTTACTTCTTGGTAATACACATGTGACAGTAAAGCACTGAGCTTGAGTTAGGAAGCACAACATTTTTTATACTTTTAAAATACTTTTATTAACAACTGTAACATGTGCAAAATGTAAGTTAACCGTGATGCATCAGTGTTGTGTTGGCGTGAGAACTGTTCATCTCATGCTGCTTTTGTGAAAATGCATTGGATATACATAATTTGTGAATAAAAACATAATATTTTTGTTGTTGCTGTTTTTTGCGTACACAAGGCATCTGTTAAAAATATCTTCATTTGTGTTCTGCACAAAAGGGTCTTATGGGTTTGGAGCGACATGAGGGTAAGTAATGAATGACAGAATTTACATTTTTGTGTGAAATATGTTCACATGTGGTTATAATTGGTCATTGTTCTGTTTTACAAATATTTTCAATATTTTAAAGATTTATTATTTTGAAAAATGATGTTTATACAGTCTACTTTAAGTACTTTTGTTAATATTTATACATCTGTGATTATGGTATCTTTCCTTAATTATCTGAATTGTCTGCTAGCAAATATTATGCTATATCATATCTGTTTATAATGATGCTGAGCACGGAACCTCCTGAATGCTTTCATTCATATTTCGCTGTATATGCTATGTTTTTATTAATAATTTGGGTGTATTTTACTGTTCATATGTGTGTGTTTTTCAAAATAAATAAATTAAATTCATTTTGAGTCTGTATTCATCATTCACAGCTGTTGAAACAGCCTTTAAATTAGTTTGGGCATATGAGGACATAAATTAGGTTAAACTACTGCATGTCCGCCCATTGAAAATAAATAATTATAAAAAATTACCAACTGATTACCAGCACACAACTATTGATCCGCAACGTTGCCACGACGTCGCAGTTACGAACTGGCAACGTCACGAAGTTACGTTGTAGCAACGTATCCGGGAATTTCACTTTTCCGGTTGTCACAACGTAACTAGTTACGTTGTCACAACGAAAGTTCGGTCGTCAAATTACGTTGCAGTTACGTAACAAACACGTATTATGGTTAGCTGGGGGCGCGTTCAGACTCACACCGGGGCCCGACATTTTGCTCCGGTTTCCGGGTTGAACGACATGTTTCCTGGAAACGGTTGCTATTGTATTGTGGAGTGACACTTTCATAAACTTTTCTATGCTCCTCTGATTATATAATGGTAAATATTACAATATCATAGCACAACAACAGTGATCAGGGAAGTAATTAGTAAACTGCAATATTCTGTAATAAATCTGCCTAAACTGCACATGATTAATAAAAACACTGATAATGTTTTCTGTCACTTTAAACTAAACGTACTAGATGAAGTATCTCAGTGTGTGTTATTGTGTTTGTTAGTGACTTACATTGTAGGAAGTCCTCTCTGGTCCTGGGAACAATGTTACTGTGAGTGACTGAGAAAATAACAGATATAAACACAGAGAGAAAACCATGCCTGTATCCATTCCTCAGACATTTCTAACATTTTCATGATAATATTAGATGCTGTTTGTCTCATTACAGACAGCAGATGAATCTCTAATATTTTACCAGATATCTTTTTCATCTCCTCTTTGCAGAAATCCTCCAGTTTGTGTCTCAGCTGACGGACAGATTCTCTCACAGCATCAAAAGAAGAGAGGAAACTGACAGAGATGTTTTCTGTAGATTCAGGAGGAGCTGAGAGAGACTGAAGACTCTACAGGAATAACAATCAATAAACCAGAAAAACATCTGATTATTAAAACAAAGAAATTATAAAATAATAGTGAGTGCAAAGAAATAGTAAATAGAGTGAGAGACATTTCTGGTAAAAGTTCACAAGTCTCTTGTTCCAGCTTCCAAACATGACTGCCTAGAAAAACACCTGCTTTCTTTCAATTAATTCCTCAATAATGTAATGTTTAGCTGCCCACTTAAAACACTGCATTAAATAATATGTGAATAAATATTTACTGTGTCATGATGCATCATTGAGAGAAGTTTAACCCTCTGGTCATCCTCACATTATTATTATTTTTTTTTATTTAATTGAAATGAATGTATTATATTTTAGTTAGATTTTTTAGTTTGTTTTGTTTTTAATATTTTGTATTTTCAGGTTAGGTTAAAGTTTATAAATTATATTTATGCAGTAATTATAATTAATTTATTACCTCTTAACCACTGTTTGAGCAAAGACCTGAAAACTACATTTCTATCTGAAACTAAAGACACTTGGCAGATTCTTTCAGAAGTAGAAACAAGTAAAATAGAAAAAAAAACAAATCTATAGAAGTTTATTGTTATGCACAAAAATATTATTTTAAAATTTGATATGAATTTTTTTTATTTTTTGGTGTGTGTTCATGTAGCAAGAGCCAAAACCTTTACCAAGCTTCGTCCCATTCCAATAAAGTAAAATAATAAGAATAAACAAACAAAACATAAACATTATTGGACAAAATGATCTAAGAGTACCAGAGGGTTAAACATGCTTAAGACTATGATTTTAATGCTTAATTGGGCAAATAAAAGAGTCATATAATGCGTATTGGTCTCTATTATTAGCATGTTTCATCAGGTCACCTCACTGCTGCAGAGTACCTGACTGAAACCAGTTTTACAGTAAAAACAACATCACGAGACAATATTCCTGACTACATTCCCAGCAGCAGAATGATTCTTATTCAATCAGTCAATCAGTGTGCTTCAGATAATAAATGCCAGTTAATTAAAGACTAAATTTAGTCGCTGTAACAGCAGATCTTGCTAAAGTCTACTCTGCTTTTTTTCTAGATCTCTGTTACCTGCAGGAAATGGATGTGATGGTCTGTGTGTGAAAGCTGCTCCAGCTCAGTGTTTCTCTTCTTCAGATCATCAATCTCCTGCTCCAGTCGCTCCATTTGTCCTTCAGCTCGACTCACTGCAGTCTTTTCCTGATCTCTGATCCGCTGTGTCACCTCAGAGCGGCTTCTCTCAATGGAGCGGATGAGCTCAGTAAAGATCCTCTCACTGTCCTCCACTGCTGTCTGTGCAGAGCGCTGTTAGACACACATCACAATCAGCTCTTACTGCTTCCTCACAGCCTGAGAGCCACAGCGGCTTCAGTGGGACTGAAAGAGGAGTCAAACTGAGTCTCAAACTTCTCTTCTTCTCCAAACTCACCTTATGAGACTCCACAGCCGCTCTCAGCTGCTCAAGATCTTTCTGTCTCTGCTGGATTCTCTGCTGGATTTCACTCTGTGTCTCCTTCAAGTGTTTCTGGAGGAGAAATTAAAAACAACAAACCTGAGAAAAATTACATAACACTATCACAAAGGTATGATGTAAAATGTTCTTCTTTTACAGCATTTATAGAGAGTTTTGAGATTATTATTTGCATTTAGGTTAGACATGAAGTCTTCACACATGAAGGGTGTATATATGATTATTAATGTCTTCATTATTCTACAACTATAGCTTAATGTTAATCAGAAATGAACTGAAAGCAATTTGCACCAAAAAAGAAATTTGTGTTTAGTTAGAGTAGGGAAATTGAGCAATATGTGAAAGATGAGTAAAGTTCAACTCCTGCTCAAATGCACAGAGCTGTCGTGTAGTAACACCCAATGGGAGAGTAGATCACATGATGCACCCATGATACAGCTGGATACTGCAGTGAGGAGAAACACTTGAAGTGTCAGCATTCATTTCAGTTCATACCTCTTTCTCTTTTCTCTCTGCTGCAGTTGATACAGTCTCATGGTTTTGATGTTCATCCATTGCACACAGCATGCAAACACATTGCTGGTCAGTACGACAGAAAACCTCCAGAAGCTTATCATGTTGATGGCAGATCATCTGCTGCAGTCGTCCAGTGGCATCAGTCACTTTGTGTCTCTTTCCTGAGCGAAACTCCTCATGACGCTCAAAATGAGTTTGACAGTAAGACTCCAGACACACCAGACAGGACTTGACAGCTTTGTGTTTTCTTCGAGTACAGATGTCACACTCCACGTCTCCAGGTCCAGCAGGAACAGCAGCTGTTAGTTTGGTCTTCTTCAGTTTCTCCACCACTTCAGCCAGCATGGTGTTTCTAGCTAAAGCAGGTCTTGGACTGAAGGTCTGTCTGCACTGAGGGCAGCTGTAGACTCTCTTCTGATCCTCTTGATCCCAGCAGTCTGTAATGCAGCTCATACAGTAACTGTGTCCACAGGGAATGGCCACTGGATCCTTCAGGAGATCCAGACACACTGGACACAAGAACTGCTCCACTGAAAAAACACCGGCTTCAGCCATTTCACCGTCTACAGCAAAACAGACACACAAACAACAGCTCAACAGCAGATCAGTTTCAGTTTCTTTTAACTGAGTTTCCTGGTTCTGTGTTTGAGAGACGTGTGCAAAACAAGTTTGTCTGTAAGTCTGTAAACTCTCATACTGAAATGTCCACTAGATGTCAGTCTCACACTGAAATGCAGAGTGCTATTTTTATAAGTTACCCTTACAAAAAAGAAGTTTATTTAAATATGCTATTAGTATACTTATATTAAAGTAAGAGGGTACACTTTAAGTCTACCTCATATTTGCTATTCAAACATATATTTAAAATGAAAGTTAAGTAATCTTTTGTCATACCAGCAAGTATACAGACAAGCATAAGTATGGGCCTGTTATAATACCCACACTTGTGGTCTTGGCCACTTGAGAGTATCTGCACGTGACAGTAAGTAAGTGTCCCAGGTCTAAAAAATGGTCAAAGCTCATGGCTATTAATGCACACTAAATCCACATTTCAGAACGGTATTTGAGACTTAAGTGTATCTCATCATACATGTTCAGGACTTACATGCACCTAAAACACAAGATGTTGAGAATAACTTTGCAGTGTAAGTTAATTCATTTAGATATCAATTAGATATCATAACTTGTATAAAATATAAAGTGTTGCACATTTTATTGATACTACAGTTGGGCAAAAAAGTATTTAGTCAGCCACCAATTGTGCAAGTTCTCCCACTTAAAAAGATGAGAGAGGCCTGTAATTTTCATCATAGGTACACTTCAACTATGAGAGACAGAATGGGGGGAAAGAATCCAGGAAATCACATTGTAGGATTTTTAAAGAATTTGCAAATTATGGTGGAAAATACTGTAAGTATTTGGTCAATAACAAAAGTTAATCTCAGTACTTTGTTATATACCCTTTGTTGGCAATGACAGAGGTCAAACGTTTTCTGTAAGTCTTCACAAGGTTTTCACACACTGTTGCTGGTAGTTTGGCCCATTCCTTCATGCAGATCTCCTCTAGAGCAGTGATGTTTTGGGGCTGTCGCTGGGCAACACGGACTTTCAACTCCCTCCAAAGATTTTCTATGGGGTTGAGATCTGGAGACTGGCTAGGCCACTCCAGGACCTTGAAATGCTTCTTAAGAAACCACTCATTCGTTGCCCGGGCGGTGTGTTTGGGATCATTGTCATGCTGAAAGACCCAGCCACGTTTCATCTTCAATGCCCTTGGAAGGAGGTTTTCACTCAAAAGGAGGTTTTCACTTTCCCCCCATTCTGTCTCTCATAGTTGAAGTGTACCTATGATGGAAATTACAGGCCTCTCTCATCGTTTTAAGTGGGAGAACTTGCACAATTGGCGGCTGACTAAATACTTTTTTGCCCAACTGTATATGAGTATGTACATTTTATAAAACTTTTTTTTTTTTTTTTTTACATAATTGTAAGCACAATTAAATTGTGTCATACAGCGGACCAATAAAGTGCAAAGTATTAAATGTATAAACGAAAGACATCATGTAAGTAGACAAGTGCAAAGCTGACAGGTGTGGGTATTGGGACAGGCCCAATATTTGACATATACTTAATCTTTTGATTAAGATGTACTTAATAAAAAGTATAATTACGGATTCTAAATATACTTGGTTTAGTTCTGATTACAGCTTTTTAATAGAGTAGAATATTAAAATGTTCATGTTTATAGTAACAAGTCAGCTTTACATAAATTCAAGTATATTGTCCAAGTATACTCTGCAGTAAGCACACTAACATCAATGCACTAGTATAGTATTAAATTGGCCCACTTTTTAGTTGATACAATTATATTTTTAACATTGCAGTAGAAAACATGGAGAATACAACTAGTTTGCATCTTTTTTTCTTTTCTATTTCAGTTATTTTACTAATAAACCTATGCAATACTAACTATCTTTCCAGTACAGTACATCCATGGCCCAAAGTAATGACATCAATTTTGATCAGGTTTCTTTGAATAAATTCTCCTAATGAACCGAGCCTCTTTCATCTCTTTTGTGTTAAGACTCTGACAGTAACGCTTCCTTTTGAATAAAGTGTTGTATAAATGCGTGTCCTGTCATTATAAACCTCTCCTTTCACTCTGGAACTGTGAAGTGGAGCAGGGCATTGTCCCACCAGTCCTTGTTTCGGAGTCTCATCCACAGACGACTGGTTTTGGGCGTGAGGAGGGGCATTTTACTGCATGATAAAGACATAGTTCAGGCATGAAACTCTTACTAATCGCTAATTGGTTCATTCAACAACAAGGCACCAGCCAATCAGGAGTACTTCCTAATCCACGCAAGCATACACTCTTCTCCAAAAGTATTGGGACAGTGAGGCCAATTCCTTTATTTTTGCTGTAGACTGAAAACATTTGGGTTTGACATCAAAAGATGAATATCAGACGAGAGATTTACACGCCGGCTTTTATTTCCAGGTATTTACATCTGGATCTGACACACAACTTAGAAAATATCACCTTTTGTTTGAACCCACCCATTTTTCACTTTTATACCTAAAAGTATACTTTATATACTAGAAAGTGGGCCAATTTAGTCCCAAGGAGTATTGAAATAATACACTTACAAGTATACTACTAGTACACTGATATTTCTATACTTACTACATAAAGTTTACTTTAAAAAATACTTTACTTAAGTATACATAATAAAATAAACTTGAAGTATACTACTTTTTTGGTAAGGGACTCTATGATCGGCGGAAGTAATCAAACGAATCAAAAGTAATCAGTAATCAAATCCTGAGATTTGACCGGAAATAATAAACCTGTTCTAACAGATCTTCTTCTTCCTCTTGTTTTACAGCAGATAATTCTAACAGATCTGTTTTGCCTGATTAAATTAGCAAAACCTGAAGATTAATCTCCTTTTCTTGTTCCTGTATTTCCTATGTCAGCACTTGGTCCTTCACCATTTGTGACTGTATCTGTTCCTCATTTTTATCGTCTTGTCTGCTCCTCATTTATTTTCTCATTCTGAGGTACTGAGTTACATCGCTTCAACGAATAACGAGCAGCTCTTCATCATCTTCATCAGCACCACTAGCTGTTTAGCAAAACATCTGCCAAACAAGAAACTGTCAAAACAAAAAAGATAAAGAAAAGATAGAAAAACTCACTCGTACCGTACTACAGAGAGAGAGAGAGAGAGAGATGAACGAGATGCTGAAACACACAGAGCAAAGCTTCAAACTGGCCATGCTAAAACTGTTCAATGATGTTCTGTGTGTCGGGTTCTTCCCTGAGATCTGGAACAAGGGCCTCATCAGCCCCATTCACAAGAACGGAGATAAACTAGACCCCAACAACCACCGAGGCATCTGTGTGAACAGTAACCTGGGGAAGGTGTTCTGTAGCATCTTAAACACCAGACTGTTACACTTCCTTAAGAAGCACAATGCCTTGAGTAAATTCCAAACTGGCTTTCTTCCAAAATGTTGCATATCCGATCACATTTTTACATTACAAACACTAATTGACAAATATGTACATCAAAACAAAGGAATCATTTTTGCTTGTTTCGTTGATTTCAAGAAAGCATTCGATTCAATCTGACTATACCTAAAACATACCGACAGTGGAATAGGGGGAAAATTCTATGATTTGATCAAATCAATGTACACAGCCAGCCATTGTGCGGTTAAAATTGGAAACCAAAGAACCAAATTCTTCCCCCAGGGGCGTGGACTGAGACAGGGATGCAGTTTAAGCCCCACCCTCTTCAACATTTACATCAACCAATTGGCCAACATATTAGAACACGCTCCCTTTCAAGGGCTCGCTCTACACGACACAGAGATAACGTGTCTTCTCTACGCAGATGACCTGGTCCTCCTGTCGCCCACTGAAGAGGGGCTTCAGGACAGCCTGAATCTGCTGGAGGATTACTGTCACACCTGGGCCCTGACGGTCAACCTCCTAAAAACTAGAGTAATGATGTTCCAGAAACGCTCCAGATCTCAGGGACCAACACACACATTCACACTATCACACAGAACCATTGAAACCACAAAAACAAACACTTACCTCGGCCTGAAAATAACTCCAACCAGTATCTTTACTTTGGCTGTGAATGAACTCAAAGAGAAAGCTCAAAGGGCTTTCTATGCCATAAAAAGATCCATTCAAATCCAAATCTGGCTCAAACTTTTCAAATCTATAACTGAACCAATTGTTTTATATGGCAGTGAAGTATGGGGTCCTTCTATAAAATTTGACTTCTTAAATTGGGAAAAACACCCGATCTAAACTCTACATTTAGATTTCTGTAAAAGAATACTCAAAGTCCAAAGAAAAACTCCAAACAACGGATTTAGAGAGAGATGCATCTTTATTGATTATGATCAAGATTATAATAAAAGAGTTTTTGTTTTCGATTTTTTTATTTCGTTAAGTGATAATGTAAATATTTCTATAGATATATTTATCATGTCTGTGAGGCATGTATTCGCTCAGTTTCGGTTCATTTTTGTGAAGTGCTCCTGTTAAAGACGCAGAAAGCACATCATGTTTGTTTTCTTTGTTTTATAAAAGAACTACCTTTTGTTGGTATTGTGAGTGCACACAAATACAAGTAGACCCTTTACAGGCCCGAATGATGTATTATTCTTACCTTTATCAAACAAACAAACAAACAAAAAATGCCGCTGGCCGCTTGGTCGTTACTTTAAAAAAAAAAAAAGAAAAACGTATAGGCTATTAACGAACAAAAATGCTTTCTAAATTAACTTAAAAAAACAAAACGAAATAAAATAATTTTGCCATTACACACAAAACTGAACTATTTTAATAGCCGAAACAGTAGTATAAACTGTTTTAGGAGAAGGGGGAAAAAAGGGCTCGGGTCTGAAATTCTGATAAGCTGTCGGACGTGGGCCGGGCTGGGGCCTGAGCGTCTCGGGCCAGGGCCGGGCCTAAATTTGAGGCCCGTGCAGGGCTTTATTGAGTGTATGCTCTTTATTTTTTTCTGTTTAAAGTAATAAATAGCAATATTGGTCATACAGTTTTTACAAAACATATTAAGAACGATAGCAGAGACACTAAAAAAAATGATGCATACGTGCACAAATACTTACACCCTATGTCAACATCTTGCCAGGCAGCAGGTCCACCGTTGCCAGTATGCCTGGTCTGTGAATTGACTTATGAAGTAAAAAAAAAACATGTCTAAGTTAAAAAATGAATGCTTGAGACATTTATTTTCCATGCCATAGAACTAATTGAAATTCTGAAGACAATGTGCAAGATCATTCAGGTGTTCTGTGAATGCCTACAATATGCCACATAGCGTCATACAATTAAGATGTCTCACCATGTTGAGTGACCAGATGGTTGCCTGGAGATTCAGACTGAGGCCTGGTAGTATTTCCTTTAAAGAATATAGCACAACAGCCACTTAAAACATAGTCCACACATTGTATTTGTTTAAACCAGCACACAGGGGTTTTCTTGTACAAGTAACCGACTAGCAACCTATAATGCATACATGACCTCTCTAACACTTCCCTGAGCCTTAATGCAAATGTGTCACAGAGCCATACTGGCACTGCTAGAACATACTAATTGAAATTCTGAAGACAATGTGCAAGAACATTCAGGTGTTCTGTGAATGCCTACGATATGCTACTAGGGATGTGCGCTACGACTAATTTGACTGTCGTTTAAACGGAAGTTTTGTATCCGACTATTCGACTAGTCTAAAAGCTAGAAACCCCCAAAAAATGGCAAAAAAAACAAAAAAAAAGTGTGTGTGTCTATATAACAGCCTACACTTGAAATACTTCAATCTTTGAATCACACTGTCAAATCCCTCAATTAATTCTGCTAAAAATAGGTCACGATTATGCCTTATGCTTGCCTCGCGTTATCATCATTTAATATTAGGCGGTCGTTAAGTAAAGCTACTAAAAATGTGTGATTGACGATAGACATTGTCAATCTTTTTGTATATCTTCATAACAGTGAATTCACAGGCCCAGGAGACTACCTATGACAACTGTGAAAGTCCTGCTGCCTGGCGAGATGTTGGCATAGACTCTTTTCGGTGTAAGAGAGATGACACAGTGACAATTTAACATATAGAAAATTCAATGTCTCAACCATTTCTACTTTGTGTGACCAGCATATGTGCATGTATTTCAACTCGCAGCACCAAATCCAAGGCAAGAATTAGATTGGACAGACCATCAAGGGCAAACTTTCAGTGAACGTAAGTGTATTTTAGATATTCTATGCATTTGGCCATTAGATGAACTTAATTGTCCCAGAAGGGAAATGTGTCTTGGGCATACAGTGCTACATACAGCTGCTTATCCTACAAAACACACACCAGTTCAACACCACATACCACATAAAGGACAGCAGGAATAAAATCAAAGTAAGCACAGCAGATATAGGAATCAGCACCTCAATCTCTGAGCAGAGAAACACAGAGTCTGAATAAATTATCAGCAATAAAAACCACCACTTGTTAAAAAAATTGTACAAAATTTACAACATTATAAGATACATCACAAAGCCTGAAAAAATTATCAGCAGCAAAAACCATTAATTGTGAAAAGTTATTGCACAAGAAATATGATAGCAGCACAAAGAAATACACAATGCTTATACCTTCCCCCAATACGTTGACCACAGTAGACTATAGACAATACTCGTGGTGCACCTAATCAACCATCTTATGTCTAATCAGGCTTTCCAGCACTGCATTGTGTAATTTATTTATTTATTTTTCAAGTCACAATAGTCCGGTGGAGGTCTGAGGAAATGGAGGCAGGTCGCTCTGCTGAAGGATTGCGCTCTTCTGAAGGCAAGCTATTCAACAGATGTTTGTGTGTAGGGGACGTAATTTCAGTGTTCTTTTAAAAATATATAACAATAGAAAGTTCAACTATAAAACTGTATTATGGCTGCATTGTTTTCTATTGGGTAACAAAAGCAGCCATGTAACACTACAGTCTACACCTGTATTTTCTAGTGCCAAGATCCCGTCTCTCCACTAGCTGCCAGCTAGTCCCAGCTACCTGCTCAGGTACATTTGGCCATATCTCTCTGTTGACGTCAGTAAACGCCTGTGTTTGGGATATTCCAGTGCAAATCAATCCAAAGTGCTGTCAGTTGAGGTCACCGAGTGCTGTTGGTTAAATAAAAAGTTTAGTCCAACATGGACTGAATAGCAAAACGGCAGCTAGCGCGGGGGTATAGAAACTGAGTTAGTGTTAGCTGCTGGTTTGCAATTTGGTCTATGTTGTACCAAATTGTCTTATTATTTTACCTCAGACAACACTTTGAACATCAAGGCTATGGGTTGATTTACCTCAGAACATCTCTTCAAGGATTTTATGTTACACCCAATGTGGCAGGACCTCTATGATTTGTTAACATGAAGGAATTTTCACTGTATTTCCAACAGAGGTTGAAAGACTACTGCTTGAACAGCTGGGAGAGCTTCATCTGAAGGTAGATCACTTGACGACCCTCATTCAGTCCCAAAGCGTAAATCGAGGTGAAGACCAACAAAGAAGTGACTACGAAGAAAAACTTACAATTGCCACACTGGAAGACCTGGATAATTTTGATGAGATGCTGCGCCAAGACCCCAGTTTTAAGAAACAAGTGGTATGTCCTTTAATATCAGACTTGGAACACTATGTCATTACCAGGGTTCCCACGGGTCCTTGAAATCCTTAAAAGTTTGTGAATTTAAAAAAATTATTTCAAGGCCCTGGAAAGTTTTTGTAAATAGACAAAAATGTACATAGGTCATTTAAAATGCTTCAATATGAGCATATTTGGAATATGAGACACTAGAATTTTCAAAATGTCCTTGGGGAGTAACCCCGAACCCCCCTTAACCCCACGGTCACACTGACTTTGAGTGTATGTATACAACGTACGTCACGCCTTTTCACTCGGATTTGCTGTAGCCTAAAAATCACCTGTTGTCGCCCGACATTTGCATAAAATAGGCCGCAAGTCTATTTTCGCACCGCCCACTTCCCTTCACTTGCCTCCTGTCGCCCACTGTCATTTAAAATTAATAGTAGTATGTCGCCACGCCTCTGTATTTTGTCGCCCAGTGTGACCACGGGGTGAGTCATCATTCATCAATAAAATAACACTTAAGCAAGATTGGCAATGTATCTTGAGTCATCTGCTTGGACATCAGCAAAAGCTAACTACAGTAACACCAACTGAATTAATGCCTTGTTGATATAATTGACCTGATTTGTGTCTTACAAGATTTTGTAGGGTTCCTTGAATTTGAGGGACAAGGACCTGAAAAGTCCTTGAATTTGACATTGAGTAAAGAGTGGGAAACCCTGCATTGCACAAAGAAGGGACAATGAAATTTGCTCTGCACATCCTTAAAAACAATGTTGGCACACGCACACACCCCCATCACACATAAGCACATATTTCATGTAACAGGACGTGGAACATACACATGAACACACACACATGCACCACTGTTTTCACACTCACAATAAAATACAAAAGCAGCAAGCCCTGTGTGAATAAAGAATAATTTGATTGTTGTATTTCATTACAGATTGCAAAGCTATCCATAACTGGAGGCAGTTCTGTCAAAAAAAACAGTTGAATTGGTGTGGTAGGGGACCTAAAACTGGTATTCAGTCTCGACCAATTCGACAGATTCTACTTGGTATGTGACATGGGTATTTCGTTGAAAGAATGATCTTTTTTGTCATGGTTATGGTTATGGGATTTGGCAGACGCTTTTGTCCAAAGTGACATACAAATATAAAAATAATGCTTAAATGTAACAGGGAACAATTTAAAATGTTGGTCAGACTACATTAAGGAGAATAGCAATAATAAACAACAATGTCATAATACTGTGTACTGCAAAATTCAATTGGACCTCCTTAGTAGAGCCCGTAGCCTAAGTTCAGCCAAAGGTTTTGACCTAGTCTTGTTGCTTATTGTCTCTTGTAGCCGCAGTGCTTCGAAATGACGTAACCGAGGCGGAAGTGGAGGGAGCTATCAAAAATTGGCTCAGGTTGAGCAAGGACCGGATGGAAGGCCGTCGCCGGAATCATAATCAGTAAGAATTCACACAGGTAAACTGGAGCATGCTAGTGTTGATGGCACTTATCTATCATCAGTCCCTTCCTATCTGAAGCCAAATGAAAGCGCACAAACTACGGTGGTGATGATTTTTGTAGGAAAAGTTCAAATCAATTGTATTCGGCAAGAGTTTGCATGTATAGGGAGCGCCATCTGCCAACAGGTCCATTTCTTTCATGTGGGACCGCACAGGAGAAGACGACCGGCAGAAAATACAATTTAAGATTATGGTGGTTTTGTTTTTTATCAAAAAACGTATCGTGTCATTTAATGTAGGCAAAGTAAATAAACATTCAATTCGTTGGTATTTTTTACCAGCTTAAATGTTCATGGAAGTATGGTGACTTAACATGGAACGGCGCACAGCTGATGTCCGGTACTGGGTTTGGCTATAGCTAAAAGGCTAACAGATGACTTGGATGACTAACAGAAACAGGAGAACTTATAGCTATATGGTTTGCCCTGTTATGGGTAGAAAGCAGTGGGTGCAACAGACAAGTAGTTATAGCACGTAACAGATGTAAACACGTAAACGCAATCACGTTGAAAAGGTCACGCTTGATGTAGGCGGAAGTACCGAGTCAGTGTTTACAAATGTGCGGAAGGAGGACCATATACACATATTAAAATGTCTTTGTGTCAGTTTATCGTTTAAAATGCCCATTTCGTGTGCGTATCCTGGGTGTTTTAATATTAAAAAGCCTAAAAGAAAATTTTGGATTTTACGTCAAGCGTGACCTTTTCAACGTGATTGCGTTTACGTGACGTCACGAACGCGCATCACAGAACAGAGCAAGGCGAGCATTTGTGCTTATAAAACTGAAACTTTTTTATTTATTTTTGAAATGACCAATCGTTTTGCTAGATAAGACCCTTATTCATCGTCTGGTATCGTTTAAAGCCCTTTGAAGCTGCACTGAAACTGTCATTTGGACCTTGAACCGTTTGGGTCCCATTGGAGTCCATTATATGGAGAAATGTTTTCATCAAAAACCTTAATTTCTTTTCGACTGAAGAAAGAAAGACATGGACATCTTGGATGACATGGGGGTGAGTAAATTATCAGCAAAAGTTTTTTTAAAAGTGAACTAATCCTTTAATTGTTGTTTTTGTCTCTTGCAGGAGAACAACCGGATTTTTGGGGGATTTTTTGGGGAGCTGTTTTTTCTAACAGCATTTTTTCATCATTCACTTTTTTGAAACATTCAATAAAATGAAATGGAAATATACTTCTGGTGTCTTTCTTGTCTCTTTATAGATTATAGATCTAATTCATTTATAGCCTAGCCTATAGTGTAAAATGTGCAATCTCAAGATCCGACCTAAATAAATAAAGGTCGCATAAACCTCCGCGGGTGGAGGTGGGCATAGCTTTGATGAGTCGTTGAAACATTGGCTCATTGTCGTTTTCGATGATTTGCCGACATCCCGGCGATGTCTTGCCAATGAGCAAACGCTCCCTATGCGATGTCTTCTAGACAATAACGGCATTCATCGGCCCGACATCGGGTAGATTAATGTGTGCTGTCATTTCTAGCTTAGTCAGTATTTGATTTGATCAAAATTAGTGTCGAAAGATAGCATTATTTTATAATATTTACAGCTTGCTCTTATTTTCTGTGTTATTGTACCATTCTGGGATACTTAATATGTTTTCTAACAAAATAAAAAATGTTAAAATAAAATGTATAATATAATAAAATGATTATTTGTACCATATGTTAGTACTATGTAGGTCTACTGTACGTATTACTGTATTAATTATTATTATTTCATACTAATATTACTACTATATATACTATTAGTAGTAGTAGTAGTAAGAAAAATAATATTGCACGTTCTTTTTATTGTACTTTACAAATCTCAAGTGCTACCACAGACAATAATAGTAACACAATAACAGTGTAACAATTAGAAATAAGTTCTGTAATAATTACAAATAAGATCTTTGGAATAAAATGCGGCCTTGAGTTTATTTTCATCAAAATATTAAGTAATCTGCGTAGAATTGACAATATGAGCTCTGTTGGGTTGACTAACTAATTTGCGTGTGACTTTTTTTCCCAGATGGTTTATTTGTACAGGCCATCATTCATGGCCTTTGCGAGCTGCAGGGCTTGTCTTGGCAGGAGGCTGAAGAGGTGTTCCTCCAGGGCCCCATTTATTACTCCAGGTATGTTTTAAATTTTTGTTTGTACAAAAACTGTTGGATTTTTGTGTTACACAATATTTCTGACAACAGCATTTATCTTTTCTTTTAGTGAAGTTGAGGAATTTGACAGAAGAATTGCTCGACAAATTAAAAATCTCCCCAACGAGAATGTAAAGCATTTATTTTATTTGATGTTGTGTATTTTTATTTTAACCTGTGCTGATCAGCTGGCCCCCCATCTTCACACAGATCTTCAACAGATCACTGGAGCTGTGTGAAGTCCCCTCATGCTTGAAACGCTCAACCATCATCCCCGTCCCAAAGAAACCCAAAATTACTGGACTTAATGACTACAGACCTCTGGCTCTAACGTCTGTGGTCATGAAATCATTTGAAAGACTGGGTTTGGCTTATCTGAAGGACATCACTGGACCCTACTGGACCCCCTGCAGTTTGCCTACAGAGCAAACTTCATCCTGCAGCATCTGGACAGACCAGGGACTTATGTGAGGATCCTGTTCGTGGACTTCAGCTCTGCTTTTAAAACCATCATCACAGACACCCTTCAGACTAAACTAACTCAGCTCTCCGTCCCCACCTCCGTCTGCCAGTGGATCAACAGCTTCCTGACAGACAGACAGCAGTTAGTAAAGCTTGGTAAATTCACATCCAGCACCCATACGATCAGCACTGGACCTCCTCAGGGCTACGTTCTCTCCCCACTGCTCTTCTCCCTCTACACCAACGACTGCACATCTAAAGATCCCTCTGTCAAGCTCCTGAAGTTTGCAGACGACACCACACTGATTGGCCTCATCCAGGACGGTGACGAGTCTGCTTACAGACAGGAGGTTAATGAGCTGTCTGTCTGGTGCAGTCTCAACAACCTGGAGCTTAACACGCTCAAAACTGTGGAGATGATCGTGGACTTCAGGAGAAACCCCCCTGCTCTCCCCCCACTCACCATCATGAACAGCACTGTGACTGCAGTGGAGTCATTCAGATTCCTGGGCATCACCATCTCCCAGGACCTGAAGTGGGAAAATCACATTGAGTCCATTGTGAAAAGGGCCCAGCAGAGGTTGTACTTTTTTCGCCAGCTGAGGAAGTTCAACCTGCCACAGGAGCTGCTGAAACTGTTCTACTTCTCCATCATTGAATCCATCCTCTGCACTTCAATAACTGTCTGGTTCAGCTCAGCTACCAAATCTGACCTCAGAAGACTACGGAGGGTAGTCCGGACTGCTGAGCGAATCATTGGTACAACCCTCCCCACTCTCCAAGAACTGTACTCATCCAGAGTGAGCAAAAAGGCTGGTAAAATTACTCTGGACCCCTCACATCCAGCACACAACCTCTTTGAACTGTTACCATCTGGTCGACGCTACAGAGCTCTGTACACCAGAACGACCAGACACAGGTACAGATTCTTCCCTCAGGCAATCCATCTCATGAACATTTGACACTAAACGTGGAACACACAACTCTATTATTTATTCACCACACTTGCTTACTTTTTTATTTATCTATTTTTTTTTCATTTTAAATTTGCACATATCAGACCTGCACACACATAATTGACTATATTATATATTGTGTTTTTGCTGCTTTGTACATTGCCTATTTGGTCATTTGTATATTATTCTTTTATTATCTGTGTCCTGTCCTGTTGCTGTCTTTCTGTTGCACTGTGGAGCATCTGTCACTACAACAAATTCCTTGTATGTGTAAACAAACTTGGCCAATAAAGCTCATTCTGATTCTGATTCTAATGTTATTTAATATGTAATATATGCATTATTAACCCAATTATTTTTTTCACCATTTTTCTCTGCATTGTTTACAGGTCGATGACTTGTAGGACCTCATGAAAAAGAATACAAAAATAAAGTTTGGTGTCAGAAAATGACTCCGAGCACTATAATTTATTGTATGTAAATATAGAATTAATGTTCATCCCATAACTCAATACTAAAGAATGTGATAAATCCTTAATAATTAGGAAAATAATAAATGACTATGAAAATATTTAAGTAACTGAACAATTTCTATTTACTAATACAATTAATAATAAACCAGACTTAATGCATTAAATCATAACCTAGTATGTGTAATATTTTATATAATAATGCATTCAGTCATAGCGTAATATTTTATAGTTGAAAAATAGTGTAAGTTGCAATCTATCAGCAAATGAATTCAGGTTAGGTAATCTTATCTAATCAGGTTAGATAATCATCCAAACAGCAGGTGGCACTGTCTGAAAAAACGATAGGTCTGGGAGTGCAGGTCTGAGCGTGCAGCTGGGCCTCCAGTATAGAAAAGATTTATACCTGATAACAAATAATCTCCAATTCCAAAAGCTTATGTAATCAGGGCGTTTTTTTTCAGCCTCGTTTGTGATGTTTAGCTGTAACTTATTTACTTGGGAAAACGTTAAATGTCATTATGAAATATCCACAAGTAGGCTAACGTTAAATGGAAAAGTTAGCCAGCGTGAACATCATAAGTGACATTAAACTTTCCTTTTATTAATATCCGTCGTCACAATATTTCAGATATTCGAAAGAGATCGATTATTGTTGGATAAGTAACTTATTGCCTATAATTCTGTCGTCTATTCAGAATTAATTTACGTTATGCTTCGTGTTAAATCTGTACGGGACGCTAATTTACTAATTATTTTAACATGTTTGACGGTCAAATAAATTGAGCAGAACACATCAGCATTGGTTGTAAAGTTATTTAGTGTGATATTAATTGGAAATTGTAAAAGTTTTGGTAGGGGACCATGTAAAAAGTCCAGACATTTTGTTAAAACGAACATTTCGTTCATCTTCTGTCATGAAAACAATTAAAATATTTCACATGCAAACTACATTTAAGTTAATTCCTAATGACGTCCATTTGAAGTAATAAATGATGATTCGTATCATATTTCAGATCATGTTTTACAGAAATATCCTATTATTTTCTATAACTGTGTAATAAAGTGCAAATGCTATCATCATAATAATTAGGCTATTATTAGTAGCAGTGATACACATTAACATTTTAAATAAAATGTTTGTAATAACTGTTATTTCAAATAAAGTAATTGTTTTTAAGAAATACAATGGAATATAAATATGGAATAGATATTTACTGCCAATAGTTTAGCAGCTCCTCAGGATAACAATAAATAGTGTAAACTTTAAAGTTTTCCTGGCTATTCTAGTCCTTTTCTATTGCATTTAGGTTTAAGAGAGCCAGGGTCCCGCTATTGCTCAAGTAGGTCACTAAATAAGTGACACTTTAGTTTATAGAAGCTGTTTCTTTTATTTCTGTTCTTTACTACTGCATACAAATTTCCTGTATATTGTGGTTATATTCTAATAAAGAGACTGAGAAATAATTATATATGGTCATTAAACCACTGTAAAACAAAAAACAACGTCAGTACTTAAAACTTGGTACTGTATTATGTTTGGCCACAGACATCTTTATCAAATTGTAGTACATAAATAAACCTTTTTGGTAACAGAAGTTTGTTCATCATCATACACCAGTCGATTACATGTGTCCATGTGGGCATTCTTTTAGGATGAATGCATCTGTTATACTACATAACTCACATGTGTCATTCTCAGTAGGTATTTGTTAAGAACTCTACTGTACTGTAGCATTATACAGCTACAGTTTTCTTTAAAAGCTTTGCAAGTTAGGTCAGTGTGGTGACAATATTTTAGGAGGCTGTGACTCTCGTCAACATAGACAAAATATTTCTTATCCCCTTAACACAGCATGTAGTACTCTAATTATCGTTTATGTTTCTTTTTTCAGATGCCTACTCTAAAGGACTGCTACATATGCAGGAAAAAAATTGGGAGTAGCAAGCAAACCGTGTCTACACTGCAGTGCCAAGCAGCCATATAAGCAAACGCTTGAGGAAAAAAAGAAACTGCTTTCCCAAGAATGGAAAGAAAAAAACAGCAGTGTGAACAAAGTGTATGATGCAACCAATCTACTGGTATGTTTATCTTTCAGACCTTCATTGTAAAATATTAAGTAAACAGTCCCTGTTTTTTACTTTTATATATGCATTTCTATATTCGTGATTAATGGCATCCAAAATAAACGTTTTTGTTTACATAATATATGTGTGTATACTGTGTATATTAATTATGTACATAAGTACACACACATGCATGTATATATTTAAGAAAAATATGTTATGTTTATATATTAAATGTTAATGTATAATATATGTATAATATAAATGTATATACATGTAAATATTTTCAATATACTTGCATGTGTGTGTATTTATATATACATAATAAATATACACAGTTCACACACACATATATTATGCAAACAAAACTTTTATTTTGGATGCGATTAATCATGATTAATCATTTGACTGCACTAATTTATACATTTCAACAACTCATTCTTCAGCGTGTACATTGACTGAAGCATTACATCGGTGTATTTTCCACTGACTGTGCTCAGGTCTGATAAAGAACTGCTTGTTGTTGTGCTTATCATTAGAAAGTAAAATAAAAATCATATAGAACAGGGGTGTCCAAACTCGGTCCTGGAGGGCCACTGTCCTGCAGAGTTTAGCTCCAACTTACCTCAACCTTAGTATGCCCGTGTGTGTGTGTGTGTGTGTGTGTGTGTGTGTGTGTACATACTGTATACATCAGTGAAAATCAGTATGTTTGGTAGATGTAAATGTAATAACTCCACTGTTTACCTTCAGTTTATACAAAAGAAAAAGTTCAGCGGCTGCACATCGGTTCAAAATATGAGCCAAATGCGTTTCGAGCCTTTAGTTAAGAAAATTAGAAAATTAGATTTAAACTTAATGAAGCTATCGACAAATTCATATTACACCATAAATTTACATAAATCCTAATTAAACATACTAATCATTGACGTCATTGTGATGTCACAAATACTGATGTTCAGAATAAATGTCAACCCAGATTCACATCAGTCAGTCATATGTAATTTCCACATGTATTCTTATTCCACCTTTACACTACAGTTAACAGATGCATCTGATTATTATGAATCTAATAATATCTGAAACTGATCAAATCATGCAAACATGTAATATGGATGTAAAATAAACTGCATATGTCAGTATACTGGACATTGAATGTTTACTCAAAATTGTTACATTAAATCTACAAATTTACACAATAAGTTGTTTTCTCAAATATTATAACCGTAAGACAAAAATATTCAGGTAAAACATGGCATAATAAAATCTTACTTTTCAGACAGTGTGAGAGATGAGGAAACTATATCAGTTTCACTGATGATTGACCCCAAACAGTAAACCCAGGACAGAGCGTCTGAGTGAATGTGGTCTGGACTGAGTGGATGAGGTTCATTGTGTCAGAGACGCTGTAGAAGGACAGAGTTCCTGCACTGAGATCCACATACACTCCTATTCTCCTGCAGCTGGAGGGAACAGGGAGTTTAGTCTGATTGTTATTGTGCCAGAATGAGAAACTGGAGGGAGAGCAGAACAAACTCCAGGACTGATCATTATATCCAAACACACACTCATACACAGATCCCTTCCTGCTGATGCTCTTATATGACACTGATATATCCACATTACTCCCACTCCACTCAATCTCCCAGTAACAGCGTCCACTCACACTCTCTCTACACAACACCTGAAGATAATTAAATCTGTCTGGATGATCAGGATACGGCTGAGGTGTGTTAGTGTCAGTCACCACTCTGTTCTCTTCAGACAGACGGAGGCGTTTATGTGCAGTGTTTGGATCCAGAGTGAACTGATGGGAATCTGATGAAGATAAACACATAAAACTAACTGTAATCAGTGGTTGTTAAAGTTAAACTGTTAAAAAACTCTTTGCTCAGACTGAAAAAGTGATTTTTTTGAAAATGGATTCATTTTATTTGGTTATGCTTTTCTTTTCTTGTACATGAACACAAATGCTCACACATTCACATGCAGGTCTACAATTCACACACAAGCACAGAAAGCTGCAGATATCTGGACAGAACAGACAAACAAGTCAAGCTGCATTTTCAGAAAAGTACTGGATTTGTTGTATTGTTGCTATGATGATCAGTCAGTATTAAAGTATGAATGAACTATTGGGCAGCACGGGGCACAAAGTAACACAGGGTCAGCCTCAGAAGTCACTCCCACGGAAACTTTTCTGGAAACACTTCAGGAATGTCGAAGGTTGTATCCGAAATCGCCCCCTATTCCCTCATTCACTATTCCCTACATTAGTCCACTCATATAGTTCACTTGAAGGAGTGAATGAAAACGAGTGAGTGAATTCGGACACTGAGTGCACCGGAAGGACTGCCGTTTTTGCATATTATGTATATTACATTATTATGCACATTATGTATAAACCCTAATAGTCAATTTACAACTAATTGTTTTATTACGCCGTGGACGAGCGCTTCTAAAATCAATGAATGGATGATTCAGCTGCGGGCGCCATCTTCTGGCGAGACGCGGGAATTCATTCGGCGCGCGACTCTCGCAGTGCATTCTGGGGATTCTCTAGCCGTTGAGTGTACATCGTTTGAACACTCGTTTTTGCGGTGCATTGTGGGATTGAATGAGTGCACTCGAGAACATCCACTATGGTTTCGAACACCACTTAAAATGTCTGTCTATATAGGGGGCGATTTCGGATACAGCCGAAGTCGTCATATGACTGGTTGAATTAAACCGGATTTCCGGGAGACGCGAGTGTCACATTTATTTTCGGTCCGGTGGCGCCAAACTCATTCACGAAAGAAGAAAGCTGGCTACGCGAGACTAGGGCTGTATCCGAAATCGCCCCCTATAGTCTTTTGAAGATATCGCTGAACATTTATTTTAGTAACATGATATTTCTGGCTTAAGAAAATTTCTCATCTCAGTTTTTATTAATTTAAAATGAGACAAATCAGCTATTATTTTAATCTCAAATCTGTTATTTATCAGTTTAATGCTTGGATAACTAGCAGAAGACACTAACCGGTTTTAAACTCCAGCTGTTCAGATACAATCTGTCCTGCCGTGCTATTCTGTGACATTAGCGATGTAAGATTACTTTAATACATTCTAATGAGAAACAGGTCAATAAAGACTGACAATCAATGTTTAATGTTCAGAAATTGTTATTTCAAGACATGTAAAGCACTTTGGCTCGTTTATATGGGTCGTCCCAGGCATGGCTGCAATATGTTCAGTCAAACTCAAAAATCAGATTACTTTTCATTCTTAAAAACACCGTTATTTTATTTTAAATAAATAATGATTTTATTTTATTGACAAAATATTTTAGTTGGTCTTGTATATTTTTTTTCATAAGATCAGAACATATTAAGCTGTCAAACGTACCCCTCAGATGTTACAATGTACCCCACCTACGGGGCATGTTGTCACATTTCACTGCTGGTTGTATTCTGTATAATTGTGTATGTGACCAATAAAAAAAAATCTTGAATCTTGATTTCACTTCCTATTTTTGATGTTAAAAATAAAGAAAAACGTCTACACTGTAAATATGAAACAAAGCGTCATATTTGTACTAGACAAGTGTGAGATTACTGTGAATAATTAAATATACTCTGAACCCCATGTGAATTTACACAGTTTGAGAAAGTTAAAAAGTGTTACTCTGTGCCCCGCTCTCCTCTATTGGACATCAATTTATTATCACGTCATTTATTTGTATGTTAGTTTGTAGTGATTTTAAGAAAGTAACTTAAAATTAAATGAGTGTTAATCAGTATTGCAGTACTTTATGAAACAGTAAGCAATAATAACGTACTGAGTGTAAATTATAAATTATAATCACATCAAAAATGGCCCGTGATTTACCACCAATGCCACGTGAGCTGCTGTCAGAAGATCATGTTTTGTAATGTTGTCCAGCTCAACCAAACGTTGGCTGGCGGAGTTACTGTAAATAGCCTCCAAGAAGGCAGAGTAAGCTGTAAGTAAGTTGATTAGAACCTTAGGGAAGTAATTAGTAAACTGCAATATTCTGTAATAAATTTCCCTAAACTGCACATGATTAATAAAAACACTGATAATGTTTTCTGTCACTTTAAACTAAACTTACTAGATGAAGTATCTCAGTGTGTGTTATTGTGTTTGTTAGTGACTTACATTGTAGGAAGTCCTCTCTGGTCCTGGGAACAATGTTACTGTGAGTGACTGAGAAAATAACAGATATAAACACAGAGAGAAAACCATGCCTGTATCCATTCCTCAGACATTTCTAACATTTTCATGATAATATTAGATGCTGTTTGTCTCATTACAGACAGCAGATGAATCTCTAATATTTTACCAGATATCTTTTTCATCTCCTCTTTGCAGAAATCCTCCAGTTTGTGTCTCAGCTGACGGACAGATTCTCTCACAGCATCAAAAGAAGAGAGGAAACTGACAGAGATGTTTTCTGTAGATTCAGGAGGAGCTGAGAGAGACTGAAGACTCTACAGGAATAACAATCAATAAACCAGAAAAACATCTGATTATTAAAACAAAGAAATTATAAAATAATAGTGAGTGCAAAGAAATAGTAAATAGAGTGAGAGACATTTCTGGTAAAAGTTCACAAGTCTCTTGTTCCAGCTTCCAAACATGACTGCCTAGAAAAACACCTGCTTTCTTTCAATTAATTCCTCAATAATGTAATGTTTAGCTGCCCACTTAAAACACTGCATTAAATAATATGTGAATAAATATTTACTGTGTCATGACGCATCATTGAGAGAAGTTTAACCCTCTGGTCATCCTCACATTTATTTATTTTTTTATTTAATTGAAATGAATGTATTATATTTTAGTTAGATTTTTTAGTTTGTTTTGTTTTTAATATTTTGTATTTTCAGGTTAGGTTAAAGTTTATAAATGATATTTATGCAGTAATTATAATTAATTTATTACCTCTTAACCACTGTTTGAGCAAAGACCTGAAAATTACATTTCTATCTGAAACTAAAAAAGACACTTGGCAGATTCTTTCAGAAGTAGAAAAAAGTAAAATAGAAAAATCTATAGAAGTTTATTGTTATGAACAATGCACAAAAATATTATTTAAAAATTTGATATGAAATTTTTTATTTTTTTATTTTTTGGTGTGTGTTCATGTAGCAAGAGCCAAAACCTTTACCAAGCTTCGTCCCATTCCAATGAAGTAAAATAATAAGAATAAACAAACAAAATATAAACATTATTGGACAAAATGATCTGAGAGTACCAGAGGGTTAAACATGCTTAAGACTATGATTTTAATGCTTAATTGGGCAAATAAAAGAGTCATATAATGCGTATTGGTCTCCATTATTAGCATGTTTCATCAGGTCACCTCACTGCTGCAGAGTACCTGACTGAAACCAGTTTTACAGTAAAAACAACATCACGAGACAATATTCCTGACTACATTCCCAGCAGCAGAATGATTCTTATTCAATCAGTCAATCAGTGTGCTTCAGATAATAAATGTCAGTTAATTAAAGACTCTTGCTAAGAGATCTTGCTAAAGTCTACTCAGTTTTTTTTCTAGATCTCTGTTACCTGCAGGAAATGGATGTGATGGTCTGTGTGTGAAAGCTGCTCCAGCTCAGTGTTTCTCTTCTTCAGATCATCAATCTCCTGCTCCAGTCGCTCCATTTGTCCTTCAGCTCGACTCACTGCAGTCTTTTCCTGATCTCTGATCCGCTGTGTCACCTCAGAGCGGCTTCTCTCAATGGAGCGGATGAGCTCAGTAAAGATCCTCTCACTGTCCTCCACTGCTGTCTGTGCAGAGCGCTGTTAGACACACATCACAATCAGCTCTTACTGCTTCCTCACAGCCTGAGAGCCACAGCGGCTTCAGTGGGACTGAAAGAGGAGAGTCAAACTGAGTCTCAAACTTCTCTTCTTCTCCAAACTCACCTTATGAGACTCCACAGCCGCTCTCAGCTGCTCAAGATCTTTCTGTCTCTGCTGGATTCTCTGCTGGATTTCACTCTGTGTCTCCTTCAAGTGTTTCTGGAGGAGAAATTAAAAACAGCAAACCCAAGACTTATTGCATAAAACTATCACAAATGAATCATGTAAAAAGGTGCCTGTTTGATTTAAAAATGTTCTTCTTTACAGCGTTTCTCAAGAGTTGTAAGATCATTATATGAATTTAGGTTAGACATGAAGTCCTTTCACATGAAGGGGACATATATGATTATTACTGAGCAGAGAACTTGAGCAATGTTACAAAAATGATCAAAGTTCAACTCCTGCTCAAATACAGAGCTGTCGTGTAGTAACACCCAATGGGAGAGTAGATCACATGATGCACCCATGATACAGCTGGATACTGCAGTGAGGAGAAACACTTGAAGTGTCAGCATTCATTTCAGTTCATACCTCTTTCTCTTTTCTCTCTGCTGCAGTTGATACAGTCTCATGGTTTTGATGTTCATCCATTGCACACAGCATGCAAACACATTGCTGGTCAGTACGACAGAAAACCTCCAGAAGCTTATCATGTTGATGACAGATCATCTGCTGCAGTCGTCCAGTGGCATCAGTCACTTTGTGTCTCTTTCCTGAGTGAAACTCCTCATGACGCTCAAAATGAGTTTGACAGTAAGACTCCAGACACACCAGACAGGACTTGACAGCTTTGTGTTTTCTTCCAGTACAGATGTCACACTCCACGTCTCCAGGTCCAGCAGGAACAGCAGCTGTTAGTTTGGTCTTCTTCAGTTTCTCCACCACTTCAGCCAGCATGGTGTTTTTTCCTAAAGCAGGTCTTGGACTGAAGGTCTGTCTGCACTGAGGGCAGCTGTAGACTCTCTTCTGATCCTCTTGATCCCAGCAGTCTGTAATGCAGCTCATACAGTAACTGTGTCCACAGGGAATGGCCACTGGATCCTTCAGGAGATCCAGACACACTGGACACAAGAACTGCTCCACTGAAAAAACACCGGCTTCAGCCATTTCACCGTCTACAGCAAAACAGACACACAAACAACAGCTCAACAGCAGATCAGTTTCAGTTTCTTTTAACTGAGTTTCCTGGTTCTGTGTTTGAGAGACGTGTGCAAAACAAGTTTGTCTGTAAGTCTGTAAACTCTCATACTGAAATGTCCACTAGATGTCAGTCTCACACTGAAACTCAGAGTTAGTGAGAACACAAAGTTGGATAAACAACTTTACAAAATAAAAATACTAATACTGCTTCCAGATTTCTCAGGATTATTAGAAAGCTAAAGGCAGGTGAGTTTGATCAGGTTTGGAGCTAAACTCTGCGTGACAGTGGCTCTCTAAGACCAGAGCTGCTCTGACATTCAGAAAAGCCTCATGTTAAATAATTAGTAACACTTTAAAACACTGGTCCATTGTTAAAGAATAACTACACAGGAACAAATGAGTAACACACTAACTAACAGGAAACTCATGATGAATGAATTAGTGAGTAGTTCACAAGGTGGCTCTGACTGTTGTGATATTAGCAGGGCTGGGGAGTAACGAAATACATGTAAAGTCGTTACGTATTTAAAATATAAAATACCAGTAACTGTATTTCGATACAGTTACATTTTAAATGGGTGGTAATCAAATTACAGAATGTGTGTGTGTGTGTTATTTACGAGCATGTTTAGCGCCATTATCGTGTTAGATTTAATATTAGAGAAGATGTATTACGCACTTCTAGCTTTCCACTTAACTTCAGAGATTCCTTTACATCTACACACAATACTGTTGACAAACTTTGGAATAAACACTAGCACTAATGTGTAATGTTTCAGTAAAGAGAGAGTTTTGTGACAAACTGAGTTTTATTCTATTTTCAGGAGGAACAGAAAAAGCATCAACACAGATCCTCTTCTGATTCCTGATCTACACGCTCTCCTGGCAAGACTGTATCAATAATGTCAATTTTAAAAGATCAATATTTTTGTCACTCATTTCAGAAAGTGAAACCCATATATTATCTAGATTCATTACACATAGTGAAATATTTCTTGAAATGTTGATGATTATGGCTCACAGATAATGAAGCGCCAGCCCCTGCAGGATAAACACAGTAACACACCAGCACTGGATACAGTGTGAAATAATGACAAACAGCCCATGGTGAAGAGTTTCCCGTTTATTTTAGTATAGCTAACCTTTCACAATGTCATGCCATAATACACATTCATAATGACTTATACAGCATTTTCAATTTTAAGTACCTACACAGTATTACTTGCAAAATATCCGTTTTAGTTGTATTAAATGTGTGTTTGCCAATAATATAATTTCAAGCAAGTACTGAAACAAAATGTAAGAAGTGAGAGAAGTGTTTAGATTATAATGGGTAGTTAAAGGTTGGTTAGTTAGTAGCGCGCGGCTGCAGCATCATCTGAACAAACTGATCAAAACACATCAACATCAGCAGATCATATTCATTATGATTTCATCCCTCTTTTAAAGGTGCATTAATAACCCATCACGGTTTCCTTGCATAAAACAATTAATTTACAAATAATCAAATACATTAGAAAATATCTTTAATATTTTACCATGTTATTAATAATATAAAAATATTATAGGTTTTATTAAGCGATTGCCTTCTCAATCTTCTAATTTCAAGCAATTACTAAAAACATAGTGATGTGTATAAAGTCTGGTTAGTACAGTAAGAAGTATTACCTGATCTCACCAACGCCTTGAAGAAACCGAGACGAGCACGAATAATCCCCCTCTGGAGGCTTTACACTGCTGTAACATATTCAACACAAACAAACAAACAGAGAGACAGATGACAAAGTTTCTTCTTTTGTTTATTAGCAAACCAGCTTTTAGGTGCATTATTATTTTGTATATATTATGTCTTTGTTGCACGTTGAAATGACGTCTCCTGAGGAGCCAGAATGAAAGTTTATATGACGTCTTCTGAGCGTCCAATATTGATGTCAGGACGCCTCTAGAAGGTTCAAATTTAGTTCAGATGTGCTCATTGTGGACTTATTTTCAACGTCTTATAAGATCAACTGCAGTCTCATTAGACATCATTTATACTGTTTCTGGACAAAATAAACGGCTGCCTTCAATTGCAAATGAACTCAGAGACACAGTGTTTGTATGAAAATGGCTCATTATGGCTTCTGTGATGAACATATGATCAGAAAATACTGCCAGACTGCCTTTAGTGAATCGTTTCAAAGAGTGTTTTCTAAATTATTTTTCATTTTTAAAAGAAAAAAAAAATCACAAAGTTTCAAACTATATTGAGAAATGTCCAATATTTTGGCAACACTAATGCAAAACAATTGTGAACCAGATATAAATAAATGTCCTGTCTTGCTCACTTTCCTGCGAACAGCCGCACATTAATCGTGGGACTAATGAAATTCAATAATAACAGCAATCACATTTAACACATTTAAAAACCTGACAGATTAATCACAAGATGTAGGCAAAACCTTTGTGTTTTTATCTCATATTTGACATATTTTACTGTGAGACACAGACATCTTTGAAGGTGATGGTGAATAGTGCTGAAGGTGAAACCTGTGCAAATAAAACATATGGAAAATAGAGAATACATAGAAAATATAGCAATTTCCATCACATTCTCCCCCTTCTCTGATCACATCAGTTGAGTTGTATTCATAACATGCCATCGCTCTCATAGAGCAAGAAAGCTTTGAGCTGTGAGACACAGACATCTCTAACACATGTAGCAAGCTCAGCGGAAGTTAAATCTTCTACTCAAAATATATTTTATATCTTTCAGAATCATCATCCATTGAATTTTCATCATATTTAGACTGTAGGACCATGTCTTTGTTGGATACATATCTGGATAATCATCATTATCTTTCACTGTAACCGATTTATGTCATTTGATCAGTAGTTTCAGTGTTGTTTCATAACTACTGGCCAAATTCAAAAACGAAACTAAAATTAAAACATCTTTGAGAGCAGTGGCCCCTGGTGTTTCGGGGGCCGTACGCAGCTTGTGTATTCTGCTCAAAGGGAGGATCGGCTCTGTGTATTTTCATTAGTGTATTTGTGTATCTACAGCTGAATGTTTTATAATCAATAGAGAACAAACCTATAGAAGTGATGTTGATATTTACTTTTTTTTTTTAAATGCATTACCAGAAAAAAATGCAGTGCTACAATCTTCTGAGAGTTGTGATGATAGAAATACAATTTTGTACAGACGCTCAGTCCACTCTCTAGCGTACTCAAATGAACACACTTCCAAAGAATTACAGCAATAATGAACAGCATAGAGAAAAGATGTGGACACACATGCAAATTAGGAAGAAAGGAGCATTTACATTTTTAGACAGAAATAAACAAATGATGTATTGTGCTGAAGAAGGGATGAGTGCAGATATAATAATCAGATAGTATCAAGCTGCAGAGAGAAACATCTGACTCAGGACAGAAAATAGTGTAATACTGTATATAGGGATTTTTACATTTTGCTTGAATCTATATTTTCCTTCTTTAGAAATGGACCAAACTCTACATTTCATTCTTCTTCTCATTGGTTAGTGTGTTTATGGTTTATGGTTTCATTAGGATTGACCCTGTTATGATCAAACCCTCTCTTTCACAGCTCTCTTCTCCGTATCTGAATGTGTTCAGCGTCAGTATCACTTTATAAATGAGATGAAGACCTGGCCTGAAGCTCAGAGATACTGCAGAGAGAATTACACAGATCTGGCTACCGCTGACAACATGAACGACGTGAACGAGCTGAAGAAGAGTGAGAAAGATGGTGGTGTTCAGCATGTCTGGATTGGGCTGCAGAAGACGGGTCGTGATGAATGGCAGTGGTCTTCAGGTGAACCTGCGCTCTATCTGAACTGGGCTTCTGGACAACCCGAAGGCAAAGATGATTGTGCAATGATGTTGAATGGAAAATGGGAGGATTTGCCATGTAGTGATAATCGTCATTTCATCTGCAACAACAGTGAGTGCAGCTATTTAACATTACAACCATTCATTGATAGATTTTCCATTTACTAAATTTGATAATAAGCACTATTTTTAATTTGATATTGTATATAGAAAAGACTGGATATTTATCATACTTTCAATGTTCATAGACAATATTTTCTAGAAAAAAAAATGTCTAGTCCATGTAGGAATGAAAGTGCATTAAAAACTATTAAACACTGTGTGCGACTATAATGGTTTAAAATGACAAATATACAGTCCAGTAAAATGTTTCTGTGGACTAGTTAATTAACATTTAGCTGCAGTGTAACATCTTCCTCTGTTTGACGTTTCTTTCGTCTGGTTCTTTGTGTCTGAATCACGTATTCCTGAGAGGAAATATAATGCACAAATACACAGCACTTCAAAATCATCATGATGTTCACTAATGTTAAATCATTAAAATGATCCTGAAGATATGGTGAATATTCAAAATATCAGCAGCTTTAGAAAGAAAAGGTTTTGAATGACATGTTTCTGATGTCTCCACCACTGTTCCTGTTCACATTTAATCCATAAAGCAGCATAAGAATAATGAACAAACCGATTCATATATGTGTTTCCATTTGTTTTTCTTACAGCGAACACAGGACTCGTTTTTGTCAATCAGATGAAGAATTGGAGAGATGCTCAGATATACTGCAGACAGACTCACACTGATCTGGTCAGTGTAAGAAACGAGAATGAGAATCAACAGGTTCAGAATATCATTAGTGATAATCATTCATCTGGATCACATGTCTGGATCGGTCTGTTCAGAGACTCATGGCAGTGGTCAGATCAGAGTAACTCCTCATTCACATACTGGAAGTCTGCTGAACCAAATGGTAGAAGTGATGAGAAGTGTACAGTGACAGAACCAAACTCTCAGGGAGAATGGTTAGACATGACTTGCACCAAGACATATCCTTTTGTGTGTCATGAAGGTGAGCAGATCCTCACAAAACACACACAATTCATCATCACCTCCAGTTATCTTCAAGTTTACGCTACATATCTGACATGATCAATTCCACAGTGTTTGTTCTGCATGTTTTGTTTTGTGGACCATTCTCTCTCTAGTTTCTGCTTGTGCTTTGTTTGGTTTCCAGATAAACTGATTGTGATCAGAGAGAATCTGACGTGGTCTGAAGCTCTGAGATACTGCAGACAGAAACATGTGGATCTGGTCTCGGTTCATTCAGAAGAGATTCAGCATGAGGTGATGAACGTGGTTAAACGGGCGTCTACTGCGGCGATGTGGTTGGGTTTACGTCACTCCTGCACTGTGGGCATCTGGTTCTGGGTGAGTGGAGAGACGGTGTGCTATCAGAACTGGGCTCCAGGGAACGGCACATCAGAGGAAGACTGTGAACACACAGTGAGATCTGGAGCAGTTCAGTCTGCAGGAGATCAGCGCTGGATCAGCCGTCCTGAAACTGATGAACTCAACTTCATCTGCAGCAGATATTAAGCGTGAATGGATGCACTTTCATGTAAGATCGTGTTCACTTTATCTTCATTTCCAAGTATCACTTGATTTGGAAATTATAATATATAATCATTTCAACATCAGTAGGCAGTTGTACCTGATGGTTGTGATGGCTGCTTGCGAAACACTACACTGCAAAGCTTCAAAACTTTTGCAAACCATATGTTTTGAACCAGTTATTAGAAGCACATCTCAAATTGTCAAAGTCCCGTGATTTCAGTAAACAAAGTTTCAATACATTGTATTTGTTTCAAAATGGATACAGTTTCAGTGGCTTTCCGCTTTGAGAATATGAACCAGTGTCTATATGATTTTTACCTGATTTCGGATCAGATTTAAAACTTTGTAGACATTTTTAATGACACTGTATAATCACTGCCTAATGGTTAAAAAAGTAGAAATTTGTTTACTTCAAGCTGTGAATTGTGCTAATTGTTCTTCGGAGGGTGTATTCTCCTTCAGATGGATGATTTTTTGTTGATTCATCAGTGATTCCTGTGACTTATTTTTTCAACAGTTTAAGAGCGTTTTTGGACAGAATTGCTGTTAATGCATCATGTTTTTCTTTTACGAACTCGTTCAACTTGTCATTTACTACGTTACTTACATGCTATTCTTTCTTTGTGTGGTTTACTTCAACATGACTAATTCTGTGAGGGGTCAAAAGGCACCACATATGTAGTTAAACTGTTTTTATCATGACATAATTAATGTAACTGAAGAATGCTGTATGTATATTGTATTTTAAGGACCTCTGCATGTGTTTTTGTGCTACTTCTCTCTCTCTCTTACATTAAGTTTGTTGTAATAATCATGTCTTTATATTAGAAATGACATCACAGGTGACGAATGGATACTTTCAAAGACAATGGTGTGTTGTACTTCTGTGAATGCTGATGATTTATATTGAAATGTCAATATTGTATTTAACATAATTAGCTAACCATATATTCGAGTTTTTCTCAATCGATTTGACCCATTTCTCCAAACTGAGGTCACTGTTCTCAAAACACTGATCTGAACACTTTGTAATTGTCCTAAACAGAGTTTCCATTCATTTCATACAAATCATGCAAATCATTTTCTCAAAACAATGTGCACAAAACTCTCAAATGTTTTCTCAATAGTTAATACAACCAAGTTTTTCTAAAAATAAAATGACATGAATAGACATCAAAAAGGCAAAAACAATGTGATTTTTTTAGGTTTCAGGATTTTTTTCTTCTAAACTTTGTTTAAGGATGATTCTCAACTATAAAATATATAAAATTATTTGATATACCATTTTGTTTTATGCAATATGTGTGTAAAAATGTCCATAAACTGGTTTTCCCATTAAACACAGTGTATCTATACTGTATCTAATTTGCATATTAATGGGTAGCTGTTGGGACAGCATGTTGAAAAAAGAATTGTCATAACGGGAGTAATAATTGGCCAGATTTTCATAATAATATCTAATATTTCATAACAAAATAGATATACAATTTATTTTCCTATTCAATTGTTATGCCTCCCAAAATGCATAATAAACATGATTTTAGTCCAGGTGTCCTCTACAGTGGACATGTATGAAATGAAGTCATATCTGAATTTGAAAACCCATAACATTTTCCTGAGATGTTGCTTTATGACCAATAATTTGAAAAGTATTCAGTTTTAAATGACAATTACAAAATATAATCATATTTCCATAAGGATGTAAAATTTGTCACTAAATTAAATTTAGCCATCTTTAAAGATCTATGAGAGGCAGTGGTCCTGGTGAAACATCATTTAGTATCTCTATAAAGCCCTGAATGTGCTCTGTACAGGACATCCAGACTTACAACCGTGACATGTGAGGTCTCAGAGAAATTCACTGAAATAGAAAGTCCACTACAGAGGCACAAACTCCAGAGCTGGGTCTCAGGAGGATATGTGACTGAGCTCTGGACTTGATCTCTGTGAGTAACATTGCATCTCCACTCTCTGTTGTCTTCTTCATTCAGGAGCAGGGCTTGAAAACGGTTCCTGCGTTCCTCTGTATTAGTACCGGTCCGAAATCGGTTCGAGTAGAAAGAATAAACAGTAAGGTTAATACTGTTATTTTTAAAATTGTCTTTGCCTGTAATAATAATAAAAATAATAATAATAAAGTACAGTGTTTTCTTTACACAAAAAGAAAGAAAAAAAAATACAGAAAGAGATGGTATCTTAACCCGGTGCGCTTCACAGCCAATACAGCATCATCTTTTCTAGATTTTTACATTTTATTAGGCTATTATTCAGAAATGATGAAGGCTAAAATGCTGGTAAATCAAAAATGTTTCCAAACATTATAAACACAGTTATTAGTTTCTCTCCACAACAAATCCTCTAAACTTAAGGATAGCCAAGGCTATAAAAACGTCATTCCAAAAACAAATTAAAGGTGAAACTGATGCCTACCTCTGTCACTCGGCACGGATCCAAATGCTTCCATATTCTCGACGCATAGCCTATTAAAATATTATTTATTGGCTTTTACTTTCATCGACGTAAAACATCATCCTTAACATCCGCTATATATCACGCTGAACGCAACAGATTGGACAACGGAGCTCTGTAACTTTTTACACGTTTCTAACTGTATTTTATTTTGATAATGAACTGGCTGCAATGTCGCAAAAATACGTGTCTTTGTGCGCGCGAGGTGCCGGCGCGATATGGTTGATTATACAGATACAAGACATCATTCAAAACTGTCAAGCTATTGCAAAACTAATAAAACTGTAAAGGTTTAGCAAAATAAAGAAAACTACTTTCTGCGTCTCCTTTTCCTTTCCGAGAACTTTGAAATGCGTCAAAATGAACCGTATAGGCCTTTTTTTGTTTCTTTTGTCAATCTGTCAATGATTTACGTGAAATATATTTAGTGTATAGAATATTCTTTTTTATGTAATATAGTTTTGTGTTTTCTCCGTTCAAAGAAGCGATGTTGAATGCATTTACTGCTGTCGGATAAACTCTAACGCCGGTGTTCTGATGATTTGTGCTACCCTGTCAGATTTTGCTACCTCCCATTAAAACAGATGGTAGCAGAATTCATTGCCATTGCGACTAGAGTTCACAGCTGAGCGCGAGCGGGCATTTCACTCGCTGGATGCGTCAGCATCACATCTGCATAGTCTGTACTACTTGAATTCCTGATTGGTTGACAGCAAATTTCAAATATTAAATAGAACGATAAAATAGCGTTATTAACCGGTTAATGGCCATTTCAAATGTTCGATTCTGTTCGGAACTATAACATTTGATTTCGTTTCTGTTTCCGGTACTGTTCCAGTCAAAATTTAGTTCGTTTCCGGTTTTCGTTTTCGTTCCTTGAACCGGTTCAGAGCCCTGTTCGGGAGTGTTGTAGTCAGAGTGATGATACAGTGATCTGATGAGAATATATCTGATATCTGGAGTCTGATATCTTTTAACACCAGCCTGATTCACCCAGAACAGCTCAATTCCCTCAGAACAGATCCAATCATCACAAGAGACTTCAGCAAGAGAATACAACTGACAGAAGAGAGTCACAGAGCGGCCTGCACTGATCTCAGTCTGTGAGGATGAGGATGATGAAGAGACTGAAACACAAAATAACACACACATCACACACTCTACAATCATCATCAGAGTTTAAATGAAGAACTTGCCCTTTTTACATTGACTACATAATCATAAACGTACCATGAAGAACATGCAGATATAAACACGAGCATCAGTTCTGTGTTGTTTTTGTTGTCCTTTCAGACCCATCCATTGTTGGCAGATGTAAGACCCACAATCTTCTTTTGTGATGTTCTTGATGTTCAGAGAGCAGTCATACATTCAGTGGCAGCTGATGAAATACTTGTAGGTGGGGCTGTGGCACAGCAAACAATTTCAAAATAACAATTCTTCACAATAAATCAAAGCAATATGATCTATTGCAATGCAGACAAAGTTAACGAACATCTGGTTACCTGTTTATTCATGAAATCATCTCCGATCAGTTATTTTACCAGTTTCAGTTAAATTTGGGATACTTCCATGACTGATACAAATCTGAGGATAACCATGTACAAGAAAATCAATGTGGTGAAAAAAACCTGCATGTTTTTTTTTACTTATTTGTACAGGAATTTTGCTCTTCTCTCCTTCTGATTGACAAACTTCTCAACTACTTTCTTATTGAACTCAGGAATGTCTTTGACCAGTTTCTTCTCAATAGAAAGCATTGCCAGAGCATTAAGGCGATCCTGGGTCATTGTATTTCTTTCATTGTAAGTAGAAAAGCACCTCTCTGACTCTGCTGTTGTCATAGGCGTGGAGATTATGATCTTGAGAAGACTGACAGTCTCTGTGAAAGTACTTTGAAGATTGTTCTCAATGAGAAACTGGTACAGAGGAACTGCACCACTGCCAACCCTAAACTCAGGCTTCTCATAGATGAGGGACAGTTCTGTTTTGAGCTTGGCCTTGTTCAGCACGGGGTATGCCTCCACGGTTGTTTCAAGTGCTGATTCAGGAAACGTCACACTGTGTTGTGGAAACAAATCTCCGTGCAGCAATGTTGCACTAACAAGGTGCTGGGTGAAGGAGAACCGCTCCTTGGAATGAATCAGGATGGTATCACATACCTGTAAAACATTATCAAAGTGACTCTGAGTGAACACAACATGCACATTATATTATTACTAATGTTTAAACTCCAGTATTCCTCATTGCACTTTACTTCTCCTGATCTTGAACTTGCTATTGGTTTCCTAAACAAAACAAGGTCTACAGTAGCATTTCAATAAATAAACCACCTATTTTCTGCTACACTCTAAAAAATGCTGGGTTGTTTTTTCAACCCAAACGCTGGGTTGAGGCCGCTGGGTAGGACGTTGGGTTGTTTTAACCCAGTTTTGGATTGAAAATTGGTCTTGAACATAACCCAGCAGCGCTGGGTTGGGAACGCGGACGTGAAAGAGAGCACGCACGTCACGTTAACGTCGGACGACACCAGCGCGAGAAGCCGCCATTTTCTCCGCCTGAAAGAAGCGAGAAGCGAGTGAAAGACGTTATTAGTGGTGGAAATTTTAATTCTTTCCAGAGACTCGTTCATTTTTCGTTCGTTCACCAAAATGATTCGTTCAGATTCGTTCACTAACTCGTTCAGTGACCATTTTTCCATATTACACAAATACGTCAGCAAAATAAAAACCGATTTGGCTTCATTAAAAAGTGTGCCCTTCTCATTAAATGAATAAAATAAGTCTAAATAAGTGATCAAAGTCATTACTCTTTTTATCTTTTAAATTACACTCTTTTCGGATGACCAATGCACAAGTGTTTTTTTATTTGTTTGCATACTAGGCTAGTTAACATTTAATTGTTTAGGCAGAGATTTACACGTTCAAATCTGAGATTATGTTAAACGAGGAGTTATTCTGTATGTAAAATATGAATATAAACAAGCGTGCACAGTACGGATACCTGTGCTTTGCATCCGCTTTCTGCTGATTGATGAACTAGATTGACAGAATGGCCGACCTACCCGGTCAACGAACTGGGTATAGCTACCAGTTCGTTCAATTCGTTCACGAACGGGAGATCTCTCTCTCGTTCAGACTCAAAACAGAGCCATCTCGGTCAATGATGCTATTATATTCGTTCGTTCGATCCAACCAATTACATGCCCCTTCTAAACCTGAGCTGAAATGCTATTTGCTGACGTGAGTCACGTGACGCAAATGAGATGGGATGACGTGACGCAAATAATCAATACTGCCATATTTTTTTATGTTTCACAGGCTGTATCCGAAATCGCCCCCTATACCCTCAAATAGTGCACTATTTGAGGGGACAGCCATTTTAAGTGGTGTTCGAAACCTTAGTGGATGTTCTCGAGTGCACTCATTCAATCCCACAATGCACCGCAAAAACGAGTGACGTACACAAGCGATGTACACTCAACGGCTAGAGAATCCCCAGAATGCACTGCGAGAGTCGCGCGCCGAATGAATTCCCGCGTCTCACCAGAAGATGGCGCCCGCAGCTGAATCATCCATTCATTGATTTTAGAAGCGCTCGTCCACGGCGGAATACAGTGGAATACAACAAAGGTACACAATTAATTGTAAATTGACTATTAGGGTTTATACATAATTTCCGTGACAGAGTTCTAGATAAATCCTTCAATCTTACTATTGGAGCTGCCTGTATCAAATGATTATTTAACAGGAAGCAAACTATGCAAAAGCGGCAGTCCTTCCGGTGCACTTAGTGTCCGAATTCACTCACTTCGTTTTCATTCACTCCTTCAAGTGAACTATATGAGTGGACTAATGTAGGGAATAGTGAATGAGGGTATAGGGGGCGATTTCGGATACAGCCACAGTTTTTAAACAAACAAAAGTGCATGACAAGACTAACATAATGAAATATTTTTTTATTTAAAAGTATGTAACTGTTCAAACATAAAACAACAATAATATAAATAAATAAAACAAAATGATAAATAAAAAAAAATAAAACAATAATATAAAAAAATAAAACAAAGAACCAGTTGTTCGAACGACGAACGTAATAATGAGACGAGATGTATGTATGTAACAGTTCATTTGACTTTCAAACTCAAAGCAACTCAATGAAGGGCGTATTCGTTCACTAGATTCAACAAATCACATGCTCCGTCCTCGTATCATACTCGAAGGCTATTGGCTCGAGGTTTAGTCATTCTTTGACAGATGAAACGGTCCAGAGCTACGCATGCGCGCAATAGCGGCGCGCTGCGGTGGAGGGAGGAATTTCAGTGAACGAGAAATATGAGTCAATGGATTACGTGAACGAGAATGATTCGTTCACCTAAAAGATTCGTTCAAAAAGAACGATTCGTTCACGAACGTAACATCACTAGACGTTATGGTAAGTAAAGATTAAAAATGTAAAGTCATAATTCATAGTTTGTGTCCAGGAGCATTTTGAGGTTTCATGGAAGGCGGAAATAGTCCGAAAAGAGCTTATATTGAAAAATACGCGGCTGCGGTTTTCGCCTCAGAAACGGTCTTAACGGCCTTTTTTTTACTGAACGGAAGAGATACTTTTAATATAACGTCCGTGAGTGTCTTATGTCATATTTACATAAGATTTTACATTATCTGCACCTTTCGATGTGTTAATAGACTGTTATTAACACATTTACATGTTAATTCGTTTTCTTATTTTTCGCGGTTAAACTGAATGTAGTTTCCTAAAGGAAACGGCGTTATGTAATAAAGACTATCTTAATTATTTTGAGGCTGATGAAGTGATAATTGTTATAAGTAATGTTTTTCATGTAATATTTCAGACTAGTTGAGCTTGTGTGTTAATGCCCGCGTCGGGAGTTAACGACACCGAGGCCTGCTCGTGTGAGGACGCCATATTCTCAGCTTCTTCAGAAGAGAGGGAAAGATAACTTCACAATCCTATGTTATCAACATTTTTGTTTTTGTTTTTTTAAACTAAGAGTAAAATAATGTTTGTTTGTTTTTTTGTAGATGTTGAAAGCCAGAGACATAGGAGAGCATCATTCTTTTGAGATTGATGTAAGTTATTTTTTAGAAAATAAATGTTTCTGTTGTCTCCTGCCTGTTTATTTCACATTTGGATGCAACAACAGTGTGTTTACGTGTTCATATTTTATGTAAACATTGATGTCTGTGTTTTTCATTGCAGAACTCAAACCAACTTTGGAGATGTCTGATTTGGAGAGTCGTCATTCTTGGTCTTCCTTTCTTAAAGGAATAGTTCACACAAAAAATAATTTACTTGCCCTCATGTCATTCCAAACCTATAAGACTGTCTGTCTTTACAACACAAATGAATATATTTTAAATTTTCTCATAATTTTTGTTAATCCATTGAGAGTCTAGATAATCTGTATTTTCAAGATTCATAAATAGTTATTGTTGAAGTAATCCATTCCAATATTTATATATAAATAAACCTTAAATTATATGATAGCGAATGTCTGTTCAGAAGAAAATATTGGTCTCCCAGACTTGCAATGGAGGACAAAGCTTAAGAGAATATTAAATATATTTATTTGTGTTCCAAAAATTAGCAGAGTTTGTATGTGTCTGGAACAACATGGGGGAGAGTAAATTATGACCATTTTCATTTTTTGGTGAACTAACCCTTTAAAGAGCAGCCCTCCACGTACATGGAAGATTGTGAGGTATGTGAATGTCATGTCTGTTTTAATGTTTCAGTAAATAAGTAGCTTTCTGAAAGCAATATATTTAAACAATATTACATGCCCTCACACTAGTGCTGCCACTATAGCATTCGAGAGCGCTGTGGTAGACAGACATTAAACAACCACACAAAGCAGATTAAATTATAAAACAGACTATTTACCTATCCTTGCAGATGTGGATGCACTTCTATCTGAAAATGGATAGTTTAATTAAATGTTTTCTTTTTTCAAATGTTTTTCTCTTTTTAGGCCACTGATGGAGAACAGGCGGTGACTGGGATGAATGCTGGTCAAAGAGGAGAATGACATTTCCCCCAAACTGATGCAACAGTGGTATTAAAGGAGGACGCTGCCCTGGATGTTGTAAAAGATGTCACATGCTGTGCTGATGGGGCTTCTTCATGACTACATCAGTTATGCTAAAGAGATCATGAAAATTGACAGTGACGCATGATCTGAATTCATGGACTATGAAACAAACAATTTGAAAATGTTAAATGTGGTGTTTAGTAAAAGTGGAGTTTACACTCTGTCATTTATACACATGCTCCCATTCTTTCACACACATGCATCTGTTGAATGTTATAATATCAGTGTTAATGTTGTGGTTTATTTGTGTAATGTTGTACCAGAATAGTTTGTAAAGGACTTAACTATTAACTAATTGTACAATTATTGTATAATAGTGTTTTTGTATATTTTTATGTAATATATAAAATTTACCAAAAAAGTCCAATTTGATCAGAAGTTATATTCAACAAATGTTCAATGCTTCATTTATAAACTCTGTAGCTGTTAATGCCATACTTTTCTGCATTTCTTCTTACATGCATGTTACTTTTTGACTGTTTTCTCTTGTTTTTAATAAATATTTACCTTTTGAAAGTCATTCTTTGTGTGATTTTAAAATGAACAAGATTTGTAGGTTTAATTTGGGATAATTTTAGCCTAGCAATGTAGTAATTTTAAGCCATAAAAAAGCAACCCAGCATGCTGGGTTAAACATAATAACCCAACTTGCTGGGTTAAAATAACCCAGCGCTGGGTTGCCAAATAACCCAAATTGGGTTGTTTTTAACCCAGCAGTTTTTAGAGTGTACATGTAAGGATATTATGTACTCAATTATTTTCCCATTTGTATGGATGACAGAAACGTCATCATGCTACTTGTGACTGATCAGCACTTTTTTGGTACTGTACATGCCATGGCCCATCTGTTTTATAACTGTGATCTATATGTTTTATATACTGAGGCCAGCTACATAGCTTTCTTAGATTAGTCTTAAAAGTTAGCGATGCAATTCTTTTCTACCAGTACTGAGCCTGCTTTCAGTTCTTACCTTTATCAGTTTAATGTGAGGGGTATACGAGAACAGATTAAGAGGAAAGCTGTTTTTTGGTTTTGTAAATCTTTCAAGGCAGATTTTTATTTTTTATAAGAAACACATGCTTTAGCCTCAGATTTTAATTTCTGGAAAAATCAGTGGGGAGACAATATATGGATGTCTTATGGAAACAGTAAATCAGCGGGTGTTGCTATATTAAAGAGCTCCTTTCAGGGGAAAAGCCTAAAAAATGTAGTTCATGACTCAGGAAGATTTTAGTTGTTGAATTTATGGAGGATATTTTTATTTTAGGTAATATATATGGCCATAATAACAGCCAAAGAAACACACTTCTTTTTGCTGAATTTGAAGAAAAAATAAATGCCTTGTTAAATTATTTTATTAATGCTAAACTTATATTTGGGGGCGACTGGAACTGCATAAATGATCCTATTAAAGACTGTCATCCTCAAAGATCCTTAAGAGGCACTTATGGAGAATTTAATCATCTCTGTTTGCACTTAAACTGTTGTGATGTGTGGAGACTAAAAAATCCAGTTCACTTGGAACAACAAAGATTTATCTAAGAGATCCAGGATTGATTTTTGGCTTATTTCCAGTGAATTATTAGATGTGTGGAAGAAACAAAAATAGAACCCTCGGTTTTTTAATATGGCAATTAAAAGGGCAAAAGAATTATCCAAGGAAAAAAGAATGAGGCAAGACAGAGTACTTAAGGAAATTATTCTTATTTATGAAACGGATGAGCAAACACAAGCTGATATTAATATGTTAATTGAATTACAATCTGAATTGGATAATATCTATCAAACTTTGGCACGGGGGGCCTTCATTCGTTCTAGACGGAAATGGATAGAACATGGTGAAAGGAATACCAAATATTTTCATAATTTAGACAAAATAAATATTAGTGTTAATAATATATATAAACTTAAAATTAATGAGCAGATATCCGAAGATCCTCAAACAATTTCTGATTTTGTGGAAGATTTCTATAAAAAATTATATTCTGAACAAAGTAGCCATATTTCAAATTTTCTTTCTCATATTAAAAATGTTGCACAAGGTATTGACGAAACTCAGAAAGAAGTTTGTGATCGAGATATATCCTTAGAAGAATTAAAAAAGAATATTAGTAAGTTAAAAGACAATAAATCCCCGGGGAATGATGGCTTAACAGGTGAATTTTATAAAGTATTCCAAGATCTCTGAAGTTTTGTTATTGGTTTTTAAGGAAGCTATAGAAGCCCGTAAGCTCCCCCCATCTATGTGTCGAGGCCTAATTACATTGTTACCTAAACCTAATAAGGATTGTTTGCTTCTTGACAATTGGAGGCCTATAACATTAATTAATAATGATACAAAATTGTTGTCCCACATTTTTGCTCAAAGAATAAAGTTATGTTTAGATACAATCATAGATGATAGTCAGTCAGGCTTTATGCAAGGACGACATATTAGCAATAATATTAGATTAATCTTAGATTTAATTGATTATAAGGATTATATAAATGATGACAGCTACATTTTATTTATAGATATATATAAAGCCTTTGATACTGTAAAACATAATTTTAGCATAAACAAGCCTCACTATTTAAATAAAAATAATTGATGTCATTTGTATAATCAAGGAGGTCTGAATGTGATTGATTTTGTTACATCTAATACAATTTTCAAGTTGAACTGGATTAAACATTATATTAAACATAAAGATGAGATATGGTATATAATTCCAAATCTTATCTTTGAAAAAGTTGGTGGCATAGAGTTTCTTTTGAGTGTGATTTTGAGGGCAACAAACTCCCCTTTAAGTTCTCATTTTCATAGACAGACTCTTTTATATTGGATTCTTATATACAAACATAACTTTTCTCCTCATAGGCAGATCATTTGGAATAATAAATATATTAAATATAAGAACAAATCAATTTTCTATACTAATTGGGTTAAAAATGATATTTTAATGGTCTCACAGTTGATAAATGATGAAGGATATTTACTTACATATACTGCATTTCTTGAGAAATGTGATATTCCAATACCTCCACGTGAATATTGTTTTGTAATCGATGCAATTCCAGCAGGATTTCTACGGCTTTTAAAGGGCTTCAGTGAATCTAAACCATCAACATTTAAAAAAGAGTCTTATTAAACGCTATTGATATCAAAGATAGATATTAAGATGTAATAATACATTTTTTAGATGTTTGATTCATTGCCCTGCAACATTTCGAAGTAAGTACTTCTGGAATAATCACTTTGAAAATATCAACTGGAAATTGATTTGGACTTATAACAACAAATTCTGTGTCACAAATAACGTTAATGAAGTTTACTTTACAATTATACACATAATTTATCCAACTAACCATTTTCTCAAGAGATATAGAGCTGATCTTTCTGAATGTTGTGTTTTTTGACTGTTTTGCATCTTTTTTTTTAATGTATGTATGTTCAATTTTTCTGGATTGATGTTGAATATGTATTTACTAGGTTGAGTGGATCTACAATTAATATAAGAAAAAGAGATATTTTATTTTGATAAAGATATGGATAAGAGTCACATCTTTATGTTAAATCTTCTAATATTATTAGGTAGGTTTTATATACACAAATGTAAATGGTCAGAAAGGAAGCCCAATATCTCCCACTTCAAAGTTGATCTAAGGATTTATTTAGAAACTCTTCAAGGCCTTTCAAACCGGAAAGAAACCTGAACTATGAACATATTCAAAGAACTAAACTCCTCTTTTTTATTGTGATTATTGATGTATAGCCTCCTTATGTTTTGTTTTTGTTTTTTTGTTGTTGTTTTTTTCCAGGAAATATGAATACCATGTTTGTAACAGTTTATTATATTCTTGAATGTAAATTGTTCATTATATACAATGACAAAAAATGAGGCATTTAGTATATCTATGGTTGTTCCCTCCATAGACATATATATATATATATCTGGTGGCCCCAACATACACTCAAAAAAAAAAGTTGTTGAATGAACTTAAAAAAATTATGGTAAACTTTTCCACAAAATTTAATTACATTTTTCCAACAAAATCTAATTTGTTTGAAATTATTTGCTGTAATCTCGTTGTATAAACTTAAATTCCTTCAGTGAAAATTCAATGGCCAACTCAATACGATCACATGTAGTTTAAATGAAAGTGATACATTGATGAAGTTTAACTATAATCAGGTAGAGATCCTTACACACAAATAAATTATTGCTGAATTTATTTAATTTTCGGCATTATCCAACTTACTAGGCATAGCAAAACATTGTATTGGTACAGCTGTGGTATGCCCATAGTTACTAACAATTTAAACAACTTTACTTCAGGTAAGCATTGGCAGGTCCTCAATCCAAGCACATGCTCTACACTTTACCACAATGGTAACCCCCCAAAAACACTAACATACCAGAAACTCTTTTAAATACAAACATAAAAGAGCATTAAACATTAACAAGTCTCACAATGTTATCATCTTAATAAAAATGCCTGAAATAACATTTTATTTCAAGATTTACTCTCCTTATCCAGCCGTGCAAAGCATGATGGGAAGGGGAAATCCACTTCCTAGTTACAAAAGTAAAATAATTTATGTTCCTTCAAATTGAAAATATTGAGTTGAGTCAAAACGCAACTGTTTCAAGTCAGTTTAGCACAATGCAATTGTATAAATGGGAAACCTAACATAATTGTGTTAAATGAAAATATTTTTTTTAAATAAACTGAACAGTGTTGGAAAATAATTTTTTTGAGTGTATTATCACACTCCCACGAGTTAATATGTTGTGGCCAGGACAAAACTAGCCTAAGTGAACCGAACATATCCCCTCCCGGTCGCAGTGAAGCTTCGGTCGACTTTTCGGAGATCATCTACTCTTCCCTGTGGATGACCTCTGACCTACTTTCTGTACGATCTGAATTTCTGGCTTTGAATTTTAAATATTGAATTTAATGCTCCGAATTTCTTCTTCATCTTGAAAACTTGAAGCTGTATTTTTTAAAACTGGATATTTTCATTCAAAGAATTCAGAACAAAAAATCCGCTGTTTGAAAATACGTCTATTAAAAAACTGCTATAAAAAAATCAGTTGTTTAATTTCAAATGTTCATTATTCAAGTTTAAAAAATTCAAATCCAGAACTATGTTAAATGCCACATTATATTCAGTTTTGTTAAATTATAAGCTCCATACTTGATCAAGCGATTTATGAGTCAGTAAGAGTCTCTGGCCTTTGATCCGCTCTAGATGGCTTCATTCATTCATTCGTATGACATTTACTCAAATTTATATCTGATATCACGGTGCAATACTAAATCAAATATTCAGATGTATACAGTAGGCCTACTTGTCAAAACGAAGGTAATTTGATTTTTAAATGTTTTAATCAATAATACTCACCAAGGCTTTATTTATGAGCTAAAAACAAAACAGTAATATATGAATATATAAGTCATATAAATGTCAACCCAGATTCACATCAGTCAGTCATATGTAATTTCCACATGTATTCTTATTCCACCTTTACACTACAGTTAACAGATGCATCTGATTATTATGAATCTAATAATATCTGAAACTGATAAAATCATGCAAACATGTAATATGGATGTAAAATAAACTGCATATGTCAGTATACTGGACATTTAATATTTACTCAAAATTGTTACATTAAAATCTACAAAGTTTACACAATAAGTTGTTTTCTCAAATATTATAACAGTAAGACAAAAATATTCAGGTAAAACATGGCATAATAAAATCTTACTTTTCAGACAGTTTGAGAGATGAGGAAACTATATCAGTTTCACTGATGATTGACCACCAACATAAAACCCAGGATAGAGCGTCTGAGTGAATGTGGTCTGGACTGAGTGGATGAGGTTCATTGTGTCAGAGACGCTGTAGAAGGACAGAGTTCCTGCTCTGAGATCCACATACACTCCTATTCTCCTGCAGCTGGAGCCAACAGGGAGTTCAGTCTCTTTATTATTGTGACAGAATGAGAAACTGGAGGGAGAGCAGGACAATCTCCAGGACTGATCATTATATCCAAACAAACACTTATACACAGATCCCTTCCTGCTGATGCTCTTATATGACACTGATATATACACATTACTCCCACTCCACTCAATCTCCCAGTAACAGCGTCCACTCACACTCTCTCTACACAACACCTGACAAATACTATTAAATCTGTCTGGATGATCAGGATACGGCTGAGGTGTGTCAGTGTTAGTCACCACTCTGTTCTCTTCAGACAGACGGAGGCGTTCATGAGCAGTGTTTGGATCCAGAGTGAACTGATGGGAATCTGATGAAGATAAACACATAAAACTAACTGTAATCAGTGGTTGTTAAAGTTAAACTGTAAAAAACTCTTTGCTCAGACTGAAAAAGTGATTTTTTTGAAAATGGATTAATTTTATTTGGTTATGCTTTTCTTTTCTTGTACATGAACACAAATGCTCACACATTCACATGCAGGTCTACAATTCACACACAAGCACAGAAAGCTGCAGATATCTGGACAGAACAGACAAACAAGTCAAGCTGCATTTTCAGAAAAGTACTGGATTTGTTGTATTGTTGCTATGATGATCAGTCAGTATTAAAGTATGAATTAACTATTGGGCAGCACGGGGCACAAAGTAACACAGGGTCAGCCTCAGAAGTCACTCCCACGGAAACTTTTCTGGAAACACTTCAGGAATGTCGAAGACGTCATCTGACTGGTTGAATTAAACCGGATTTCCGGGAGACGCGAGTGTCGCGTTTATTTTCGGTCCGCCGGGAAACAAAGATGGCGTGGCGCCAAACTCGCTCAAGAAAGAAGAAAGCTGTCGTGTTTACAAATGAGACGACGAGCGCTTATCAGGGTCAACTAAACGCTGGATTTTCAAAAGTATGTGAAATATTTAAAGTTCGCGGCATAGAATCGTTTAAATACATCGAGAGTTTCACACACCGGTCTGTTATTGTGGCGACATTTCCACGCCCCGAAACGAAACGAACTGTGATTGGTTGTTTGACATGTCGGTCAAACGGCCTCATGGGCGGGGCTTGCCAATGAAGGTCTGGCGACGAGAGACTAGGGGCGCGTTCAGACTCACACCGGGGCCCGACGTTTTGCTCCGGTTTCCGGGTTGAACGACATGTTTCCTGGAAACGGTTGCTATTGTATTGTGGAGTGACACTTTCATAAACTTTTCTATGCTCCTCTGATTATATAATGGTAAATATTACAATATCATAGCACAACAACAGTGATCAGCAATAATGATAAGCCTAATACTCACAATAAAACTAAGAAGGTCATATAGATCATAACACAGTTTCGGAGGTAAGAAGAGTAAAAGTGTGCCAGTGTAGATGAAGTATCTCAGTGTGTGTTATTGTGTTTGTTAGTGACTTACATTGTAGGAAGTCCTCTCTGGTCCTGGGAACAATGTTACTGTGAGTGACTGAGAAAATAACAGATATAAACACAGAGAGAAAACCATGCCTGTATCCATTCCTCAGACATTTCTAACATTTTCATGATAATATTAGATGCTGTTTGTCTCATTACAGACAGCAGATGAATCTCTAATATTTTACCAGATATCTTTTTCATCTCCTCTTTGCAGAAATCCTCCAGTTTGTGTCTCAGCTGACGGACAGATTCTCTCACATCATCAAAAGAAGAGAGGAAACTGACAGAGATGTTTTCTGTAGATTCAGGAGGAGCTGAGAGAGACTGAAGACTCTACAGGAATAACAATCAATAAACCAGAAAAACATCTGATTATTAAAAAAAAGAAATTATAAAATAATAGTGAGTGCAAAGAAATAGTAAATAGAGTGAGAGACATTTCTGGTAAAAGTTCACAAGTCTCTTGTTCCAGCTTCCAAACATGACTGCCTAGAAAAACACCTGCTTTCTTTCAATTAATTCCTCAATAATGTAATGTTTAGCTGCCCACTTAAAACACTACATTAAATAATATGTGAATAAATATTTACTGTGTCATGACGCATCATTGAGAGAAGTTTAACCCTCTGGTCATCCTCACATTATTATTATTTTTTTATTTAATTGAAATGAATGTATTATATTTTAGTTAGATTTTTTAGTTTGTTTTGTTTTTAATATTTTGTATTTTCAGGTTAGGTTAAAGTTTATAAATTATATTTATGCAGTAATTATAATTAATTTATTACCTCTTAACCACTGTTTGAGCAAAGACCTGAAAACTACATTTCTATCTGAAACTAAAGACACTTGGCAGATTCTTTCAGAAGTAGAAACAAGTAAAATAGAAAAAAAACAAATCTATAGAAGTTTATTGTTATGCACAAAAATATTATTTTAAAATTTGATATGAATTTTTTTTATTTTTTGGTGTGTGTTCATGTAGCAAGAGCCAAAACCTTTACCAAGCTTCGTCCCATTCCAATAAAGTAAAATAATAAGAATAAACAAACAAAATATAAACATTATTGGACAAAATGATCTAAGAGTACCAGAGGGTTAAACATGCTTAAGACTATGATTTTAATGCTTAATTGGGCAAATAAAAGAGTCATATAATGCGTATTGGTCTCTATTATTAGCATGTTTCATCAGGTCACCTCACTGCTGCAGAGTACCTGACTGAAACCAGTTTTACAGTAAAAACAACATCACGAGACAATATTCCTGACTACATTCCCAGCAGCAGAATGATTCTTATTCAATCAGTGTGCTTCAGATAATAAATGTCAGTTAATTAAAGACTAAATTTAGTCGCTGTAACAGCAGATCTTGCTAAAGTCTACTCTGCTTTTTTTCTAGATCTCTGTTACCTGCAGGAAATGGATGTGATCGTCTGTGTGTGAAAGCTGCTCCAGCTCAGTGTTTCTCTTCTTCAGATCATCAATCTCCTGCTCCAGTCGCTCCATTTGTCCTTCAGCTCGACTCACTGCAGTCTTTTCCTGATCTCTGATCCGCTGTGTCACCTCAGAGCGGCTTCTCTCAATGGAGCGGATGAGCTCAGTAAAGATCCTCTCACTGTCCTCCACTGCTGTCTGTGCAGAGCGCTGTTAGACACACATCACAATCAGCTCTTACTGCTTCCTCACAGCCTGAGAGCCACAGCGGCTTCAGTGGGACTGAAAGAGGAGTCAAACTGAGTCTCAAACTTCTCTTCTTCTCCAAACTCACCTTATGAGACTCCACAGCCGCTCTCAGCTGCTCAAGATCTTTCTGTCTCTGCTGGATTCTCTGCTGGATTTCACTCTGTGTCTCCTTCAAGTGTTTCTGCAGGAGAAATATAAACAGCAAACCTGAGAAAAATTACATAACACTATCACAAAGGTATGATGTAAAATGTTCTTCTTTTACAGCATTTATAGAGAGTTTTGAGATTATTATTTGCATTTAGGTTAAACATGAAGTCCTCACACATGAAGGGTGTATATATGATTATTAATGTCTTCATTATTCTACAACTATAGCTTAATGTTAATCAGAAATGAACTGAAAGCAATTTGCACCAAAAAAGAAATTTGTGTTTAGTTAGAGTAGGGAAATTGAGCAATATGTGAAAGATGAGTAAAGTTCAACTCCTGCTCAAATGCACAGAGCTGTCGTGTAGTAACACCCAATGGGAGAGTAGATCACATGATGCACCCATGATACAGCTGGATACTGCAGTGAGGAGAAACACTTGAAGTGTCAGCATTCATTTCACTTCATACCTCTTTCTCTTTTCTCTCTGCTGCAGTTGATACAGTCTCATGGTTTTGATGTTCATCCATTGCACACAGCATGCAAACACATTGCTGGTCAGTACGACAGAAAACCTCCAGAATCTTATCATGTTGATGGCAGATCATCTGCTGCAGTCGTCCAGTGGCATCAGTCACTTTGTGTCTCTTTCCTGAGCGAAACTCCTCATGACGCTCAAAATGAGTTTGACAGTAAGACTCCAGACACACCAGACAGGACTTGACAGCTTTGTGTTTTCTTCCAGTACAGATGTCACACTCCACGTCTCCAGATCCAGCAGGAACAGCAGCTGTTAGTTTGGTCTTCTTCAGTTTCTCCACCACTTCAGCCAGCATGGTGTTTTTAGCTAAAGCAGGTCTTGGACTGAAGGTCTGTCTGCACTGAGGGCAGCTGTAGACTCTCTTCTGATCCTCTTGATCCCAGCAGTCTGTAATGCAGCTCATACAGTAACTGTGTCCACAGGGAATGGCCACTGGATCCTTCAGGAGATCCAGACACACTGGACACAAGAACTGCTCCACTGAAAAAACACCGGCTTCAGCCATTTCACCGTCTACAGCAAAACAGACACACAAACAACAGCTCAACAGCAGATCAGTTTCAGTTTCTTTTAACTGAGTTTCCTGGTTCTGTGTTTGAGAGACGTGTGCAAAACAAGTTTGTCTGTAAGTCTGTAAACTCTCATACTGAAATGTCCACTAGATGTCAGTCTCACACTGAAATGCAGAGTGCTATTTTTATAAGTTACCCTTACAAAAAAGAAGTTTATTTAAATATGCTATTAGTATACTTATATTAAAGTAAGAGGGTACACTTTAAGTCTACCTCATATTTGCTATTCAAACATATATTTAAAATGAAAGTTAAGTAATCTTTTGTCATACCAGCAAGTGTACAGACAAGCATAAGTATGGGCCTGTTATAATACCCACACTTGTGGTCTTGGCCACTTGAGAGTATCTGCACGTGACAGTAAGTAAGTGTCCCAGGTCTAAACAATTGTCAAAGCTCATGGCTATTAATGCACACTAAATCCACATTTCAGAACGGTATTTGAGACTTAAGTGTATCTCATCATACATGTTCAGGACTTACATGCACCTAAAACACAAGATGTTGAGAATAACTTTGCAGTGTAAGTTAATTCATTTAGATATCAATTAGATATCATAACTTGTATAAAATATAAAGTGTTGCACATTTTATTGATACTACAGTTGGGCAAAAAAGTATTTAGTCAGCCACCAATTGTGCAAGTTCTCCCACTTAAAAAGATGAGAGAGGCCTGTAATTTTCATCATAGGTACACTTCAACTATGAGAGACAGAATGGGGGGAAAGAATCCAGGAAATCACATTGTAGGATTTTTAAAGAATTTGCAAATTATGGTGGAAAATACTGTAAGTATTTGGTCAATAACAAAAGTTAATCTCAGTACTTTGTTATATACCCTTTGTTGGCAATGACAGAGGTCAAACGTTTTCTGTAAGTCTTCACAAGGTTTTCACACACTGTTGCTGGTAGTTTGGCCCATTCCTTCATGCAGATCTCCTCTAGAGCAGTGATGTTTTGGGGCTGTCGCTGGGCAACACGGACTTTCAACTCCCTCCAAAGATTTTCTATGGGGTTGAGATCTGGAGACTGGCTAGGCCACTCCAGGACCTTGAAATGCTTCTTAAGAAACCACTCATTCGTTGCCCGGGCGGTGTGTTTGGGATCATTGTCATGCTGAAAGACCCAGCCACGTTTCATCTTCAATGCCCTTGGAAGGAGGTTTTCACTCAAAAGGAGGTTTTCACTTTCCCCCCATTCTGTCTCTCATAGTTGAAGTGTACCTATGATGAAAATTACAGGCCTCTCTCATCGTTTTAAGTGGGAGAACTTGCACAATTGGCGGCTGACTAAATACTTTTTTGCCCAACTGTATATGAGTATGTACATTTTATAAAACTTTTTTTTTTTTTTTTTTACATAATTGTAAGCACAATTAAATTGTGTCATACAGCGGACCAATAAAGTGCAAAGTATTAAATGTATAAACGAAAGACATCATGTAAGTAGACAAGTGCAAAGCTGACAGGTGTGGGTATTGGGACAGGCCCAATATTTGACCTATACTTAATCTTTTGATTAAGATGTACTTAATAAAAAGTATAATTACGGATTCTAAATATACTTGGTTTAGTTCTGATTACAGCTTTTTAATAGAGTAGAATATTAAAATGTTCATGTTTATAGTAACAAGTCAGCTTTACATAAATTCAAGTATATTGTCCAAGTATACTCTGCAGTAAGCACACGAACATCAATGCACTAGTATAGTATTAAATTGGCCCACTTTTTAGTTGATACAATTATATTTTTAACATTGCAGTAGAAAACATGGAGAATACAACTAGTTTGCATCTTTTTTTCTTTTCTATTTCAGTTATTTTACTAATAAACCTATGCAATACTAACTATCTTTCCAGTACAGTACATCCATGGCCCAAAGTAATGACATCAATTTTGATCAGGTTTCTTTGAATAAATTCTCCTAATGAACCGATCCTCTTTCATCTCTTTTGTTTTAAGACTCTGACAGTAACGCTTCCTTTTGAATAAAGTGTTGTATAAATGCGTGTCCTGTCATTATAAACCTCTCCTTTCACTCTGGAACTGTGAAGTGGAGCAGGGCATTGTCCCACCAGTCCTTGTTTCGGAGTCTCATCCACAGGCGACTGGTTTTGGGCGTGAGGAGGGGCATTTTACTGCATGATAAAGACATAGTTCAGGCATGAAACTCTTACTAATCGCTAATTGGTTCATTCAACAACATGGCCCCAGCCAATCAGGAGAACTTCCTAATCCACGCAAGCATACACTCCTCTCCAAAAGTATTGGGACAGTGAGGCCAATTCCTTCCCGAGAGATTTACACGCCGGCTTTTATTTCCAGGTATTTACACCTGGATCTGACACACAACTTAGAAAATATCACCTTTTGTTTGAACCCACCCATTTTTCACTTTTATACCTAAAAGTATACTTTATATACTAGAAAGTGGGCCAATTTAGTCCCAAGGAGTATTGAAATAGTACACTTACAAGTATACTACTAGTACACTGATATTTCTATACTTACTACATAAAGTTTACTTTAAAAAATACTTTACTTAAGTATACTTAATAAAATAAACTTGAAGTATACTACTTTTTTGGTAAGGGACTCTATGATCGGCGGAAGTAATCAAACGAATCAAAAGTAATCAGTAATCAAATCCTGAGATTTGACCGGAAATAATAAACCTGTTCTAACAGATCTTCTTCTTCCTCTTGTTTTACAGCAGATAATTCTAACAGATCTGTTTTGCCTGATTAAATTAGCAAAACCTGAAGATTAATGTCCTTTTCTTGTTCCTGTATTTCCTATGTCAGCACTTGGTCCTTCACCATTTGTGACTGTATCTGTTCCTCATTTTTATCGTCTTGTCTGCTCCTCATTTATTTTCTCATTCTGAGGTACTGAGTTACATCGCTTCAACGAATAACGAGCAGCTCTTCATCATCTTCATCAGCACCACTAGCTGTTTAGCAAAACATCTGCCAAACAAGAAACTGTCAAAACAAAAAAGATAAAGAAAAGATAGAAAAACTCACTCGTACCGTACTACAGAGAGAGAGAGAGAGAGAGAGAGAGAGAGATGAACGAGATGCTGAAACACACAGAGCAAAGCTTCAAACTGGCCATGCTAAAACTGTTCAATGATGTTCTGTGTGTCGGGGTCTTCCCTGAGATCTGGAACAAGGGCCTCATCAGCCCCATTCACAAGAACGGAGATAAACTAGACCCCAACAACCACCGAGGCATCTGTGTGAACAGTAACCTGGGGAAGGTGTTCTGTAGCATCTTAAACACCAGACTGTTACACTTCCTTAAGAAGCACAATGCCTTGAGTAAATGCCAAACTGGCTTTCTTTCAAAATGTTGCATATCCGATCACATTTTTACATTACAAACACTAATTGACAAATATGTACATCAAAACAAAGGAAGCATTTTAGCTTGTTTCGTTGATTTCAAGAAAGCATTCGATTCAATCTGACTATACCTAAAACATACCGACAGTGGAATAGGGGGAAAATTCTATGATTTGATCAAATCAATGTACACAGCCAGCCATTGTGCGGTTAAAATTGGAAACCAAAGAACCAAATTCTTCCCCCAGGGGCGTGGACTGAGACAGGGATGCAGTTTAAGCCCCACCCTCTTCAACATTTACATCAACCAATTGGCCAACATATTAGAACACGCTCCCTTTCAAGGGCTCGCTCTACACGACACAGAGATAACGTGTCTTCTCTACGCAGATGACCTGGTCCTCCTGTCGCCCACTGAAGAGGGGCTTCAGGACAGCCTGAATCTGCTGGAGGATTACTGTCACACCTGGGCCCTGACGGTCAACCTCCTAAAAACTAGAGTAATGATGTTCCAGAAACGCTCCAGACCTCAGGGACCAACACACACATTCACACTATCACACAGAACCATTGAAACCACAAAAACATACACTTACCTCGGCCTGAAAATAACTCCAACCAGTATCTTTACTTTGGCTGTGAATGAACTCAAAGAGAAAGCTCAAAGGGCTTTCTATGCCATAAAAAGATCCATTCAAATCCAAATCTGGCTCAAACTTTTCAAATCTATAACTGAACCAATTGTTTTATATGGCAGTGAAGTATGGGGTCCTTCTATAAAATTTGACTTCTTAAATTGGGAAAAACACCCGATCTAAACTCTACATTTAGATTTCTGTAAAAGAATACTCAAAGTCCAAAGAAAAACTCCAAACAACGGATTTAGAGAGAGATGCATCTTTATTGATTATGATCAAGATTATAATAAAAGAGTTTTTGTTTTCGATTTTTTTATTTCGTTAAGTGATAATGTAAATATTTCTATAGATATATTTATCATGTCTGTGAGGCATGTATTCGCTCAGTTTCGGTTCATTTTTGTGAAGCGCTCCTGTTAAAGACGCAGAAAGCACATCATGTTTGTTTTCTTTGTTTTATAAAAGAACTACCTTTTGTTGGTATTGTGAGTGCACACAAATACAAGTAGACCCTTTACAGGCCCGAATGATGTATTATTCTTACCTTTATCAAACAAACAAACAAACAAAAAATGACGGCGTAGGCTATTTTAATTAGTTTCCACTGAAAGCAATGCAAGTGTTTGCTGGTGCCTCCATGTCCTGCAGAGCGCGCTTTAGCTTCCACTCTCCGCACAAACTTATATATAGGCTAGCGCACATTATTATTATAGCAGGTTTAACGTTTAAACATTGTTATATAGTTGAACTGTTTTAGTAGCCTATATCTATAGATTTTATTTTAGGCAAGTCGTGATGATTGATCAAACATAGGCTGATCAGCTCATGCCGCTGGCCGCTTGGTCGTTACTTTAAAAAAAAAATAATTTTGCCATTACACACAAAACTGAACTATTTTAATAGCCGAAACAGTAGTATAAACTGTTTTAGGAGAAGGGGGGAAAAAAGGGCTCGGGTCTGAAATTCTGATAAGCTGTCGGACGTGGGCCGGGCTGGGGCCTGAGCGTCTCGGGCCAGGGCCGGGCCTAAATTTGAGGCCCGTGCAGGGCTTTATTGAGTGTATGCTCTTTATTTTTTTCTGTTTAAAGTAATAAATAGCAATATTGGTCATACAGTTTTTACAAAACATATTAAGAACGATAGCGGAGACACTAAAAAAAATGATGCATACGTGCACAAATACTTACACCCTATGTCAACATCTTGCCAGGCAGCAGGTCCACCGTTGCCAGTTTGCCTGGTCTGTGAATTGACTTATGAAGTAAAAAAAAAAACATTTCTAAGTTAAAAAATGAATGCTTGAGACATTTATTTTCCATGCCATAGAACTAATTGAAATTCTGAAGACAATGTGCAAGATCATTCAGGTGTTCTGTGAATGCCTACAATATGCCACATAGCGTCATACAATTAAGATGTCTCACCATGTTGAGTGACCAGATGGTTGCCTGGAGATTCAGACTGAGGCCTGGTAGTATTTCCTTTAAAGAATATAGCAAAACAGCCACTTAAAACATAGTCCACACATTGTATTTGTTTAAACCAGCACACAGGGGTTTTCTTGTACAAGTAACCGACTAGCAACCTATAATGCATACATGACCTCTCTAACACTTCCCTGAGCCTTAATGCAAATGTGTCACAGAGCCATACTGGCACTGCTAGAACATACTAATTGAAATTCTGAAGACAATGTGCAAGAACATTCAGGTGTTCTGTGAATGCCTACGATATGCTACTAGGGATGTGCGCTACGACTAATTTGACTGTCGTTTAAACGGAAGTTTTGTATCCGACTATTCGACTAGTCTAAAAGCTAGAAACCCCCAAAAAATGGCAAAAAAAACAAAAAAAAAGTGTGTGTGTCTATATAACAGCCTACACTTGAAATACTTCAATCTTTGAATCACACTGTCAAATCCCTCAATTAATTCTGCTAAAAATAGGTCACGATTATGCCTTATGCTTGCCTCGCGTTATCATCATTTAATATTAGGCGGTCGTTAAGTAAAGCTACTAAAAATGTGTGATTGACGATAGACATTGTCAATCTTTTTGTATATCTTCATAACAGTGAATTCACAGGCCCAGGAGACTACCTATGACAACTGTGAAAGTCCTGCTGCCTGGCGAGATGTTGGCATAGACTCTTTTCGGTGTAAGAGAGATGACACAGTGACAATTTAACATATAGAAAATTCAATGTCTCAACCATTTCTACTTTGTGTGACCAGCATATGTGCATGTATTTCAACTCGCAGCACCAAATCCAAGGCAAGAATTAGATTGGACAGACCATCAAGGGCAAACTTTCAGTGAACGTAAGTGTATTTTAGATATTCTATGCATTTGGCCATTAGATGAACTTAATTGTCCCAGAAGGGAAATGTGTCTTGGGCATACAGTGCTACATACAGCTGCTTATCCTACAAAACACACACCAGTTCAACACCACATACCACATAAAGGACAGCAGGAATAAAATCAAAGTAAGCACAGCAGATATAGGAATCAGCACCTCAATCTCTGAGCAGAGAAACACAGAGTCTGAATAAATTATCAGCAATAAAAACCACCACTTGTTAAAAAAATTGTACAAAATTTACAACATTATAAGATACATCACAAAGCCTGAAAAAATTATCAGCAGCAAAAACCATTAATTGTGAAACGTTATTGCACAAGAAATATGATAGCAGCACAAAGAAATACACAATGCTTATACCTTCCCCCAATACGTTGACCACAGTAGACTATAGACAATACTCGTGGTGCACCTAATCAACCATCTTATGTCTAATCAGGCTTTCCAGCACTGCATTGTGTAATTTATTTATTTATTTTTCAAGTCACAATAGTCCGGTGGAGGTCTGAGGAAATGGAGGCAGGTCGCTCTGCTGAAGGATTGCGCTCTTCTGAAGGCAAGCTATTCAACAGATGTTTGTGTGTAGGGGACGTAATTTCAGTGTTCTTTTAAAAATATATAACAATAGAAAGTTCAACTATAAAACTTTATTATGGCTGCATTGTTTTCTATTGGGTAACAAAAGCAGCCATGTAACACTACAGTCTACACCTGTATTTTCTAGTGCCAAGATCCCGTCTCTCCACTAGCTGCCAGCTAGTCCCAGCTACCTGCTCAGGTACATTTGGCCATATCTCTCTGTTGACGTCAGTAAACGCCTGTGTTTGGGATATTCCAGTGCAAATCAATCCAAAGTGCTGTCAGTTGAGGTCACCGAGTGCTGTTGGTTAAATAAAAAGTTTAGTCCAACATGGACTGAATAGCAAAACGGCAGCTAACGCGGGGGTATAGAAACTGAGTTAGTGTTAGCTGCTGGTTTGCAATTTGGTCTATGTTGTACCATATTGTCTTATTATTTTACCTCAGACAACACTTTGAACATCAAGGCTATGGGTTGATTTACCTCAGAACATCTCTTCAAGGATTTTATGTTACACCCAATGTGGCAGGACCTCTATGATTTGTTAACATGAAGGAATTTTCACTGTATTTCCAACAGAGGTTGAAAGACTACTGCTTGAACAGCTGGGAGAGCTTCATCTGAAGGTAGATCACTTGACGACCCTCATTCAGTCCCAAAGCGTAAATCGAGGTGAAGACCAACAAAGAAGTGACTACGAAGAAAAACTTCCAATTGCCACACTGGAAGACCTGGATAATTTTGATGAGATGCTGCGCCAAGACCCCAGTTTTAAGAAACAAGTGGTGTCCTTTAATATCAGACTTGGAACACTATGTCATTACCAGGGTTCCCACGGGTCCTTGAAATCCTTAAAAGTTTGTGAATTTAAAAAAATTATTTCAAGGCCCTGGAAAGTTTTTGTAAATAGACAAAAATGTACATAGGTCATTTAAAATGCTTCAATATGAGCATATTTGGAATATGAGACACTAGAATTTTCAAAATGTCCTTGGGGAGTAACCCCGAACCCCCTTTAACCCCACGGTCACACTGACTTTGAGTGTATGTATACAACGTACGTCACGCCTTTTCACTCGGATTTGCTGTAGCCTAAAAATCACCTGTTGTCGCCCGACATTTGCATAAAATAGGCCGCAAGTCTATTTTCGCACCGCCCACTTCCCTTCACTTGCCTCCTGTCGCCCACTGTCATTGAAAATTAATAGTAGTATGTCGCCACGCCTCTGTATTTTGTCGCCCAGTGTGACCACGGGGTGAGTCATCATTCATCAATAAAATAACACTTAAGCAAGATTGGCAATGTATCTTGAGTCATCTGCTTGGACATCAGCAAAAGCTAACTACAGTAACACCAACTGAATTAATGCCTTGTTGATATAATTGACCTGATTTGTGTCTTACAAGATTTTGTAGGGTTCCTTGAATTTGAGGGACAAGGACCTGAAAAGTCCTTGAATTTGACATTGAGTAAAGAGTGGGAAACCCTGCATTGCACAAAGAAGGGACAATGAAATTTGCTCTGCACATCCTTAAAAACAATGTTGGCACACGCACACACCCCCATCACACATAAGCACATATTTCATGTAACAGGACGTGGAACATACACATGAACACACACACATGCACCACTGTTTTCACACTCACAATAAAATACAAAAGCAGCAAGCCCTGTGTGAATAAAGAATAATTTGATTGTTGTATTTCATTACAGATTGCAAAGCTATCCATAACTGGAGGCAGTTCTGTCAAAAAAAACAGTTGAATTGGTGTGGTAGGGGACCTAAAACTGGTATTCAGTCTCGACCAATTCGACAGATTCTACTTGGTATGTGACATGGGTATTTCGTTGAAAGAATGATCTTTTTTGTCATGGTTATGGTTATGGGATTTGGCAGACGCTTTTGTCCAAAGTGACATACAAATATAAAAATAATGCTTAAATGTAACAGGGAACAATTTAAAATGTTGGTCAGACTACATTAAGGAGAATAGCAATAATAAACAACAATGTCATAATACTGTGTACTGCAAAATTCAATTGGACCTCCTTAGTAGAGCCCGTAGCCTAAGTTCAGCCAAAGGTTTTGACCTAGTCTTGTTGCTTATTGTCTCTTGTAGCCGCAGTGCTTCGAAATGACGTAACCGAGGCGGAAGTGGAGGGAGCTATCAAAAATTGGCTCAGGTTGAGCAAGGACCGGATGGAAGGCCGTCGCCGGAATCATAATCAGTAAGAATTCACACAGGTAAACTGGAGCATGCTAGTGTTGATGGCACTTATCTATCATCAGTCCCTTCCTATCTGAAGCCAAATGAAAGCGCACAAACTACGGTGGTGATGATTTTTGTAGGAAAAGTTCAAATCAATTGTATTCGGCAAGAGTTTGCATGTATAGGGAGCGCCATCTGCCAACAGGTCCATTTCTTTCATGTGGGACCGCACAGGAGAAGACGACCGGCAGAAAATACAATTTAAGATTATGGTGGTTTTGTTTTTTATCAAAAAACGTATCGTGTCATTTAATGTAGGCAAAGTAAATAAACATTCAATTCGTTGGTATTTTTTACCAGCTTAAATGTTCATGGAAGTATGGTGATTTAACATGGAACGGCGCACAGCTGATGTCCGGTACTGGGTTTGGCTATAGCTAAAAGGCTAACAGATGACTTGGATGACTAACAGAAACAGGAGAACTTATAGCTATATGGTTTGCCCTGTTATGGGTAGAAAGCAGTGGGTGCAACAGACAAGTAGTTATAGCACGTAACAGATGTAAACACGTAAACGCAATCACGTTGAAAAGGTCACGCTTGATGTAAGCGGAAGTACCGAGTCAGTGTTTACAAATGTGCGGAAGGAGGACCATATACACATATTAAAATGTCTTTGTGTCAGTTTATCGTTTAAAATGCCCATTTCGTGTGCGTATCCTGGGTGTTTTAATATTAAAAAGCCTAAAAGAAAATTTTGGATTTTACGTCAAGCGTGACCTTTTCAACGTGATTGCGTTTACGTGACGTCACGAACGCGCATCACGGAACAGAGCAAGGCGAGCATTTGTGCTTATAAAACTGAAACTTTTTTATTTATTTTTTAAATGACCGATCGTTTCGCTAGATAAGACCCTTATTCATCATCTGGTATCGTTTAAAGCCCTTTGAAGCTGCACTGAAACTGTCATTTGGACCTTGAACCGTTTGGGTCCCATTGGAGTCCATTATATGGAGAAATGTTTTCATCAAAAACCTTAATTTCTTTTCGACTGAAGAAAGAAAGACATGGACATCTTGGATGACATGGGGGTGAGTAAATTATCAGCAAAAGTTTTTTTAAAAGTGAACTAATCCTTTAATTGTTGTTTTTGTCTCTTGCAGGAGAACAACCGGATTTTTGGGGGATTTTTTGGGGAGCTGTTTTTTCTAACAGCATTTTTTCATCATTCACTTTTTTGAAACATTCAATAAAATGAAATGGAAATATACTTCTGGTGTCTTTCTTGTCTCTTTATAGATTATAGATCTAATTCATTTATAGCCTAGCCTATAGTGTAAAATGTGCAATCTCAAGATCCGACCTAAATAAATAAAGGTCGCATAAACCTCCGCGGGTGGAGGTGGGCATAGCTTTGATGAGTCGTTGAAACATTGGCTCATTGTCGTTTTCGATGATTTGCCGACATCCCGGCGATGTCTTGCCAATGAGCAAACGCTCCCTATGCGATGTCTTCTAGACAATAACGGCATTCATCGGCCCGACATCGGGTAGATTAATGTGTGCTGTCATTTCTAGCTTAGTCAGTATTTGATTTGATCAAAATTAGTGTCGAAAGATAGCATTATTTTATAATATTTACAGCTTGCTCTTATTTTCTGTGTTATTGTACCATTCTGGGATACTTAATATGTTTTCTAACAAAATAAAAAATGTTAAAATAAAATGTATAATATAATAAAATGATTATTTGTACCATATGTTAGTACTATGTAGGTCTACTGTACGTATTACTGTATTAATTATTATTATTTCATACTAATATTACTACTATATATACTATTAGTAGTAGTAGTAGTAAGAAAAATAATATTGCACGTTCTTTTTATTGTACTTTACAAATCTCAAGTGCTACCACAGACAATAATAGTAACACAATAACAGTGTAACAATTATAAATAAGTTCTGTAATAATTACAAATAAGATCTTTGGAATAAAATGCGGCCTTGAGTTTATTTTCATCAAAATATTAAGTAATCTGCGTAGAATTGACAATATGAGCTCTGTTGGGTTGACTAACTAATTTGCGTGTGACTTTTTTTCCCAGATGGTTTATTTGTACAGGCCATCATTCATGGCCTTTGCGAGCTGCAGGGCTTGTCTTGGCAGGAGGCTGAAGAGGTGTTCCTCCAGGGCCCCATTTATTACTCCAGGTATGTTTTAAATTTTTGTTTGTACAAAAACTGTTGGATTTTTGTGTTACACAATATTTCTGACAACAGCATTTATCTTTTCTTTTAGTGAAGTTGAGGAATTTGACAGAAGAATTGCTCGACAAATGAAAAATCTCCCCAACGAGAATGTAAAGCATTTATTTTATTTGATGTTGTGTATTTTTATTTTAACCTGTGCTGATCAGCTGGCCCCCCATCTTCACACAGATCTTCAACAGATCACTGGAGCTGTGTGAAGTCCCCTCATGCTTGAAACGCTCAACCATCATCCCCGTCCCAAAGAAACCCAAAATTACTGGACTTAATGACTACAGACCTCTGGCTCTAACGTCTGTGGTCATGAAATCATTTGAAAGACTGGGTTTGGCTTATCTGAAGGACATCACTGGACCCTTACTGGACCCCCTGCAGTTTGCCTACAGAGCAAACTTCATCCTGCAGCATCTGGACAGACCAGGGACTTATGTGAGGATCCTGTTCGTGGACTTCAGCTCTGCTTTTAAAACCATCATCACAGACACCCTTCAGACTAAACTAACTCAGCTCTCCGTCCCCACCTCCGTCTGCCAGTGGATCAATAGCTTCCTGACAGACAGACAGCAGTTAGTAAAGCTTGGCAAATTCACATCCAGCACCCATACGATCAGCACTGGACCTCCTCAGGGCTACGTTCTCTCCCCACTGCTCTTCTCCCTCTACACCAACGACTGCACATCTAAAGATCCCTCTGTCAAGCTCCTGAAGTTTGCAGACGACACCACACTGATTGGCCTCATCCAGGACGGTGACGAGTCTGCTTACAGACAGGAGGTTAATGAGCTGTCTGTCTGGTGCAGTCTCAACAACCTGGAGCTTAACACGCTCAAAACTGTGGAGATGATCGTGGACTTCAGGAGAAACCCCCCTGCTCTCCCCCCACTCACCATCATGAACAGCACTGTGACTGCAGTGGAGTCATTCAGATTTCTGGGCACCACCATCTCCCAGGACCTGAAGTGGGATATTCACATAGACTCCATTGTGAAAAGGGCCCAGCAGAGGTTGTACTTTTTTCGCCAGCTGAGGAAGTTCAACCTGCCACAGGAGCTGCTGAAACTGTTCTACTTCTCCATCATTGAATCCATCCTCTGCACTTCAATAACTGTCTGGTTCAGCTCAGCTACCAAATCTGACCTCAGAAGACTACGGAGGGTAGTCCGGACTGCTGAGCGAATCATTGGTACAACCCTCCCCACTCTCCAAGAACTGTACTCATCCAGAGTGAGCAAAAGGGCTGGTAAAATTACTCTGGACCCCTCACATCCAGCACACAACCTCTTTGAACTGTTACCATCTGGTCGACGCTACAGAGCTCTGTGCACCAGAACGACCAGACACAGGAACAGTTTCTTCCCTCAGGCAATCCATCTCATGAACATTTGACACTAAACGTGGAACACACAACTCTATTATTTATTCACCACACTTGCTTACTTTTTTATTTATCTATTTTTTTTTCATTTTAAATTTGCACATATCAGACCTGCACACACATAATTGACTATATTATATATTGTGTTTTTGCTGCTTTGTACATTGCCTATTTGGTCATTTGTATATTATTCTTTTATTATCTGTGTCCTGTCCTGTTGCTGTCTTTCTGTTGCACTGTGGAGCATCTGTCACTACAACAAATTCCTTGTATGTGTAAACAAACTTGGCCAATAAAGCTCATTCTGATTCTGATTCTAATGTTATTTAATATGTAATATATGCATTATTAACCCAATTATTTTTTTCACCATTTTTCTCTGCATTGTTTACAGGTCGATGACTTGTAGGACCTCATGAAAAAGAATACAAAAATAAAGTTTGGTGTCAGAAAATGACTCCGAGCACTATAATTTATTGTATGTAAATATAGAATTAATGTTCATCCCATAACTCAATACTAAAGAATGTGATAAATCCTTAATAATTAGGAAAATAATAAATGACTATGAAAATATTTAAGTAACTGAACAATTTCTATTTACTAATACAATTAATAATAAACCAGACTTAATGCATTAAATCATAACCTAGTATGTGTAATATTTTATATAATAATGCATTCAGTCATAGCGTAATATTTTATAGTTGAAAAATAGTGTAAGTTGCAATCTATCAGCAATTGAATTCAGGTTAGGTAATCTTATCTAATCAGGTTAGATAATCATCCAAACAGCAGGTGGCACTGTCTGAAAAAACGATAGGTCTGGGAGTGCAGGTCTGAGCGTGCAGCTGGGCCTCCAGTATAGAAAAGATTTATACCTGATAACAAATAATCTCCAATTCCAAAAGCTTATGTAATCAGGGCGTTTTTTTTCAGCCTCGTTTGTGATGTTTAGCTGTAACTTATTTACTTGGGAAAACGTTAAATGTCATTATGAAATATCCACAAGTAGGCTAACGTTAAATGGAAAAGTTAGCCAGCGTGAACATCATAAGTGACATTAAACTTTCCTTTTATTAATATCCGTCGTCACAATATTTCAAATATTCGAAAGAGATCGATTATTGTTGGATACGTAACTTATTGCCTATAATTCTGTCGTCTATTCAGAATTAATTTACGTTATGCTTCGTGTTAAATCTGTACGGGACGCTAATTTACTAATTATTTTAACATGTTTGACGGTCAAATAAATTGAGCAGAACACATCAGCATTGGTTGTAAAGTTATTTAGTGTGATATTAATTGGAAATTGTAAAAGTTTTGGTAGGGGACCATGTAAAAAGTCCAGACATTTTGTTAAAACGAACATTTCGTTCATCTTCTGTCATGAAAACAATTAAAATATTTCACATGCAAACTACATTTAAGTTAATTCCTAATGACGTCCATTTGAAGTAATAAATGATGATTCGTATCATATTTCAGATCATGTTTTACAGAAATATCCTATTATTTTCTATAACTGTGTAATAAAGTGCAAATGCTATCATCATAATAATTAGGCTATTATTAGTAGCAGTGATACACGTTAACATTTTAAATAAAATGTTTGTAATAACTGTTATTTCAAATAAAGTAATTGTTTTTAAGAAATACAATGGAATATAAATATGGAATAGATATTTACTGCCAATAGTTTAGCAGCTCCTCAGGATAACAATAAATAGTGTAAACTTTAAAGTTTTCCTGGCTATTCTAGTCCTTTTCTATTGCATTTAGGTTTAAGAGAGCCAGGGTCCCGCTATTGCTCAAGTAGGTCACTAAATAAGTGACACTTTAGTTTATAGAAGCTGTTTCTTTTATTTCTGTTCTTTACTACTGCATACAAATTTCCTGTATATTGTGGTTATATTCTAATAAAGAGACTGAGAAATAATTATATATGGTCATTAAACCACTGTAAAACAAAAAACAACGTCAGTACTTAAAACTTGGTACTGTATTATGTTTGGCCACAGACATCTTTATCAAATTGTAGTACATAAACCTTTTTGGTAACAGAAGTTTGTTCATCATCATACACCAGTCGATTACATGTGTCCATGTGGGCATTCTTTTAGGATGAATGCATCTGTTATACTACATAACTCACATGTGTCATTCTCAGTAGGTATTTGTTAAGAACTCTACTGTACTGTAGCATTATACAGCTACAGTTTTCTTTAAAAGCTTTGCAAGTTAGGTCAGTGTGGTGACAATATTTTAGGAGGCTGTGACTCTCGTCAACATAGACAAAATATTTCTTATCCCCTTAACACAGCATGTAGTACTCTAATTATCGTTTATGTTTCTTTTTTCAGATGCCTACTCTAAAGGACTGCTACATATGCAGGAAAAAAATTGGGAGTAGCAAGCAAACCGTGTCTACACTGCAGTGCCAAGCAGCCATATAAGCAAACGCTTGAGGAAAAAAAGAAACTGCTTTCCCAAGAATGGAAAGAAAAAAACAGCAGTGTGAACAAAGTGTATGATGCAACCAATCTACTGGTATGTTTATCTTTCAGACCTTCATTGTAAAATATTAAGTAAACAGTCCTTGTTTTTTACTTTTATATATGCATTTCTATATTCGTGATTAATGGCATCCAAAATAAACGTTTTTGTTTACATAATATGTGTGTATACTGTGTATATTAATTATGTACATATAAGTACACACACATGCATGTATATATTTAAGAAAAATATGTTATGTTTATATATTAAATATGTTAATGTATAATATATGTATAATATAAATGTATATACATGTAAATATTTTCAATATACTTGCATGTGTGTGTATTTATATATACATAATAAATATACACAGTTCACACACACATATATTATGCAAACAAAACTTTTATTTTGGATGCGATTAATCATGATTAATCATTTGACTGCACTAATTTATACATTTCAACAACTCATTCTTCAGCGTGTACATTGACTGAAGCATTACATCGGTGTATTTTCCACTGACTGTGCTCAGGTCTGATAAAGAACTGCTTGTTGTTGTGCTTATCATTAGAAAGTAAAATAAAAATCATATAGAACAGGGGTGTCCAAACTCGGTCCTGGAGGGCCACTGTCCTGCAGAGTTTAGCTCCAACTTACCTCAACCTTAGTATGCCCGTGTGTGTGTGTGTGTGTGTGTGTGTGTGTACATACTGTATACATCAGTGAAAATCAGTATGTTTGGTAGATGTAAATGTAATAACTCCACTGTTTACCTTCAGTTTATACAAAAGAAAAAGTTCAGCTTCTGCACATCGGTTCAAAATATGAGCCAAATGCGTTTCGAGCCTTTAGTTAAGAAAATTAGAAAATTAGATTTAAACTTAATGAAGCTATCGACAAATTCATATTACACCATAAATTTACATAAATCCTAATTAAACATACTAATCATTGACGTCATTGTGATGTCACAAATACTGATGTTCAGAATAAATGTCAACCCAGATTCACATCAGTCAGTCATATGTAATTTCCACATGTATTCTTATTCCACCTTTACACTACAGTTAACAGATGCATCTGATTATTATGAATCTAATAATATCTGAAACTGATCAAATCATGCAAACATGTAATATGGATCTAAAATAAACTGCATATGTCAGTATACTGGACATTGAATGTTTACTCAAAATTGTTACATTAAAATCTACAAAGTTTACACAATAAGTTGTTTTCTCAAATATTATAACCGTAAGACAAAAATATTCAGGTAAAACATGGCATAATAAAATCTTACTTTTCAGACAGTTTGAGAGATGAGGAAACTATATCAGTTTCACTGATGATTGACCACCAACATAAAACCCAGGATAGAGCGTCTGAGTGAATGTGGTCTGGACTGAGTGGATGAGGTTCATTGTGTCAGAGACGCTGTAGAAGGACAGAGTTCCTGCTCTGAGATCCACATACACTCCTATTCTCCTGCAGCTGGAGGGAACAGGGAGTTCAGTCTCTTTATTATTGTGACAGAATGAGAAACTGGAGGAAGAGCAGAACAAACTCCAGGACTGATCATTATATCCAAACAAACACTCATAACCATATCCCTTCCTGCTGATGCTCTTATATGACACTGATATACGCACTTTACTCCCACTCCACTCAATCTCCCAGTAACAGCGTCCACTCACACTCTCTCTACACAACACCTGAAGATAATTAAATCTGTCTGGATGATCAGGATACAGCTGAGGTGTGTTAGTGTCAGTCACCACTCTGTTCCCTTCAGACAGACGGAGGTGTTCATTTGCAGTGTTTGGATCCAGAGTGAACTGATGGGAATCTGATGAAGAAAAACACAAAAAACTAACTGTAATCAGTGGTTGTTAAAGTTAAACTGTAAAAAACTCTTTGCTCAGAATGAAAAAGTGATTTTTTTGAAAATGGATTAATTTTATTTGGTTATGCTTTTCTTTTCTTGTACATGAACACAAATGCTCACACATTCACATGCAGGTCTACAATTCACACACAAGCACAGAAAGCTGCAGATATCTGGACAGAACAGACAAACAAGTCAAGCTGCATTTTCAGAAAAGTACTGGATTTGTTGTATTGTTGCTATGATGATCAGTCAGTATTAAAGTATGAATGAACTATTGGGCAGCACGGGGCACAAAGTAACACAGGGTCAGCCTCAGAAGTCACTCCCACGGAAACTTTTCTGGAAACACTTCAGGAATGTCGAAGGTTGTATCCGAAATCGCCCCCTATTCCCTCATTCACTATTCCCTACATTAGTCCACTCATATAGTTCACTTGAAGGAGTGAATGAAAACGAGTGAGTGAATTCGGACACTGAGTGCACCGGAAGGACTGCCGTTTTTGCATATTATGTATATTACATTATTATGCACATTATGTATAAACCCTAATAGTCAATTTACAACTAATTGTTTTATTACGCCGTGGACGAGCGCTTCTAAAATCAATGAATGGATGATTCAGCTGCGGGCGCCATCTTCTGGCGAGACGCGGGAATTCATTCGGCGCGCGACTCTCGCAGTGCATTCTGGGGATTCTCTAGCCGTTGAGTGTACATCGTTTGAACACTCGTTTTTGCGGTGCATTGTGGGATTGAATGAGTGCACTCGAGAACATCCACTATGGTTTCGAACACCACTTAAAATGTCCGTCTATATAGGGGGCGATTTCGGATACAGCCGAAGTCGTCATATGACTGGTTGAATTAAACCGGATTTCCGGGAGACGCGAGTGTCACATTTATTTTCGGTCCGGTGGCGCCAAACTCATTCACGAAAGAAGAAAGCTGGCTACGCGAGACTAGGGCTGTATCCGAAATCGCCCCCTATAGTCTTTTGAAGATATCGCTGAACATTTATTTTAGTAACATGATATTTCTGGCTTAAGAAAATTTCTCATCTCAGTTTTTATTAATTTAAAATGAGACAAATCAGCTATTATTTTAATCTCAAATCTGTTATTTATCAGTTTAATGCTTGGATAACTAGCAGAAGACACTAACCGGTTTTAAACTCCAGCTGTTCAGATACAATCTGTCCTGCCGTGCTATTCTGTGACATTAGCGATGTAAGATTACTTTAATACATTCTAATGAGAAACAGGTCAATAAAGACTGACAATCAATGTTTAACGTTCAGAAATTATTATTTCAAGACATGTAAAGCACTTTGGCTCGTTTATATGGGCCGTCCCAGGCATGGCTGCAATATGTTCAGTCAAACTCAAAAATCAGATTACTTTTCATTCTTAAAAACACCATTATTTTATTTTAAATAAATAATGATTTTATTTTATTGACAAAATATTTTAGTTGGTCTTGTATATTTTTTTCATAAGATCAGAACATATTAAGCTGTCAAACGTACCCCTCAGATGTTACAATGTACCCCACCTACGGGGCATGTTGTCACATTTCACTGCTGGTTATATTCTGTATAATTGTGTATGTGACCAATAAAAAAAAATCTTGAATCTTGATTTCACTTCCTATTTTTGATGTTAAAAATAAAGAAAAACGTCTACACTGTAATTATGAAACAAAGCGTCATATTTGTACTAGACAAGTGTGAGATTACTGTGGATAATTAAATATACTCTGAACCCCATGTGAATTTACACAGTTTGAGAAAGTTAAAAAGTGTTACTCTGTGCCCCGCTCTCCTCTATTGGACATCAATTTATTATCACGTTATTTATTTGTATGTTGGTTTGTACTGATTTTAAGAAAGTAACTTAAAATTAAATGAGTGTTAATCAGTATTGCAGTACATTATGAAACAGTATGCAATAATAACGTACTGAGTGTAAATTATAAATTATAATCACATCAAAAATGGCCCGGGATTTACCACCAATGCCACGTGAGCTGTTGTCAGAAGATCATGTTTTGTAATGTTGTCCAGCTCAACCAAACGTTGGCTGGCGGAGTTACTGTAAATAGCCTCCAAGAAGGCAGAGTAAGCTGTAAGTAAGTTGATTAGAACCTTAGGGAAGTAATTAGTAAAATGCAATATTCTGTAATAAATTTGCCTAAACTGCACGATTAATAAAAACACTGATAATGTTTTCTGTCACTTTAAACTAAACGTACTAGATGAAGTATCTCAGTGTGTGTTATTGTGTTTGTTAGTGACTTACATTGTAGGAAGTCCTCTCTGGTCCTGGGAACAATGTTACTGTGAGTGACTGAGAAAATAACAGATATAAACACAGAGAGAAAACCATGCCTGTATCCATTCCTCAGACATTTCTAACATTGTCATGATAATATTAGATGGTGTTTGTCTCATTACAGACAGCAGATGAATCTCTAATATTTTACCAGATATCTTTTTCATCTCCTCTTTGCAGAAATCCTCCAGTTTGTGTCTCAGCTGACGGACAGATTCTCTCACAGCATCAAAAGAAGAGAGGAAACTGACAGAGATGTTTTCTGTAGATTCAGGAGGAGCTGAGAGAGACTGAAGACTCTACAGGAATAACAATCAATAAACCATAAAAAAAGAAGTTATAAAATAATAGTGAGTACAAAATAAAATTATATTTTAGTTAGATTTTTTAGTTTGTTTTGTTTTTAATATTTTGTATTTTCAGGTTAGGTTAAAGTTTATAAATTATATTTATGCAGTAATTATAATTAATTTATTACCTCTTAACCGCTGTTTGAGCAAAGACCTGAAAATTAAATTTCTACCTGAAACTAATAAAGACACTTGGCTTTTAATTTTAACTTTTTAATTTTTTTATTTTTTGGTGTGTGTTCATGTAGCAAGAGCCAAAACCTTTACCAAGCTTCGTCCCATTCCAATAAAGTAAAATAATAAGAATAAACAAACAAAATATAAACATTATTGGACAAAATGATCTGAGAGTACCAGAGGGTTAAACATGCTTAAGACTATGATTTTAATGCTTAATTGGGCAAATAAAAGAGTCATATAATGCGTATTGGTCTCTATTATTAGCATGTTTCATCAGGTCACCTCACTGCTGCAGAGTACCTGACTGAAACCAGTTTTACAGTAAAAACAACATCACGAGACAATATTCCTGACTACATTCCCAGCAGCAGAATGATTCTTATTCAATCAGTCAATCAGTGTGCTTCAGATAATAAATGTCAGTTAATTAAAGACTCAGTAACAGCAGATCTTGCTAAAGTCTACTCTGTTTTTTTTCTAGATCTCTGTTACCTGCAGGAAATGGATGTGATGGTCTGTGTGTGAAAGCTGCTCCAGCTCAGTGTTTCTCTTCTTCAGATCATCAATCTCCTGCTCCAGTCGCTCCATTTGTCCTTCAGCTCGACTCACTGCAGTCTTTTCCTGATCTCTGATCCGCTGTGTCACCTCAGAGCGGCTTCTCTCAATGGAGCGGATGAGCTCAGTAAAGATCCTCTCACTGTCCTCCACTGCTGTCTGTGCAGAGCGCTGTTAGACACACATCACAATCAGCTCTTACTGCTTCCTCACAGCCTGAGAGCCACAGCGGCTTCAGTGGGACTGAAAGAGGAGAGTCAAACTGAGTCTCAAACTTCTCTTCTTCTCCAAACTCACCTTATGAGACTCCACAGCCGCTCTCAGCTGCTCAAGATCTTTCTGTCTCTGCTGGATTCTCTGCTGGATTTCACTCTGTGTCTCCTTCAAGTGTTTCTGGAGGAGAAATTAAAAACAAACCCAAGACTTATTACATAAAACTATCACAAATTCATCATGTAAAAAGGTGCCTGTTTTCTTCATTACAGCGTTTCTCAAGAGTTGTGAGATCATTATATGAATTTAGGTTAGACATGAAGTCCTTTCACATGAAGGGGACATATATGATTATTACTGAGCAGAGAACTTGAGGAATGTTACAAAAATGATCAAAGTTCAACTCCTGCTCAAATACAGAGCTGTCGTGTAGTAACACCCAATGGGAGAGTAGATCACATGATGCACCCATGATACAGCTGGATACTGCAGTGAGGAGAAACACTTGAAGTGTCAGCATTCATTTCAGTTCATACCTCTTTCTCTTTTCTCTCTGCTGCAGTTGATACAGTCTCATGGTTTTTATGTTCATCTGTCATACAAAGTACACAAACACATTGCTGGTCAGTACGACAGAAAACCTCCAGAAGCTTATCATGTTGATGGCAGATCATCTGCTGCAGTCGTCCAGTGGCATCAGTCACTTTGTGTCTCTTTCCTGAGTGAAACTCCTCATGACGCTCAAAATGAGTTTGACAGTAAGACTCCAGACACACCAGACAGGACTTGACAGCTTTGTGTTTTCTTCCAGTACAGATGTCACACTCCACGTCTCCAGGTCCAGCAGGAACAGCAGCTGTTAGTTTGGTCTTCTTCAGTTTCTCCACCACTTCAGCCAGCATGGTGTTTTTACCTAAAGCAGGTCTTGGACTGAAGGTCTGTCTGCACTGAGGGCAGCTGTAGACTCTCTTCTGATCCTCTTGATCCCAGCAGTCTGTAATGCAGCTCATACAGTAACTGTGTCCACAGGGAATGGTCACTGGATCCTTCAGGAGATCCAGACACACTGGACACAAGAACTGCTCCACTGAAAAAACACCGGCTTCAGCCATTTCACCGTCTACAGCAAAACAGACACACAAACAACAGCTCAACAGCAGATCAGCTTCAGTTTCTTTTAACTGAGTTTCCTGGTTCTGTGTTTGAGAGACGTGTGCAAAACAAGTTTGTCTGTAAGTCTGTAAACTCTCATACTGAAATGTCCACTAGATGTCAGTCTCACACAGAAACTCAGAGTTAGTGAGAACACAAAGTTGGATAAACAACTTTACAAAATAAAAACACTAATACTGCTTCCAGATTTCTCAGGATTATTAGAAAGCTAAAGGCAGGAGAGTTTGATCAGGTTTGGAGCTAAACTCTGCGTGACAGTGGCTCTCTAAGACCAGAGCTGCTCTGACATTCAGAAAAGCCTCATGTTAAATAATTAGTAACACTTTAAAACACTGGTCCATTGTTAAAGAATAACTACACAGGAACAAATGAGTAACACACTAACTAACAGGAAACTCATGATGAATGAATTAGTGAGTAGTTCACAAGGTGGCTCTGACTGTTGTGATATTAGCAGGGCTGGGGAGTAACGAAATACATGTAAAGTCGTTACGTATTTAAAATATAAAATACCAGTAACTGTATTTCGTTACAGTTACATTTTAAATTTGTGGTAATCAAATTACAGAATGTGTGTGTGTGTTATTTACGAGCATGTTTAGCGCCATTATCGTGTTAGATTTAATATTAGAGAAGATGTATTACGCACTTCTAGCTTTCCACTTAACTTCAGAGATTCCTTTACATCTACACACACAATACTGTTGACAAACTTTGGAATAAACACTAGCACTAATGTGTAATGTTTCAGTAAAGAGAGAGTTTTGTGACAAACTGAGTTTTATTCTATTTTCAGGAGGAACAGAAAAAGCATCAACACAGATCCTCTTCTGATTCCTGATCTACACACTCTCCTGGCAAGACTGTATCAATAATGTCAATTTTAAAAGATCAATATTTTTGTCACTCATTTCAGAAAGTGAAACCCATATATTATCTAGATTCATTACACATAGGGAAATATTTCTTGAAATGTTGATGATTATGGCTCACAGATAATGAAGCGCCAGCCCCTGCAGGATAAACACAGTAACACACCAGCACTGGATCCAGTGTGAAATAATGACAAACAGCCCATGGTGAAGAGTTTCCCGTTTATTTTAGTATAGCTAACCTTTCACAATGTCATGCCATAATACACATTCATAATGACTTATACAGCATTTTCAATTTTAAGTACCTACACAATATTACTTGCAAAATATCCGTTTAAGTTGTATTAAATGTGTGTTTGCCAATATTATAATTTCAAGCAAGTACTGAAACAAAATGTAAGAAGTGAGAGAAGTGTTTAGATTATAATGGGTAGTTAAAGGTTGGTTAGTTAGTAGCGCGCGGCTGCAGCATCATCTGAACAAACTGATCAAAACACATCAACATCAGCAGATCATATTCATTATGATTTCTGATTTCATCCCTCTTTTAAACGTGCATTAATAACCCATCACGGTTTCCTTGCATAAAACAATTAATTTACAAATAATCAAATACATTAGAAAATATCTTTAATATTTTACCATGTTATTAATAATATAAAAATATTATAGGTTTTATTAAGCGATTGCCTTCTCAATCTTCTAATTTCAAGCAATTACTAAAAACATAGTGATGTGTATAAAGTCTGGTTAGTACAGTAAGAAATATTACCTGATCTCACCAACGCCTTGAAGAAACCGAGACGAGCACGAATAATCCCCCTCTGGAGGCTTTACACTGCTGTAACATATTCAACACAAACAAACAAACAGAGAGACAGATGACAAAGTTTCTTCTTTTGTTTATTAGCAAACCAGCTTTTAGGTGCATTATTATTTTGTATATATTATGTCTTTGTTGCACGTTGAAATGACGTCTCCTGAGGAGCCAGAATGAAAGTTTATATGACGTCTTCTGAGCGTCCAATATTGATGTCAGGACGCCTCTAGAAGGTTCAAATTTAGTTCAGATGTGCTCATTGTGGACTTATTTTCAACGTCTTATAAGATCAACTGCAGTCTCATTAGACATCATTTATACTGTTTCTGGACAAAATAAACGGCTGCCTTCAGTTGCAAATGAACTCAGAGACACAGTGTTTGTATGAAAATGGCTCATTATGGCTTCTGTGATGAACATATGATCAGAAAATACTGCCAGACTGTCTTTAGTGAATCGTTTCAAAGAGTGTTTTCTAAATTATTTTTCATTTTTAAAAGAAAAACAAATCACAAAGTTGCAAACTATATTGAGAAATGTCCAATATTTTGGCAACACTAATGCAAAACAATTGTGAACCAGATATAAATAAATGTCCTGTCTTGCTCACTTTCCTGCGAACAGCCGCACATTAATCGTGGGACTAATGAAATTCAATAATAACAGCAATCACATTTAACACATTTAAAAACCTGACAGATTAATCACAAGATGTAGGCAAAACCTTTGTGTTTTTATCTCATATTTGACATATTTTACTGTGAGACACAGACATCTTTGAAGGTGATGGTGAATAGTGCTGAAGGTGAAACCTGTGCAAATAAAACATATGGAAAATAGAGAAATAAATAGAAAATATAGCAATTTCCATCACATTCTCCCCCTTCTCTGATCACATCAGTTGAGTTGTATTCATAACATGCCATCGCTCTCATAGAGCAAGAAAGCTTTGAGCTGTGAGACACAGACATCTCTAACACATGTAGCAAGCTCAGCGGAAGTTAAATCTTCTACTCAAAATACATTTTATATCTTTCAGAATCATCATCCATTGAATTTTCATCATATTTAGACTGTAGGACCATGTCTTTGTTGGATACATATCTGGATAATCATCATTATCTTTCACTGTAACCCATTTATGTCATTTGATCAGTAGTTTCAGTGTTGTTTCATAACTACTGGCCAAATTCAAAAACGAAACTAAAATTAAAACATCTTTGAGAGCAGTGGCCCCTGGTGTTTCGGGGGCCGTACGCAGCTTGTGTATTCTGCTCAAAGGGAGGATCGGCTCTGTGTATTTTCATTAGTGTATTTGTGTATCTACAGCTGAATGTTTTATAATCAATAGAGAACAAACCTATAGAAGTGATGTTGATATTTACTTTTTTTTTAAAAATGCATTACCAGAAAAAAATGCAGTGCTACAATCTTCTGAGAGTTGTGATGATAGAAATACAATTTTGTACAGACGCTCAGTCCACTCTCTAGCGTACTCAAATGAACACACTTCCAAAGAATTACAGCAATAATGAACAGCATAGAGAAAAGATGTGGACACACATGCAAATTAGGAAGAAAGGAGCATTTACATTTTTAGACAGAAATAAACAAATGATGTATTGTGCTGAAGAAGGGATGAGTGCAGATATAATAATCAGATAGTATCAAGCTGCAGACAGAAACATCTGACTCAGGACAGAAAATAGTTTAATACTGTATATAGGGATTTTTACATTTTGCTTGAATCTATATTTTCCTTCTTTAGAAATGGACCAAACTCTACATTTCATTCTTCTTCTCATTGGTTAGTGTGTTTATGGTTTATGGTTTCATTAGGATTGACCCTGTTATGATCAAACCCTCTCTTTCACAGCTCTCTTCTCCGTATCTGAATGTGTTCAGCGTCAGTATCACTTTATAAATGAGATGAAGACCTGGCCTGAAGCTCAGAGATACTGCAGAGAGAATTACACAGATCTGGCTACCGCTGACAACATGAACGACGTGAACGAGCTGAAGAAGAGTGTGAAAGATGGTGGTGTTCAGCATGTCTGGATTGGGCTGCAGAAGACGGGTCGTGATGAATGGCAGTGGTCTTCAGGTGAACCTGCGCTCTATCTGAACTGGGCTTCTGGACAACCCGAAGGCAAAGATGATTGTGCAATGATGTTGAATGGAAAATGGGAGGATTTGCCATGTAGTCATAATCGTCACTTCATCTGCAACAACAGTGAGTGCAGCTATTTAACATTACAACCATTCATTGATAGATTTTCCATTTACTAAATTTGATAATAAGCACTATTTTTAATTTGATATTGTATATAGAAAAGACTGTGGATATTTATCATACTTTCAATGTTGATAGACAATATTTTCCAGAAAAAAAAATGTCTAGTCCATGTAGGAATGAAAGTGCATTAAAAACTATTAAACACTGTGTGCGACTATAATGGTTTAAAATGACAAATATACAGTCCAGTAAAATGTTTCTGTGGACTAGTTAATTAACATTTAGCTGCAGTGTAACATCTTCCTCTGTTTGACGTTTCTTTCGTCTGGTTCTTTGTGTCTGAATCACGTATTCCTGAGAGGAAATATAATGCACAAATACACAGCACTTCAAAATCATCATGATGTTCACTAATGTTAAATCATTAAAATGATCCTGAAGATATGGTGAATATTCAATATATCAGCAGCTTTAGAAAGAAAAGGTTTTGAATGACATGTTTCTGATGTCTCCACCACTGTTCCTGTTCACATTTAATCCATAAAGCAGCATAAGAATAATGAACAAACTGATTCATATATGTGTTTCCATTTGTTTTTCTTACAGCGAACACAGGACTCGTTTTTGTCAATCAGATGAAGAATTGGAGAGATGCTCAGATATACTGCAGACAGACTCACACTGATCTGGTCAGTGTAAGAAACGAGAATGAGAATCAACAGGTTCAGAATATCATTAGTGATAATCATTCATCTGGATCACATGTCTGGATCGGTCTGTTCAGAGACTCATGGCAGTGGTCAGATCAGAGTAACTCCTCATTCACATACTGGAAGTCTGCTGAACCAAATGGTAGAAGTGATGAGAAGTGTACAGTGACAGAACCAAACTCTCAGGGAGAATGGTTAGACATGACTTGCACCAAGACATATCCTTTTGTGTGTCATGAAGGTGAGCAGATCCTCACAAAACACACACAATTCATCATCACCTCCAGTTATCTTCAAGTTTACGCTACATATCTGACATGATCAATTCCACAGTGTTTGTTCTGCATGTTTTGTTTTGTGGATCATTCTCTCTCTAGTTTCTGCTTGTGCTTGGTTTGGTTTCCAGATAAACTGATTGTGATCAGAGAGAATCTGACGTGGTCTGAAGCTCTGAGATACTGCAGACAGAAACATGTGGATCTGGTCTCGGTTCATTCAGAAGAGATTCAGCATGAGGTGATGAACGTGGTTAAACGGGCGTCTACTGCGGCGATGTGGTTGGGTTTACGTCACTCCTGCACTGTGGGCATCTGGTTCTGGGTGAGTGGAGAGACGGTGTGCTATCAGAACTGGGCTCCAGGGAACGGCACATCAGAGGAAGACTGTGAACACACAGTGAGATCTGGAGCAGTTCAGTCTGCAGGAGATCAGCGCTGGATCAGCCGTCCTGAAACTGATGAACTCAACTTCATCTGCAGCAGATATTAAGCGTGAATGGATGCACTTTCATGTAAGATCGTGTTCACTTTATCTTCATTTCCAAGTATCACTTGATTTGGAAATTATAATATATAATCATTTCAACATCAGTAGGCAGTTGTACCTGATGGTTGTGATGGCTGCTTGCGAAACACTACACTGCAAAGCTTCAAAACTTTTGCAAACCATATGTTTTGAACCAGTTATTAGAAGCACATCTCAAATTGTCAAAGTCCCGTGATTTCAGTAAACAAAGTTTCAATGCATTGTATTTGTTTCAAAATGGATACAGTTTCAGTGGCTTTCCGCTTTGAGAATATGAACCAGTGTCTATATGATTTTTACCTGATTTCGGATCAGATTTAAAACTTTGAAGACATTTTTAATGACACTGTATAATCACTGCCTAATGGTTAAAAAAGTAGAAATTTGTTTACTTCAAGCTGTGAATTGTGCTAATTGTTCTTCGGAGGGTGTATTCTCCTCCAGACGGATGATTTTTTGTTGATTCATCAGTGATTCCTGCGACTCATTTTTTCAACAGCTTAAGAGCGTTTTTGGCCAGAATTGCTGTTAATGCATCATGTTTTTCTTTTACGAACTCGTTCAACTTGTCATTTACTACGTTACTTACATGCTATTCTTTCTTTGTGTGGTTTACTTCAACATGACTAATTCTGTGAGGGGTCAAAAGGCACCACATATGTAGTTAAACTGTTTTTATCATGACATAATTAATGTAACTGAAGAATGCTGTATGTATATTGTATTTTAAGGACCTCTGCATGTGTTTTTGTGCTACTTCTCTCTCTCTCTTACATTAAGTTTGATGTAATAATCATGTCTTTATATTAGAAATGACATCACAGGTGACGAATGGATACTTTCAAAGACAATGGTGTGTTGTACTTCTGTGAATGCTGATGATTTATATTGAAATGTCAATATTGTATTCTAACATAATTAGCTAACCATATATTAGAGTTTTTCTCAATCGATTTGACCCATTTCTCCAAACTGAGGTCACTGTTCTCAAAACACTGTGATCTGAACACTTTGTAATTGTCCTAAACAGAGTTTCCATTCATTTCATACAAATCATGCAAATCATTTTCTCAAAACAATGTGCACAAAACTCTCAAATGTTTTCTCAATAGTTAATACAACCAAGTTTTTCTAAAAATAAAATGACATGAATAGACATCAAAAAGGCAAAAACAATGTGATTTTTTTAGGTTTCAGGATTTTTTTCTTCTAAACTTTGTTTAAGGATGATTCTCAACTATAAAATATATAAAATTATTTGATATACCATTTTGTTTTATGCAATATGTGTGTAAAAATGTCCATAAACTGGTTTTCCCATTAAACACAGTGTATCTATACTGTATCTAATTTGCATATTAATGGGTAGCTGTTGGGACAGCATGTTGAAAAAAGAATTGTCATAATGGGAGTAATAATTGGCCAGATTTTCATAATAATATCTAATATTTCATAACAAAATAGATATACAATTTATTTTCCTATTCAATTGTTATGCCTCCCAAAATGCATAATAAACATGATTTTAGTCCAGGTGTCCTCTACAGTGGACATGTATGAAATGAAGTCATATCTGAATTTGAAAACCCATAACATTTTCCTGAGATGTTGCTTTATGACCAATAATTTGAAAAGTATTCAGTTTTAAATGACAATTACAAAATATAATCATATTTCCATAAGGATGTAAAATTTGTCACTAAATTAAATTTAGCCATCTTTAAAGATCTATGAGAGGCAGTGGTCCTGGTGAAACATCATTTAGTATCTCTATAAAGCCCTGAATGTACAGGACATCCAGACTTACAACCGTGACATGTGAGGTCTCAGAGAAATTCACTGAAATAGAAAGTCCACTACAGAGGCACAAACTCCAGAGCTGGGTCTCAGGAGGATATGTGACTGAGCTCTGGACTTGATCTCTGTGAGTAACATTGCATCTCCACTCTCTGTTGTCTTCTTCATTCAGGAGCAGGGCTTGAAAACGGTTCCTGCGTTCCTCTGTATTAGTACCGGTCCGAAATCGGTTCGAGTAGAAAGAATAAACAGTAAGGTTAATACTGTTATTTTTAAAATTGTCTTTGCCTGTAATAATAATAAAAATAATAATAATAAAGTACAGTGTTTTCTTTACACAAAAAGAAAGAAAAAAAAATACAGAAAGAGATGGTATCTTAACCCGGTGCGCTTCACAGCCAATACAGCATCATCTTTTCTAGATTTTTACATTTTATTAGGCTATTATTCAGAAATGATGAAGGCTAAAATGCTGGTAAATCAAAAATGTTTCCAAACATTATAAACACAGTTATTAGTTTCTCTCCACAACAAATCCTCTAAACTTAAGGATAGCCAAGGCTATAAAAACGTCATTCCAAAAACAAATTAAAGGTGAAACTGATGCCTACCTCTGTCACTCGGCACGGATCCAAATGCTTCCATATTCTCGACGCATAGCCTATTAAAATATTATTTATTGGCTTTTACTTTCATCGACGTAAAACATCATCCTTAACATCCGCTATATATCACGCTGAACGCAACAGATTGGACAACGGAGCTCTGTAACTTTTTACACGTTTCTAACTGTATTTTATTTTGATAATGAACTGGCTGCAATGTCGCAAAAATACGTGTCTTTGTGCGCGCGAGGTGCCGGCGCGATATGGTTGATTATACAGATACAAGACATCATTCAAAACTGTCAAGCTATTGCAAAACTAATAAAACTGTAAAGGTTTAGCAAAATAAAGAAAACTACTTTCTGCGTCTCCTTTTCCTTTCCGAGAACTTTGAAATGCGTCAAAATGAACCGTATAGGCCTTTTTTTGTTTCTTTTGTCAATCTGTCAATGATTTACGTGAAATATATTTAGTGTATAGAATATTCTTTTTTATGTAATATAGTTTTGTGTTTTCTCCGTTCAAAGAAGCGATGTTGAATGCATTTACTGCTGTCGGATAAACTCTAACGCCGGTGTTCTGATGATTTGTGCTACCCTGTCAGATTTTGCTACCTCCCATTAAAACAGATGGTAGCAGAATTCATTGCCATTGCGACTAGAGTTCACAGCTGAGCGCGAGCGGGCATTTCACTCGCTGGATGCGTCAGCATCACATCTGCATAGTCTGTACTACTTGAATTCCTGATTGGTTGACAGCAAATTTCAAATATTAAATAGAACGATAAAATAGCGTTATTAACCGGTTAATGGCCATTTCAAATGTTCGATTCTGTTCGGAACTATAACATTTGATTTCGTTTCTGTTTCCGGTACTGTTCCAGTCAAAATTTAGTTCGTTTCCGGTTTTCGTTTTCGTTCCTTGAACCGGTTCAGAGCCCTGTTCGGGAGTGTTGTAGTCAGAGTGATGATACAGTGATCTGATGAGAATATATCTGATATCTGGAGTCTGATATCTTTTAACACCAGCCTGATTCACCCAGAACAGCTCAATTCCCTCAGAACAGATCCAATCATCACAAGAGACTTCAGCAAGAGAATACAACTGACAGAAGAGAGTCACAGAGCGGCCTGCACTGATCTCAGTCTGTGAGGATGAGGATGATGAAGAGACTGAAACACAAAATAACACACACATCACACACTCTACAATCATCATCAGAGTTTAAATGAAGAACTTGCCCGTTTTACATTGACTACATAATCATAAACGTACCATGAAGAACATGCAGATAAAAACACGAGCATCAGTTCTGTGTTGTTTTTGTTGTCCTTTCAGACCCATCCATTGTTGGCAGATGTAAGACCCACAATCTTCTTTTGTGATGTTCTTGATGTTCAGAGAGCAGTCATACATTCAGTGGCAGCTGATGAAATACTTGTAGGTGGGGCTGTGGCACAGCAAACAATTTCAAAATAACAATTCTTCACAATAAATCAAAGCAATATGATCTATTGCAATGCAGACAAAGTTAACGAACATCTGGTTACCTGTTTATTCATGAAATCATCTCCGATCAGTTATTTTACCAGTTTCAGTTAAATTTTGGATACTTCCATGACTGATACAAATCTGAGGATAACCATGTACAAGAAAATCAATGTGGTGAAAAAAACCTGCATGTTTTTTTTTACTTATTTGTACAGGAATTTTGCTCTTCTCTCCTTCTGATTGACAAACTTCTCAACTACTTTCTTATTGAACTCAGGAATGTCTTTGACCAGTTTCTTCTCAATAGAAAGCATTGCCAGAGCATTAAGGCGATCCTGGGTCATTGTATTTCTTTCATTGTAAGTAGAAAAGCACCTCTCTGACTCTGCTGTTGTCATAGGCGTGGAGATTATGATCTTGAGAAGACTGACAGTCTCTGTGAAAGTACTTTGAAGATTGTTCTCAATGAGAAACTGGTACAGAGGAACTGCACCACTGCCAACCCTAAACTCAGGCTTCTCATAGATGAGGGACAGTTCTGTTTTGAGCTTGGCCTTGTTCAGCACGGGGTATGCCTCCACGGTTGTTTCAAGTGCTGATTCAGGAAACGTCACACTGTGTTGTGGAAACAAATCTCCGTGCAGCAATGTTGCACTAACAAGGTGCTGGGTGAAGGAAAACCGCTCCTTGGAATGAATCAGGATGGTATCACATACCTGTAAAACATTATCAAAGTGACTCTGAGTGAACACAACATGCACATTATATTATTACTAATGTTTAAACTCCAGTATTCCTCATTGCACTTTACTTCTCCTGATCTTGAACTTGCTATTGGTTTCCTAAACAAAACAAGGTCTACAGTAGCATTTCAATAAATAAACCACATATTTTCTGCTACACTCTAAAAAATGCTGGGTTGTTTTTTCAACCCAAACGCTGGGTTGAGGCCGCTGGGTAGGACGTTGGGTTGTTTTAACCCAGTTTTGGATTGAAAATTGGTCTTGAACATAACCCAGCAGCGCTGGGTTGGGAACGCGGACGTGAAAGAGAGCACGCACGTCACGTTAACGTCGGACGACACCAGCGCGAGAAGCCGCCATTTTCTCCGCCTGAAAGAAGCGAGAAGCGAGTGAAAGACGTTATTAGTGGTGGAAATTTTCATTCTTTCCAGAGACTCGTTCGTTTTTCGTTCGTTCACCAAAATGATTCGTTCAGATTCGTTCACTAACTCGTTCAGTGACCATTTTTCCATATTACACAAATACGTCAGCATGTGCGGCAAAATGTGTTGTTCAACTTTACTTGTTACAAAATAAAAACCGATTTGGCTTCATTAAAAAGTGTGCCCTTCTCATTAAATTAATAAAATAAGTCTAAATAAGTGATCAAAGTCATTACTCTTTTTATCTTTTAAATTACACTCTTTTCGGATGACCAATGCACAAGTGTTTTTTTATTTGTTTGCATACTAGGCTAGTTAACATTTAATTGTTTAGGCAGAGATTTACACGTTCAAATCTGAGATTATGTTAAACGAGGAGTTATTCTGTATGTAAAATATGAATATAAACAAGCGTGCACAGTACGGATACCTGTGCTTTGCATCCGCTTTCTGCTGATTGATGAACTAGATTGACAGAATGGCCGACCTACCCGGTCAACGAACTGGGTATAGCTACCAGTTCGTTCAATTCGTTCACGAACGGGAGATCTCTCTCTCGTTCAGACTCAAAACAGAGCCATCTCGGTCAATGATGCTATTATATTCGTTCGTTCGATCCAACCAATTACATGCCCCTTCTAAACCTGAGCTGAAATGCTATTTGCTGACGTGAGTCACGTGACGCAAATGAGATGGGATGACGTGACGCAAATAATCAATACTGCCATATTTTTTTATGTTTCACAGGCTGTATCCGAAATCGCCCCCTATACCCTCAAATAGTGCACTATTTGAGGGGACAGCCATTTTAAGTGGTGTTCGAAACCTTAGTGGATGTTCTCGAGTGCACTCATTCAATCCCACAATGCACCGCAAAAACGAGTGTACAAGCGATGTACACTCAACGGCTAGAGAATCCCCAGAATGCACTGCGAGAGTCGCGCGCCGAATGAATTCCCGCGTCTCACCAGAAGATGGCGCCCGCAGCTGAATCATCCATTCATTGATTTTAGAAGCGCTCGTCCACGGCGGAATACAGTGGAATACAACAAAGGTACACAATTAATTGTAAATTGACTATTAGGGTTTATACATAATTTCCGTGACAGAGTTCTAGATAAATCCTTCAATCTTACTATTGGAGCTGCCTGTATCAAATGATTATTTAACAGGAAGCAAACTATGCAAAAGCGGCAGTCCTTCCGGTGCACTTAGTGTCCGAATTCACTCACTCGTTTTCATTCACTCCTTCAAGTGAACTATATGAGTGGACTAATGTAGGGAATAGTGAATGAGGGTATAGGGGGCGATTTCGGATACAGCCACAGTTTTTAAACAAACAAAAGTGCATGACAAGACTAACATAATGAAATATTTTTTTATTTAAAAGTATGTAACTGTTCAAACATAAAACAACAATAATATAAATAAATAAAACAAAATGATAAATAAAAAAAAATAAAACAATAATATAAAAAAATAAAACAAAGAACCAGTTGTTCGAACGACGAACGTAATAATGAGACGAGATGTATGTATGTAACAGTTCATTTGACTTTCAAACTCAAAGCAACTCAATGAAGGGCGTATTCGTTCACTAGATTCAACAAATCACATGCTCCGTCCTCGTATCATACTCGAAGGCTATTGGCTCGAGGTTTAGTCATTCTTTGACAGATGAAACGGTCCAGAGCTACGCATGCGCGCAATAGCGGCGCGCTGCGGTGGAGGGAGGAATTTCAGTGAACGAGAAATATGAGTCAATGGATTACGTGAACGAGAATGATTCGTTCACCTAAAAGATTCGTTCAAAAAGAACGATTCGTTCACGAACGTAACATCACTAGACGTTATGGTAAGTAAAGATTAAAAATGTAAAGTCATAATTCATAGTTTGTGTCCAGGAGCATTTTGAGGTTTCATGGAAGGCGGAAATAGTCCGAAAAGAGCTTATATTGAAAAATACGCGGTTGCGGTTTTCGCCTCAGAAACGGTCTTAACGGCCTTTTTTTTACTGAACGGAAGAGATACTTTTAATATAACGTCCGTGAGTGTCTTATGTCATATTTACATAAGATTTTACATTATCTGCACCTTTCGAGGTGTTAATAGACTGTTATTAACACATTTACATGTTAATTCGTTTTCTTATTTTTCGCGGTTAAACTGAATGTAGTTTCCTAAAGGAAACGGCGTTATGTAATAAAGACTATCTTAATTATTTTGAGGCTGATGAAGTGATAATTGTTATAAGTAATGTTTTTCATGTAATATTTCAGACTAGTTGAGCTTGTGTGTTAATGCCCGCGTCGGGAGTTAACGACACCGAGGCCTGCTCGTGTGAGGACGCCATATTCTCAGCTTCTTCAGAAGAGAGGGAAAGATAACTTCACAATCCTATGTTATCAACATTTTTGTTTTTGTTTTTTTAAACTAAGAGTAAAATAATGTTTGTTTGTTTTTTTGTAGATGTTGAAAGCCAGAGACATAGGAGAGCATCATTCTTTTGAGATTGATGTAAGTTATTTTTTAGAAAATAAATGTTTCTGTTGTCTCCTGCCTGTTTATTTCACATTTGGATGCAACAACAGTGTGTTTACGTGTTCATATTTTATGTAAACATTGATGTCTGTGTTTTTCATTGCAGAACTCAAACCAACTTTGGAGATGTCTGATTTGGAGAGTCATCATTCTTGGTCTTCCTTTCTTAAAGGAATAGTTCACACAAAAAATAATTTACTTGCCCTCATGTCATTCCAAACCTATAAGACTGTCTGTCTTTACAACACAAATGAATATATTTTAAATTTTCTCATAATTTTTGTTAATCCATTGAGAGTCTAGATAATCTGTATTTTCAAGATTCATAAATAGTTATTGTTGAAGTAATCCATTCCAATATTTATATATAAATAAACCTTAAATTATATGATAGCGAATGTCTGTTCAGAAGAAAATATTGGTCTCCCAGACTTGCAATGGAGGACAAAGCTTAAGAGAATATTAAATATATTTATTTGTGTTCCAAAAATTAGCAGAGTTTGTATGGGTCTGGAACAACATGGGGGAGAGTAAATTATGACCATTTTCATTTTTTGGTGAACTAACCCTTTAAAGAGCAGCCCTCCACGTACATGGAAGATTGTGAGGTATGTGAATGTCATGTCTGTTTTAATGTTTCAGTAAATAAGTAGCTTTCTGAAAGCAATATATTTAAACAATATTACATGCCCTCACACTAGTGCTGCCACTATAGCATTCGAGAGCGCTGTGGTAGACAGACATTAAACAACCACACAAAGCAGATTAAATTATAAAACAGACTATTTACCTATCCTTGCAGATGTGGATGCACTTCTATCTGAAAATGGATAGTTTAATTAAATGTTTTCTTTTTTCAAATGTTTTTCTCTTTTTAGGCCACTGATGGAGAACAGGCGGTGACTGGGATGAATGCTGGTCAAAGAGGAGAATGACATTTCCCCCAAACTGATGCAACAGTGGTATTAAAGGAGGACGCTGCCCTGGATGTTGTAAAAGATGTCACATGCTGTGCTGATGGGGCTTCTTCATGACTACATCAGTTATGCTAAAGAGATCATGAAAATTGACAGTGACGCATGATCTGAATTCATGGACTATGAAACAAACAATTTGAAAATGTTAAATGTGGTGTTTAGTAAAAGTGGAGTTTACACTCTGTCATTTATACACATGCTCCCATTCTTTCACACACATGCATCTGTTGAATGTTATAATATCAGTGTTAATGTTGTGGTTTATTTGTGTAATGTTGTACCAGAATAGTTTGTAAAGGACTTAACTATTAACTAATTGTACAATTATTGTATAATAGTGTTTTTGTATATTTTTATGTAATATATAAAATTTACCAAAAAAGTCCAATTTGATCAGAAGTTATATTCAACAAATGTTCAATGCTTCATTTATAAACTCTGTAGCTGTTAATGCCATACTTTTCTGCATTTCTTCTTACATGCATGTTACTTTTTGACTGTTTTCTCTTGTTTTTAATAAATATTTACCTTTTGAAAGTCATTCTTTGTGTGATTTTAAAATGAACAAGATTTGTAGGTTTAATTTGGGATAATTTTAGCCTAGCAATGTAGTAATTTTAAGCCATAAAAAAGCAACCCAGCATGCTGGGTTAAACATAATAACCCAACTTGCTGGGTTAAAATAACCCAGCGCTGGGTTGCCAAATAACCCAAATTGGGTTGTTTTTAACCCAGCAGTTTTTAGAGTGTACATGTAAGGATATTATGTACTCAATTATTTTCCCATTTGTATGGATGACAGAAACGTCATCATGCTACTTGTGACTGATCAGCACTTTTTTGGTACTGTACATGCCATGGCCCATCTGTTTTATAACTGTGATCTATATGTTTTATATACTGAGGCCAGCTACATAGCTTTCTTAGATTAGTCTTAAAAGTTAGCGATGCAATTCTTTTCTACCAGTACTGAGCCTGCTTTCAGTTCTTACCTTTATCAGTTTAATGTGAGGGGTATACGAGAACAGATTAAGAGGAAAGCTGTTTTTTTGTTTTGTAAATCTTTCAAGGCAGATTTTTATTTTTTATAAGAAACACATGCTTTAGCCTCAGATTTTAATTTCTGGAAAAATCAGTGGGGAGACAATATATGGATGTCTTATGGAAACAGTAAATCAGCGGGTGTTGCTATATTAAAGAGCTCCTTTCAGGGGAAAAGCCTAAAAAATGTAGTTCATGACTCAGGAAGATGGATCATTTTAGTTCTTGAATTTATGGAGGATATTTTTATTTTAGGTAATATATATGGCCATAATAACAGCCAAAGAAACACACTTCTTTTTGCTGAATTTGAAGAAAAAAGAAATGCCTTGTTAAATTATTTTATTAATGCTAAACTAATATTTGGGGGCGACTGGAACTGCATAAATGATCCTATTAAAGACTGTCATCCTCAAAGATCCTTAAGAGGCACTTATGGAGAATTTAATAATCTCTGTTTGCACTTAAACTGTTGTGATGTGTGGAGACTAAAAAATCCAGTTCACTTGGAACAACAAAGATTTATCTAAGAGATGCAGGATTGATTTTTGGCTTATTTCCAGTGAATTATTAGATGATGTGGAAGAAACAAAAATAGAACCCTCGGTTTTTTAATATGGCAATTAAAAGGGAGAAGAATTATCCAAGGAAAAAAGAATGAGGCAAGACAGAGTACTTAAGGAAATTATTCTTATTTATGAAACGGATGAGCAAACACAAGCTGATATTAATATGTTAATTGAATTACAATTTGAATTGGATAATATCTATCAAACTTTGGCACGGGGGGGCCTTCATTCGTTCTAGACGGAAATGGATAGAACATGGTGAAAGGAATACCAAATATTTTCATAATTTAGACAAAATAAATATTAGTGTTAATAATATATATAAACTTAAAATTAATGAGCAGATATCCGAAGATCCTCAAACAATTACATAATACTATATATATAATACACAAACTAAACGCCTCTTTTTTATTGTGATAATTGATGTATACCCTCCTTATGGTTTGTTTTTTTCCAGGAAATATGAATACCATGTTTGTAACAGTTTATTATATTCTTGAATGTAAATTGTTCATTATATACAATGACAAAAAATGAGGCATTTAGTATATCTATGGTTGTTCCCTCCATAGACATATATATATATATATATCTGGTGGCCCCGACATATTATCACACTCCCACGAGTTAATATGTTGTGGCCAGGACAAAACTAGCCTAAGTGAACCGAACATATCCCCTCCCGGTCGCAGTGAAGCTTCGGTCGACTTTTCGGAGATCATCTACTCTTCCCTGTGGATGACCTCTGACCTACTTTCTGTACGATCTGAATTTCTGGCTTTGAATTTTAAATATTGAATTTAATGCTCCGAATTTCTTCTTCATCTTGAAAACTTGAAGCTGTATTTTTTAAAACTGGATATTGGTACAAAAAAATCCGCTGTTTGAAAATACGTCTATTAAAAACTGCCATAAAAAAATCAGTTGTTTAATTTCAAATATTCATTATTCAAGTTTTAAAAAATTCTAATTCAGAACCATGTTAAATGCCATATTATATTCAGTTTTGTTAAATTATAAGCTCCATACTTGATAAAGCGATTTATGAGTCAGTAAGAGTCTCTTGCCTTTGATCCGCTCTAGATGGCTTCATTCATTCATTCGTATGACATTTACTCAAATTTATATCTGATATCACGGTGCAATACTACATCAAATATTCAGATGTATACAGTAGGCCTACTTGTCAAAACGAAGGTAATTTGATTTTTAAATGTTTTAATCAATAATACTCACCAAGGCTGTATTTATGAGCTCAAAACAAAACAGTAATATATGAATATATAAGTCATATAAATATCAACCCAGATTCACATCAGTCAGTCATATGTAATTTCCACATGTATTCTTATTCCACCTTTACACTACAGTTAACAGATGCATCTGATTATTATGAATCTAATAATATCTGAAACTGATCAAATCATGCAAACATGTAATATGGATGTAAAATAAACTGCATATGTCAGTATACTGGACATTGAATGTTTACTCAAAATTGTTACATTAAAATCTACAAAGTTTACACAATAAGTTGTTTTCTCAAATATTATAACCGTAAGACAAAAATATTCAGGTAAAACATGGCATAATAAAATCTTACTTTTCAGACAGTTTGAGAGATGAGGAAACTATATCAGTTTCACTGATGATTTACGATAAACATAAAACCCAGGATAGAGCGTCTGAGTGAATGTGGTCTGGACTGAGTGGATGAGGTTCATTGTGTCAGAGACGCTGTAGAAGGACAGAGTTCCTGCTCTGAGATCCACATACACTCCTATTCTCCTGCAGCTGGAGGGAACAGGGAGTTTAGTCTCTTTATTATTGTGACGGAATGAGAAACTGGAGAGATAGCAGGACAAACTCCAGGACTGATCATTATATCCAAACAAACACTCATAACCATATCCCTTCCTGCTGATGCTCTTATATGACACTGATATATTCACACTCCCATTCCACTCAATCTCCCAGTAACAGCGTCCACTCACACTCTCTCTACACAACACCTGAGAATAACTATCAAATCTGTCTGGATGATCAGGATACGGCTGAGGTGTGTCAGTGAAAGTCACCACTCTGTTCTCTTCAGACAGACGGAGGCGTTTATGTGCAGTGTTTGGATCCAGAGTGAACTGATGGGAATCTGATGAAGATAAACACAAAAAACTAACTGTAATCAGTGGTTGTTAAAGTTAAACTGTAAAAAACTCTTTGCTCAGACTGAAAAAGTGATTTTTTTGAAAATGGATTCATTTTATTTGGTTATGCTTTTCTTTTCTTGTACATGAACACAAATGCTCACACATTCACATGCAGGTCTACAATTCACACACAAGCACAGAAAGCTGCAGATATCTGGACAGAACAGACAAACAAGTCAAGCTGCATTTTCAGAAAAGTACTGGATTTGTTGTATTGTTGCTATGATGATCAGTCAGTATTAAAGTATGAATGAACTATTGGGCAGCACGGGGCACAAAGTAACACAGGGTCAGCCTCAGAAGTCACTCCCACGGAAACTTTTCTGGAAACACTTCAGGAATGTCGAAGACGTCATCTGACTGGTTGAATTAAACCGGATTTCCGGGAGACGCGAGTGTCGCGTTTATTTTCGGTCCGCCGGGAAACAAAGATGGCGTGGCGCCAAACTCGCTCAAGAAAGAAGAAAGCTGTCGTGTTTACAAATGAGACGACGAGCGCTTATCAGGGTCAACTAAACGCTGGATTTTCAAAAGTATGTGAAATATTTAAAGTTCGCGGCATAGAATCGTTTACATACATCGAGAGTTTCACACACCGGTCTGTTATTGTGGCGACATTTCCACGCCCCGAAACGAAACGAACTGTGATTGGTTGTTTGACATGTCGGTCAAACGGCCTCATGGGCGGGGCTTGGCCAATGAAGGTCTGGCGACGCGAGACTAGGGGCGCGTTCAGACTCACACCGGGGCCCGATGTTTTGCTCCGGTTTCCGGGTTGAACGACATGTTTCCTGGAAACGGTTGCTATTGTATTGTGGAGTGACACTTTCATAAACTTTTCTATGCTCCTCTGATTATATAATGGTAAATATTACAATATCATAGCATAACAACAGTGATCAGCAATAATGATAAGCCTAATACTCACAATAAAACTAAGAAGGTCATATAGATCATAACACAGTTTCGGAGGTAAGAAGAGTAAAAGTGTGCCAGTGTAGATGAAGTATCTCAGTGTGTGTTATTGTGTTTGTTAGTGACTTACATTGTAGGAAGTCCTCTCTGGTCCTGGGAACAATGTTACTGTGAGTGACTGAGAAAATAACAGATATAAACACAGAGAGAAAACCATGCCTGTATCCATTCCTCAGACATTTCTAACATTTTCATGATAATATTAGATGCTGTTTGTCTCATTACAGACAGCAGATGAATCTCTAATATTTTACCAGATATCTTTTTCATCTCCTCTTTGCAGAAATCCTCGAGTTTGTGTCTCAGCTGACGGACAGATTCTCTCACAGCATCAAAAGAAGAGAGGAAACTGACAGAGATGTTTTCTGTAGATTCAGGAGGAGCTGAGAGAGACTGAAGACTCTACAGGAATAACAATCAATAAACCAGAAAAACATCTGGTTATTAAAACAAAGAAATTATAAAATAATAGTGAGTGCAAAGAAATAGTAAATAGAGTGAGAGACATTTCTGGTAAAAGTTCACAAGTCTCTTGTTCCAGCTTCCAAACATGACTGCCTAGAAAAACACCTGCTTTCTTTCAATTAATTCCTCAATAATGTAATGTTTAGCTGCCCACTTAAAACACTGCATTAAATAATATGTGAATAAATATTTACTGTGTCATGACGCATCATTGAGAGAAGTTTAACCCTCTGGTCATCCTCACATTATTATTATTTTTTTATTTAATTGAAATGAATGTATTATATTTTAGTTAGATTTTTTAGTTTGTTTTGTTTTTAATATTTTGTATTTTCAGGTTAGGTTAAAGTTTATAAATTATATTTATGCAGTAATTATAATTAATTTATTACCTCTTAACCACTGTTTGAGCAAAGACCTGAAAACTACATTTCTATCTGAAACTAAAGACACTTGGCAGATTCTTTCAGAAGTAGAAACAAGTAAAATAGAAAAAAAACAAATCTATAGAAGTTTATTGTTATGCACAAAAATATTATTTTAAAATTTGATATGAATTTTTTTTATTTTTTGGTGTGTGTTCATGTAGCAAGAGCCAAAACCTTTACCAAGCTTCGTCCCATTCCAATAAAGTAAAATAATAAGAATAAACAAACAAAATGTAAACATTATTGGACAAAATGATCTAAGAGTACCAGAGGGTTAAACATGTTTAAGACTATGATTTTAATGCTTAATTGGGCAAATAAAAGAGTCATATAATGCGTATTGGTCTCTATTATTAGCATGTTTCATCAGGTCACCTCACTGCTGCAGAGTACCTGACTGAAACCAGTTTTACAGTAAAAACAACATCACGAGACAATATTCCTGACTACATTCCCAGCAGCAGAATAATTCTTATTCAATCAGTCAATCAGTGTGCTTCAGATAATAAATGTCAGTTAATTAAAGACTAAATTTAGTCGCTGTAACAGCAGATCTTGCTAAAGTCTACTCTGCTTTTTTTCTAGATCTCTGTTACCTGCAGGAAATGGATGTGATCGTCTGTGTGTGAAAGCTGCTCCAGCTCAGTGTTTCTCTTCTTCAGATCATCAATCTCCTGCTCCAGTCGCTCCATTTGTCCTTCAGCTCGACTCACTGCAGTCTTTTCCTGATCTCTGATCCGCTGTGTCACCTCAGAGCGGCTTCTCTCAATGGAGCGGATGAGCTCAGTAAAGATCCTCTCACTGTCCTCCACTGCTGTCTGTGCAGAGCGCTGTTAGACACACATCACAATCAGCTCTTACTGCTTCCTCACAGCCTGAGAGCCACAGCGGCTTCAGTGGGACTGAAAGAGGAGAGTCAAACTGAGTCTCAAACTTCTCTTCTTCTCCAAACTCACCTTATGAGACTCCACAGCCGCTCTCAGCTGCTCAAGATCTTTCTGTCTCTGCTGGATTCTCTGCTGGATTTCACTCTGTGTCTCCTTCAAGTGTTTCTGGAGGAGAAATTAAAAACAACAAACCTGAGAAAAATTACATAACAAAGGTATGATGTAAAATGTTCTTCTTTTACAGCATTTATAGAGAGTTTTGAGATTATTATTTGCATTTAGGTTAGACATGAAGTCTTCACACATGAAGGGTGTATATATGATTATTAATGTCTTCATTATTCTACAACTATAGCTTAATGTTAATCAGAAATGAACTGAAAGCAATTTGCACCAAAAAAGAAATTTGTGTTTAGTTAGAGTAGGGAAATTGAGCAATGTGTGAAAGATGAGTAAAGTTCAACTCCTGCTCAAATGCACAGAGCTGTCGTGTAGTAACACCCAATGGGAGAGTAGATCACATGATGCACCCATGATACAGCTGGATACTGCAGTGAGGAGAAACACTTGAAGTGTCAGCATTCATTTCAGTTCATACCTCTTTCTCTTTTCTCTCTGCTGCAGTTGATACAGTCTCATGGTTTTTATGTTCATCTGTCATACAAAGTACACAAACACATTGCTGGTCAGTACGACAGAAAACCTCCAGAAGCTTATCATGTTGATGGCAGATCATCTGCTGCAGTCGTCCAGTGGCATCAGTCACTTTGTGTCTCTTTCCTGAGCGAAACTCCTCATGATGCTCAAAATGAGTTTGACAGTAAGACTCCAGACACACCAGACAGGACTTGACAGCTTTGTGTTTTCTTCCAGTACAGATGTCACACTCCACGTCTCCAGGTCCAGCAGGAACAGCAGCTGTTAGTTTGGTCTTCTTCAGTTTCTCCACCACTTCAGCCAGCATGGTGTTTTTACCTAAAGCAGGTCTTGGACTGAAGGTCTGTCTGCACTGAGGGCAGCTGTAGACTCTCTTCTGATCCTCTTGATCCCAGCAGTCTGTAATGCAGCTCATACAGTAACTGTGTCCACAGGGAACGGTCACTGGATCATTCAGGAGATCCAGACACACTGGACACAAGAACTGCTCCACTGAAAAAACACCGGCTTCAGCCATTTCACCGTCTACAGCAAAACAGACACACAAACAACAGCTCAACAGCAGATCAGTTTCAGTTTCTTTTAACTGAGTTTCCTGGTTCTGTGTTTGAGAGACGTGTGCAAAACAAGTTTGTCTGTAAGTCTGTAAACTCTCATACTGAAATGTCCACTAGATGTCAGTCTCACACTGAAATGCAGAGTGCTATTTTTATAAGTTACCCTTACAAAAAAGAAGTTTATTTAAATATGCTATTAGTATACTTATATTAAAGTAAGAGGGTACACTTTAAGTCTACCTCATATTTGCTATTCAAACATATATTTAAAATGAAAGTTAAGTAATCTTTTGTCATACCAGCAAGTATACAGACAAGCATAAGTATGGGCCTGTTATAATACCCACACTTGTGGTCTCGGTCACTTGAGAGTATCTGCACGTGACAGTAAGTAAGTGTCCCAGGTCTAAAAAATTGTCAAAGCTCATGGCTATTAATGCACACTAAATCCACATTTCAGAACGGTATTTGAGACTTAAGTGTATCTGTAGCGGGTCCCGGCTAGGTCTCCGCTGGCAGATATATATGTGTAATCCTCTGATAGGAGTGCTGGAAATCTGGAAATATTGGAAATATTAGATAGAAATCAGCGACGCAGGACAACGTTTGCTCATTCTCCATTCATTCGGATTATCTTTATTTTTTTAACTTCATTTTAACTTTGAATCTGCAATCATGAATTATTTTCTGTTATTTTGTCTGCTTTACATTGAAGCACAGGTTATACCCACATTTGGATAACATGAAGCCATATATTCTTCCAAGGTCTGTTTTCACATAAATGTATCCTCACATATTTTCCAAACATCAACTTATCAAAATTTGTATAAAACCAAAAACAAACATTTTCCCTTTAAATCACATCTTTGTCCTCTCATCTAAAGAGTAATTTTTGTACTAACTGTACATTTTATAAGTGTTCACTTTATACAACAGAATAAATCTCATTTGCAGTTAAACTGTATTACATTCACACTATATGAACACAAACTTCAATAAACATATCTGTTTCATAACTTGGCGCCCACTCCTATGAACTGACACTGTATCATTGTCTAATATTAACGTGTGCCATTAACAAGGCTGCAGCCGTAACTGGTCTTACTCTATACATTCGAAATAACTTACTAACCTTTAAACATTGTACTACACACACACAGCAATAACTCACAAATGCCCCGGAGCCGCAAGGAACAAACAAAAGAAACAATTGATGCGGAGTCGGCCGCCATTTTCTTAGCTACATACCATCAGACTTAACCGTTTACACATTTGACATACTTTTAGTTTACAGACCACACATCACCGGGGACTCATATTAGCTTATAAACATCTGTAGTCACCTAAAAGTCGTGTAACTAACCTGGAAATATTGGAAATATTAGATAGAAATCAGCGACGCAGGACAACGTTTGCTCATTCTCCATTCATTCGGATTATGAGCTCACCTTGCTCTGCGCGTTGCTAAGAGTCCCAGAGTGCCGCTGATAGTGGGTGCTGCCACCCTGTGTCCATTTTACGAAACAGCATATTATTGTGCTTCTTTGTAATCTCTCATTAGTATTCAATTCTATAAATCGGAATAAAATAAAATACAATTGCAATAGAAAGAAAAGAAACAAAAGTAATCATCTCAAAAACATATTTTGTGAGTGTCACATCCACCCCAACAAACAAAAATGGCTCCCGACATTTGTTACAACAACAAAAAAAACTTTTTTTTTCTCTTTTCTTTTTTTCTAATAAACTTGTGTGGTGACTGGCATGTAGTATGTGTAGGGCATGTACAATTGTGGTGCGTAAGAAGCAGGTAGGATGAACTGTCTGGTTATGTGTGGCATGAAAGGCAGGGGGCCCGAGGTAATCGGTGAGGAAATGGAATCTACATGGGTCTGTATTGAAGGTTGGCCCAGTGAATCATAAGTGAAAATCGGCCTCGGTCTCCTCTCTCTGGTCGACCTCCTAACCTCTCTGTGTGCATCTTCCACAGGCCAAGTCATAATACAGGGATAACTCGGTCTTCCCTCCTGTACTTGTTCAGCATGTCCATTTTTCCCATCCTGGAGCTGAGGTAGGTAAGTGACATCAGGTTGTTCACTTGTCTGTGATTCATCTCCCACTAATTCCACTTTTCTGTCGTTTGAGCTTTGTTTATCCTCTTTTACAGGAATGTTTTGTTCATGCTCTCTTTCAGGTAGGTTTGTACCATCCGTGTGTGTATTGCCTCTTTCAGGTAGGTTTGTCTCATCTGTGTGTGTATTGTCTCTTTCAGGTGTCTCTCGTCCATCTGGTAAGTATGTATCCATAGGTCCAGTTTCTCTCGTCGGTAATGTATTTGGACATTCTTTGTGGGTCATGGTCGGTTTCGTTGGAGTCTGACCAGGCACTGTTGCAGGAAATGACTTTGACACTGGACTTTGCTCTTTCCCTGAGGCCGCTGATCTGCCATGTCCATCTTGATCATTTTCCATCCTGACTACAGGTGTTCTCAGCCAATAACCTCCTGTCCACTCATCATCATCATCAGTATCCGGTATTCCATCATTGTCAGCAGAGCTTGCCCTCTGTTGAGGTTGCTTTTGTCTCTGATGGGGAGTTACAACAGAATCAGCTGACTGTGCTGGGCTCTCAACAGGCAAGTCATTTACTAACAGTAACAAGTTTCTGTGTATGGTTCTGTTCCTCGCATTTGGGTCTCCCTCAGGATGAATGACATATACCGGATTGTCTGAGATCTGCTCCTTCACCACATAGATCCTCTTCTCCCAGTATGAGCGTAGCTTACCGGGTCCGCCTCGCTCACCCATGTTTCGAACCAGTACTCGATCTCCTGATCTGAGGACCACACCCCTCACCTTTTGATCATAGTAGGACTTGTTCTTTGCACTTGATGACAGGCTGGATTTGTTTGCAATCTTGTACGCTTCCGTCATCCTTTTTGACCATTTATCCACATATCCTTTGTGTGTCACTGATTCGGTGTTTCCCAATAATCCAAACAAGAGATCCACGGGGAGACGGGGGTGTTGCCCATACAGCAGGTAATGAGGTGAGTATCCGGTGGACTCGTGGCGAGTACAGTTATATGCGTGTATCATTTGTGGCAGATGTTCTTTCCATCTCTCCTTTTCTCTGTCTGTCAGTGTCCGTAACATTTGCAGCAGTGTGCGGTTGAACCGCTCAGCGGGGTTACATTGTGGGTGGTATGGGGATGTTCGTGAGTGTCCGACCCCTGACAGCCGTCCAAGGGTGCGGAAAAGGTTGTTCTCAAACTCGCGTCCTTGATCATGGTGGAGACGATTTGGATAACCCAGACGAGGTATGTAGTCGTTGTATATCCGTTCAGCTGCAGTTTGTCCCGATTTATTTTTAGTTGGGTAAGCCTGAGCAAATCTGGTAAAATGGTCTATTACTACCAGAATGTACTCATAGCCTCCTTTGCTTTTCTCCAGATGTAAGTAGTCTATGCAAACCAGATCGAGAGGGGAGGCAGAAGTCAGGCCACCCATTGGCGCGCATATGTGTGTGGTGGGTTTCTTTTGTTTTATGCAACTACATTTTCTTGTGACATACTCCTCTATGCATCTCTTCATGTGTGGCCAATAAAAACGTTCCCTGGCGAGGTGGAGCACACGTTCTGTGCCAACGTGCCCCATGTTGTCATGGAGATGTTTTAGGGCAACTGACCGGTACTTGGTGGGTAGGACTAACTGTTTTCTTTCTGGTGTTTGGCGGTACAGGACTCCATTCTCCAAATGTAGTTGACTCCACTCATGAAGGAGCTTGCGAGTGAGCCCACTCACTGACCTTCTGACCACATCAGTCAGAACATTATTTGTCTCTTTTAGTCTCATTATTTCCCCTATTCCGGGGTCATCTCGTTGGGCTTTTGCCAGCTCTTCGTGGCTTATTTCAGGCAAGAGTGAATGAGGCTGTGGCATGACATCAGCAGAGGTGGTGTAAAGTGCAGCTATCCAGGCTACATCTTTCTTCTGGGCTGCTCTACCCCCTTCCCAAGTCGCATGCAGCACATCCTGAGACAGCTCCTCCGTGCATGTCGCCACATAGTTGTCAATATCGAGTGGGATGCGTGAGAGTGTGTCGGCGTCTATATTGTTTTTTCCAGGTCTGTATTTAATATTGAAGTGGAACTCTGACAATTCTCCAACCCAGCGATGTCCAACTGCATTGAGTTTTGCAGTGCTCATGACGTAAGTAAGCGGATTGTTATCAGTGTAGATGGTGAAATGTGGAGCATAGAAGAGATAGTCTCTAAACTTCTCACATACTGCCCACTTCAAAGCAAGGAACTCAAGTTTTCCGCTGTGGAGTCGGTAGTTCCGTTCAGCCGGTGTCAGAGTTCGTGATCCATATCCAATGACTCGCATTTTCCCACACTGTCGCTGATAGAGGATTGCCCCGAGTCCTTTCTCCGATGCATCCGTGTGTAGGACGAATGGCTCCTCGAAGTTGGGGTATGCGAGGACTGGGGGGTTGATCAGCATACTGACAAGCCTTTCCAAGGTGCTTTGGTGATCAGCCTTCCATATGATGGCTGTTTTGGACGGGAGTTGTGGACCCTTGGACTTAAAGTGACGTGGAAGGGGTTGGGGCATGGAGGACTTAAGTTGGAGCAGCTCATACAATGGTTTTGCTATTTTAGCAAAGTCCTGTATGTAGGAGCGGTAATAACTCAGGAAGCCGAGAACCCGTCGGAGGTCACCAACTGTTTGGGGCGTTTTGGTTTTTAAAGCCATCACTGCCTCGAGGTCTTTGGGGTCAATTCGAACTCCCTCTGCCGACACCAAGCGTCCAACATAGCGAACCTCCTTCTGAAACATCTCGCACTTTTCTGCCCGTAGCTTCACCCCATGATGCTGCAGTGCTTGGAGGACCTTGCGAATCACTTCCACGTGGTCACTGAAAGATCTGGAGTAGCACAGTAGGTCATCCAGATACGGGATGCAGTACTCGTCTCTCAGAGAGCCTAACATCTCCTCCATGCTCCTTTGAAAAGCGGCAGGTGCATTAGAAAGTCCAAATGGGATCCTTACCCATTCGTAGAGCCCCCAGGGGGTGATAAAGGCAGTGAGATGGCGTGACCCTTCTGCCATAAACCCCTGGTGGTAAGCTTTACCCTGGTCAAGTATGCTGAACATTGAGTACCCACCTAGCGTATCTATCAAATCCTGTATTCGCGGCAGTGGATGTCTGTCGGGTACTGTTTTTTGGTTTAGGAGACGATAGTCTATGCAGAGGCGAAGAGTGCCGTCCTTCTTCCGCACACATACAACTGGGGCAGAATAGGCAGACTTCGATTTCACTATCCAACCCTTTACAAGAAGATCTTGAATGTAATCTTTTACTTCTTTAAACAGTGGTTTGGGAATGGATGTGTACGCTCTCTGCACAGGAACATCGTCGTTGAGGTTGATCACCATTTGCAAATTTGGGATACAGCCAAGGTCATTTCCATCCCTTGCAAAGGCGTTTGACTCCTCATGAAGCATCTTTCTAGCAGTCTCTTGCTGTTCTTCCTCCAGATGGTCGAGGTTTACAGGTGGGTCCCACAGAGGTGGATCAGGGTTGCTGCCCTGAGTGGTGGTGGCCTGACTGACAGTCGCTGTAGGCTGTGATTTGTCCAGGATATCTGCCGCCACCACATTTTCAGCACACTGCAGGATCCCTAGAGCTGTTTTACGTGGTATTGTGATGTCATGATTGGTGTTATTACCAATTGGAATGGTGACATAGGGCTTGGTTGGGTTCTGAATTTCAAACAAACCTGGCCCTGCATCCCACTGTCCAGACGATAGGCTGTCTTCATCTGTCTCGAACAACACTAATCGGGTAGAAGCATCCATGTTTGACGGAACCCGACACCTCACCCACAACACTTGACCAGCTGAGAGCACGATATCCTTGGCACCTGTTCTTAAGCGTCCCTGCTGCATGACTGGCTTGGCCGTCTGAATAAAGTTGACGAGAGCTTCAGCTGTTTCTTTGGGAACAGATATGGCATTGCTAAGAAGGCTAGCAAGTACCGGCACTAGTCTCTCTGGTTTGCCACTAATCAGTACTTCCAAAACATTAAAGCCAATCAAGGGTCTGTCCATGGGGTAGCTGCTGAGGAGGAATGGGACACTAATGGACAGGTTGGGGTCCAAATTCCCTGGCAAGTTCACTGTAATAGCTACCCACCCATCATATGGAATGAGACTGCCATTTGCTGCAATAACCTTCAGTTCCTCCTCCCCTAAGATCTCCGAAACTGAGTGAATACTGAGGTCAGGTAGGTACTCTTCTTTCCAGGCACGGCTGACTATACTGACTTGTGACCCAGAGTCGAGCAAAGAAGTGACTGCTAAACCATTTAGATAGCTCTGAACTAGGGCCTTTTTCCCAATCAGGCCAGCAACAGCTCTAGCTTTAGCTACACGTGGTGACTGGGGAGGGAGCTGAGCTACTTGGTTACAGTGACTTAATGTACTTGTCGTTACTGGGGTTGAGGGTGAGGAGGAGCGTATTTTGTCATTGCTGACCTCACTTTCTGGTTGGGACTTATTCTCAGACTCGGTCACTAGATGTCCCTCTCTAGTGCCCGATTGGAGTTTCCCTGTCTCTTTGGTCGCTTTAGACAACCTGCTGCATGATGTCCTTCTTCCCCACAGGTGAAACAGTGTTTACAGTCTTGTCTGTTTTGTTCCACGCAGCTTGGACAGCCATAGGGTTTTCCACGTTTAGATTGTGTTCTATTTTGACTGTACTGGCGCCCATTGTGGGTTAGCTCGTGCTGGTTTTGTTTTTGCATGGTCTCAACCAGTCTGGTAAGCTCCTCTACTTTGGTCGTGAGGTCTCTCAGAGGATCTGGTTTTGTTGGACTTGACTTGGACCCTACACTCTCTGACTTTGTGCTCGGTGTCTTTACCACATCAGGCTCGAGCTGTGCGCTGTGCGCATTTGTTACAGTCTGCCGGCGGGACAAGCCAAGTCTTTTCATCCTCTCGTTTTCTTCACTAGTGATTTTCATCACATGACGCAGAATCATCTCATCAGTGATCCCACTGTTTGCCAACAAAGGTTTGAGCTCTCTGCGTATGTCAGTGTATTTGTGTCCAAAGCCTTGGTACACTGTATGTAGGAAAACATCTTGCACTGTAGCTGCAGAGTATTTAACGTCAGTGTCAGCCAATCTTGATGTCAATAGGATGCGTTGTTTCAAACCTATCACACGATAGAGAAATTGTTGTGGTGTCTCGTTCTCATCCTGTTTTGTACACATCAACTCTTGGAATAGCTCTGTGCTGTTCCTTTCTCTTAGGTGGGTTTGGAGAAATCCCTTGAGTTCAGTCACTGCCATGTCGTCTTTGTTTATCAACATCTCTTTGAATATGCCTGGTCTTATGATTTTGAGCACACCACGAACAATCTCTGAGTCGGAGAATCCTTCTCTGATTCCATCATCAATTTGCCTGCAGACATTATTGTAGCTGATATCTGAGGATTGATCACCGACCTGCCCGCCTTGCACTTTAAACTCTCCCCGAGGAAGGTAACGGAGTTCCCTTAAGGACACCATCGCCTCGCGAGCCGACTGAGAGGCAGGTTCACCCGGTGGGTTTCTGTCTGGCTGCCTAAGCAGGGCTGAGGATCGGGGTATATGTGTCTGTGGCGGCGAAGCATGTACTGGTATACGCTGTATGAGTTTCTTGCTAAGCTCTTCGTAGCTAGCGAGCACTTTAAGCAAATCAGCGTTCGTTGTGTCAGGTGCATTCGACATTGTAGCCTTAACTGAGCCTGGATCTAGTTCAGCTATATCACTAGGCGATGCAGTACTGACTGAAATAGGTGTGTGTCGACTCTGCTTGTGAGTGTCTGTGATGATTTCAGGAGGTGTTTGGATAATGACAAAACCCTTAGAAAAATCAACATGGTCATCAAGCTTATCACCACTCTGCCCAGTATGCAACTCAGAATCACCCTTTACATTTAGAAGTGACATATCATCATCACGACATTTCACTACATCATCAATAGCATCTTTTAACATCAGCAACTGGGCCATTCCCTCATCCTCTGTTTCAAGTAACTGCTTACTGTACATGAACGAGTTGATATGATCGTAGCATTCCTCCTGATCTCCCTCCACAAGCTCTGACTGGTCCACGTCCGACACTGGATTCACCGCTCTGGCGACTCGAAGAAGCTCTTCAGCTGACAAGGTGAGTAGGCCCTTCCTAATGTCCCACACTAGGCTCTTCCTCCCACCACTCGACATGATGGCTCCTCGTCTCCCTCACGGCTGACAACCCAGTTCGGTGATGGCGTAGTCTGCTCTGGATCGCAGATCTCCACTCGTCCACGATCGCAGTCCCCCACAGCTGGACAGGGCTAGTTGCTGGTCAGCATTGTCATCACTCGGCTCCCGCTCCAATAGGTGGCGCCGCAGTATCCCGGACGAGCCCCCAAGAATCTGTAGCGGGTCCCGGCTAGGTCTCCGCTGGCAGATATATATGTGTAATCCTCTGATAGGAGTGCTGGAAATCTGGAAATATTGGAAATATTAGATAGAAATCAGCGACGCAGGACAACGTTTGCTCATTCTCCATTCATTCGGATTATCTTTATTTTTTTAACTTCATTTTAACTTTGAATCTGCAATCATGAATTATTTTCTGTTATTTTGTCTGCTTTACATTGAAGCACAGGTTATACCCACATTTGGATAACATGAAGCCATATATTCTTCCAAGGTCTGTTTTCACATAAATGTATCCTCACATATTTTCCAAACATCAACTTATCAAAATTTGTATAAAACCAAAAACAAACATTTTCCCTTTAAATCACATCTTTGTCCTCTCATCTAAAGAGTAATTTTTGTACTAACTGTACATTTTATAAGTGTTCACTTTATACAACAGAATAAATCTCATTTGCAGTTAAACTGTATTACATTCACACTATATGAACACAAACTTCAATAAACATATCTGTTTCATAACTTGGCGCCCACTCCTATGAACTGACACTGTATCATTGTCTAATATTAACGTGTGCCATTAACAAGGCTGCAGCCGTAACTGGTCTTACTCTATACATTCGAAATAACTTACTAACCTTTAAACATTGTACTACACACACACAGCAATAACTCACAAATGCCCCGGAGCCGCAAGGAACAAACAAAAGAAACAATTGATGCGGAGTCGGCCGCCATTTTCTTAGCTACATACCATCAGACTTAACCGTTTACACATTTGACATACTTTTAGTTTACAGACCACACATCACCGGGGACTCATATTAGCTTATAAACATCTGTAGTCACCTAAAAGTCGTGTAACTAACCTGGAAATATTGGAAATATTAGATAGAAATCAGCGACGCAGGACAACGTTTGCTCATTCTCCATTCATTCGGATTATGAGCTCACCTTGCTCTGCGCGTTGCTAAGAGTCCCAGAGTGCCGCTGATAGTGGGTGCTGCCACCCTGTGTCCATTTTACGAAACAGCATATTATTGTGCTTCTTTGTAATCTCTCATTAGTATTCAATTCTATAAATCGGAATAAAATAAAATACAATTGCAATAGAAAGAAAAGAAACAAAAGTAATCATCTCAAAAACATATTTTGTGAGTGTCACATATCTCATCATACATGTTCAGGACTTACATGCACCTAAAACACAAGATGTTGAGAATAACTTTGCAGTGTAAGTTAATTCATTTAGATATCAATTAGATATCATAACTTGTATAAAATATAAAGTGTTGCACATTTTATTGATACTACAGTTGGGCAAAAAAGTATTTAGTCAGCCACCAATTGTGCAAGTTCTCCCACTTAAAAAGATGAGAGAGGCCTGTAATTTTCATCATAGGTACACTTCAACTATGAGAGACAGAATGGGGGGAAAGAATCCAGGAAATCACATTGTAGGATTTTTAAAGAATTTGCAAATTATGGTGGAAAATACTGTAAGTATTTGGTCAATAACAAAAGTTAATCTCAGTACTTTGTTATATACCCTTTGTTGGCAATGACAGAGGTCAAACGTTTTCTGTAAGTCTTCACAAGGTTTTCACACACTGTTGCTGGTAGTTTGGCCCATTCCTCCATGCAGATCTCCTATAGAGCAGTGATGTTTTGGGGCTGTCGCTGGGCAACACGGACTTTCAACTCCCTCCAAAGATTTTCTATGGGGTTGAGATCTGGAGACTGGCTAGGCCACTCCAGGACCTTGAAATGCTTCTTAAGAAACCACTCATTCGTTGCCCGGGCGGTGTGTTTGGGATCATTGTCATGCTGAAAGACCCAGCCACGTTTCATCTTCAATGCCCTTGGAAGGAGGTTTTCACTCAAAAGGAGGTTTTCACTTTCCCCCCATTCTGTCTCTCATAGTTGAAGTGTACCTATGATGAAAATTACAGGCCTCTCTCATCGTTTTAAGTGGGAGAACTTGCACAATTGGCGGCTGACTAAATACTTTTTTGCCCAACTGTATATGAGTATGTACATTTTATAAAACTTTTTTTTTTTTTTTTTTACATAATTGTAAGCACAATTAAATTGTGTCATACAGCGGACCAATAAAGTGCAAAGTATTAAATGTATAAACGAAAGACATCATGTAAGTAGACAAGTGCAAAGCTGACAGGTGTGGGTATTGGGACAGGCCCAATATTTGACCTATACTTAATCTTTTGATTAAGATGTACTTAATAAAAAGTATAATTACGGATTCTAAATATACTTGGTTTAGTTCTGATTACAGCTTTTTAATAGAGTAGAATATTAAAATGTTCATGTTTATAGTAACAAGTCAGCTTTACATAAATTCAAGTATATTGTCCAAGTATACTCTGCAGTAAGCACACTAACATCAATGCACTAGTATAGTATTAAATTGGCCCACTTTTTAGTTGATACAATTATATTTTTAACATTGCAGTAGAAAACATGGAGAATACAACTAGTTTGCATCTTTTTTTCTTTTCTATTGCAGTTATTTTACTAATAAACCTATGCAATACTAACTATCTTTCCAGTACAGTACATCCATGGCCCAAAGTAATGACATCAATTTTGATCAGGTTTCTTTGAATAAATTCTCCTAATGAACCGAGCCTCTTTCATCTCTTTTGTGTTAAGACTCTGACAGTAACGCTTCCTTTTGAATAAAGTGTTGTATAAATGCGTGTCCTGTCATTATAAACCTCTCCTTTCACTCTGGAACTGTGAAGTGGAGCAGGGCATTGTCCCACCAGTCCTTGTTTCGGAGTCTCATCCACAGACGACTGGTTTTGGGCGTGAGGAGGGGCATTTTACTGCATGATAAACACATAGTTCAGGCATGAAACTCTTACTAATCGCTAATTGGTTCATTCAACAACAAGGCACCAGCCAATCAGGAGTACTTCCTAATCCACGCAAGCATACACTCTTCTCCAAAAGTATTGGGACAGTGAGGCCAATTCCTTTATTTTTGCTGTAGACTGAAAACATTTGGGTTTGACATCAAAAGATGAATATCAGACAAGAGATTTACACGCCGGCTTTTATTTCCAGGTATTTACATCTGGATCTGACACACAACTTAGAAAATATCACCTTTTGTTTGAACCCACCCATTTTTCACTTTTATACCTAAAAGTATACTTTATATACTAGAAAGTGGGCCAATTTAGTCCCAAGGAGTATTGAAATAGTACACTTACAAGTATACTACTAGTACACTGATATTTCTATACTTACTACATAAAGTTTACTTTAAAAAAATACTTTACTTAAGTATACTTAATAAAATAAACTTGAAGTATACTACTTTTTTGGTAAGGGACTCTATGATCGGCGGAAGTAATCAAACGAATCAAAAGTAATCAGTAATCAAATCCTGAGATTTGACCGGAAATAATAAACCTGTTCTAACAGATCTTCTTCTTCCTCTTGTTTTACAGCAGATAATTCGAACAGATCTGTTTTGCCTGATTAAATTAGCAAAACCTGAAGATTAATGTCCTTTTCTTGTTCCTGTATTTCCTATGTCAGCACTTGGTCCTTCACCATTTGTGACTGTATCTGTTCCTCATTTTTATCGTCTTGTCTGCTCCTCATTTATTTTCTCATTCTGAGGTACTGAGTTACATCGCTTCAACGAATAACGAGCAGCTCTTCATCATCTTCATCAGCACCACTAGCTGTTTAGCAAAACATCTGCCAAACAAGAAACTGTCAAAACAAAAAAGATAAAGAAAAGATAGAAGAACTCACTCGTACCGTACTACAGAGAGAGAGAGAGAGAGAGATGAACGAGATGCTGAAACACACAGAGCAAAGCTTCAAACTGGCCATGCTAAAACTGTTCAATGATGTTCTGTGTGTCGGGTTCTTCCCTGAGATCTGGAACAAGGGCCTCATCAGCCCCATTCACAAGAACGGAGATAAACTAGACCCCAACAACCACCGAGGCATCTGTGTGAACAGTAACCTGGGGAAGGTGTTCTGTAGCATCTTAAACACTAGACTGTTACACTTCCTTAAGAAGCACAATGCCTTGAGTAAATGCCAAACTGGCTTTCTTTCAAAATTGTCGCACATCCGATCACATTTTTACATTACAAACACTAATTGACAAATATGTACATCAAAACAAAGGAATCATTTTTGCTTGTTTCGTTGATTTCAAGAAAGCATTTGATTCAATCTGGCATGAAGGATTATACCTAAAACATACCGACAGTGGAATAGGGGGAAAATTCTATGATTTGATCAAATCAATGTACACAGCCAGCCATTGTGCGGTTAAAATTGGAAACCAAAGAACCAAATTCTTCCCCCAGGGGCGTGGACTGAGACAGGGATGCAGTTTAAGCCCCACCCTCTTCAACATTTACATCAACCAATTGGCCAACATATTAGAACACGCTCCCTTTCAAGGGCTCGCTCTACACGACACAGAGATAACGTGTCTTCTCTACGCAGATGACCTGGTCCTCCTGTCGCCCACTGAAGAGGGGCTTCAGGACAGCCTGAATCTGCTGGAGGATTACTGTCACACCTGGGCCCTGACGGTCAACCTCCTAAAAACTAGAGTAATGATGTTCCAGAAACGCTCCAGACCTCAGGGACCAACACACACATTCACACTATCACACAGAACCATTGAAACCACAAAAACATACACTTACCTCGGCCTGAAAATAACTCCAACCAGTATCTTTACTTTGGCTGTGAATGAACTCAAAGAGAAAGCTCAAAGGGCTTTCTATGCCATAAAAAGATCCATTCAAATCCAAATCCAAATCTGGCTCAAACTTTTCAAATCTATAACTGAACCAATTGTTTTATATGGCAGTGAAGTATGGGGTCCTTCTATAAAATTTGACTTCTTAAATTGGGAAAAACACCCGATCTAAACTCTACATTTAGATTTCTGTAAAAGAATACTCAAAGTCCAAAGAAAAACTCCAAACAACGGATTTAGAGAGAGATGCATCTTTATTGATTATGATCAAGATTATAATAAAAGAGTTTTTGTTTTCGATTTTTTTATTTCGTTAAGTGATAATGTAAATATTTCTATAGATATATTTATCATGTCTGTGAGGCATGTATTCGCTCAGTTTCGGTTCATTTTTGTGAAGCGCTCCTGTTAAAGACGCAGAAAGCACATCATGTTTGTTTTCTTTGTTTTATAAAAGAACTACCTTTTGTTGGTATTGTGAGTGCACACAAATACAAGTAGACCCTTTACAGGCCCGAATGATGTATTATTCTTACCTTTATCAAACAAACAAACAAACAAAAAATGACGGTGTAGGCTATTTTAATATGTTTCCACTGAAAGCAATGCAAGTGTTTGCTGGTGCCTCCATGTCCTGCAGAGCGCGCTTTAGCTTCCACTCTCCGCACAAACTTATATATAGGCTAGCGCACATTATTATTATTGCAGGTTTAACGTTTAAACATTGTTATATAGTTGAACTGTTTTAGTAGCCTATATCTATAGATTTTATTTTAGGCAAGTCGTGATGATTGATCAAACATAGGCTGATCAGCTCATGCCGCTGGCCGCTTGGTCGTTACTTTAAAAAAAAAAAAAAAGAAAAACGTATAGGCTATTAACGAACAAAAATGCTTTCTAAATTAACTTAAAAAAACAAAACGAAATAAAATAATTTTGCCATTACACACAAAACTGAACTATTTTAATAGCCGAAACAGTAGTATAAACTGTTTTAGGAGAAGGGGGGAAAAAAGGGCTCGGGTCTGAAATTCTGATAAGCTGTCGGACATGGGCCGGGCTGGGGCCTGAGCGTCTCGGGCCAGGGCCGGGCCTAAATTTGAGGCCCGTGCAGGGCTTTATTGAGTGTATGCTCTTTATTTTTTTCTGTTTAAAGTAATAAATAGCAATATTGGTCATACAGTTTTTACAAAACATATTAAGAACGATAGCGGAGACACTAAAAAAAATGATGCATACGTGCACAAATACTTACACCCTATGTCAACATCTTGCCAGGCAGCAGGTCCACCGTTGCCAGTTTGCCTGGTCTGTGAATTGACTTATGAAGTAAAAAAAAAAAACATTTCTAAGTTAAAAAATGAATGCTTGAGACATTTATTTTCCATGCCATAGAACTAATTGAAATTCTGAAGACAATGTGCAAGATCATTCAGGTGTTCTGTGAATGCCTACAATATGCCACATAGCGTCATACAATTAAGATGTCTCACCATGTTGAGTGACCAGATGGTTGCCTGGAGATTCAGACTGAGGCCTGGTAGTATTTCCTTTAAAGAATATAGCACAACAGCCACTTAAAACATAGTCCACACATTGTATTTGTTTAAACCAGCACACAGGGGTTTTCTTGTACAAGTAACCGACTAGCAACCTATAATGCATACATGACCTCTCTAACACTTCTCTGAGCCTTAATGCAAATGTGTCACAGAGCCATACTGGCACTGCTAGAACATACTAATTGAAATTCTGAAGACAATGTGCAAGAACATTCAGGTGTTCTGTGAATGCCTACGATATGCTACTAGGGATGTGCGCTACGACTAATTTGACTGTCGTTTAAACGGAAGTTTTGTATCCGACTATTCGACTAGTCTAAAAGCTAGAAACCCCCAAAAAATGGCAAAAAAAACAAAAAAAGTGTGTGTGTCTATATAACAGCCTACACTTGAAATACTTCAATCTTTGAATCACACTGTCAAATCCCTCAATTAATTCTGCTAAAAATAGGTCACGATTATGCCTTATGCTTGCCTCGCGTTATCATCATTTAATATTAGGCGGTCGTTAAGTAAAGCTACTAAAAATGTGTGATTGACGATAGACATTGTCAATCTTTTTGTATATCTTCATAACAGTGAATTCACAGGCCCAGGAGACTACCTATGACAACTGTGAAAGTCCTGCTGCCTGGCGAGATGTTGGCATAGACTCTTTTCGGTGTAAGAGAGATGACACAGTGACAATGTAACATATAGAAAATTCAATGTCTCAACCATTTCTACTTTGAAAAAACTGTGTGACCAGCATATGTGCATGTATTTCAACTCGCAGCACCAAATCCAAGGCAAGAATTAGATTGGACAGACCATCAAGGGCAAACTTTCAGTGAACGTAAGTGTATTTTAGATATTCTATGCATTTGGCCATTAGATGAACTTAATTGTCCCAGAAGGGAAATGTGTCTTGGGCATACAGTGCTACATACAGCTGCTTATCCTACAAAACACACACCAGTTCAACACCACATACCACATAAAGGACAGCAGGAATAAAATCAAAGTAAGCACAGCAGATATAGGAATCAGCACCTCAATCTCTGAGCAGAGAAACACAGAGTCTGAATAAATTATCAGCAATAAAAACCACCACTTGTTAAAAAAATTGTACAAAATTTACAACATTATAAGATACATCACAAAGCCTGAAAAAATTATCAGCAGCAAAAACCATTAATTGTGAAAAGTTATTGCACAAGAAATATGATAGCAGCACAAAGAAATACACAATGCTTATACCTTCCCCCAATACGTTGACCACAGTAGACTATAGACAATACTCGTGGTGCACCTAATCAACCATCTTATGTCTAATCAGGCTTTCCAGCACTGCATTGTATAATTTATTTATTTATTTTTCAAGTCACAATAGTCCGGTGGAGGTCTGAGGAAATGGAGGCAGGTCGCTCTGCTGAAGGATTGCGCTCTTCTGGAGGCAAGCTATTCAACAGATGTTTGTGTGTAGGGGACGTAATTTCAGTGTTCTTTTAAAAATATATAACAATAGAAAGTTCAACTATAAAACTGTATTATGGCTGCATTGTTTTCTATTGGGTAACAAAAGCAGCCATGTAACACTACAGTCTACACCTGTATTTTCTAGTGCCAAGATCCCGTCTCTCCACTAGCTGCCAGCTAGTCCCAGCTACCTGCTCAGGTACATTTGGCCATATCTCTCTGTTGACGTCAGTAAACGCCTGTGTTTGGGATATTCCAGTGCAAATCAATCCAAAGTGCTGTCAGTTGAGGTCACCGAGTGCTGTTGGTTAAATAAAAAGTTTAGTCCAACATGGACTGAATAGCAAAACGGCAGCTAGCGCGGGGGTATAGAAACTGAGTTAGTGTTAGCTGCTGGTTTGCAATTTGGTCTATGTTGTACCATATTGTCTTATTATTTTACCTCAGACAACACTTTGAACATCAAGGCTATGGGTTGATTTACCTCAGAACATCTCTTCAAGGATTTTATGTTACACCCAATGTGGCAGGACCTCTATGATTTGTTAACATGAAGGAATTTTCACTGTATTTCCAACAGAGGTTGAAAGACTACTGCTTGAACAGCTGGGAGAGCTTCATCTGAAGGTAGATCACTTGACGACCCTCATTCAGTCCCAAAGCGTAAATCGAGGTGAAGACCAACAAAGAAGTGACTACGAAGAAAAACTTCCAATTGCCACACTGGAAGACCTGGATAATTTTGATGAGATGCTGCGCCAAAACCCCAGTTTTAAGAAACAAGTGGTGTCCTTTAATATCAGACTTGGAACACTATGTCATTACCAGGGTTCCCACGGGTCCTTGAAATCCTTAAAAGTTTGTGAATTTAAAAAAATTATTTCAAGGCCCTGGAAAGTTTTTGTAAATAGACAAAAATGTACATAGGTCATTTAAAATGCTTCAATATGAGCATATTTGGAATATGAGACACTAGAATTTTCAAAATGTCCTTGGGGAGTAACCCCGAACCCCCCTTAACCCCACGGTCACACTGACTTTGAGTGTATGTATACAACGTACGTCACGCCTTTTCACTCGGATTTGCTGTAGCCTAAAAATCACCTGTTGTCGCCCGACATTTGCATAAAATAGGCCGCAAGTCTATTTTCGCACCGCCCACTTCCCTTCACTTGCCTCCTGTCGCCCACTGTCATTGAAAATTAATAGTAGTATGTCGCCACGCCTCTGTATTTTGTCGCCCAGTGTGACCACGGGGTGAGTCATCATTCATCAATAAAATAACACTTAAGCAAGATTGGCAATGTATCTTGAGTCATCTGCTTGGACATCAGCAAAAGCTAACTACAGTAACACCAACTGAATTAATGCCTTGTTGATATAATTGACCTGATTTGTGTCTTACAAGATTTTGTAAGGTTCCTTGAATTTGAGGGACAAGGACCTGAAAAGTCCTTGAATTTGACATTGAGTAAAGAGTGGGAAACCCTGCATTGCACAAAGAAGGGACAATGAAATTTGCTCTGCACATCCTTAAAAACAATGTTGGCACACGCACACACCCCCATCACACATAAGCACATATTTCATGTGACAGGACGTGGAACATACACATGAACACACACACATGCACCACTGTTTTCACACTCACAATAAAATACAAAAGCAGCAAGCCCTGTGTGAATAAAGAATAATTTGATTGTTGTATTTCATTACAGATTGCAAAGCTATCCATAACTGGAGGCAGTTCTGTCAAAAAAAACAGTTGAATTGGTGTGGTAGGGGACCTAAAACTGGTATTCAGTCTCGACCAATTCGACAGATTCTACTTGGTATGTGACATGGGTATTTCGTTGAAAGAATTATCTTTTTTGTCATGGTTATGGTTATGGGATTTGGCAGACGCTTTTGTCCAAAGTGACATACAAATATAAAAATAATGCTTAAATGTAACAGGGAACAATTTAAAATGTTGGTCAGACTACATTAAGGAGAATAGCAATAATAAACAACAATGTCATAATACTGTGTACTGCAAAATTCAATTGGACCTCCTTAGTAGAGCCCGTAGCCTAAGTTCAGCCAAAGGTTTTGACCTAGTCTTGTTGCTTATTGTCTCTTGTAGCCGCAGTGCTTCGAAATGACGTAACCGAGGCGGAAGTGGAGGGAGCTATCAAAAATTGGCTCAGGTTGAGCAAGGACCGGATGGAAGGCCGTCGCCGGAATCATAATCAGTAAGAATTCACACAGGTAAACTGGAGCATGCTAGTGTTGATGGCACTTATCTATCATCAGTCCCTTCCTATCTGAAGCCAAATGAAAGCGCACAAACTACGGTGGTGATGATTTTTGTAGGAAAAGTTCAAATCAATTGTATTCGGCAAGAGTTTGCATGTATAGGGAGCGCCATCTGCCAACAGGTCCATTTCTTTCATGTGGGACCGCACAGGAGAAGACGACCGGCAGAAAATACAATTTAAGATTATGGTGGTTTTGTTTTTTATCAAAAAACGTATCGTGTCATTTAATGTAGGCAAAGTAAATAAACATTCAATTCGTTGGTATTTTTTACCAGCTTAAATGTTCATGGAAGTATGGTGATTTAACATGGAACGGCGCACAGCTGATGTCCGGTACTGGGTTTGGCTATAGCTAAAAGGCTAACAGATGACTTGGATGACTAACAGAAACAGGAGAACTTATAGCTATATGGTTTGCCCTGTTATGGGTAGAAAGCAGTGGGTGCAACAGACAAGTAGTTATAGCACGTAACAGATGTAAACACGTAAACGCAATCACGTTGAAAAGGTCACGCTTGATGTAGGCGGAAGTACCGAGTCAGTGTTTACAAATGTGCGGAAGGAGGACCATATACACATATTAAAATGTCTTTGTGTCAGTTTATCGTTTAAAATGCCCATTTCGTGTGCGTATCCTGGGTGTTTTAATATTAAAAAGCCTAAAAGAAAATTTTGGATTTTACGTCAAGCGTGACCTTTTCAACGTGATTGCGTTTACGTGACGTCACGAACGCGCATCACGGAACAGAGCAAGGCGAGCATTTGTGCTTATAAAACTGAAACTTTTTTATTTATTTTTTAAATGACCAATCGTTTTGCTAGATAAGACCCTTATTCATCGTCTGGTATCGTTTAAAGCCCTTTGAAGCTGCACTGAAACTGTCATTTGGACCTTGAACCGTTTGGGTCCCATTGGAGTCCATTATATGGAGAAATGTTTTCATCAAAAACCTTAATTTCTTTTCGACTGAAGAAAGAAAGACATGGACATCTTGGATGACATGGGGGTGAGTAAATTATCAGCAAAAGTTTTTTTAAAAGTGAACTAATCCTTTAATTGTTGTTTTTGTCTCTTGCAGGAGAACAACCGGATTTTTGGGGGATTTTTTGGGGAGCTGTTTTTTCTAACAGCATTTTTTCATCATTCACTTTTTTGAAACATTCAATAAAATGAAATGGAAATATACTTCTGGTGTCTTTCTTGTCTCTTTATAGATTATAGATCTAATTCATTTATAGCCTAGCCTATAGTGTAAAATGTGCAATCTCAAGATCCGACCTAAATAAATAAAGGTCGCATAAACCTCCGCGGGTGGAGGTGGGCATAGCTTTGATGAGTCGTTGAAACATTGGCTCATTGTCGTTTTCGATGATTTGCCGACATCCCGGCGATGTCTTGCCAATGAGCAAACGCTCCCTATGCGATGTCTTCTAGACAATAACGGCATTCATCGGCCCGACATCGGGTAGATTAATGTGTGCTGTCATTTCTAGCTTAGTCAGTATTTGATTTGATCAAAATTAGTGTCGAAAGATAGCATTATTTTATAATATTTACAGCTTGCTCTTATTTTCTGTGTTATTGTACCATTCTGGGATACTTAATATGTTTTCTAACAAAATAAAAAATGTTAAAATAAAATGTATAATATAATAAAATGATTATTTGTACCATATGTTAGTACTATGTAGGTCTACTGTACGTATTACTGTATTAATTATTATTATTTCATACTAATATTACTACTATATATACTATTAGTAGTAGTAGTAGTAAGAAAAATAATATTGCACGTTCTTTTTATTGTACTTTACAAATCTCAAGTGCTACCACAGACAATAATAGTAACACAATAACAGTGTAACAATTAGAAATAAGTTCTGTAATAATTACAAATAAGATCTTTGGAATAAAATGCGGCCTTGAGTTTATTTTCATCAAAATATTAAGTAATCTGCGTAGAATTGACAATATGAGCTCTGTTGGGTTGACTAACTAATTTGCGTGTGACTTTTTTTCCCAGATGGTTTATTTGTACAGGCCATCATTCATGGCCTTTGCGAGCTGCAGGGCTTGTCTTGGCAGGAGGCTGAAGAGGTGTTCCTCCAGGGCCCCATTTATTACTCCAGGTATGTTTTAAATTTTTGTTTGTACAAAAACTGTTGGATTTTTGTGTTACACAATATTTCTGACAACAGCATTTATCTTTTCTTTTAGTGAAGTTGAGGAATTTGACAGAAGAATTGCTCGACAAATGAAAAATCTCCCCAACGAGAATGTAAAGCATTTATTTTATTTGATGTTGTGTATTTTTATTTTAACCTGTGCTGATCAGCTGGCCCCCCATCTTCACACAGATCTTCAACAGATCACTGGAGCTGTGTGAAGTCCCCTCATGCTTGAAACGCTCAACCATCATCCCCGTCCCAAAGAAACCCAAAATTACTGGACTTAATGACTACAGACCTCTGGCTCTAACGTCTGTGGTCATGAAATCATTTGAAAGACTGGGTTTGGCTTATCTGAAGGACATCACTGGACCCTTACTGGACCCCCTGCAGTTTGCCTACAGAGCAAACTTCATCCTGCAGCATCTGGACAGACCAGGGACTTATGTGAGGATCCTGTTCGTGGACTTCAGCTCTGCTTTTAAAACCATCATCACAGACACCCTTCAGACTAAACTAACTCAGCTCTCCGTCCCCACCTCCGTCTGCCAGTGGATCAACAGCTTCCTGACAGACAGACAGCAGTTAGTAAAGCTTGGCAAATTCACATCCAGCACCCATACGATCAGCACTGGACCTCCTCAGGGCTACGTTCTCTCCCCACTGCTCTTCTCCCTCTACACCAACGACTGCACATCTAAAGATCCCTCTGTCAAGCTCCTGAAGTTTGCAGACGACACCACACTGATTGGCCTCATCCAGGACGGTGACGAGTCTGCTTACAGACAGGAGGTTAATGAGCTGTCTGTCTGGTGCAGTCTCAACAACCTGGAGCTTAACACGCTCACAACTGTGGAGATGATCGTGGACTTCAGGAGAAACCCCCCTGCTCTCCCCCCACTCACCATCATGAACAGCACTGTGACTGCAGTGGAGTCATTCAGATTTCTGGGCACCACCATCTCCCAGGACCTGAAGTGGGATATTCACATAGACTCCATTGTGAAAAGGGCCCAGCAGAGGTTGTACTTTTTTCGCCAGCTGAGGAAGTTCAACCTGCCACAGGAGCTGCTGAAACTGTTCTACTTCTCCATCATTGAATCCATCCTCTGCACTTCAATAACTGTCTGGTTCAGCTCAGCTACCAAATCTGACCTCAGAAGACTACGGAGGGTAGTCCGGACTGCTGAGCGAATCATTGGTACAACCCTCCCCACTCTCCAAGAACTGTACTCATCCAGAGTGAGCAAAAAGGCTGGTAAAATTACTCTGGACCCCTCACATCCAGCACACAACCTCTTTGAACTGTTACCATCTGGTCGACGCTACAGAGCTCTGTACACCAGAACGACCAGACACAGGTACAGATTCTTCCCTCAGGCAATCCATCTCATGAACATTTGACACTAAACGTGGAACACACAACTCTATTATTTATTCACCACACTTGCTTACTTTTTTATTTATCTATTTTTTTTCATTTTAAATTTGCACATATCAGACCTGCACACACATAATTGACTATATTATATATTGTGTTTTTGCTGCTTTGTACATTGCCTATTTGGTCATTTGTATATTATTCTTTTATTATCTGTGTCCTGTCCTGTTGCTGTCTTTCTGTTGCACTGTGGAGCATCTGTCACTACAACAAATTCCTTGTATGTGTAAACAAACTTGGCCAATAAAGCTCATTCTGATTCTGATTCTAATGTTATTTAATATGTAATATATGCATTATTAACCCAATTATTTTTTTCACCATTTTTCTCTGCATTGTTTACAGGTCGATGACTTGTAGGACCTCATGAAAAAGAATACAAAAATAAAGTTTGGTGTCAGAAAATGACTCCGAGCACTATAATTTATTGTATGTAAATATAGAATTAATGTTCATCCCATAACTCAATACTAAAGAATGTGATAAATCCTTAATAATTAGGAAAATAATAAATGACTATGAAAATATTTAAGTAACTGAACAATTTCTATTTACTAATACAATTAATAATAAACCAGACTTAATGCATTAAATCATAACCTAGTATGTGTAATATTTTATATAATAATGCATTCAGTCATAGCGTAATATTTTATAGTTGAAAAATAGTGTAAGTTGCAATCTATCAGCAAATGAATTCAGGTTAGGTAATCTTATCTAATCAGGTTAGATAATCATCCAAACAGCAGGTGGCACTGTCTGAAAAAACGATAGGTCTGGGAGTGCAGGTCTGAGCGTGCAGCTGGGCCTCCAGTATAGAAAAGATTTATACCTGATAACAAATAATCTCCAATTCCAAAAGCTTATGTAATCAGGGCATTTTTTTTCAGCCTCGTTTGTGATGTTTAGCTGTAACTTATTTACTTGGGAAAACGTTAAATGTCATTATGAAATATCCACAAGTAGGCTAACGTTAAATGGAAAAGTTAGCCAGCGTGAACATCATAAGTGACATTAAACTTTCCTTTTATTAATATCCGTCGTCACAATATTTCAGATATTCGAAAGAGATCGATTATTGTTGGATAAGTAACTTATTGCCTATAATTCTGTCGTCTATTCAGAATTAATTTACGTTATGCTTCGTGTTAAATCTGTACGGGACGCTATTTACTAATTATTTTAACATGTTTGACGGTCAAATAAATTGAGCAGAACACATCAGCATTGGTTGTAAAGTTATTTAGTGTGATATTAATTGGAAATTGTAAAAGTTTTGGTAGGGGACTATGTAAAAAGTCCAGACATTTTGTTAAAACGAACATTTCGTTCATCTTCTGTCATGAAAACAATTAAAATATTTCACATGCAAACTACATTTAAGTTAATTCCTAATGACGTCCATTTGAAGTAATAAATGATGATTCGTATCATATTTCAGATCATGTTTTACAGAAATATCCTATTATTTTCTATAACTGTGTAATAAAGTGCAAATGCTATCATCATAATAATTAGGCTATTATTAGTAGCAGTGATACACATTAACATTTTAAATAAAATGTTTGTAATAACTGTTATTTCAAATAAAGTAATTGTTTTTAAGAAATACAATGGAATATAAATATGGAATAGATATTTACTGCCAATAGTTTAGCAGCTCCTCAGGATAACAATAAATAGTGTAAACTTTAAAGTTTTCCTGGCTATTCTAGTCCTTTTCTATTGCATTTAGGTTTAAGAGAGCCAGGGTCCCGCTATTGCTCAAGTAGGTCACTAAATAAGTGACACTTTAGTTTATAGAAGCTGTTTCTTTTATTTCTGTTCTTTACTACTGCATACAAATTTCCTGTATATTGTGGTTATATTCTAATAAAGAGACTGAGAAATAATTATATATGGTCATTAAACCACTGTAAAACAAAAAACAACGTCAGTACTTAAAACTTGGTACTGTATTATGTTTGGCCACAGACATCTTTATCAAATTGTAGTACATAAATAAACCTTTTTGGTAACAGAAGTTTGTTCATCATCATACACCAGTCGATTACATGTGTCCATGTGGGCATTCTTTTAGGATGAATGCATCTGTTATACTACATAACTCACATGTGTCATTCTCAGTAGGTATTTGTTAAGAACTCTACTGTACTGTAGCATTATACAGCTACAGTTTTCTTTAAAAGCTTTGCAAGTTAGGTCAGTGTGGTGACAATATTTTAGGAGGCTGTGACTCTCGTCAACATAGACAAAATATTTCTTATCCCCTTAACACAGCATGTAGTACTCTAATTATCGTTTATGTTTCTTTTTTCAGATGCCTACTCTAAAGGACTGCTACATATGCAGGAAAAAAATTGGGAGTAGCAAGCAAACCGTGTCTACACTGCAGTGCCAAGCAGCCATATAAGCAAACGCTTGAGGAAAAAAAGAAACTGCTTTCCCAAGAATGGAAAGAAAAAAACAGCAGTGTGAACAAAGTGTATGATGCAACCAATCTACTGGTATGTTTATCTTTCAGACCTTCATTGTAAAATATTAAGTAAACGGTCCTTGTTTTTTACTTTTATATATGCATTTCTATATTCGTGATTAATGGCATCCAAAATAAAAGTTTTTGTTTACATAATATATGTGTGTATACTGTGTATATTAATTATGTACATATAAGTACACACACATGCATGTATATATTTAAGAAAAATATGTTGTTTATATATTAAATATGTTAATGTATAATATATGTATAATATAAATGTATATACATGTAAATATTTTCAATATACTTGCATGTGTGTGTATTTATATATACATAATAAATATACACAGTTCACACACACATATATTATGCAAACAAAACTTTTATTTTGGATGCGATTAATCATGATTAATCATTTGACTGCACTAATTTATACATTTCAACAACTCATTCTTCAGCGTGTACATTGACTGAAGCATTACATCGGTGTATTTTCCACTGACTGTGCTCAGGTCTGATAAAGAACTGCTTGTTGTTGTGCTTATCATTAGAAAGTAAAATAAAAATCATATAGAACAGGGGTGTCCAAACTCGGTCCTGGAGGGCCACTGTCCTGCAGAGTTTAGCTCCAACTTACCTCAACCTTAGTACGCCCGTGTGTGTGTGTGTGTGTGTGTGTGTGTGTGTGTGTACATACTGTATACATCAGTGAAAATCAGTATGTTTGGTAGATGTAAATGTAATAACTCCACTGTTTACCTTCAGTTTATACAAAAGAAAAAGTTCAGCTTCTGCACATCGGTTCAAAATATGAGCCAAATGCGTTTCGAGCCTTTAGTTAAGAAAATTAGAAAATTAGATTTAAACTTAATGAAGCTATCGACAAATTCATATTACACCATAAATTTACATAAATCCTAATTAAACATACTAATCATTGACGTCATTGTGATGTCATAAATACTGATGTTCAGAATAAATGTCAACCCAGATTCACATCAGTCAGTCATATGTAATTTCCACATGTATTCTTATTCCACCTTTACACTACAGTTAACAGATGCATCTGATTATTATGAATCTAATAATATCTGAAACTGATCAAATCATGCAAACATGTAATATGGATGTAAAATAAACTGCATATGTCAGTATACTGGACATTGAATGTTTACTCAAAATTGTTACATTAAAATCTACAAAGTTTACACAATAAGTTGTTTTCTCAAATATTATAACAGTAAGACAAAAATATTCAGGTAAAACATGGCATAATAAAATCTTACTTTTCAGACAGTTTGAGAGATGAGGAAACTATATCAGTTTCACTGATGATTGACTCCAAACATAAAACCCAGGATAGAGCGTCTGAGTGAATGTGGTCTGGACTGAGTGGATGAGGTTCATTGTGTCAGAGACGCTGTAGAAGGACAGAGTTCCTGCTCTGAGATCCACATACACTCCTATTCTCCTGCAGCTGGAGGGAACAGGGAGTTCAGTCTCTTTATTATTGTGCCAGAATGAGAAACTGGAGGAAGAGCAGAACAATCTCCAGGACTGATCATTACATCCAAACACACGGTCATCACCAGATCCCTTCCTGCTGATGCTCTTATATGACACTGATATACGCACTTTACTCCCACTCCACTCAATCTCCCAGTAACAGCGTCCACTCACACTCTCTCTACACAACACCTGAAGATAACGATCAAATCTGTCTGGATGATCAGGATACAGCTGAGGTGTGTTAGTGTCAGTCACCACTCTGTTCTCTTCAGACAGACGGAGGTGTTTCTGTGCAGTGTTTGGATCCAGAGTGAACTGATGGGAATCTGATGAAGATAAACACAACTAACTGTAATCAGTGGTTGTTAAAGTTAAACTGTTAAAAAACTCTTTGCTCAGACTGAAAAAGTGATTTTTTTGAAAATGGATTCATTTTATTTGGTTATGCTTTTCTTTTCTTGTACATGAACACAAATGCTCACACATTCACATGCAGGTCTACAATTCACACACAAGCACAGAAAGCTGCAGATATCTGGACAGAACAGACAAACAAGTCAAGCTGCATTTTCAGAAAAGTACTGGATTTGTTGTATTGTTGCTATGATGATCAGTCAGTATTAAAGTATGAATGAACTATTGGGCAGCACGGGGCACAAAGTAACACAGGGTCAGCCTCAGAAGTCACTCCCACGGAAACTTTTCTGGAAACACTTCAGGAATGTCGAAGGTTGTATCCGAAATCGCCCCCTATACCCTCATTCACTATTCCCTACATTAGTCCACTCATATAGTTCACTTGAAGGAGTGAATGAAAACGAGTGAGTGAATTCGGACACTGAGTGCACCGGAAGGACTGCCGTTTTTGCATATTATGTATATTACATTATTATGCACATTATGTATAAACCCTAATAGTCAATTTACAACTAATTGTTTTATTACGCCGTGGACGAGCGCTTCTAAAATCAATGAATGGATGATTCAGCTGCGGGCGCCATCTTCTGGCGAGACGCGGGAATTCATTCGGCGCGCGACTCTCGCAGTGCATTCTGGGGATTCTCTAGCCGTTGAGTGTACATCGTTTGAACACTCGTTTTTGCGGTGCATTGTGGGATTGAATGAGTGCACTCGAGAACATCCACTATGGTTTCGAACACCACTTAAAATGTCTGTCTATATAGGGGGCGATTTCGGATACAGCCGAAGTCGTCATATGACTGGTTGAATTAAACCGGATTTCCGGGAGACGCGAGTGTCACATTTATTTTCGGTCCGGTGGCGCCAAACTCATTCACGAAAGAAGAAAGCTGGCTACGCGAGACTAGGGCTGTATCCGAAATCGCCCCCTATAGTCTTTTGAAGATATCGCTGAACATTTATTTTAGTAACATGATATTTCTGGCTTAAGAAAATTTCTCATCTCAGTTTTTATTAATTTAAAATGAGACAAATCAGCTATTATTTTAATCTCAAATCTGTTATTTATCAGTTTAATGCTTGGATAACTAGCAGAAGACACTAACCGGTTTTAAACTCCAGCTGTTCAGATACAATCTGTCCTGCCGTGCTATTCTGTGACATTAGCGATGTAAGATTACTTTAATACATTCTAATGAGAAACAGGTCAATAAAGACTGACAATCAATGTTTAACGTTCAGAAATTGTTATTTCAAGACATGTAAAGCACTTTGGCTCGTTTATATGGGCCGTCCCAGGCATGGCTGCAATATGTTCAGTCAAACTCAAAAATCAGATTACTTTTCATTCTTAAAAACACCGTTATTTTATTTTAAATAAATAATGATTTTATTTTATTGACAAAATATTTTAGTTGGTGTTGTATATTTTTTTCATAAGATCAGAACATATTAAGCTGTCAAACGTACCCCTCAGATGTTACAATGTACCCCACCTACGGGGCATGTTGTCACATTTCACTGCTGGTTATATTCTGTATAATTGTGTATGTGACCAATAAAAAAAATCTTGAATCTTGATTTCACTTCCTATTTTTGATGTTAAAAATAAAGAAAAACGTCTACACTGTAATTATGAAACAAAGCGTCATATTTGTACTAGACAAGTGTGAGATTACTGTGAATAATTAAATATACTCTGAACCCCATGTGAATTTACACAGTTTGAGAAAGTTAAAAAGTGTTACTCTGTGCCCCGCTCTCCTCTATTGGACATCAATTTATTATCACGTTATTTATTTGTATGTTGGTTTGTAGTGATTTTAAGAAAGTAACTTCAAATTAAATGAGTGTTAATCAGTATTGCAGTACTTTATGAAACAGTATGCAATAATAACGTACTGAGTGTAAATTATAAATTATAATCACATCAAAAATGGCCCGGGATTTACCACCAATGCCACGTGAGCTGCTGTCAGAAGATCATGTTTTGTAATGTTGTCCAGCTCAACCAAACGTTGGCTGGCGGAGTTACTGTAAATAGCCTCCAAGAAGGCATAGTAAGCTGTAAGTAAGTTGATTAGAACCTTAGGGAAGTAATTAGTAAACTGCAATATTCTGTAATAAATCTGCCTAAACTGCACATGATTAATAAAAACACTGATAATGTTTTCTGTCACTTTAAACTAAACGTACTAGATGAAGTATCTCAGTGTGTGTTATTGTGTTTGTTAGTGACTTACATTGTAGGAAGTCCTCTCTGGTCCTGGGAACAATGTTACTGTGAGTGACTGAGAAAAGAACAGATATAAACACAGAGAGAAAACCATGCCTGTATCCATTCCTCAGACATTTCTAACATTTTCATGATAATATTAGATGCTGTTTGTCTCATTACAGACAGCAGATGAATCTCTAATATTTTACCAGATATCTTTTTAATCTCCTCTTTGCAGAAATCCTCCAGTTTGTGTCTCAGCTGACGGACAGATTCTCTCACAGCATCAAAAGAAGAGAGGAAACTGACAGAGATGTTTTCTGTAGATTCAGGAGGAGCTGAGAGAGACTGAAGACTCTACAGGAACAACAATCAATAAACCATAAAAAAAGAAGTTATAAAATAATAGTGAGTACAAAATAAAATTATATTTTAGTTAGATTTTTTAGTTTGTTTTGTTTTTAATATTTTGTATTTTCAGGTTAGGTTAAAGTTTATAAATTATATTTATGCAGTAATTATAATTAATTTATTACCTCTTAACCACTGTTTGAGCAAAGACCTGAAAATTAAATTTCTACCTGAAACTAATAAAGACACTTGGCTTTTAATTTTAACTTTTTAATTTTTTTATTTTTTGGTGTGTGTTCATGTAGCAAGAGCCAAAACCTTTACCAAGCTTCGTCCCATTCCAATAAAGTAAAATAATAAGAATAAACAAACAAAATATAAACATTATTGGACAAAATGATCTGAGAGTACCAGAGGGTTAAACATGCTTAAGACTATGATTTTAATGCTTAATTGGGCAAATAAAAGAGTCATATAATGTGTATTGGTCTCTATTATTAGCATGTTTCATCAGGTCACCTCACTGCTGCAGAGTACCTGACTGAAACCAGTTTTACAGTAAAAACAACATCACGAGACAATATTCCTGACTACATTCCCAGCAGCAGAATGTTTCTTATTCAATCAGTCAATCAGTGTGCTTCAGATAATAAATGTCAGTTAATTAAAGACTCACAGATCTTGCTAAAGTCTACTCTGTTTTTTTTCTAGATCTCTGTTACCTGCAGGAAATGGATGTGATCGTCTGTGTGTGAAAGCTGCTCCAGCTCAGTGTTTCTCTTCTTCAGATCATCAATCTCCTGCTCCAGTCGCTCCATTTGTCCTTCAGCTCGACTCACTGCAGTCTTTTCCTGATCTCTGATCCGCTGTGTCACCTCAGAGCGGCTTCTCTCAATGGAGCGGATGAGCTCAGTAAAGATCCTCTCACTGTCCTCCACTGCTGTCTGTGCAGAGCGCTGTTAGACACACATCACAATCAGCTCTTACTGCTTCCTCACAGCCTGAGAGCCACAGCGGCTTCAGTGGGACTGAAAGAGGAGAGTCAAACTGAGTCTCAAACTTCTCTTCTTCTCCAAACTCACCTTATGAGACTCCACAGCCGCTCTCAGCTGCTCAAGATCTTTCTGTCTCTGCTGGATTCTCTGCTGGATTTCACTCTGTGTCTCCTTCAAGTGTTTCTGGAGGAGAAATTAAAAACAAACCCAAGACTTATTACATAAAACTATCATAAATTCATCATGTAAAAAGGTGCCTGTTTTCTTCATTACAGCGTTTCTCAAGAGTTGTAAGATCATTATATGAATTTAGGTTAGACATGAAGTCCTTTCACATGAAGGGGACATATATGATTATTACTGAGCAGAGAACTTGAGCAATGTTACAAAAATGATCAAAGTTCAACTCCTGCTCAAATGCACAGAGCTGTCGTGTAGTAACACCCAATGGGAGAGTAGATCACATGATGCACCCATGATACAGCTGGATACTGCAGTGAGGAGAAACACTTGAAGTGTCAGCATTCATTTCAGTTCATACCTCTTTCTCTTTTCTCTCTGCTGCAGTTGATACAGTCTCATGGTTTTTATGTTCATCTGTCATACAAAGTACACAAACACATTGCTGGTCAGTACGACAGAAAACCTCCAGAAGCTTATCATGTTGATGGCAGATCATCTGCTGCAGTCGTCCAGTGGCATCAGTCACTTTGTGTCTCTTTCCTGAGTGAAACTCCTCATGACGCTCAAAATGAGTTTGACAGTAAGACTCCAGACACACCAGACAGGACTTGACAGCTTTGTGTTTTCTTCCAGTACAGATGTCACACTCCACGTCTCCAGATCCAGCAGGAACAGCAGCTGTTAGTTTGGTCTTCTTCAGTTTCTCCACCACTTCAGCCAGCATGGTGTTTTTACCTAAAGCAGGTCTTGGACTGAAGGTCTGTCTGCACTGAGGGCAGCTGTAGACTCTCTTCTGATCCTCTTGATCCCAGCAGTCTGTAATGCAGCTCATACAGTAACTGTGTCCACAGGGAATGGCCACTGGATCCTTCAGGAGATCCAGACACACTGGACACAAGAACTGCTCCACTGAAAAAACACCGGCTTCAGCCATTTCACCGTCTACAGCAAAACAGAGACACAAACAACAGCTCAACAGCAGATCAGTTTCAGTTTCTTTTAACTGAGTTTCCTGGTTCTGTGTTTGAGAGACGTGTGCAAAACAAGTTTGTCTGTAAGTCTGTAAACTCTCATACTGAAATGTCCACTAGATGTCAGTCTCACACTGAAACTCAGAGTTATTTTTATCAGTTACCCTTACAAAAAATAAGTTTATTTAAATATGCTATTAGTATACTTATATTAAAGTAAGAGAGTATACTTTAAGTCTACCTCATATTTGCTATTCAAAGATATATTTAAAATGAAAGTTAAGTATTATTTTGTCATACCAGCAAGTATACAGACAAGCATAAGTATGGGCCTGTTATAATACCCACACTTGTGGTCTTGGCCACTTGAGAGTATCTGCACGTGACAGTAAGTAAGTGTCCCAGGTCTAAAAAATGGTCAAAGCTCATGGCTATTAATGCACACTAAATCCACATTTCAGAGCGGTATTTGAGACTTAAGTGTATCTCATCATACATGTTCAGGACTTACATGCACCGAAATCACAAGATGTTGAGAATAACTTTGCAGTGTAAGTTAATTCATTTAGATATCAATTAGATATTATAACTTAAACGTAAAGTGTAGCAAATTTTATTGATACTGTATGAATATGTACATTTTACAAAACTTTTTATTTTTTTACATAATTAGAAGCACAATTAAATTGTATCATACAGGGGACCAATAAAGTGCAAAGTATTAAATGTAGGAATTACTTTTGTTGCAAACAACCTTATGACGACTAATTTTTAATCTAATTTAACTCTAATTCATAAAGAAAGTCTCTGTAACCGCCAGATCATTTGACTGCTTCTAATCCTTGCTTTAGAGCATCATGGTTTTAGGTTTGAAAGATATAAAAACTTATTTGTTCAAACAAAAGTTATATCGCTGTTTCATCATGCTGCTCTTCATCATCTTGTAGAGATACTCGTGTGATTCTAAAAGTTTTTATTTGTAAAAGTCTAAAAGTCTAAATGTAGTGGTTGTTTTAGTGTGTGTGTGTGTGCGCGTGTGTGTGTGTTTGCATTTGCAGTGTATGTTTGTGTGTGTGTGTGTGTGTGTTTGCATTTGCAGTGTATGTTTGTGTTGAGGGTTGAAAAATATATGAATTAAAAAAGAAATAACAAAACTAAGTAAAATGAAGTAAATTAAACAGCATTTTCCTACAGCAGACCATCTTAGTAAAACAATCACCTTGACCCTCCCTATTTATTTAAGTTTGTGGTTATGGACTTCTTTATCTATCTCATCTCATCCTGAACATCAGTTTAAAGCCATATTCGAATAGATTATAAATTCATTATAAATACTCAATTCTCAACTTTACCTAACTTCACCAGATGTGTCATAAAAAGGTTCAATAGGGCACACATCCTTTGACCAGTTAGTGAACTCCTGCCTAAACCTTCGACAGAGTTCACACTCGCAGGTGCACGCCATGAAATGGTTAACATGGATGTTCTTTGATCAGTGAGCATCTTAGAAAGATGATCTGTTTTGATCAATGAACTTTTTACCTCACATTCTAACAAAGTTTACGACACCGGATCCCCTCAAAAAGTCATTCGATTGCAAATGAGTCGAGCCCCAGAAACATCTTTAGATGACCTATGATTCCTGCAGTTGTTTGTTTAAAAGGAAAACACGTACGTGTCTAATTTTTAAAGCGAAAAGCTTTAGAATGAATGCTGTACGGTTTCGTTAATTAAGATTCTTAATTTCAACATTTGATTCTTTTAACATTTAAGTGTTGGTCTCTCCACCCGTGTTAGGGCCTGGCAGTAGGCGTGGTCTGATCTCAGCTCCTAACCTCATTCTGAGTTTGACACGGCCGTGTGAAGTTATCTGACGGACGCTGCTTAACATAGTCTGCTCTTTTTTTACTTTTTGTGACAAAAGCTAGCTTTTAAATTGTAATGTTACAAGATTTTGTATCTTATACTCTGATATTTTTTATTTCACACCACGGTAAAATAAGTCAACTCTATTTTCCCTAACTTTGTATCTTTTATAAACTCAAACTTTTTTAAAAGTGCGACAGATTTTGGCATACACTTAACTAACGAGTCTGACGTATTCTGTTATAGATGAAAGAACTTCTTTTTATTTAACTTTGTCAAACTAAGTAGTTTTAAATTGTAATGATAGAAAAACTAGCGTAGCTAATGCTTTTTTGTTTTATTTTCCAACTTTTCCTAAAATTGTTTTAACAACACTAGATCGCCTTGACTTGTAGGGAAAACAGTCATTGCACGTTTTACGTGTATGTTTGATGTTATTTTGTTTTTCTTGATATGTATGTGAAAACACTTTAATAAAAACACCCCTTTATCCCGTTTGGCACAATTTCACCATTTCAAGTTTAAAAGCACATAACAGTTTCAACAGGCCACACAAAAAACACATTGTCATAAATTCTTTAAGTTCACTGGGGTGGATAACCAGATGGCCATTTAGATGTGGGGGTGTACAAACAGGTGTCTGAACAGGTGTCCAGTTATGGGTGGGAGGGAGGGGTGGACGTAGGAATTTTTATGAGGGGCAATAAATTAATTTTTGGAGACAAGGTGCCCTACCATCTCTCTTAAGCCCCTGTATGGTTCTTCAGCGGTTCTTTGGGGTGGTTAAAGTGCTATACAGCACCACTGTCGTACATAAAGAAGCCATTAAGCCTGCCATTAAGTTTTTTAACTGTGTTTGCAGATGGATGGGATTAATGCAGAACATAAATGTACATATATCCTTCCATCGGCCCAGACGAATGGCCCACGCGGCCCACTTCACTTTATTACGAGGCCGGTGGAGTTAATGATAATGAGCGACACCTGCACCACTCACCGGTCTCAAGTCAGAACAGAAATAAACAAACACAAAAGTAAAGCGGCAGCCCCTCACGGACGACTGCCGCACACAAAACACAAAATAAAGTCCAGGCCTGGTCCTCTCTCGTCTTCCACTGTCGTTACTCCTCCTTTTATCCTTCCGGAGCTCCTCCGTGGGACTCGAGACCGGTGAGTGGTGCAGGTGTCGCTCATTATCATTAACTCCACCGGCCTCGTTCCGCTCCCACGGCTCTCGGCCCTGCCCCACTCACTACACTGGCCTTTTCACATTTCTCAGGTTTTAATGCCATTATTCGAATCGTCACAATATAGGCTACATAATGCAGTTTTCAGCAGACATCAGAATCAGAATGAGCTTTATTGGCCAAGTATGTTTACACATACAAGGAATTTGTTGTAGTGACAGAAGCTCCACAGTGCAACAGAAAGACAGTAACAGCACAGGACACAGGAAATAAAAACAAAATAACAAGAAATAGCCAATAACCAATGTACAAACCAGCAACATTGTTGAAGAAACATATTAATTTATATTTTTTTAATCTTACTCAAGACTGAATGGTATCACATTTTCCACAAAAAAATGAAGCAGCGCAAGTTTTCAACATTCATAATCAGACATGTTTCTTGAGCAAATCAGCATCAGAATGATTTCTGAAGATCATGTGACACTGAAGACTGGAGAAATCAGCTTTGATCACAGCAATAATAATATATCGAAGACACCCGTTTTAAATTGTAACATTATATATTTCAATGTACTGTTTACTGTATTTTTCATCATCAAAATAATTTGTATACTCTTTTCCACAATTGGAGCTCAAGTCCTTAAAATGATAGATGTCAAGCTCCTGCAAAATGACAAATACTGTATTCAACATCAACCATATCCTGTTTTATGTTGATGGTTTAGATAATTCAATATCAGACATTGTGAATATTGTTGTCCTACTTGCTAAATATCATATACATTGTTGTAAGTGGAGAGACTCTCGAATTTAAACTACTCCTCACTGAGATTACTTAATAATTGTCGTGCCCCGAAACTATCATCGGATATGTCCAAGTTTCTTGTGTTTTAATTATTTAATTTTTTTGCCTTACATGTATTGTGGATCCCCTAAATGTTTGATGTTGAATGTTATTGTATTTGGTTTTATACTATGCTGTTACCTCTATTTGGTTTTATACTATGCTGTTACCTCTATACCTGATATACCTGGACCTGATAACCAAGATGGCGGCGCGAACACATCGCGAGGCTCAGCGTCTTACCAGATTTAGGAAAATAGTGTTAATTTACCTGGTTATTTCACTCGTGTTCGCGCGATTCAGCTATGCGAACTACAGCTATACTAAACAGTCACTTTTGGACATCAACAAACAGTGTTCCAACATAGTTTTAGATCATCCTTTCGACTTCAGCGAACTCCCGCCGGAGCTACTGAGATCACCGCGGACAAGCGGATCACTCGTACCGGCCGGAAGTGCTCGGCGTCGAGACCGTAAACAAAGACGGGGAAAGCGTGGAGGGCTGCGTGCTAAGCTAAGGCTAAACCCACATCGACCAGCTCTGCCCAGCATCTTCCTTGCCAATGTACGGTCTCTGATGAACAAGATGGACAAACTAAAGATCTGGACCCTCACACAGAAATGGCTTATGGACTGTAATGTTTTGTTCTTCACTGAAACATGGCTCTGCAACGATGTCCCAAACAGCGTGGTGCATAGGGATGGACGCTCTCTCTTCAGGGCTGACAGAGTAGCAGCAACCTCTGGTAAAAACAAGGGTGGTGGAGTATGCATTTATGTAAATAAATCATGGTGTAAAGACTCTGTCATTGTTGATACCTACTGCTCTGCTGATCTGGAGTTCCTGATTATCAAGTGCAGGCCATTCTATCTACCACGTGAGTTCACTTGCATTGTTGCTGCTGCAGTTTATGTACCTCCGGACGCTAATGCTAACGTGGCTATGAAAGAACTTTGTGCTGCTATTAGCAAATTACAAACCCTGCACCCGGATGGAGCCTTTATCGTTGCTGGGGACTTCAATCACTGCACTTTTAGATCTGTTCTCCCTAAATTTCATCAAAATGTCTCATGCACTACAAGTGGACATAAAACATTGGACCACGTTTATACTAATGTGAGTGATGCCTACAAAGTCACACCCCTCCCCCACCTGGGTCAGTCTGATCACCTCTCTTTGTTCCTGCTCCCCAAGTATACCCCAGTCATCAAATGTGTGAAACCTACAATAAGGACTGTTAAAATCTGGCTGGAAGGTGCTGACTCCACTCTTCAACATCAATTCCAGCACACAGACTGGAGTGAGTTTGCTGCCCAGGCCACCACAAACTCTCAGATTAACATTGACATGTATACCAACTCTGTCATGGAGCACATCAACAGCTGTGTGAGCAGAGTGACCACACACAAAAATATAAAAATTTTCCCCAATCAGAAGCCCTGGATGAACAGAGAGGTTCGCCTCCTGCTCAAAGCAAGAGATGCAGCCTTCAGGTCTGGAGACCAGGAGGCTTACAGCTCAGCCAGAGCCAACCTGAAGAAGGGTATCTGCCAGGCCAAACTGACACACAAACAGAAGATTGAAGATCACTTCAATTCTTCAGACCCCCGGCGTATGTGGCAAGGCATACAATCTATCACAGATTACAAACCACCTAACTCTGTGCCTCCCTCCCAGACGAGCTCAATCACTTTTATGCTCGTTTTGATCAAAATAATAAGGAGATCTCACTCAAAGCTGAGCATCAACCCAGTGAACTGCCTCTCACACTCTCCACATCAGATGTCTACTCCACTCTGCGTAAGGTGAATGCACGGAAGGCAGCTGGCCCTGACGGAATACCTGGTCGTGTGCTTAAAGCCTGTGCGGAGCAGCTAGCTGAGGTCTTCACAGACATTTTCAATCTGTCCCTGGCCCAAACAACTGTCCCCACTATCTTCAAAACCTCCACCATCGTACCAGTACCGAAACATTCCACTGCCTCGGTCCCTAATGACTTCCGTCCTGTTGCACTCACCCCCATCATTGCCAAGTGTTTTGAGAAACTGGTTGCATCCCACTTAAAATCCTGTCTCCCTGCTACACTAGACCCATTCCAATTTGCCTATCGCCACAATAGGTCAACAGAGGACGCCATCTCAACAGCACTTCACTCTGCCCTCACCCACCTGGACAGTCAAAACACACATGTGAGAATGCTGTTCATAGACTTCAGTTCTGCATTTAATACAGTAATCCCCTCCAAGCTGATCTCCAAGCTCAGCCAGCTTGGAATCAGCACACCCATCTGCAATTGGATTCTAGATTTTCTGACTAACAGACCTCAGTCCGTTAAGTTAGATAACCTCTCCTCCTCCATCATCACCCTGAACACCGGCGTGCCACAGGGCTGCGTACTGAGCCCTCTCCTGTACTCCCTCTTCACCCATGACTGTGTTCCTGTTTATGGCTCCAACACCATAATTAAATTTGCAGATGACACCACGGTGGTAGGTCTGATCAAGGATGACGATGAATCAGCCTACAGGGATGAGGTGCAGCACCTGGCTGTGTGGTGTGCCACCAATAATCTACAACTAAACACCCAGAAGACAAAGGAGATCATTGTGGACTTCAGGCGGACTAGGAGTCATGCACACACACCCATCTACATCAAAGGAGCTGTAGTGGAGCGTGTGTCGAGTTTCAAGTTCCTTGGCATCCACATCTCTGATGACCTCACCTGGTCCCATAACACCTCCACTCTGGTCAAAAAGGCACAGCAGCGCCTTTACTTCTTAAGGAGCCTTAAGAAAGTTCACCTGAATCCCAGGATCCTTGTGGAATTCTACCGCTGTACCATTGAGAGCATACTCACGAACTGCATCTCAGTATGGTACAGCAATTGCTCCGCATCTGACCGCAAAGCACTCCAGCGGGTGGTGAAAACTGCTCAACGGATCACCGGCACCCAGTTAACTTCCATTGAGAACATTTATCATAAGCGCTGTCTGGGCAGGGCAAGAAACATCATCAAGGATGCCTCTCACCCTAACCATGGACTCTTCACCCTCCTTCCATCCGGCAGGCGTTACAGGTGCCTACGCTCTCGCACTAGTAGGCTCAGGAAGAGCTTCTTCCCCAAAGCTGTGACACTTCTGAACGCCACACCACTAATCTAACCTGCACCTGCTTATTACTGCACTGGTCACAGTACTTTACACACATGCATTTGCACTACTCATATTTTGCACAGACTGCACATTGTTAAAGTTATTACACTATAAACTGTATAAAGTTGTTACTATACAAAGCACAGTAAACTATTTCTATAAAATATTGCACTACTGCTATTTTGCATAGAATACATTGTTCTATCAATATTTTGCACACTCATCCAGCTGTATTTATTTATTACCACTGTTCTCACGTCTCTGCTGTTCATAATGTGTATATATAATCCTACATTGCTCTGTTCATAATGTACATACAATCCCTACATTGCATTCCTATTTATATTCTGTACATACTCTGCTCAATACTGTATATAGCAATTCCACTGTACATTCTGTAAATCATATCTTCATTTACTCTGCACTTATATGTATATAAAACACTATATTCTTGCACTTCTGGTTAGATGCTAACTGCATTTCATTAGCTCTGTACTTGTACTCTGCATAAATGACAATAAAGTTGAATCTAATCTAATCTAATCTATGAGTTATTGTATTCTATTTTGTTTAATTAAAAAAAAGAAAGATTTTAACTTTCCTTCCGGAAAAAAATAAAATAATATGTAATACATATTTCTACATTATTCGTGCCATCGACCTTATTTGAATGTCGTGGGAGGGAAAATAGGGAAAACCTTGCATTGTTTCATTTTATGTCATTTTTATGTTATGTGAACAATTTATATACTTTTGTTTTACTGTAAACCAATAGGGGGACATTTCCTTGGTCCGCTCACATCAGGTAAAAATGAATTTCTGCTGATTGTTACCTGTGACAGGTGTTGCATTCTCTTAATTTGTACTTTTTTTTTTTTTTTTTATCTAGGTCAGAGGATGGAATCTCCTGGATCAAGGTTATTAATAAAAGGCAAGTCATTATTAAATGTACAAAATGCATGTTTTAAAGCATCTTAATGTTAATACAGTATTTTATTTTGTAAAGGGAAGTAAGATGCTTTTTAAGCTATTTATTTAAGCTGCAGCAGTAAATTGTAAAAGAGGCATGGTCTCATATCTAGTCCTCAGGCCCCTCCCAGAATGTTTTAGATGTCTCACTAATGAAAACACCTGGTTCAGCTGGAGCATTTTGGGAGGGGGCCTGAGAAACTGCAGGGTTATGAAAAATGAAGGCCGTGTTTCATAGAAGTTGTTGATATACTGTTTTTTTTTTTCTTTTCTCAAACTGCTTTCCCATTGCTTCTTCTGAAATGACTGGAATAGTGTCTGGAGGTCTGGGCCGATTCTTCAAAGTGAAGATGCCAGATGTGTGATCATGGTCATTTACAGTTTAAGATTTATTTATTTGTATTTTATTTATTTATTGACAAAAGCAAGTTTTTCATTCAACATGGAAACCACATTCCCATGACATTTATTTGTAACCTTTCCATGTTTTGTGCAAATTTTCCTGACGCTCTTATAGGTTGGCTGTTTTTCTGTTGGAGGAGCATCAGTTGAGGCATATATTAGGATGCTGGGCTGTACTCGAACCAGTGAGCCGGCTTCTCAGATCAACTGGGCAGCAGGAGATCAAAAGATCAGCATGAACAAAAAAACGAATAACTACTATTAAATAACCCATCCAGGTAAAAGAAAAGAAATCAACAAGAAAAGCTTCCCTCACTAACCAAAAACAGGAATAAACAGGAGTACAAAATAAAAACGGCACCCTCTCCCTACGGCTTCCAATCTAACAATAAACTAAAATTACAATCCCTTTTAATACCTTTAACAAAGTAAATTAAAGTGGCCACTTGTAGCTTCAGCACACACTGCTGGTCAACAGGAATCAAAAAATGAATACAACTTACACTCAGAAGTAACCATTCAACAGATAACCATTTTGCACCACTACACTCAGAAGTTATCATTCAACAGATACCCTCAGAAGAAACACCCAACAAGTCTGGAGCAGGGGAGAAGTGAGCCTCTCCAAACAGCGTTCACTATGAGGTGCCACGTAGGATTTAAATCAAACTTCGCTTATCAATACATACATAACACACGTGTATATACACCTATAAATTACTCGCATATACATGTATACTATTGGATGTTCAAAATACATATATGAAATACACGTGCACACTTATGCCTGCCTCACACTACAGGATTTTTAAAATCCTAACCGATTATGAAATCTGGTTGCAGATTATCTTCCCTCAAATCTTAAACATGCATACACTACAAGATTTGAAAATCGAGGCGCATCACACACTACAAGATGTTGCTAAGATTATCTTGCCAGAGGGAGCGCCTCACGTGATCTAGAGGAGACGCGGAAAAGCGGATGTAAACAAAATGGATACTGTAGCGCGACAACTCGCTGTATCAATACTCATTGTTTGTAGTGAGAGAAAACTAAAGTGGAAGAGCAAACGATTGTGGATGAGAAAATGGTTGGGCAGTTCTTCAGCGAGAAGGTAAGAATTTAACTACCAGTATTACTATCTTTTAAAGGTGGCGTGTTTGAATTTGTGCCGTTATGGCGCTAATGGCTGGCTAGTTCAAAAGCGATATTGTCACCTGTTGCACTGTAGAACTGTGCTGTAAAATGAAAATAAATGTAGTTATTATGAAGAAAAGTGTCTACATATTCTAACATAGAGACAGGATATGTGACTGTTGAGCAACAAGTCTGATTAGAAGTGTGTAAGTTAGCTGTAACAGTGGTGGCCAATATTCACTGAATGTAACGTTTAAACCTGGTTCTATATATCTATCTATCTATCTATCTATCTATCTATCTATCTATCTATCTATCTATCTATCTATCTATCTATCTATCTATCTATCTATCTATCTATCTATCTATCTATCTATCATCTGCATTATACATTACTTATGATTATTAGTATTGTTATTATTACTAGTGGGACTCAAAATGTCTTTGTAAAGGGTATGTTTTTAAATATGGCCAAGGGTAAGCTTATTTAAAATATGATTTTTGTTTTCATGTATAACATTAGTTGGAGGACAGGTCAGGCTTCAGGGAGCTGCTGCGGATGACCTCGGATGAGTTTGAAAACCCTGCTAGGGAGAGTAGAGCCACTGATCACCAGACAGGACACCAAGATGAGGCGGGCAATTACAGCCAGGGAGAGGCTCTCCTTGACCCTTATATTCTTGGCAACAGGTTTGTATATATAACAAATGTACAGGTTTGTCTCTTATGTTTTCATTTTACAGTAATGTTTACTTTCTTCTGTTGAAGGTGAAACCTACAAATCACTGAGTTTTCAGTACAGAATTGGGGCTACTACTGTATCTGATATAGTAAAACACACGTGTGCAGCCCTACATCAAGTCATGAAAGATGATTTTCTAAAGGTTAAAAATCCTTAATAGTTTTATCATTAGTATCACAACAGCAAAAATTCTGACATACAGTATGTACAAATATGAAGATAAGCAGCAGAGTTCATAATGACAAACAACATTTTATAAGTATGCTTGACTGGGGAGAATTGATTGTACAATTTAGTTCATGCTGAAATGGGTGGGCTAAGTAGGTTTATAGATCTATTTACAATTTATTATTGTAAATAAATCTATTGTAATGCTTTTATATTTTCAGACACCAAAATCAGAGGAGGAATGGCAAGCAATTGCCAGGAACTTTGTGAAGAAATGGCAGTTTCCACATTGTCTGGGTGCCCTTGATGGCAAACACATATATATCCAGCCCCCAGCCTACAGCGGGAGTATGTGGTACAATTACAAAGGCAGATTTTCAGTCCTCATGATGGCAGCTGTAGATGCCAATTATAAATTAATTTACATTAGTTTGGCACTCAGGGCAGGGTCTCGGATGCTGGCCTTTTAGCCCATTCTGATCTAAAGAAAGCTCTGGACCAGGGTCTCCTGAATGTTCCTCCACCAGAAAAGCTTCCCGGTTCTGAAATTGTGCTACCCTATATGTTTGTGGGGGATGAGGCATATCCTCTGAGAACGGACCTTATGAAACCTTACCCCTTCAGGCAGCTGGACCACAACCAGAGGGTCTACAACTACCGGCTCTCACGGGCGCGCAGAGTTGTAGAAAATGCATTTGGCATTCTCGCCAATAGGTTTAGAGTGTTCCGTTCCATAATCCTGCTTTACCCAGAGAGTGCCACCAAGATCACCCTAGCGTCAGCATGCCTCCACAACTTCCTCTGTGATCGCCGTTCAGAGGCCTACATGACACCAGCACTGGCAGACTGGGAGGATGTAGACCACAGTGTCAACGAGGGAGCATGGAGGAGAGATGGTCTGGGGGCCATGCAATGTGTGCCAGCTGAAAGGTCACGGAACCCTACTCTGGCTGCTAAGCAGCAACGTGACCTTTTGAAAGATTACTTTGTGTCACCTGCTGGCCAGATGCCATGGCAAGAAAAGTACATTTAGAAAATTGACAAAAAGAAGTGTTTGCTAGTTGTAGTTTAGTGATGTATGTAATGTACATAGTTATCATATTACGTAATTTATTTATTTTTTTCCTTTGTTGATTTGTTGTGATTTAAAATGCTTTACTATTTGATTCTGCTGTACTGTATTTTGATGATTTTTTCATGTTTACAAGTTTTAAATAAAAAAATAAAGACAGCATTCATGATCACATTTCAGTTGTTTATTCAAGTATTTCCAACATAAAGGATTAAAGTGCCAACTTAATATTTTAAAATATTCATTTATACAAAACTTTCATTTTGAACAACACATACAACCGTTTTAACGGCAACTTAAAATTACATTACTCTTGTAATGTATACATATGGCAAAGTAACCAATCAACAAATTAGAAATGTGTATTTGAAAATGTGTGCATGTGTATAACGTACAGCATTTTTTTTTTTTAAATATTCAACTACTCTTCCTATTCTTCTAGCATCCTCAAAAAGTTCTGAGGCTGAACAGGGCCCTGAGGGAGCATGTGCTGATGGTAGTGTTGAGGTGTCTGTGTGTATAGAGGGGTTGAGGTGGGCATTTGTGTAGGTGTTAGAGATGAATATATGGGCGGTGGCATGTGTGAGGATGATGAGGAACTAGATTGGTCAGCCTCCTGGGCCTCAAACAAAGCATTCATTATTTTTCTTTTTACCCTGGTCTGTATGCTTGTATTTTTTATTAACCTGAGCTCCACAGCAACCTGGTTTCCAAAGGAGCTGCATGCATCTGGGGGGGCCAGAACTGAAGCAGACACCTGCTGTAACAGTTTCAGTTTTTGTTGCTCAACAGTGTCTGTGTCAACTTTTCGGCGTTTAAGTGCAGGCCTGGGAGTGGGAAAAAGGGAGTTGTGGTCTTCATCCTCTTGCTGGGTAGAGGGATGTGGTCCTATGGTTGAGATAAAATATTAAATTATAATAACATTAGAAGAACTTCAATCAAAGTATGTTTTTGCATACAGCCAAAGTATTTTCAAACTTTTCATTATATTTTTTTTTCGTTGTGCTTGATTCTTAATACTATGTTGTTACCTGCATGATTTACAACTGTTTTTTTTTTTTGTTTTTATATTTTTTAATAGATAAGAGCCTTGTTTGTTAAACTGCTCAGTTTTCTTCAGAAACATCCTCTCAGGTCTTACACATTCCCTGATACTCAAGAAAGAACCACAATGAAGGTAATGACACACAGCATTAAGAAGGTTTTCAAAAAACATGTGAATCAAATGAATTACAGGACGATGGTGTCAATGTGTGTGTAATTTGAGGATGTTTTATATTGATGAGTTGCTACCTTATCCAAAAATCATCTATTTAACTTATTAAAAAAAATAAAAATCTCTAAACCCATCCTGTGCAGTACAAACAGACTAGAAATATTATGATCAAACACGGTGTAGTATTTAATCAGAATCATTATTCTAATTTTAGCTTTTAGGGAATCACTCTTAAGATTCGATATTTATATGATTAATTGAGATTAATCAGAATGTCCAACTTATACCTTGTTAAGACGTTTTGTGAACTGAGTCCTTAATGTTGTGGCTCTCATTTTAATGTCTTCCACTGAAAGTATACAATACATACATTGACACTCAGAGTCTCCTCTCTACATTCGGCTTAATTAATATTATTAAAATATAAATAGGCTTTAATAAACTTTCAATGTCCCTTTAAGTATTTTTCTCAATGTACAAACAATTATAGAGCTCATAAAGATGTAATGTTTTAACCCTTATGTTCTGTTGAGAGAGTGGACTGCATGTGTATGTGAGAGACAGAGACTGAGGATATCGTCTTTATGTGAGTGTGTGTGAGAGAGAGGGGAATTGTGTGTGTGTGTGAGTGAGTGAGTGTTTGAGAAGGAGGGGGAGGGGTGGTTTGTGGTCATTTGATACTGATAAACTGCTACGTTATCTTTTGACAGACATGTAGCAGATGGTCACTGACACTTCAACTGTTTGTTTACATTTGCAAGCCTAGCGCACTAGCAGCTTTCTATACTCACCTGGTACATTTAAAACCGACGCGATTTCTTCCCAGCTCTTCTCTTTATCACTACGGTTGTGATACAGCTTTGATGACACATTAAATAGACAATCATGTTGTTGCCACAGCTCAACAAGTTGCTCCTCCATCTCTGCATTCCAACGGGTACGTACAGGTTTCGCGGTCGCCATTTCAAATGGTCCGTCACTTCCGTCTCCTTGTAGACTTCTTTCTTATTGGCTATTGTAAATGTACTGACGTAATCATAGCCGTCATCATCCCGAATTAAAATCCTTAATATCAAACATGATTTTGTGCGAGCAGATCGGGAGGTGCAAAATTCGATCTTTGAACACTCACATTACGAGATAATCTGTGCCGAACATCGGGACCGAGCGAGTTGCTCCACAAGATTTATGCTCCGATTTTCGGGAGAGGAAAATCGGGGCTAAATCGGGCTAAAAATCCTGTAGTGTGAGCCAGGCATAATATGAAAACCATACCAATACATATTATGTTAGTAATGAATGCATACACTTGTGAAAAACTTGCATATACATATAAACTTCCATGCATATACACCTATAAACACTCGCACATACATATACACGCTGCACTCAGACACACCTATACATACTCGCACATACACTCGCTGCACGCAGACACACCTATAAACACTCGCACATACATATAAAATTGATGTGCACGCACACACCCATAAAACACTCGCGCATACATACAAAATAAAACGGATGCATGCTTTAGTTGTGTATATATGTATATGCGAGTGATTTCATATATGGATGTGCATGAACTTTTCAGTGTAAACGGAAGGCATTTCAGTGTAAAAGGAAGCAGCGGTACTTCCGGCGGGAAAATTCCTCCCCCAGGAAAAAAATAAAAATACAGGAGTATATTGTATATAGTCTGGTGCCTTTTAATTAACGTAGTGTCTATTTGGGTGGGAGACATGACATGCAATTCTAACCGTCCATGATGTCATAACCTAATAAAAATGGGTATTTGTTAAAAATACATATCTTCATGTTGTTCCTCTGACAAGATATTATTACAGCATACCATAGCTGTAGTTGGTGTATAAAGACCTCTACTTCAAATTTTTATCTAAACATCAAAATTGTCATGTGGTGTGACTGTCCGGCATATGTGTGACCTTACTAATATGACAACATATATCAGCAAAGTATAAATAATTGATAGATTTACAGTTTAAGTAACAGAATTAGGCTATTTCAACAGACACAGAAAGTGTTGATGTCTGTGTATGATTTTAAAGCAAGTTCTGGCCAAACACATTTTGTCCGTAAAATGGGCGTCATATGGTGTGACACTGCAATTTATATTTTGAACGGGCAATAATTTGGACATCATTATGATGAAGAGGTCCACACTCAACCAGGTTGTTGCAGTGTCATCTCTGGTTTGCAAGGTCAAGAGGTGAGTTCTGGCTTCTTAATTTTTAATTAAAAAGCTCTGTATCTGATATGCTCACTAGTGGTCAATGTTTTGTGTCTTATGGTGTGACATTATTTACATAAAAATGAAACACTTTTATACGAATTTTACTTATTAATTTTTAAAAATCATTCCTGCCACGTAGCAATTTACATGCTAAGTATAAGATAGCTGTTTTTAGTTAACCAAGAGATTAGCTTAACTGAACAAAACGTCATATGGTGTGACACCGTATCATATGGTGTGACTGTTTTTCTAAGTCACACCATATGATATATTTGTCACACAATATTACATACACCTTTTTTAATGATAAATAAATAACTATTCAAAACATATTAGATTAATTTAATAGTGAACATTAAATTACCTATACAATTAATGTATTTCTTTTCAATTTTATACTTAATTTAACCATGTTTCACCATATTTGCAATGCTTTGCCTATTAAAAGATGCAATGTTTTGAGTGTGGGCTCACATCAAGCCAGTTACAGAGGACTTTAAGGCCAAGAGTGATCATGAAATTGATACACTCCACATCCTAAGTGATGGTCCTGCAACCCAGTATCGTAATCGTGCAAACTGCTTTCTTCTTAGCAGCATTCCATACGCTTGGGGTTTCAAAATGGTTACCTGGAACTTTTCTGAGAGGTCACATGGCAAGGGGGCTCCTGATGGAGTAGGCGGAGCTATCAAACGTATTGCTGACAAATATGTCCATGGAGGTGGAGATCTTCAAACACCTAAAGATTTGTTCAACTATCTTTGCCAAAACACAGAAAGAGTGACCATTGAATGGGTTGAAGAAGATAAATGGATAGCTTGCTTCCTTCAACAGTGTGCCCAGTGGTTGGAATTAGTAACACACACCAAGTGCTCTCCTTTTCACCTGGGGAAATACTATATAGACGCCTGAGTTGCTTTTGCAAGTACCCAGAGAAGTGTCTTTGTTATCAGCCGAAGAAACTTCGCATTGACGTCTCTGCTTCTAAAGCTGGCAGTGCCAATGTGGAACAGCAAAGTGCTCTTCTCCAAGATGTTACCTGTGTGAAACCAAAAGAAGCAAACCACCCAGCTGAAGCAGAATGCACTGATTCTGATGATGACACCAGCTACACTGTTGGAAAGTTTGTCATTGTCAACTACGATGATAGGCCATATGTGGGCCAGATCATGAAGATATGTCACAACGAGGCTGAGATTAATTGCATGAAGAAAGCTGGTGACAAGAATAACTTCATCTGGCCAAATAAACCAGACTGCATATTTTACAGCTGTGATCAAATAGTTTGCACAATATCTGTGCCAGAACCTCTTCACAGGTCTACCAAGCTTTCTAAGATTAACTGGCTGAAGTTTAATATGGTCTGAAATGTTATCGGCTTTCGGCTTTTCAGCTTCAACTGATGTTTAAAGAACCCATGTGAAATACACATTTTTGTTTTTGTTTAAAGATTCATTGGATAATTCATATGCAAATTATACATTGTATGTTTTTTACTGTATCTGGTTTTACTAATATCTATGAATTTTCAATCTAAAACATTCAACTAATTGTAAATTGATTTGTTTTTTACTGTTTAACAATTAGAATTGTTGTTACAACACACACTCTCCTCTAATTTGAAATTGTTCATGCTGAATGTTCTTGAAGTGAGATGGTGTTTGATTTACTCATATTTCTGAGTTTCTTATCATTTTAAAAGTTTTAAGACAATGTTAGCTTGTTTTTTGATATTTTTAAATTATTAATGTTAACTTAATTGAATGTTGAATGCAAATAAAATACATTTTTTTTGCATTGACAAATTGTGGAGTGGTGCAGTTCATCATATAGCGTGACACTATATAATTTGGTGTGACATTCAGAATTGTGCCAGTAAAAATACTTTCTTAATTATAAATCATAAAAAACTCAACGGAACACAAGAGAAATAGTATCAGCAAGAGTCACAAGAATTTTCATAGATTTATAACCAGGTTTAACATAATTAATCTAAAATATCTGGAAAGGCTGAGGAGAGATGACTTACTTTGCATGATAATTTAGAAAAACAATACAAAATCTAATGAATCTGCACAAAAGAAATGTTAAATCTTAAGATAGTAATGATAACGATTCAAGTTGAAGTTAGTTACTTAGGGAGAGTATATCCCATTTTCATTTTATATAGAATAACTTTTGTCACACCATATGACAATTTTAGGCACGAATGCAACAAATTGGTGAATAAATCCAATTTCAAATACAAAATCTAAAAGACCACATATATTTTGGGAAATGCAAGAGTCAGTACAACACAACTCAATATTTTTTATGCCTAATATTTGAAGTAAAAAATAAAAACTTTTTTCAGGCTTATATGTCTCCCACCCATTTACACAAAGTTGTAATGGGCATGGCTTGTTGGCATGGGTTATTTACCTCTGCCCATTAATGTCAAAACATGGCTATACGCATTTTCAGTGGCGTAAGAGGTAAAGCGTGTACCACAGTGTTTTTGACGCGAGAGACCCGAGTTCGCGTCCGCATTTGGCTGAAAACGTTCATCTCCTTTTTCACATCTCTTATTACAATAAAATAATCGAAAAGTTTAAATAAAGTATCGGGTAGGATTAGGTGTATCTGAGATGCTTTACTTTGAGACTGAGGCTACATTTATTATTTACATAATTGTGTGCGTTTGTTTGTTTTTTAAAAACACTGTTTTGATGCATTAAGCCACAGTGTTTTAAAATGTGCCTGCATCAGTCGTGAATCGGGGAAGTCGTGGCCTAATGGTTAGAGAGTCGGACTTGTAATCCGAAGGTTGCGGGTTCAAGTCTCGGGCCGGCAGGGATTGTAGGTGGGGGGAGTGAATGTCCAGCGCTCTCTCCACCCTCAATACCACGACTGAGGTGCCCTTGAGCAAGGCACCGAACCCCCAACTGCTCCCCGGCGCTGCAGCATAAAATGGCTGCCCACTGCTCCGGGTGTGTGTTCACGGTGTGTGTGTGTTCACTGCTGTGTGTGTGCACGTTGGATGGGTTAAATGCAGAGCACGAATTCTGAGTATGGGTCACCATACTTGGCTGAATGTCACTTCACTTCACTTCACTTTGCATCTGGAGATTTGCCTACAAGGCAAACTGACTGAATATATTTAGCCAATACTTCTAATATTTCCCTTACTGTACGTAAAGTACACAAGAAGTTTACATGAACAATTGGACTGAGGCTACATTTATTATTTAAATAATTGTCTACAAGGGATGTACTGACAAAAAAAAACTCACTGTAAATCACTATATAGGTAATATAAGCTTTACAGTTTGACAATGTGTTATTTTAAAAGTAATTTTAATAAAAAATACATCGGACGTTTTAACCCAGTTGGTGGAATTGTCAGATTTTAAATGTTTTTTCATGTCAATATGCAACCACTATTTTTTTTTTCCCAAAACCGCCAAATTCAAACACATTATTAATAAATCATACTATACGCTACATAGTTTGATTTTATTAATAATGTGTTTACTGAGTTTGGCATTTTAAAAACACTGTTTTAACGCATTAAGCCAGGTATTCCTTATGGGAGGAAAACGCTTTACGTGTAATTAAACGCGTTACATTCTTATTCTGGACTCATCTGCTTGTCTATACATCATATGCTTTATTAATAATGTTTTTATTGAGTTTGTTCTTTTAAAAACACTATTTTAATGCATTAAGCCACCTTAAGCATGTTCAAATGTCCCGCCGGAAGTACCGCTGCTTCCTTTTACACTGAAATGCCTTCCTTTTACACTGAAAAGTTAATGCACATCCACATATGAAAGCACTCGCATATACACAACTAAAGCATGCATCCGTTTTATTTTGTTTGTATGTGCGAGTGTTTATAGGTGTGTCTGCGTGCAGCGAGTTTGTATGTATGTGCGAGTATGTATAGGTGTGTCTGAGTGCAGCGTATATATGCATGTGCGAGTGTTTATAGGTGTATATGCATGTAAGTTTATATGTATATGCAAGTTATTCACAAGTGTATATGCATTCATTACTAACATAATATGTATTGGTATGGATTTCATATTAGTGTGCACGTGTATTTCATATATGTATTTTGAACATCCAATAGTATACATGTACTGTATATGCGAGTAATTTATAGGTGTATATGCACGTGTGTTATGTATGTATTGATAAGCGTAGTTTGATTTAAATACTAAGTGGCGCCTCATAGGCTGCATCCGAAACCACCTACTTCTCTACTATATAGTAGGGGAAATGAAGTGGGCGAGTGAATAAGTCCGAATCCTTCGGATTCATAAAAGAGTAGGCAGGAATTACCTGGGTGACATACTAATTCTCGCGAGATTCGGACGTGCGTCTACTTAAAGTGCGTCCGAATATGCCTACTTCTCTACTATATAGTAGGGAAAAGCAGTAGGTGAACGAATAAGTATGTCCGAAAACTCAATATTCATAGAAGAGTAGTCGAGAAGTTCCCGGATGTCCTACTGCTTCTGCCCAGATTCTTGAGTGTTCATCCGATCAAGTATAGGTCTCTGCAGCAAAGTAATGGGAGTTACCAGATCGGGGCGTTTTTAGACCATGTGTCCTGATTGGCTGACGTCATAGTGATGGTAGGTTTAGGGGTGGGGTTAGGTAAAGGCAATCATTTTGTTTGTATGATTGAGAAACTCCCAGCAGTTTGAAAACACCCACAAATTCAGAAACGCCCTCTTTTACTCTGCAGAGACCTCAATCTCCATCCGATGCACACTTTTCTATCCCAGAAGCCCCCGCGAGAGGATACGTCATCATCACGTGACGGAGATCAGCGATGCAGGTGTTTACAAATGTGAGTATTATCGATCAAAAACACGGTTACATGTGTTAAAATCGCATTTCTTGAGCTACTGTATAGTAAATCGTTGATTTGCTGAAGGTGTAGATGCTAGACAGTGACGTTACAGTATATTTGTATAGTGAACAGCTCCAGTAAACACGCACGTCTCCAAAGTGCATTTACATAAACCTTATACATCTTAAAGACCATTAAATGTCTATTTAATAAGAGACAGGAACATATTCTAGAAGGATATTCAAAGGCTCTCAGTGAGCTGAAAACCTTTCAGTTACTGAAATGAATAACAAATGATTTTAAATCTTAAGGTTTCGTTTATTTTAATTATTGTAATTTCAAACGAAGCTGTTACAGCGCTTTTCTGATTCTTCATTTCTGTGCATTTGATGCAGAGCTTTTGTGCTGGAGCAGGTGACAGCGGGATTTGTGGGAAAAAAAAAGGAAAACAAAAATATAAAGTAAATCATTTTGTTACTTCTAATACAGAAATCAAATGACATTGTGCTGTTAAAATGACTGCTTGTGTATTATGTTTGTGCTTCTTTGTATGATCTGAAATGTCTGCAGACTGGTGTGAGCAGTGAGGATAGAGAAGTCCACAGCAACATCCTGGAAATGATCCAGTGCCATGAATGAGACACTCCATCACTCCACCTGCCCTTACTGCCTCATCTGGACCGGATGCTGCTGTGGTCTCTTCATCCTCAGTGACCCCAGAGCCAGCGAGAGCATCTAGAGAAAGACCAAAAGAAATTGAGGATGTGATTTTATTCAAGTTTGTCCTGCTGGTTTCTGTTCATACAACATCAGTCAATGGATCACGAGTTTCAGAAGCTTCAAAAGCATCGTCAAATAATTTCACGAAGAATCTGAAAGTTAGGCTCCATTGACTGATATTGTATGAACAGAAACCAGCAGGACAAACACATACACGTACACACACACACACACACACACAGAGGGATTGAACAATGTGGATGTGTGTAAATAACGACTGAATGTATATGTTTGGGTGAACTAACCCTTTAAAGCCCCAAATAGAAATTGTATGAAATATATGTAAGCATTTATATTATAGAAGTACCTTGAAGAAATAAACAAGCAGCTTTGTTGAGCGTTTGTGCCCAAGGCACAAAAAAAGCATTTACATTTTTTTTGTTTTTACATTTAATGTTTTGTAAATTTACAATTATGCATTTGGCAGCTAAATTTGCCCACATGCATTCTCCTGCTCTTGCTTCAAGATTGTGTGTGGTACGGGGGTGTCATCATGGTCTTCCTCATCCTCTCTGTGCACTCAGGCAACGATAGCCTCGATGTCCCTTTCTCATCCATGATCAGATTCAGTCTGACTGCATGACTGCAGCAGTGAGGGACGTGATGGACGGCAGAGACAGGTGAAGCTGGACACGGTGGTCTTCATCAGAATAAAGCTGCAGAACTGGCTCAGCTGTGTTGAGATGCAGTAGGATGTGGGTTCACTGCCTGCAAATACATGATTTTTAGAACAATTTTGTTTGAATAAAGCTTTTTCATGTGTTGTTGACTGGTTTATTTATTGTCATGGTTACTTTTATTTACATTTTACTCATTTGTTCATGTTTCCTGTTGTCAGTAAATAAAATATAACTGTTTCATTAACATATGCATTAATTCATTACTTGACTGAAAATTGAGATGTATTCACCTTGGCTGCATTTGTCTAGTGTACAGTCATGCATAGCTATGGCATATGAAAAAGAAAATTACATTTTGCTTGTTTCACTAAAAAGTATAATTAATTATTGGTCAGCATTTATCATTATTATTCACAAGCTCAGGGAAAGATGGTAGTACCTTTAACAATGAACAATCATAATGACACAAAAAAAAGAGAAAGAAAACAACTACAATTGGTGTACATCATAGTATGAGATTATATACACAGGGACAAAAAGATTAAATATGTTTGTATAATCATAAAATTAATATAATCATAATGCATTAAAATTGCATTTGTTTTTGTTATTTATAAGCCTCAGGGATGAAACCAGAGGGACATTCAACAAGAAAAAAAGGAAAACAAAGGAGATTTAAGCCAGTTTTGCATGCGGATGAACGATTTAGTTTTTTGTAATAAAAAATAATATCTTTAAGGATGAAACTGTAGGGTTATATTAGTTGAGTTAAAAATATAAAAACTTAAATCAACCCTAAATTTGTTGGTTAATGTCTTAATCTGCCGATCTAGTTACTGTGCTGTTTAATAGTGTTTTTACTATATTTTGGATTTTAATATCCAGTGCAGAGTTTGTTATATATGGAATTATTTTTGTGTCTTTATTATTCAAACAAAAATTCTGTATTTGAGAGCAAAACTAATTATTTGTAATTAAAAATTAAAAGTTTGCAAAAAAAAGTCTTCTTAAGGTTCAAAATTAAAGTAATTGAAGGAAAAAATATTTGCAGTGCGTGTAAATCTTAAAATTTTTTATTAATTTTTTTCGTGCACTTTAAAAACTTTTCATCACTAATCCACAAATCTTGCTCTCTTTCCTGACTTTTCAGTGGGCGGTCTCTACGCACCAGGATGAAAGGCCCTTTTCTATTGGCCACTCTCGATTGAAGTGACAGGTTGACCACGCCCACTACGCTTTCACGCCACTGACGCCAGTCTGACAGAAGAGCAGCAATGGCCAGCAACCGCTCCTTTACTGGGTAAGTTAACTAATTTAACATCTTAAATTCAGTGACTAGTGAACTGAATTATTCTCTCTTCTCATGCTCCCCCACCTAAATACATAACGTTAGCTAAGCTTGTCTGTAGTTGGTGATGGCCAATAGAAAAGGACCTTTCATCCTGGTGCGTAGAGACCACCCACTGACACACAGCTTGACTCGCAAGCAAAACTTTTCAACTCGCAAACAAAAGTTTTAGACCCACAAAAAAAGAAGGCAGGAAAGAGAGCACCATTTGTGGATTAGTGATGAAAAGTTTTTGAAGTGCACAAAGAAAAATATATATTTTTCAAAGATTTACACGCACTGCAAATTATTTTGTTTTCAATTACTTTAATTTTGAACCTTAAGAAGACTTTTTTTGCAAACTTTTATTTTTTAATTGCAAAATAATTAGTTTTGCTCTCAAATACAGAATTTTTGTTTGAATAATAAAGACACAAAAATAATTCCATAGTTATACGGCTCGTTCAGTGAATCACCGTAACAGTGATTCTGTTCAAATCCCTATAAAATCATAAATGATTTGCTTTGAGCTAAATTAAACTATTTCTTTAAATTACATATTAATATTATATGTTTATTACGTTACAACTCTCTCTCTCTCTCTCTCTCTCTCTCCCTCTACGTCTCTCACTCTCTGATTACTTGGTAATTGCAAATTGCCCACAGGTGGTGCTCATCAGAGAGTGTGCTGCAGACGTGTGCTGCAAAAGAGCAGAGTGAACTATGGCTGCATCCGAAACCGCATACTCAACGAGTAGGTACTTTTTTTCAAGAAGTACTTACTTAACGAGCGCTAAAAGAGTACGTACTTTACAGCCAAATCTCATTGAGTATGAATGAGATCCGCCATGTTTACGTTATCATGTGATCTATGACTTTATAACAAGCACAAAACAAAAGATATGAGCGACAGGTTTAATTCATCTATCTGTAAATATTTTGATGCTGATGAAATCTGCTCATTTTTTATCTTGTTGAAGAAACAGCTGCCCTTATGATTGTAGTATAACAAACAAAAATGCTCCAAATGTTTTTTTCTAAATTAACTTAATAAAAAAACTAAACGAAATATAATAATTTTGCCATTACACACAAAGAGGAGAAGGGGGAAAAAAAGACGGGCTCAGGTTGGGCTCGAGCCGGTAATTCTGATAAGCTGTGGGACGTGGGCCGTGCTAGGGCCTAAATTTGAGGCCCGTGCAGGGCTCTATTGAGTGTATGCTCTTTCTTTTTTTCTGTTTAACGACCGCATAATATTAAATGATGATAACGCGAGGCAAGCATATGGCATAATCATGACCTATTTTTAGCAGAATTCATTGAGGGATTTGACAGTGTGATTCACAGATTTAAGAATTTCAAGTGTAGGCTGTTATATAGACACACGCACATAGTTTTCTTCTTTTGCCATTTTTGGTTTCTAGCTTTTAGACTAGTCGACTAGTCGGATAAAAAAACTTCCATTTAAACGACAGTCAAATTAGTTGTAGTGCACATCCCTACACTGAATCAACATTGAATCATTGAATCTGCTGAAATCCCAGTTTAGTTAGAGAGGTAAGGGTCCACAGAACAACATCCCAGCGAGCACTTTTAGTCCAGCGAAACAATAACGTTGTAATAAGGATGAATATTCCTTTGTTTACGTTTCATTTCTTCGGGAGAGTTATTGTTCGCGTCCGTTATGGAATTAATTACGCTCAAAAACAGCGTCTTGGTGGTAAAAAAACAACACGGTGCTGTAGCATACAGTTTTACAAACAGAATGAGACCGTCCACGGAAAAAAAAAGTCTCAGAAAAGCGGAATATAGATTATTTGAATTTGGCGCTCCCTCCAGTCAGCCATGACGCACGCTGTGACACGCACGCTGTCATCTGAGCGGGGCGTAACTTAGCGATCTGCTTTATCCATAAAAAACTGTTTTTTTTTTTTCTTCTACATTTTGTATATGTGTGTGTGTGTATTGTGTGGGGAATGTGGCCGTATCTGCATGATTATAATATCTATGGACGGACATCAGCGTGTTTATTACCGACTCTATGACTGCTATCATTGTGATTCATTGATCAGCTATTATTGATTATATGGCCCATCTGTATGATTATCATCTGTATGGACGCACATCAGCGTGCGATTACTGACTGTATGACGATGTCTGCCAATATCACTTCATGTCTGGCTATCAGAATACTTCAGTATACATACTATATACAAAACATTGTTTTTCAATTATTTTTGTATTTTTTAGTGCTCAAATAAATCTGTCTATTATTTTATAATTGAAAAACTATGCAGGAATATGTATAATGACTAAACTAGTTTGTATAATTCTGCAATCCATTTGGTGGTTATTTTTCCTCAAACAGGGGGGTGGGAGGACTATAAATAGTTTCAGAAAAAATATTGCAGGAATCTCATTTTTCATGGTATCTTCTTCAAATTTGAAATATGAACTCATGAGACACGTGGCTTTCAATCCATTACTTTTCTGGATTGCTCCAGGACTTATTTAATGTATTTGTATATGAAATAAAAAAACATTCAGTGTGGAAAAATATTTTTCAAGGCACGTCAGTGTCTATAACTTTTTATCTTTTGGAGCATTATCAACTCTGGATGATGGATAGTAAAGCCGAGAGTCTTCTTTCCAAAGATACCGAATTTGTGTGTGTAGCACACTTTGTCACGAACTATTACCATTTTAATTTAGGTAGGTTATTTTCACCTGTGAGGCCCACAATGGGGGCGAAGGTTAACAGGTTAAATAGCCTATAAGTTTTTTTTTTTTTTTTAAGTAACGATCAAGCGGCCAGCGGCATGAGCTGATCATAGCCTATGTTTGATCAATTTAGCCTTCTCATATCATCACGACTTGCCTAAAATAAAATCTATAGATATACTAAAACAGTTCAAGCATATAACAATGTTTAAACGTTAAACATGCGCTATAATAATAATGTGTGTAGCCTATATCTCAGTTTGTGCAGAGAGTGGAAGCTAAAGCGCGCTCTGCAGGACATGGAGGCACCAGCGCAAACACTTGCATTTATTTCAGTGGAAACAAATTAAAATAGGCTACACCGTCTTTTTTTTTTTTTTTTTGATAAAGGTAAGAGTAATACATCATTCGGGCCTGTAAAGGGTCTACTTGTATTTGTGTGCACTCACAATACCAACAAATGGTAGTTCTTTTAGAAAACAAAGAAAACAAACATGATGCGCTTTCTGCCTTCTTGTCAATAGAAAGCTTTAAATTATCACATAACGAAATAAAAAAATCGAAAACAAAAACGTTTTATTATAATCTTAATCATAATCAATAAAGATGCATTTCTCTCTAAAGGCGCGTCTAATGAGGAGACGGCGAGTCAGGATCAGTTCGTCATCCTTGCGACACAGACTCAGAAAACATTAGTTCCCTATCAAGGGAACTTCGAACTGCGTCCTCTAGAGGTCGCTATGGGGAACTCCAGCTACGTGACCCGTGTCTGAAGCATATATACAAAAACACCAAATATTGGCCGGCGACAGCCTATGATGTCACTCCCGGTGCGCCACAGTATAAAAGGGCGCCGGGAGAAAGCATCATCCTCTTCTTCGTCTTCAATGACTGTTTTGTTTGAAGCGTGCATCTTACGAGGTAAGTATGCTTTACTTTTGTAATGGCGAGCACTAGCAAGGCGTTTGAGAGATGTGTGCATCCGTGTCCACGTTATCGGATGCTTGATGACTCACATGACCTTTGGTTTGCGCGCTGCATGTACTGTGAGCATTTTTCTAAAAGCTCCGCTCTCATCTGTCTCTCTTTTCGAGGAAAGAGGGGCAGCCGTCTGCTTCCCGCGGTTCAGGACCCTCCGCTGCTGAAGCACGGAGGAAAATGAGCTCATGGGGTTTGCAGGTGGTTCTTGCCAATGAGTTATAGAAGGGATTTTCCTTCTCGCGCTCGTCTGCCGCGAGCGAGGGCGAGCTGTTGGATGACAATGACGCGATTTCGCTGACGTCATCTGAAAAAAAAAGAAAAACGCTGGAATGTGATACTAACGCAGCAGCAGGTCAGGCTGTCGCCTCATTACACACTATGGCAGTGTTTCAGGCATATCAGGCTGATCTGTTGAAAGACCTGGATAAAAGTCAGGGTTTGTAAAAAAAAAAAAAAAAAAAAACATTTTTTACCTGACGAGGTTGCTGAGCAGTGCAACCTCTGATTTAGCTCTTTGAGCCATTAAGCAGGCCGCCTCTGCTATGGGCAGTTCTATGGCGGTCATGGTGGTAACGGAGAGACATCTGTGGGTGAACCTGGCAGATATTGAGAAGAGAGAGAGGGGCTTTTTTCTCAGTGCTCCGGTTTCGCCTTCCGTACTTTTTGGTACCTCCGTCGAGTCAGTGGTTGAAAGGTTTAGGGAGGCGAAGGCGCGTTCAGCGGCTTTTTAAACCTTCATTTAAATGAGAAGGTGCAGGTCTGAGCTCAAACAGCGCAGTGGTCCGGACGAGGCGTTGCGATGCTCTCGCCCAGGCCAGGGTAGAGTTGAACATCTCTCCTTCCCTCAGGCGGCCTGTACATCTATTAGGGTTTTAAGTAGCAGTTTCCTCCTGCGCTCTTATTCAGCCCCTACACTGGACCGTTCTTCTGCGCGGGATCCATGGATGGGTGAGTACGATCCAATTTTATCAGATTCGCTGGTATGTGTGTTTTATACCATTCAAACTAACCTAAAATAAACCAGTACTACAGGCTGGTATCAGGTGTAGTGCTGAGCAACTTTATTACAATGCTTTGGCTCTGAGGAGCAGAATTTTCTAGTCTGGCCCTTTTGTTCTTCAAACGAGGCCATGATAGGTGCATAGAGGTTTAGGTTAGAACTGCTCACCCTTATTAGGGTTTTAAGTAGCAGTTTCCCTGACCCCTTGTTGCCTTCTGTTCAGCTACCTATTACCCTGATACTATTTCCAGCAGCTTGTTCGGGTTGTTAGGTATCCCTCTGTTTGTAGGTCGAGCCAGCTTTGCTCTCCTCGCCTAGAATGTGGAGGGTTATTTATGAGCATGCCGCTCCCTCCTGAGTGTTTGAAACTCTTTTGCAAGTAGAGTTTCCGCTCCCAGAGCTTTGTTACTTAACAACCTGATCCTGGTTGCTGCTGTACCCCTCCGAGCTCTACCCTGTTGGTCGAGCTGGCACTGCTCCCCTCACTTAGAGGGTTGCCTATGAGCATGCCGCTCCCTGCTGAGCGTCCGAGTTTCCTCTCATATGAGAGTCGAGTCTCCGCTCTCAGAGCTCCGTTATTCAGAAACCTCAGCACGTCAGGCCTTTCTCCAGGCCTCCTTGTCAGGTTGCTCTCATAGTTGGTCGAGCTAGCATTGCTCTCCACACTTTAGAGGGTTATTTATGAGCATGTTGCTCCCTTTCTGAGCTCTCTTTGTTGGGTGAGCTGGCATCGCTCCCCTTATTTAGAGGGTCTCTTATGAGCGTGTCGCTCCCTTCTGAGTGTCTGAGTTCCCTCTCATGTTGAGAGTTGAGTTCTCCGCTCTCCAGAGCTCTTTCTTGGTAGAGTTAGCATTGTTTCCCTCATTTAGAGGGTCATCTCTCCCTCCAGAGAGCATCTGACAATACGGTTTCTAAAATCCATATTTGGTAAGTGCGCACGCTAGTCTCTGTGCACTTTTCTAAAAACCACGCTGTGGTAAGATCGCACACCAAGTCTTTTGCGGTCTTTTCTAAAATCCTGTATGGTATGGGTTATGCGCTGCGGCTTCGTGCCCATTCTTTGAGTGGGTTAGGCCCGTTTTCTCCTTGGGCCCCACTCTACTTATATATGTGCTGAGTATCCTCTCTGTCTTGGTAGAGCTAGCATTGCTCCCCTCATTTAGAGGGTCGCCTATGAGCATGCTGCTTCCTCAGGAGCTCTCTTTGCTGGTCGAGATAGCATTGCTCCCCTTTCTTAGAGGGTCAGTTTGACTATGAGCATGCTGCTCCCTCCAGAGAGCATCTGATAGAGAGTAATGTTATTTCAAGCTAGAGCATTTGGAGAATAGAAATTTCAAATCCATGATTATGGTAAGTGCGCACGCTAGTCTCTGGGCACTTTCTGAAAGCCACGCTGTGGTAAGATCGCACACCAAGTGTTTTGCCATCTTTTTCTAAAAATCCTGTATGGTATGGGTTACGCGCTGAGGCTTCGTCCCATTCTTTGAGTCGGTTAGGCCCCGGTTTTCACCTTGGGCCCCACTCTACTCATGTATGTACTAGTATCCTCTCATGAACTGAGAGTTAAGTTCTCCGCTCTCTAGAGCTCTGTTTTTGGTAGAGCTAGCATTGCTCCCCTCGTTAGAGGGTTGCCTATGAGCATGCCGCTCTCTGCTGAGCGTCTGAGTTTCCCCTCTTATGAGAGTCGAGTCTCCGCTCTCAGAGCTCCGTTATTCAGAAATTTCAGCACGTCAGGCCTTTCTTTAGGCCTCCTTGTCATCTGACAATACGGTTTCTAAAATCCATATTTGGTAAGTGCGCACGCTAGTCTCTGTGCACTTTTCTAAAAACCACACTGTGGTAAGATCGCACACCAAGTGTTTTGCGGTCTTTTCTAAAATCCTGTATGGTATGGGTTACGCGCTGAGACTTCGTCCCATTCTTTGAGTTGGTTAGGCCTCGGTTTTTACCTTACGCCCCACTCTACTTATGTATGTGCTGAGTATCCTCTCATGCTGAGAGTTGAGTTCTCCGCTATCTAGAGCTCTGCCTTGGTTTAACTAGCATTGCTTCCCCTCATTATAGAGGGTCACCTACGAGCATGCTGCTCTTCTTGTGGGTCGAGCTGGCATTTCTCTCCTCTCTATAGAGGATCACTTATGAGCATGCCGCTCCCTTACGAGCGTCTGAGTCCCCTCTTACGTTGAGGGTTGAGTTCTTCGCTCTTCAGAGCTATGCCTTGGTAGAGCTAGCATCGCTCCCCTCATTTTGGGGGTCACTTATGAGCATGCTGCTCCCTCTAGAGCATCTGGAGAATAGAATTTTCAAATCCATGATTATGGTAAGTGTGCACGCTAGTCTTTGTGCACTTTCTGAAATCCACGCTGTGGTAAGATCGCACACTGAGTGTCTTGTGGTCTTTTCTAAAAATCCTGTATGGTATGGGTTACACGCTGAGGCTTCGTCCCATTCTTTGAGTTGGTTAGGCCCCGGTCTCCTTGGGCCCCACTCTACTCATGTATGTGCTAGTATCCTCTCATAAACTGAGAGTTAAGTTCTCCGCTCTCTGGAGCTCTGTCTTGGTAGAGCTGGCATTGCTCCCCTCGCTATAGAGGGTTACTTTTGAGCATGCTGCTCCCTCACAAGCTCTCCTTGTTGGTCGAGCCGGCACTGCTCCCCTCGCTATAGAGGGTTATCTATGAGCTTGCTGCTCCCTCCAGAGCATATGAAAAGAACAATGTTTATAAATCCATGTTATGGTAAGTGAGCACGCTAGTCTTTGTGCACTTTCTGAAAGCCACGCTGTGGTAAGATCGCACACCGAGTGTTTTGTGGTCCTTTATAAAAATCCTGTATGGTATGGGTTACGCGCTGAGGCTTCGTCCCATTCTTTGAGTCGGTTAGGCCCCGGTCTCCTTGGGCCCCACTCTACCTATGTATCCCCAGTGATACTATTTGTACGGGGGCTACTACTAAGGATCTGTTGATACAGTTCCTTCAGCGAGCTCTTGTAGGAGCAAGCAGTAGCCCCTGGGTGACAGGCCAGGCTTAGTTACTATCCTAAGCGCTTGGTCGTATCCCCTTAAAGGAATCCTTCTTTCTGATTCCAAGCCTTGAGTTTTACCCTAGGTCCACGAGGTCCGGCCTCTATGAGGTAAGTTCCGGGGTATGAAACTCAGGCCTTTGGCCGAAGGGGATAATGTCACTGACAGCCGTCAATTCATCCCAGGGACAACTCCTTTATCGTTGATAAGAGTTGATGCTTAGTGCTCGCCTTTGGAATGGCATGCACTTCCCTCAGCATGACGGCGTGGGTATATCGTTCCCCATAGCGTCCTCTAGAGGACGCAGTTCGAAGTTCCCTTGATAGGGAACGTCTCAGGTTACTTATGTAACCGTGGTTCCCTGAGAGGGAACGGGACACTGCGTCCTCTAGACTTTAGGCCATGCTTCGGATGCAGCTTCAGACGAAGAAGTGGATGATGCTTTCTCCCGGCGCCCTTTTATACTGTGGCGCACCGGGAGTGACGTCATAGGCTGTCGCCGGCCAATATTTGGTGTTTTTGTATATATGCTTCAGACACGGGTCACGTAGATGGAGTTCCCCATAGCGACCTCTAGAGGACGCAGTGTCTCGTTCCCTCACAGGGAACCACGGTTACATAAGTAACCTGAGACGTTTATTAGTAAATAATTCAAAATATCTCCTTACTATTTCCCGCAGACACATTCATGGTTATGTTTGCTGGGGTTTTGCAGCAATCTTTAGCCTATTGCGTGCATTTGAACGCAGAACTATTCAGCTGCGCTGCTGCGGGACACTAAACACCATCGAGCTGCTCTCAATCGCAGCCATAGACTGTAAAAAAGATGGACGACACGTCTCCGCTTCCTTCCATTATAGAAAAGTGAAGCGAATACATCTCAGTATGGCCGCTGCCATCTTGAGTAAATTACGTCATTTGGAGCCCGAGTCTGCACAGTAGAGCTTCGTTTGGGAGAGGAGCACGCAAGATGGCGCCGTGAGCACAGGTGTTGAGTTATAGCGCCCATCAACAAAGTTGAATCTGAGGAATAAAACGAAAATTTCTTAATCAATTTACGCTTTATTTGGATGTTAAGTGCTACTCATGTACCACACTCTGTTCAGAAACATGTCAGCTGATAAGAAAAGAAAGAAGTCTGCGACGAAGAAGAAAGAAATGGCTGCTGACATGGAGACGACAGCTAACTCTGCTACTGCCTGCAACGTTTTAATTGACAGTTGTCACGACTACTATGGGTCTGAAGAGAAGATTAAATTTTCGGTGTTGTCAGTAGAAGATTTCCCCTCGCTTCCTTCAACTCCTCTGAAGCTTCCCCACAAAAAAGGACGTGGTGAGTCCGCTGACGACATTATCACGAAACTTTCTGAGCTAATCAACATGAGGTCTGATAAACTGGAGTCAATGGTTGCGACGTTTACTAATATACTTCTCATATTGCTGGTTTGAAAGAAAAGCTGAACTCTGTATGTGAAGATGTGAATGAGGTGAAGACCAAAGTTTCCCAGGTCGAGTCATCACTTTTGAAGGAGAGTAATCGAATCGACGTCTTGGAGTCTCGCATCACTGAATTGGAGCGGTACTCTAGACGCTGGAATCTGAAATTACAGGGCGTGCCAGAAAACATAGATGAGAAAAATGTGAGGAAAGAAGTGATTCGCATCTGTCAGAATTTACTGCCAGAACACAGTGATCGTCTTCCGGATGTGATTGACACAGTGCATCTTGTTGGAATGAAGAAAGTGAATTATACCCGTGGTATAATCATCCAGTTCTCCTCGCGTATACTCAGAGCAGCAGTATGGGCAGCAACCAAAAATTCTGCATATCTACAGGGAAAAGGTCTGCATTTCAGAGAGGATCTCTGTAAGGCCGACAGAGAAAGCAGGATGAAGTTGTGGCCACTAGTAGATGAGGCACGTAAAGCAGGAAAAAATGCCTATTTTGTAGCCGGTCGTGCTTTCGTGGAGAAAAAGGAGATTTTTCCATCAGGCTGATTGATCTCATTTTTGAAATAAGGTTTCATGTTTATGTACGTATATATATATATATATATATATATATATATATATATATATATATATATATATATATATATATATATATATATATTTTTTTTTTTTTAGAAACAAATAGTTTATTTCTTGGGTTCTTTTTTGGCCAGGACCAAAAAGGTTATGAGTTCATGTTATGAGTCGATGGCCAAAGTCATGTTTCGTCCGTTTATGTCTAAAGCAGTCATAGTTGATGCAGCACTATGTTCTCACCACAATTTATAGCTATCTTTAAGCTTTTGTTCTAAGGAACTTGTTCAAGTGACTTCTTTTTAATTTTTTTCCAAATCTTGTTATTTTGATGTCTTTATCTATAACATTACTCAATGCCAGGGGACTAAGGAACAGTTTAAAACGGAAAGCCATTTTTTTATTTGCCAAACAATATAAAACAGACTTTTGTTTTCTTCAAGAGACTCACAGCATCTCTTGAGGATGTGCCTTTTTGGAAATCCCAGTAGGGAAATTACATTTTTTGTTCTCATGCTTCCCAACGGTCAACAGGTGTTTGTACACTCAAAAACTTATTTGCTGGCAAACTTCCTTATACAGACTTTGATACCAATGGACATTTTATTTGTCATGTTATTCAAATTCAGAACTTTAATTGTAATTGTTATGAATATCTATTGGTAAAATTTAAAAACAGAGAATGATGTTCTTTTTGATAAGTTAGAAGAAAAAATTCTTCATTGGTTAGCTAAATACCCTGATGCACATATACTCTTAGGTGGTGACTTTAATATCACATTAGATAATGTGATTGACAGATGGCCTCCTGGTTCTTGTACTAATACGAATGTAAAGCTAAAAATGTTAATGCAAAGATTTGATCAGATTGATGCATGGAGAGTTAAGCAACCTCACACCAGAGCCTTTACCTGGTGTAATAACTCAAGGTCTAAGCAATCGAGAATAGATTTATGGTTAGTTTCCCGTACACTTGAAGACAATCTGAATACTGATATTTTATCTACCCCGTTAACTGATCACAAAGCAATACGTATCCATATTGATTTACTACCAATGTCTACTTCTAAAATTCATAACTCTTCCTGGAAACTTAATAGCTCTGTACTTAAGCATGAAACCATTACTCTTAAGGTAGAGGAGTTAATTCATCTATTCTGGACAAAAGCTAAAGCAGAAAGTATTCATGCGAAACATTGGGAGTTGCTTAAATTTGAATTGGGCAAGTTTTTCAGAAGTTATTGTAGTAATATTGATAAACTCAACAGAGCACAAGAAGAGAACATAATTTCCACCATTGCATACCTGTCATCTAAAAGTCCTGATAGCTTATCTGTGGAAGAAAGTAACAGTCTTGTTGAGTGTCAGTACAAATTGGATGAACTTTATAAACTAAAAGCTGAAGGTGCTTTTGTAAGGTCCAGAAGACGCTGGCTTGAAGAAGGAGAACAAAATTCGGTTTACTTTTTTAGGTTGGAAAAATCTCTAACTAAAAATAATATATATCAGTTGAAAATAGGTAACTCTATCTCTGAAGACCCAAAAGAAATTGCCAAACATTGTTCTGAATTCTATAAGAATCTTTATAGCAGTTAGTTCTCTTATGACAGCACTATATCCTTTATGGACTCTATAGATAATATTAATTATATTAGTGCTCCTGATAAAGATTTTTGTGATCGTCCCATCACATTAGCTGAGGTCCTTGAATCAATCCAATTTTTAAAGGTTAATAAATCGCCAGGCATAGATGGCCTTACTTCGGACTTTTACCAAAAATTTGCAAAAGATTTGGCCCCTTTTTTATTAGAAGTTATATATGAAAGCATTAGGGTGGAATCTCTCCCACCTACCCTAACTCGAAGTTTAATAACTCTCATCCCCAAGCCTAAAAAAGACTTATTACTAATAGACAATTGGCGTCCAATCAGTCTTTTAAATTGTGACTATTGTCACGGTTCACTTATTCATTGCTTCCTTCTCGTCCCGTGTTATTGTCATGTGCGTGTGTGTTGATGTGTGTGTGGGCGTGACCGAGCCATCACAGCTGATCAGCGCCTCAGCTGAGGCTCGTTAGCAGTTCCAGCCCAGCTGCAGCCCATTCACGCACCTATAAATACTCACCTGTTTCTCCCCTCCATTGTCAGATCGTTTGTTGATGTCTTCACAAAGTCTTCTGTTCCTGTTCCTGTTGTCTTTGTGGATCCGTGCTACCGTCTGGAGTCGTTGTCTAGTTCGTGGATTGTTGCTGTGTTTCTCGTCGCTCGTTTGGATACATCACTCTGCACCCACGGACCCGCCTCAGCTCACCATTTCTCTGTGTTGTCCATCTTCGTCCCTGCGCCACTGATCATCTGTACTCTGTGTTATCTGACAGTGATTTTCTATTAATAGCTTATTCACTCGCTATCTTGCTTCCTCATCCCTGAACATGACAGAACGATCTGACCATTCGTTGGAAGCAGCGAGTGCATCTGCTACTTCTCTGGAGGAGTTTATCAGCCAGAGTATCAGCAGAATGAACAACCAGGAGGCGAGTCTGAGTAGCACGGGGCGTGCTATTCAGGCTCTAGTGGCGCAGGTGTCCGAGCTCACCCAACAGTTTCAACATCTGCGCGTCTCCACTGCGCCTCGGCTGCCCGTGCCCGAGTCGTACTCTGGGGAACCCAGTTTTTGCAAGACTTTTCGGTCCCACTTTATATTAGGTGGCCTTAACTACTATGTACTTACATTTCAATTAATCATTTGGTACAATGCACTTATTGTGTACATGCGTGTTTTTACATTGTACTTATATTTTTTAAAATACCTATATGTAATTACATCTGTAATTAATTTCTGTAATTACATTTATATTTACACTGTTGGCCAATCCCTTACACCGTAACCCACCCTTAAACCTACCCATACCACCAAACCTGTCCATAACCTTACCCGTATCCCACCTCAATAGCAGCAAATGTGTTTTGCGTTCGTACTCACACTTCTGACTGGGAGAGCGGCACTATGGGGAACGGCGGTGTGGGAGAACCAGGATCCATGCTGCGCCTCGTTCCAGACACTATCCGAAGAGATGAAGCGGGTGTTCGACCGTGCTGTCGCCGGGAAGGAAGCGGCCAGAATGCTCGCCGATCTTCGCCAGGGTGAGCGATCGGTCTCCGATTATTCGATTGAGTTCCGGACCCTGGCAGCAGAGTGTCGCTGGAACGAGGAGGCGCAGTGGGACATGTTCCTGCATGGGCTGGCTGACCGCGTCCAGAGGGAGATCTACGTCCTGGACCTCCCTACCACTCTCAATGGACTAGTAGATCTGGCATTAAAGGTTGACGCACGACTATCTAGAGCTGAGCGGCGCGTCCCTTCCTGCCGAGTTCCTGGAGGGGCTGAGAGGCAGCGGTCCAGCGACGGGGACGTGGTCAGTCCCACCTACGATCCCGAGCCCATGCAGGTAGGACAGGCTCGGCTCTCCCGGGAGGAGAAGGAGAGGTGGAGATCCCAGGGTCTTTTCCTATATTGTGGTGGGGCAGGACACTACCTGAACAAGTGCCCAGTAAAAGACCAAGCCTGATAGTAACTGTGAGGCTGCTATCGGGTGGGATCTCCGCCGAGAAGACCTCATCATCCTCGTCGACCCTCCTCCCGGTAAAACTGAGATGGGCAACACATTCTTTTGACTGCCAAGCACTTCTGGACTCTGGGGCGGAAGGTAATTTTCTGGACTACACGTTTGCACATAAACTTCAGATCCCCCTCAAGCCACTCACACACAATATATCTGTCCACGCCCTCAACGGTCTTGAACTCCCCACTATTTCCTTCACCACTGGACCCGTCACTCTCATCACATCAGGCAACCACACCGAAACTATCTCCTTCTTGATCATGGACTCTCCCCTTGCACCCATCGTCCTCGGTCACCCCTGGCTCATTCGTCACAATCCCAAAATCCATCATGGCTTGGAGCAATAGATGTTATGAGTCCTGTCTAGTGTCTGCCTGTTCTTCCATTTCTGTTTCTGTTTTTCAGGAGGAGGCGGTGGATTTGTCTAACGTGCCCGCAGAGTACCAGGACTTGAGGGAAGTGTTCAGTAAGTCTCGAGCATGGCTATGGAGAAATATATTTCTGATTCTATAGCATCTAAGTTCATCCGCCCTTCCTCTTCTCCAGCAGGGGCGGGGTTCTTTTTTGTGGGGAAAAAGGACGGGTCTCTGCGTCCTTGCATTGATTACCGAGGGTTGAACAACATCACGGTAAAGAATACTTACCCTTTGCCGTTGATGTCTTCAGCTTTCGAGAGGTTGCAGGGAGCGTCAATTTTCACAAAATTGGATTTACGTAATGCCTATCATTTGGTCCGCATAAGGAAGGGGGATGAGTGGAAGACTGCCTTTAACACCCCCAGGGGGCATTTTGAATATTTGGTCATGCTCTTCGGGCTGTCCAACTCCCCGGCGGTCTTCCAGGCACTCGTCAATGACGTGCTGCGAGATATGGTAGATCAATTCATATATGTCTACCTGGATGACATATTGATTTTTTTCTTCATTTACATTTACGTTTACATTTACATTTAGTCATTTGGCAGACGCTTTTATCCAAAGCGACTTACAATTGGGGAATACAAAAAGCGATTCATCTTGAAGAGGCAGTCAGACAGAGGAAGTGCTCTTAATACCAAGTCTCAGTCATTGTTCAAATAAGTACAAGCTAGTAGGTGGAGAGAAAGACAGAGGGAAAGTTTTTTTTTTTTTTTTTTTTTTTTTTTTTTTGAGTTTAGGATGAAGTCAAGTACTGCCGAAAGAGATGAGTTTTCAGTTGTTGCTTGAAGGTTGCCAGAGATCCGGCGTTCCGGATAGGGGTGGGAAGATCATTCCACCAGCCAGGAATGGTGAACGAGAATGTTCTGGAGAGTGATTTTGAGCCTCTCTGTGATGGTACCACAAGGCGTCGCTCACTAGCAGATCTCAAACTTCTGGAGGGGATGTAGGTTCGTAATAGTGAGTGGAAGTAGGAGGGTGCCGAGCCTGTGGTAGATCTGTACGCAAGCATCAGTGACTTGAACTGGATGCGAGCTGCCACTGGTAGCCAGTGCAAGGAGATGAAGAGAGGTCTAACATGCGCTCTTTTGGGCTCGTTGAAGATCAGTCGTGCCGCTGCATTCTGAATCATTTGTAGAGGTTTGAGTGCGTTTGATGGCAGACCAGCCAGAAGAGCATTGCAGTAGTCCAGTCTTGAAACAACCAGGGCCTGGACAAGAAGTTGCGCAGCATGCTCTGTCAGAAAGGGCCTGATCTTTCTGATGTTGTGTAGTGCAAACCTGCAGGAGCGAGCAGTCTTTGCAATGTGCTCTTTGAAGGTCAGCTGGTCATCAAAGATTACACCAAGATTTCTGACCGAAGTTGATGGGGTAATCATTGATGAGCCGAACTGAATCGTGAAGTCATGCCGTAGAGTCGGAGTGGCAGGGAAGACCAGAAGTTCTGTCTTTGCCAGGTTGAGCTGTAGGTGATGTTCTTTCATCCATGCCGAGATGTCCGCCAGGCAGCCTGAGATCCGTGCAGCTACCGTTGGGTCATCTGGTTGAAAAGAGAGATAGAGCTGCGTGTCATCGGCGTAGCAGTGGTAGGAGAAGCCATGTGCATGTATGATGGGACCCAGCGATGTAGTGTACGTGGAGAAGAGGAGGGGTCCAAGAACCGATCCCTGAGGAACTCCAGTGATCAGTTGATGTGGTTTGGATACCTCCCCTCCCCAGGTCACCCTGAAGGATCTACCGGTGAGATAGGATTCAAACCAGCGAAGTGGAATTCCAGTGATGCCCAGTGAAGAGAGGGTAGACAGGAGAATCTGATGATTGACAGTGTCAAAAGCAGCAGAGAGATTCAGCAGAATGAGGACTGACGATTTGGAATTAGCCTTTGCAGATCGCAGGGCTTCAGTGACTGAGAGTAGCGCAGTCTCTGTTGAATGGCCACTCCTGAAACCTGACTGTTTAGCATCCAGCTTGTTGTACTGTGAAAGAAACAGTGAGAGCTGGTTGAAGACAGCTCGTTCGAGTGTTTTCCCTATGAATGGAAGGAGAGAGACAGGTCTGTAGTTATCTAAAAGAGAAGCATTTAATGTAGGTTTTTTGATCAGTGGGGTTACCAGAGCCTGCTTGAATGCTGTGGGGAAGACGCCTGTGAGGCCCATTATCATGTGTTGATAATGTGTGTGAGTGCCGGTAAGAGTGTGGGAGAGATTGTTTGGAGAAGATGTGAGGGGATCGGGTCGAGAGGACATGTTGTAGGATGGCTGGAGAGGAGAAGTTTGGATACTTCTGCCTCGGTGAGGGGACAGAAGGAGAAGATGGGAGCTAGAGCGGTGGATGTGGGTGATCGGAGGTCCTGCGGAGTTGAGAACTGGTTGCTGATTGTTCTAGTTTTGTCTGTGAAAAAAGAGGCAAAGTCATCAGCGGTTATCAACGTGGTGGGAGGTGGAGGGGGGGACAGAGGAGAGAATTAAATGTTCTGAAGAGATTACGCATGTCTGGAGCACTGGTGATCTTGTTGTGGAAATGTGAGGATTTGGCAGTGTGGACTTCAGTAGAGAAAGATGAAAGCAAAGACTGATACCTACTCAGGTCCGACGGATCGTTTGATTTGCGCCATTTTCTCTCTGCCGCTCTGAGTTTGGTCCGATTCTCTCGAAGAACATCGGATAACCAGGGGTTAGAAGGAGCAGCCCGTGCTGGCCTAGAGGAGAGAGGACAGATGTCGTCTAGACAAGAGGTTAAGGTAGAGCATAAAGTGTCAGTGGCTGCATTTACATCCAGAGAAGAGAAATGGGTAGGCGAGGGAAGAGAGGAGGACACTACAGAGGAAAGAAGGGAGGGGGAAAGGGAGCGTAGGTTGCGTCTGAAAGTAACCGGTAAGGGAGATGGTGGCACCTGAGTTGCAAAATGTAACGTAAATGTAATGAAGAAATGGTCAGAGATATGAAGTGGTTGTACCAGAATGTTATCTGTAGAACAATTGCGTGTATAAATTAAGTCGAGTTGGTTACCAGATTTGTGCGTGCTAGTAGTGGTGAGGCGTTTGAGATCAAATGAAGCTAGGAGTGACTGGAAGTCTGTAGCATAAGGCCTGTCTAGGTGAATGTTGAAATCGCCGAAGACTAAGAGTGGAGTGCCATCCTCCATGAAAGACGACAGCAGTCCGTCCAGCTCGTCTAGGAAGGTTGGTGGTATTTGGCCCGGCGGACGATAGATTACCACAATCTTCATCTCTCCAGGAAAATATGCAGCACGTCCGGCGAGTGCTTCTGAGGTTGCTAGAGAATGGGCTTTTTGTCAAGGCGGAGAAATGCGCTTTTCATGCACAGTCTGTTCCTTTTCTAGGGTAAATCATTTCGTCTGAGGGAGTGCGCATGGATCCTGAAAAGGTTAAGGCTGTGGTGGAGTGGCCAAGTCCAGATTCCCGTAAGACCCTACAGAGGTTTCTGGGGTTCGCCAACTTCTACCGCCGTTTTATTCGCAACTTCAGCCAACTAGCCGTGCCTCTGACTGCCTTGACCTCCCCCAGAACTACGTTCAGGTGGTCTAACACAGCTGAGGCCGTGTTTACCAAACTGAAGGGCCGCTTTGTTTCAGCCCCTATCCTCATAGCCCCTGATTCCTCACGTCAGTTTGTGGTGGAGGTCGACGTGTCAGAGGTGGGGGTAGGTGCAGTGTTATCCCAGCGTTCTTCCACAGACGACAAGATGCATCCCTGCGCGTTTTTGTCCCATAGTTTATCACCGGCCGAATGTAATTACGACATTGGTAACAGGGAGTTGTTGGCAGTCAAGCTAGCGTTGGAAGAGTGGCGTCATTGGTTGGAAGGGTCGGGGGTACCTTTTATCGTCTGGACCGATCACAAGAACCTAGAATATATTAGAACTGCCAAAAGATTGAACCCCAGGCAGGCTCGGTGGGCACTTTTTTTTCGGTCGTTTTGATTTTTCTCTCTCGTACCGCCCGGGTTCCAAGAACATCAAACCCGACTCTTTATCGCGCATTTTTGACCGCTCCGAACGCCCGTCTACTCCCGAGTGCATTTTACCTGAGACTCTGTTTGTCTCCGCTCTCACATGAGAGGTCGAGTCGAAGGTCAAGGTGGCCTTAGAAGGGGTAACGCCTCCGCCCAGTTGCCCACCGAATCGGTTATTTGTGCCTGAGGGTTTATGGTCAGACGTTATACAGTGGGGGCATTGTTCCAACGTGGCTTGTCATCCAGGAGTCAATCGTACTAATTTTTTGGTTAAGCAACGATTCTGGTGGCCACGTATGGCTCGCGACGTTCACAGTTTTGTTTTGGCTTGCTCGGTTTGTGCCACTGGTAAGACTTCCAATCGACCCCCAGATGGGTTACTTCAACCGCTGCCCGTCCCTTCGAGACCCTGGTCCCATATCGCGCTAGATTTTGTTACTGCCCTCCCGCCCTCTCAGGGCAACACGGTCGTTTTGACTGTGGTGGACCGGTTCTCGAAGGTGGCCCATTTCATCCCCTTGCCCAAATTACCCTCAGACAAGGAGACAGCGTTGACAGTCGTAAACCACGTCTTTCGCTTACATGGCCTCCCATGAATCCTTCCTCTTGGAGTCAGCAACTGTCTATGGTGGAGTACGCCCACAATGCGTTACCAGTGTCGTCCACGGGCCTATCTCCGTTTGAATGTAGTTTAGGTTACCAGCCACCAATTTTTCCCAGTCTGGAATCCGAAGTCGCGGTCCCCTCCGCCCACGCCTTTGTCCAGAGGTGTCACCGCACTTGGACTAGAGCCCGTGAGACTCTACTCCAAGTGGGGGCGCGCACCAAGGCTAAAGCCGATCGCCACCGGTCTAAGCCTCCCGTTTACGTCGTGGGTCAAAAAGTGTGGCTTTCAACCAAGAACATTCCTCTCCGCTCCGTTTCTAATAAACTTGCTCCCAAATTTATTGGCCCGTTCACTGTCACCAAGATCATTAGTCTGGTGGCAGTCCATCTCAACCTTCCTCCAGTGTACAGGAGGATTCATCCCGTCTTTCACGTATCCAAAGTCAAACCCGTTTCACTCTACTATTAATCCGCCAGCCCCGGTCCCCCCCCCCCCCCCCCCGCCGCGACTCGTAGACGGGGAGCCGACATTTTCGGTAAATCGTATTCTGGACTCAAGACGGAGGGGATGCGGATTTCAGTACTTGGTGGACTGGGAGGGTTACGGTCCGGAGGAGAGAAGTTGGGTACCTGCTAGAGACATACTGGATCACTCTCTTATCGATGATTACAATCGACAGGTAGGTGAACCTGGGAACGCCAGGAGGCGTTCTTAGGAGAGGGGTACTGTCACGGTTCACTTATTCATTGCTTCCTTCTCGTCCCGTGTTATTGTCATGTGCGTGTGTGTTGATGTGTGTGTGTGGGCGTGACCGAGCCATCACAGCTGATCAGCCCCTCAGCTGAGGCTCATTAGCAGTGCCAGCTGCAGCTCATTCACCCACCTATAAATACTCACCTGTTTCTCCCCTCCATTGTCAGATCGTTTGTTGATGTCTTCACAAAGTCTTCTGTTCCTGTTGTCTTTGTGGATCCGTGCTACCGTCTGGAGTCGTTGTCTAGTTCGTGGATTGTTGCTGTGTTTCTCGTCGCTCGTTTGGATACATCACTCTGCACCCACGGACCCGCCTCAGCTCACCATTTCTCTGTGTTGTCCATCTTCGTCCCTGTGCCACTGATCATCTGTACTCTGTGTTATCTGACAGTGATTTTCTATTAATAGCTTATTCACTCGCTATCTTGCTTCCTCATCCCTGAACATGACAACTATAAAATTATTGCTACAATCTTTGCAAAACGTTTAAAAATTATTTTACAGTACATAATAGATGAAACAAAATCAGGCTTTCTAAAAAACAGACACATCTCAAACAATATTCGGTTGGTTCTTGATTTGTTAGATTATTCAGAGTTAGTGAAGGATGACAGTTATATGCTTTTTCTGGACTTTTACAAAGCCTTCGATTCTATAGAACATGGTTTTATATTTAAAACTTTAGAAAAATTTGGTTTTGGAGACCTGTTCATTAAAACTGTTAAAACTTTATGTGCTCATGTTTTATATCCTCAATTAAGCTTAAATACGGTACCTCTCCAAGATTTGATCTGCAACGGGGAATACGCCAGGGCTGCCCCATTTCACCATATTTATTTCTTTTGACTACTCAATTATTGGCCAGTCACATTAAGAATAGTACTTTGCAAGGGATTAGTCTCATGGGAAGGGAGATCTCTAAAATGAAGGATTCTCCTCTCCAAGGCAGAAGGCATTTCACGTCTAACATATGCAGCCATCTCTTTAGAACCTGATAAAGTAATATGTAAAAAGATTGATCAAAAATTATGTAACTTTGTATGGAAAAATAAGACTCATTACGTCAAGAAATCTGTTTCATCCAACAGCAATAGTAACGGCGGTCTTAATTTTGTTGATTTTGCATCGTAAAATAAAACCTTTTAAGATTAACTGCTTGAGGAATTACTTGAAAAAAACATCCAGTATTTGGAATATTATACCAGATTATGTCTTTTCACAGTTGGGAGGCTTGAATATTCTATTGTTATGTAATTACAGTATTGAGAAGATCCATGTTGCTCTTTCTAATTTCCACAAACAAGCACTTTTAGCATGGTCTATGATTTTCAAGCACAATTTTTCCCCAACTAGTTACTTCATTTGGAATAATAAGAATATGTTATAAACATAAGTCCCTATTTTTTGAGAACTGGTTTAAGAATGGTATCAATCGAGTTAGTCAGTTAGTTCTTCAGAATGGTTACTTGTTTACTTATCAAGAATTTCTTTCGCATTATAATTTTCCTATTACGCCAAAACAGTTTGCCACTGTATTTGGTGCTATTCCGAATGGTGTAATTATGTTATTTAAGGGCTATAACAGTGATTTGACAAGTTCTGAAATGCCTCTTCCAAACCCAGTTGACACGTACGTAGGTGGGATATGTTTTAAATCTACTTTGAAAATTAACAGAAATATTTGCTTTCTTTTTCTTAATGATTTTGTTTCCACTCCTCAAGCTGTTTCAAAATGGAATAGATCAGTGGAAAATATTTTGTGGAAAAAGGTTTGGACGCTTCCTAACAAGTATTTATTGGTAAATAAGGTTAAAGAGATTTATTTTAAGCTTATTCACCAGTACTATCCTATTAAAACCTTTATTGTGTCAAAATTCAATTTAAGCATAGATGTGAACTGTACTTTTTGTGACTCGCAGCCAGAGACTGTCTTGCATCTTTTTTGGCATTGTGTTCATACAAGAAAACTTTGGCAAGACATTTGCCAGTTCATTGTAAATTTCATACACAATGACTTTGAGCTTTTCTTTAAGGATGTTTTGTTTGGAATTTTCAGTTTTGAGAAGCAATATGGAAATGCTTACTTTCTCTGCAATTTAACTATTTTGCTTGCAAAGTTTTTTATCCACAAATACAAGGTTATGAAAGTTACCCCGAACGTTTCTTATTTTCAAGAAGATATTAAAATTTATATTAAGTCTTTATCTACCTCCTATAACAAAAAGGCAATTAAAACTTTAAATGTATGCTCACTTTTTGGTGTTTTTGCATAATTTGTATTTGTTCATTTATGTTGTGAGAAAAGAGTATGTTAGTTGCTATGTGATCTGTTTATCTATTTTATGTCTTATTTTTTCTCATTTATTTATCACTTATTTTTTCTCATTTATTTATCTCCTTTATTTTTCATTTATTTGTTAAATTTTTTCTTTACTCTTTCTCTTATGATTTGTAATCGCTATGTATTGTTGGCCATCCTTGAACCCCTGGATGTTTGCCTTGGCATATGTTCTGTTACATTTGTATTTCTGAACAAATATTTAATAAAAAAAAAAAAAAAAGAGCTTCGTTTAGAGCCAGAGTCTGCGCAGTAGAGTCGTGGGGCGGAGCCGCAGAACCAAACTCCCACGGACCCAATCAACCATAAAGACACACCCCGTTTTTATAGCATCAAATTACTACCTAAAATCAAACTTATCACAAAAACAAACAATAGAACATATATTAGCGTGATCACAACTATCTTAAATGACCAAAATCGTATTTTGGAAAATTGAATTGGAAGTGTAATTAATTTTTTGCTATGACTCTAGTCCCATTCTTTACATGGAGAAAGCGGGGTTTATGACCTGTACTGCAGCCAGCCACCAGGGGGCGATCAAAGAGCCTGCAGCTTCACTTTTACGGACGAGTCAGACACACTTGGTCGCGGCACGGTCTCGTGTTGTTTCCACCAGCGCGGCAATTTTTTTCATCGCTAATCGATGGATGTCTACAATCTAAATATAAGGAGAAACCCAAAACAGGCCCGAGGCTGGAGCAATGCAGAAATGGAAAATCAATCAATAGACTGACAGAATTCTTCATTTTCATATAAAGTTAGCCAACATATTAAAACAAAAGTCAAAAACAATAGAAAAGTTGATCAAGGAATAGCATTAAAATGGCTTTTAAAATTGTACTTCATGTTGGCTAAATTGTCTAAAAACAAAACAATGCTAGTTTCACTTAGAGCATGCACATTTCTTCAGTGAATTTAACACGTTAACGTGGTCTGGCGAAAGACGGGACTAGATGATTCTGCACTTGAAAAAAATAAATAAATCGCTCAGCAGGAACTGAAGTCACAGGCACGCAGAGTGATAACTACAAGCAAGCAGACAGTTTCGAAAAGAGCCTGGAAATCCCACAGCACCACCGAAGTGGGTCTTCATTTAAGATTCAAGATTTTTATTTGTCACATACACAATTATACAGGGTATAACCAACAGTGAAATGTAGGTCAGGTCCGCTCCAAGGACAGTGCAATTATATAGAATACAAATATTAAGAAAAAGAAAAGTAGAAAAAATAAGAGTAATAAAATAAAAGATAAAAAAATATAAATATAATTGTGCAGGTCAGTACAGGTCGGTATGTTGTTGACTTAAATAGTAATAAGAGAAATGTGCAAAAAGAATGTGCAAAAAGTTGTCCAGGGTATTTAAATAGCAGCAATATGAGGTAGAGAAAAATTATGAACAGCTATTGATATAGTGGTATATACATGGAGTCATGTGATGTTATGACACAGAGTTAGAGTTTAGGAGCCTGATGGCCTGGGGGAAGAAGCTCCTCCTAAGTCTCTCAGTTTTTGCCATCAGGCTACGGAAGCGCTTACCAGATGGAAGCAGAGTGAATAGACGGTTACCAGGGTGATTTGAGTCCTTGATTATTTTAACAGCTCTATTTTTGCAGCGTTTGAGGTAGATGTCCTGCAGAGAGGGGAGAGCAGACCCTGAGATGCGCTCAGCTAAGCGCACAACTCTCTGTAGTGCTTTGCAGTCCTGATTGGAGCTGTTTCCATACCACACTGAGATGCACTGAGTCAATACACTTTCTATGGTCCCTGAATAGAAAGTTTTCAGGATTGCTGGTGAGACCCTGAATTTCCTCAGCTGTCGCAGATGGTACAGTCTTTGCCTGGCTTTCTTAACCTGTGTTTGGATGTGTGTAGTCCAAGTCAGGTTCTCGGAGATGTTTACACCGAGGTACTTGAAGTTGCTCACCCTCTCCACAGGTGTCCCACTGATCATTAGAGGAGTGTAGGGCTGCTGCTGTCTCTTCCTGAAGTCCATGATCAGCTCTTTAGTTTTGCTCACATTCAGAGAGAGACAGTTGTCCTGGCACCATGATGTGAGTCTCTCTACCTTGTCCAAGTATGCGGTCTCATCGTTGTTGGAGATGAGGCCCAGAACCACAGTATCATCAGCGAATTTGACAATAGATGTGGAGCTGTGAGAGGACACGCAGTCATGCGTGTAGAGAGAGTAAAGCAGGGGACTCAGGACACAGCCCACAGTCTATTTAGAAGAATAGATGGCGCGGATGGGATCACGGACCGCAGTGTAGGAACAACTCTTCGGCTTACGCACACATGTAACCACAGACAGCTTGGCGTCTGCTGGGATGCACTCGCTTAAATCTCCAGGGACCAGGAAAACATATATTTTGGATTTTTAAGAGCCCTTGTCATTTGGAGAAACTCCACAGAAAACCCTCCCTAACTGCTAACTCCATTAAGTCGCAGTAAATCCAAGGACGATATCGCAAAGGACGATGTTTTTACGAGTAACTCTGACAACGGACAAATTCCAGAGCTCCCCAAGAACTGACTTTTACAACCTTGCATAGCAGCACATTCCTAAAAACGCGCGCCGTTGCTCTCTAAGATGGACAAAGGGAGCCACACCTTTGAACTAGAAACGAATGTTTAAAAGGGGAACAAAAGTTATACTGGTTTCTGCTATGTGAAGCAAAATATACTCGAGAAAAGAAACAATATATATACCATACCTTTATAAACATATATATTAAAGGATGTTTTGTTTGTGACATTTATAAGCTGTTGCATTATTTTTAATCCATGGTAAATCCAGAATGTATAAGTTACCTGATTACTAGATGTTTAGCTCACCTGCTATTTGTGTCGTTTAAAATTTGAGGATCTGTTTATCAATGTATTTAACCTAGTAATATCCTCTGTGGTCACGTGTATTTTTGGTGCATATCAAAATATAAGTGTTTGGTTTCTTTAGAAAGCTAACCTTATGAAGAATATTATGGTTGAATGAAAATGATCCGCTTTATCAACCCGTGGTTACAATAACGGATAGAAACTTGCTTGCAATAATTTGTTTTATGTGATGAATAACTGACCAGATAATGTATGCAAAACACGCAGCTACGCAGGGCGGGGCTCCGCTCACAGAGACGCTTGCGATTGGATCACGCGCCAAAAAAAGGCGGACCCCAAATCGTCCCGTTAAAAACGGATACTCAACCATGAGAGTTGAGTTGGAGTTGAAAACAACAGGAGGACACGCACGCCAGCGAGTCTCTCGTTCTGCTCACGCTGCAAGCGCTTCAGGCCTCGAACATCACGGCGAAGCAAAGCAACTAACACAAAGACTCAGTTAAACTTTCAAAGAACTTTAACCTTAAACTTCTTCACCAAGTCAGAAAGAGACAACCAACCACTGAAGAGTGCGCTAGTCACACGACCTCCCGAGCAGCCAATCCGAACGCAGCCACAGTTCGTCTCTACCAAAGCAAAGGAGGAAAGAGTCTCTTTGAACCGAAGAAAGCCTGAACTGAGTTCGATCGAAACGACTGAAAGACCAAGTAAGGCAAATCTCTTTATTGACTGAAACCGGGATATCTCTCCGCTGAGGGTAAAGATAAAATACTTCTTTGTCTATGAATTCCCTCAGGTTGAAAAGCTAGCATTAAAACCTAAGTCTCTCTCTCTTCAGATATAAACAACTCGCTCCCATTGCAACGTATGTGTGTGTTCATGTTTGTTTATGTTGTGTATTAATGTTGTGTTAGAATAGTGAATAAAACTTTGACCTTATTAAGAAATCTTTGTCTGTGTTATGTGATTTAACATGTCGTAACTATTTGCCAAAAAGATCGCGTTTACCTACGATCATGGGCTAACTTAGCTAACTCAATTTAACTATTTGATTTATTTTAATCGTTGGCCACGAATGAAATAAACAACGTGTTAAAAGATAACTGCTGTTATTAATGCTTGCTGGACAAGTCGTTAACAAGGCATAAGTTGTACATTCTGATTAATAACAATTAATCGTATGAAGATCAACTCTTAAGAGTGATTCCCTAAAAGCTAAATAATAAAATAAATATATTTTTGTAGGATTAATTCCTACAGCAGGGACGGGGTGTACTGTATGAAAGATTGACATTTGCTGGCTTTAGCTAGCCTCCAAGCTAACGCATAAGATTACGCATCGCTCCAGTAGAGTTATTGTAAGCCAACTTGACATTACACAGTTTACACAACTTTTCCATCTTCTAATTAAAAAAAAACATCCCACACCTTGCTGGACATTTACACTAATTTATATCTGATATTACGGTGCAATACTAAATCAAATATTCAGATGTATACAGTAGGCCTACTTGTCAAAACGAAGGTAATTTGATTTTTAAATGTTTTAATCAGTAATACTCACCAAGGCAGTGCTCAAAACAAAACAGTAATATTGTGAAATATTATTAGAATTTAAAACAACTGTTCCCTCTCAGTCGGTCACTCCGAGTCACGTTGGATGACCGACGAAATTGGGATCTCGCCAGAGAGACCAATCCACTTTGAGTGTAACTAAACGAGCCAATGGACATTGGCATGCGATCATTGCATCCAGCTGCCGCTGATCACAGCGTGAGCATAAGACGCAGCAGGTGCACCGCATTAATTCATCCTTTCGCTTTGGAGCCGAGTGGCAGTGCATCACTGCTGCTCTCCTATCCTGCGAGTAAGCGAGCGAGCGAGTGTTGGCGGTACGGCGCAGCAGCGGTGGTCACGTTGGACGGGAAAAAAGATCGTCTTCCGGCTGACAACCACACTAAGAGTGTGCGGTGGCCAGCTCCCCTGCGTGCTTCAGCACTGAAAGAGCAAATTTCTCTAAAAGAGCAACACGGGTGTTCGCGTCTATTTAAAGATGTCATATCACCCGTGCGTTTCTGGGTGTGGTCATTTCTTGGCGCCTCAGGACGGTCACGATTGCTGCCTCACGTGTCTGGGCATTCAGCACGCTGAGGAAGCTTTCATGGATGGTTCATGTTCTTCTTGTGGGGACATGACCATCTCGGAGTTGCGTAATAGATAGTTCGTCCTGGCACCCGGGGTGACGCTGCGTCGGGTGGAATCAGAGGTGATTTGAGGATCACGGTGAGGGCATCCCCAAGTGGAGCTCCTCATCCCTCAAGCACTCCGCAGCCGGTGGAGCTGCCGAGAAGGAGCGTGCTGGGCCCTCTGCTGGATGGGGTGCACCAGGAGTTTCCTTCGGTGCCCCCTCTGACGACCAGGTGTCGATCGCTGCATCGGAGGGTGCATCTCTCCGGGGATGACGACTCGGCTGCGTTGCCCCCTTCGGGTGTGGTAGCGTTGTCCGAGCCAGACCCAGAGATGACGGCTATGCTTTCCCGGGCCGCCGAGAATGTCGGGCTCGTGTGGAATCCTCCACCGCGTCTCGATCCTTCGAGGTTGGACAAGTGGTTTCTCGGTGGGGGTCGTGCTGGTTATCAGCGCCCCCCTCCGGTGCCATTCTTTCCGGAAGTGCATGAGGAGCTCACAAAATCGTGGAAGGCACCTTTTACTGCCCGAAACAAATCTTGTGGCTCCCCCTCCCTCACCACCCTCAATGGTGGGGCCGCTTTGGGGTACGTGGGCATCCCCTCAGTGGAGCTGTCTGTGGCCATGCAACTATGTCCAACAGCCACTACCACCCTGCGGGGTGACCCGTGTCTCCCCTCACGGGCCTGTAAGTATTCGTCAGGTCTAACTGGCAGTGCTTATAGAGCCTGTGGGGAGGCGGCTTCTGCCCTCCATGCCATGGCGTTATTGCAGGTCCACCAGGCCAAAGCCCAGAAAGACCTGCACGAGGGTGGTCACGACCTGGCGGTTCTACATGAGCTGCGTGCTGCGACGGACCTCGCGCTTCGAGCGACGAAGGTGACCGCACAGTCTCTGGGTCGTGTGATGTCCACGCTAGTGGTCCAGGAGCGCCATCTCTGACTGTGTCTCGCTGACATGAAGGAGCAGGAGAAGGTACAGTTCCTGAATGCTCCCGTGTCACAGACCGGCCTCTTCGCTGTCGAGAGCTTTGCCCAGCAGTTCTCGGCAGCACAGAAGACTGAGGCGATCAAACACATCATGCGCCAGAGGAAACCTGCTGCTTCCACCCCGGCTGCAGCCCCTCAGCCTGTGTCCGCCCCCGCGCAGCCGCAGCAGCCTTCCACCAGGCAGCGTCGTGGAGCCAGTCGCAGGCAGGACGCTCGGCCCGTCCAGGCCCCCGCCAAACCTGGCGGTAAGCGCAAGTGCAAGAGGCCCTGAGACGGGCGACCCAGAGATGGAGGAGACTGCTCATCGGGAGATGGTGACCGCACCACTCCCTCCCCCGGAGGAGGGCCGGGTGGAGAATCTTTTGTTTTGTTTTGCTTTTGTTCCCCAAAACAATCTCTGGGTCTGGGTCTCAAGAGGAGGAGAGTGGTGACCCGTGCATCACGGGATCACTTCCCTCCTCCTCTCTCGTCAGGCAGCGGGTGGTTGCCCAAGAGCACCCCTCCTGCCCATTCGTGGAACCAGGTAAGGGCGGTAGCACTCGAGTCCCCGCTTCAAGTCGTCAAACGCTAGGCTGTCACAAGCCTCAAGCCGGGTTCCTGTATTTCCGCCCTCACGAGGAGCTATCAGGTGAGTGTTACACTACACACCCAGACCCCGCCCCCTGCCGTCACAGGCCCCAGGGCGGGTCCCTGTGTTCCACCTCGTTGCCCCTCTGCGGGTACGTCGGTGGCCCCGCTGGTCCCGGTGGCACGGCCTCTCGGAGCCTGTCTAGCGCTCCCCAGTCCGTCTCGGTGGCTCCTGCTGACCATCAGACTCGGCTACGCGATTCAGTTCGCCCGGCGTCCCCCCAAGTTCGGTTCAGCATATGGTTCACTTCAGTCAAGGCCGTCGATGCCCCTGTCTTGCGTGCGGAAATCACAGTCCTGCTGGCGAAGGACGCGATAGAGCCGGTCCCTCCAGCCGATATGAGGTCGGGGTTTTACAGCCCTTACTTCATTGTGCCCAAGAAAACGGTGGGTTATGACCGATCTTGGATCTGCGAGTTTTGAACCGTACACTTCACAAGATGCTATTCAAGATGTTGACGCAGAAACGCATTTCCAATTAGATTGGTTTGCAGCAATCGACCTGAAGGACGCGTGCTTTCATGTCTCAATTCTCCCGCGGCACAGGCCATTCCTGCGGTTCGCGTTCGAGGGTCGGGCATATCAGTACAAGGTCCTGCCCTTCGGGCTGTCCCTTTCGCCTCACGTCTTCACCAAAGTCGCAGAGGCGACCCTTGTTCTCCTGAGAGAACGGGGTGTGCGCATCTTCAACTATCTCGACGACTGGCTCATACTTGCACTATCCCGAGAGCAGTTGTGTGCACACAGGGACCTGGTGCTCAGGCACCTCAGCCAGTTGGGCCTTCGGGTCAACTGGGAAAAGAGCAAACTCGTGCCAACGCAGAGGATCTCTTTTCTTGGCATGGAGTTGGATTCGCTCAACCAGACAGCACGCCTCACCCAGAAACGTGCTCAGTCGGTGCTAAACTGCCTCAAGACTTTATCAGGCAGGACTTCGGTCCCACTGGAACACTTTCAGAGGCTCCTGGGGCAAATGGCTGCAGCTGCGGCTATAGTTCAGCTCGGTCTGCTCCATATGAGACTGCTTCAGCACTGGCTCCATGGCCGAATCCCGAGGTGGGCGTGGAAACGCGGTACTCTCCGGGTTCAGGTTACACCGGCCTGCCGCAAAACCTTCAGCCCGTGGTCAGATCCCTCATTCCTTCGGGCAGGAGTGCCCCTGTAGCAGGTCTCCAGGCATGCTGTGGTATTCACAGATGCCTCGGCCACCGGATGGGGAGCCACGTACAACGGTCACGCAGTGTCAGGGGTTTGGACGGGTCCCCAACTGCGTTGGCATATCAATTGCCTCGAGCTGCTGGCAGTACGCCTTGCCTTGAGCCGCCTCAGAGGGCGCCTTCAGGGCAAGGACGTTCTGGTCCGTACGGACAACACTGCGACCGTTGCGTATATCAACCGGCAAGGCGGTTTACGCTCCCGTCGCATGTCGCAACTCGCCCGCCACCTCCTCCTCTGGAGTCAGAAGCATCTGAGGTCTCTTCGTGCCATCCACATCCCGGGAGTGTTCAATCGGGCAGCCAACGAGCTGTCTCGAGCAGCACTTCCAGGGGAGTGGAGACTCCATCCCCAGGTGGTCCAGCTGATTTGGAGTCGGTTCGGAGTTGCTCAGGCAGACCTGTTTGCATCTCCGGAAACCACCCACTGCCAGTGGTTCTACACCCTAACCGAGGCAACGCTCGGCACGGATGCACTGGCGCACAGCTGGCCCCAGGGCCTGCGCAAATATGTGTTCGCCCTAGTGAGCCTACTAGCACAGACACTGTGCAAGATAAGGGAGGATGAGGAGCAGGTCTTGTTAGTGGCTCCATATTGGCCCAACAGGACCTGGTTCCCGGAACTCATGCTCCTCGCGACAGCCCCTCCCTGGCCGATTCCTCTGAGGAAGGATCTGCTTTCTCAGAGACGGGGCACCCGCTGGCACCCGCGTCCGGACCAGTGGAAACTCCACGTATGGTCCCTGGATGGGACACGGAGGTTCTAGGTGACCTACCCCAGGAGGTAGCACTCACTATCGCTTCAGCACGTGCACCATCCTCAAGACGGCCTATGCTCTGAAGTGGAACCTGTTCATCGAATGGTGTTCCTCTCACCATGAGGACCCCCGGAGATGTTCGATCAGAGCCGTGCTTTCCTTTCTGCAACAAGGTTTGGAGCGTAGGCTGTCCCCCTCCACCATTAAGGTTTATGTTGCTGGCATTTCCGCTCACCACGACCCTGTAGAGGGGAAGTCGGTGGGGAAGCACGATCTGGTTGTCAGGTTTCTTAGGGGGGCCAGGAGGTTAAATCCTCCTAGGCCTTCCTCCCTACCCTCTTGGGATTTGGCATTGGTGCTAAGAGCCCTACAAACTGCCCCCTTTGAGCCTTTGCAGTCAGTCGAGTTGAAGTTTCTCTCTATGAAAACCATACTTCTGACTGCATTGGCCTCGATCAAGAGGGTAGGGGACCTGCAGGCATTTTCGGTCGACGAATCGTGCCTTGAGTTTGGGCCGGCTGACTCCAGTGCAACACTGAGGCCCCGGCCCAGCTATGTGCCTAAGGTTCCTACCACTCCCTTTAGGCACCAGGTAGTGAACTTGCAAGCGCTGCCCCTGGAGGAGGCAGACCCAGCCCTAGCTTTGCTCTGTCCTGTACACGCACTGCGACAGTACGTGGATAGAACTCAGAGCTTCAGGACCTCAGAACAGCTCTTTGTCTGTTACGGAGGACAGCAGAAGGGGAAGGCTGTCTCCAAGCAGAGGATGGCCCACTGGATAGTGGATGCCGTCATCTTGGCCTATGAAGCACAAGGTGTGCCCTGCCCGCTCAGGTTGCGTGCTCACTCCACTAGGGGTGTCGCATCATCCTGGGCGCTGGCTCGTGGTGCCTCGCTAGCAGACATCTGTAGAGCTGCGGGTTGGGTGACTCCCAACACATTCGCTAGGTTTTATAGCCTACGTGTCGAACCGGTTTCCTCCTGTGTTCTCACCTCAAACGGGTAGTGGCACCGAGAGGCCCGGCTCAGAGTCGGCTTGCGGCGTCCTTACGCCTAATTCTCCAGAGAGTTCCTTAACCAGGCAAACCCTGTCGAGTCCTCCAGCACTCCGGCATCCGGAAGTGGCGGAGCGTCCGGCGTCAGGCCTTTCAGCCAATGAATTCTTGAAATCTGGTGTGAGGCTATTGCCCATATGTGTATCCCACGGTATGCTTATTAGAGCCGTGCTTCCCCTGGCAGACCATGTTCTGCCATCTCTAATGATGCAGCCTAAGCCATCTCAGAGACTTCCATGTCCTATAGGGCCCTACTTCACATGTCTAAATATCACTTAACCTGTTAACCTTCGTCCCCATTGTGGGCCTCGCAGGTGAAAATAACCTACCTAAATTAAAATGGTAACAGTTTGTGACAAAGTGTGCTTACACAAACAAATTAGGTATCTTTGGAAAGAAGACACTCTCGGCTTTACTATCCATCATCCAGAGTTGATAATGTTCAAAAAGATAAAACATTTTCCACACTGATATATTTCAAATTTGAAGAAGATACCATGAAAAATGAGATTCCTGCAATATTTTTTCTGAAACTATTTATAGTCCCCCCACCCCCCTGTTTGAGGAAAAATAACCACCAAATGGATTGCAGAATTATACAAGCTATTTTAGTCATTATACATGTTCCTGCATAGTTTCTCAACTATAAAATAATAGACAGATTTATTTGAGCACTAAAAAATACAAAAATAATTGAGTAATAAAAAAGGAAAAAAAATAGAAAAAGAATTCTTTGTATATAGTATGTATACTGAAGTATTCTGATTGCCAGACATGAAGTGATATTGCCAGACATGGTCATACAGTCAGTAATCACACGCTGATGTGCTTCCATTCAGATGATAATCATACAGATGGGCCATATAATCAATAATAGCTGATCAATGAATCACAATGATAGCCGTCATAGAGTCGGTAATAAACACGCTGATGTCCGTCCATACATATTATAATCATGCAGATATGGCCACATTCCCCACACAATACACACACACACACATATAAAAAATGTAGAAGAAAAAAAAAACAGTTTTTTATGGATAAAGCAGATCGCTAAGTTACGCCCCGCTTAGATGACAGTGTGCGTGTCATAGCCCGCGTCATGGCTGGCAGGAGGGAGCGCCAAATTCAAATAATCTATATTCCACTTTTCTGAGACTTTTTTTTCCGTGGACGGTCTCATTCTGTTTGTAAAACTGTATGCTACAACACAGTGTTGTTTTTTTACTACCAAGACGCTGTTTTTGAGAGTAATTTATTCCATAACGGACGCGAACAATAACTCTCCCAAAGAAATGAAACGTAAACAAAGGAATATTCATCCTTATTACAACGTTATTGTTTCGCTGGACTAAAAGTGCTCGCTGGGATGTTGTTCTGTGGACCCTTACCTCTCTAACTAAACTGGGATTTCAGCAGTGGACACGTTTGTGGCTCGTTATTACAATGATAAAGGTACGTACTGCTTTTTTACTCTGCGTGTTTGGATGTGTACTGCTTACACAAATGTAGCAAATACATTCCTTATAAGCTTTCCATCGAAAAACAGCGATCTGTCGTCGATGCTTAAGGCTTAGACCTTCAAAATGATATATAGTTTGTCAAGATTAACTTTGTCCCGTTTCATTTATTCTATTAGAAAACAATGACACATGCAAACAAAGAGCGTTCAGTGCGACGTCGCTCTGGTAAATGTTAACAGGTTAACCCCCTCTGGGAGGAGGTGACTCCGCAGTGTGCCTCTTCCAAATGGAAGGGCACGCTTCCCAGTGTTATCCAAGTCCTACTGGTGGGTTGCTCAAGGAACAACAGTAGTTCACCTTCTCTGTGTAGAGCCCGGTCCTATCGTCTGCCTTATAGGAAGGATCAGGAGGCCTACACAGGGCACTGGAAGGGGCACTCGGAGTGACCAACTGAAAGGGAACGTCTCGGTTACGTATGTAACCCTCGTTCCCTGAAGGAGGGAATGGAGACGTCACGTCCCGTCGCCACAGTCGCTGTACCACTGCTGAGCTGCCGAGTCACCGGCTCGGCTCCTCAGCGAAAGCAAGAATTAATGCGGTGCACCTGCTGCCTCTTATGCTCACGCTGTGATCAGCGGCAGCAATGATCGCATGCCAATGTCCATTGGCTTGTTTAGTTACACTCGAAGTGGATTGGTCTCTCTGGCGAGATCCCAATTTCGTCGGTCATCCGACGTGACGTCTCTGTTCCCTCCTTCAGGGAACGAGGGTTACATACGTAACCGAGACGTTTTCTATTTAAATATATCGTAAAATTTAATTTATTCCTGTCATCAAAGCTGAATTTTCAGCATAATTTCTCCAGACATGTGACAGTTCAGGTTTGCTTTACAGGAATAAATTGAATTTAATAATATATATTCAAAAATAAAAAAGTTATTTCAAATTGCAATAATATTTCTAAATATTACTGTTTTTACATACTGCACATTTATATAGAATATTTCAGCAGAATAACTGAACAATGACAGGCAAATCAAACAGCATCCAGGGACATATTTACAAGGTCTGAATTATTTATTTATTTATTTAAGAGATCACTTAAACTATAGTTATGAACAATGAAATATAGGCGAATTGATGGAAAAAACCCACTGAATTACAATAACTCATAAATTAAATAATAAAAACACCATTATCAACAAGCAAATGGCCTTCTGCCCAAATTCTGAGGCGGCATCTTTCCCCAACGGTTTCACTTCAACTTTTAACAAAATATAAAGTCATAAATACTGATGTTAAGAATAAATGTCTACCCAGATTCACATCAGTCAGTCATATGTAATTTCCACATGTATTCTTATTCCACCTTTACACTACAGTTAACAGATGCATCTGATTATTATGAATCTAATAATATCTGAAATTGATAAAATCATGCAAACATGTAATATGGATGTAAAATAAACTGCATATGTCAGTATACTGGACATTGAATTTTTACTCAAAATTGTTACATTAAAATCTACAAAGTTTACACAAGTTGTTTTCTCAAATATTATAACAGTAAGACAAAAATATTCAGGTAAAACATGGCATAATAAAATCTTACTTTTCAAACAGTGTGAGAGATGAGGAAACTATATCAGTTTCACTGATGATTGACCACAAACATAAAACCCAGGATAAAGCGTCTGAGTGAATGTGGTCTGGACTGAGTGGATGAGGTTCATTGTGTCAGAGACGCTGTAGAAGGACAGAGTTCCTGCACTGAGATCCACATACACTCCTATTCTCCTGCAGCTGGAGCGAACAGGGAGTATAGTCTTAGTGTTATTGTGCCAGAGTAAGAAACTGAAGGGAGAGCAGGACAAACTCCAGGACTGATCATTATGTCCAAAGAAACACTCATAACCAGGTCCCTTCCTGCTGATGCTCTTATATGACACTGATATACGCACATTACTCCCACTCCACTCAATCTCCCAGTAACAGCGTCCACTCACACTCTCTCTACACAACACCTGACAAATACCATTAAATCTGTCTGGATGATCAGGATACGGCTGAGGTGTGCCAGTGTAAGTCACCACTCTGTTCCCTTCAGACAGATGGAGGTGTTGATGTGCAGTGTTTGGATCCAGAGTGAACTGATGGGAATCTGATGATATAATGATTTAGAATATTTTTGTTATACATTGATTATAGCTTAACACTTCCATGCTCATATTCAGTGTATGCACATCAATCAAAAGAGAAATGTATTAAATGTGAGCTCTTTAAGGTTCATATTACATTTAAATGACAAATTATGGTCTAGATATTAAATTTAACAAGTTTGAAGAAAATGTTTAACATATTGTTGTGGTATAATTTGGTTTACTCATTAGTGAGTCTGGCATTTTTCACCAAACAATTAGATATTAGGATAGCACTAATTGTCTCACTATATGATGTTTTATTAACAAAGTTCAGGAGGAGCACGTTCAGATAATTAACCCAGTTAACAAGATAAGAGGTGTGTATATATACACAGCACATTTACCTCTGTTCCTTGACAGTTTTGCAGCATCCCTCCGCCACCCCTTCTCTGCACTTATTCCTGTCCTAATCTATAGGGGGGTACTCAGGGTTCGAGCCAAAGTTCAGAGCCCTCCCCTCGGACAGCACGCCAAATACGCATAAACTTTATTCTATTAATTATATGTAAGTGTGAACTCGTGAATAACTAGTTGCTTATTAGCATGCATATTACCAGCATATCATCTGTTTAAGTACATATTAATATCTTATTTTGCAGGACTTAATCCTTAACCCTTAATCCACCCCATACCTAAATTTAGCAACTACCTCACTAACTATTAATAAGCAGCAATTTATGAGTTTATTGAAGGAAATGTTGTAGTTAATAGTGAGAATTGGTGTTTGACCAAAATTAGAAAGTAAACTTTTTTTTTTATTGTGTACATTTTCTTGACTTAAGTGACTTACACTGTAGGAAGTCCTCTCTGGTCCTGGGAACAATGTTACTGTGAGTGACTGTGGGAATCAACAGACGTGAATAGATTAAAACACAGGCAAACCTTAGACCTAAAGACTGTTTTCAGAGAGCAGATAAATCTTTACCCAATATCTTTTTTATCTCCACTGTGCAGAAATCCTCCAGTTTGTGTCTCAGCTGACAGATAGTTTCTTTCAAATCTTCAAACAAAAAGAGCAAACTGACAGAGATGTTGTCTGTAGATTCAGGAAGAGCTGAGAGAGACTGAAGACTCTGCAGAAAAACAATATAAATGACTCAAAGACCTCATTATCTCACACTGTCCTCAATAACCTGCACTACAGTTGGGCTACCTGCAGGAAATGGATGTGATCGTCTGTGTGTGAAAGCTGCTCCAGCTCAGTGTTTCTCTTCTTCAGATCATCAATCTCCTGCTCCAGTCGCTCCATTTGTCCTTCAGCTCGACTCACTGCAGTCTTTTCCTGATCTCTGATCCGCTGTGTCACCTCAGAGCGGCTTCTCTCAATGGAGCGGATGAGCTCAGTAAAGATCCTCTCACTGTCCTCCACTGCTGTCTGTGCAGAGCGCTGTTAGACACACATCACAATCAGCTCTTACTGCTTCCTCACAGCCTGAGAGCCACAGCGGCTTCAGTGGGACTGAAAGAGGAGAGTCAAACTGAGTCTCAAACTTCTCTTCTTCTCCAAACTCACCTTATTAGACTCCACAGCCGCTCTCAGCTGCTCAAGATCTTTCTGTCTCTGCTGGATTCTCTGCTGGATTTCACTCTGTGTCTCCTTCAAGTGTTTCTGGAGGAGAAATTAAAAGCAAACGCAAGACTTATTACATAAAACTATCACAAATGCATCATGTAAAAAGGTGCCTGTTTTCTTCTTTACAGCGTTTCTCAAGAGTTGTAAGATCATTATATGAATTTAGGTTAGACATGTAGTCCTTTCACATGAAGGGGACATATATGATTATTACGGAGCAGAGAACTTGAGGAATGTTACAAAAATGATCAAAGTTCAACTCCTGCTCAAATACAGAGCTGTCGTGTAGTAACACCCAATGGGAGAGTAGATCACATGATGCACCCATGATACAGCTGGATACTGCAGTGAGGAGAAACACTTGAAGTGTCAGCATTCATTTCAGTTCATACCTCTTTCTCTTTTCTCTCTGCTGCAGTTGATACAGTCTCATGGTTTTTATGTTCATACATTGCACACAGCATGCAAACACACTGCTGGTCAGTACGACAGAAAACCTCCAGAATCTTATCATGTTGATGACAGATCATCTGCTGCAGTCGTCCAGTGGCATCAGTCACTTTGTGTCTCTTTCCTGAGCGAAACTCCTCATGACGCTCAAAATGAGTTTGACAGTAAGACTCCAGACACACCAGACAGGACTTGACAGCTTTGTGTTTTCTTCCAGTACAGATGTCACACTCCACGTCTCCAGATCCAGCAGGAACAGCAGCTGTTAGTTTGGTCTTCTTCAGTTTCTCCACCACTTCAGCCAGCATGGTGTTTTTACCTAAAGCAGGTCTTGGACTGAAGGTCTGTCTGCACTGAGGGCAGCTGTAGACTCTCTTCTGATCCTCTTGATCCCAGCAGTCTGTAATGCAGCTCATACAGTAACTGTGTCCACAGGGAATGGCCACTGGATCCTTCAGGAGATCCAGACACACTGGACACAAGAACTGCTCCACTGAAAAAACACCAGCTTTAGCCATTTCACCGTCTACAGCAAAACAGACACACAAACAACAGCTCAACAGCAGATCAGCTTCAGTTTCTTTTAACTGAGTTTCCTGGTTCTGTGTTTGAGAGACGTGTGCAAAACAAGTTTGTCTGTAAGTCTGTAAACTCTCATACTGAAATGTCCACTAGATGTCAGTCTCATACAAATAACACTCTGCATTTCAGTGTAAGTTACCCTTACAAAAAAAGAAGTTTATTTAAATATGCTATTAGTATACTTATATTAAAGTAAGAGAGTATACTTTGTCTACCTCATATTTGCTATTCAAAGATATATCTAAAATTAAAGTTAAGTATTCTTTTGTTATACCAGCAAGTATACAAGTTCAAATTCAAGTTCAAGTTTATTTGTATAGTGTATAAGTTTATTACTTAATTAGAAGCACAATTAAATTGTGTCATACAGGGGACCAATAAAGTGCAAAGTATTAAATGTATAAACGAAAGATGTCATGCAAGTAGACAAGTGCAAAGCTGACAGGTGTGGGTATTGGGACAGGCCCAATATTTGACATATACTTAATCTTTTCATTAAGATGTACTTAAAAAGTATAATTAATGATTCTAAATCTACTTGGTTTAGTTCTGATTACAGCTTTTTAATAGAGTAGAATATTAAAATGTACATGTTCATGTTTATAGTAACAAGTCAGCTTTACATAAATTCAAGAATAATTTCCAAGTATACTTTGCAGTAAGCACACTAACATCAATGCACTAGTATAGTATTAAATTGGCCCACTTTTTAGTTGATAATATTATATTTTTAACATTACAGTAGTATACTGTACATCCATGGCCAAAAGTAGTGACATCAATTTTGTGTTTCGCAAATTTTGCTGATCCAGTATTTGTAAATGTTTTTTTTTTTCACGTTTCTTTTGTACACTGGAAACCAATGATTACTATATTTACTGTATGTATTATTCAGAACACACATATATGTATATACATGATTCTCAGTTGCGTCATAACTTATAACGACATCACCTGTGGTCATGTGCTTTGGGTAGTGACCTGAAATAACGAGACTGCAGATTCAAGTGGCTGAAAAAAAAATGAGACACAAATGTGTCATTTTTTCTTATTAGTATAGTTGAATTGTAATGGATCATTGCGGGCCAGTAGACACTGCTTAATAAAATGGGATTAAATACAAAAATTATATTCGCAGGTTTGTATAATATTCAACTGTTTTTAATCATTTTGAGGAATACTGAATCTGTTTTTGTGCAGGTGAGATGAGTAAATACATGTTCATATTTAGTCTAGAACTCCAGTAAGCATCATGTTCACACAGCGCACACAAAGCCTCTGCACTTACTCCTGATTTCTCTCAACATGGCAACACGAGAGCAGTCAGTCAGTACATGGAAAACAAAGTAACTGGAGTTACTTATTTGAAAAAGTAACTCAGATATTTCCTTCTACATTAAAAAGTAATGCATTACTTTACTAGTTATTTAATTTTAAAAAAGTAATCTGATTACATAACTTGTGTTACTTATAATGTGTTACCCCTAAAACTGGAGTCTGGTGCAAAACATCATGGTTATGTATGTATCTTTGGTTCTCAGAGTAGGGAACAAGATGCTGTGTCAGTAACTGACACTATGGAGACGCTGTCTGAGTGCATCCTGCCTTTGTCATTTCCCTGCACTGAGTCTGTTATTAAGAAATGTTGGCCAAGAGGGTCGTCCCTAAGGTGTCTGCCTATTCCATGTTGATCAAGAGAATCATTTGGGCAGTCGTGGCCTAATGGATAGAGAGTTGGACTTGTAATCCGAAGGCAGGGAGTGAATAACCAACACTCTCTCCACACTCAATACCACGACTGAGGTGAGACCCTTGAGCAAGGCACCGAAGCCCCAACTGCTTCCCTGGTGCCGCAGCAATGGCTGCCCACTGCTCCGGGTGTATATTCACTACTGTGTGTACACTTGGATGGGTTAAATGCAGAGCACTAATTCTGAGTATGGGTCACCATACTTGGCAACACAATAGTATAGGGATATAAGTATAGTGCACTGGTTATTAATATTTCTGTCACAATCTCCAGCTGCAGTGCCACTCAATCCCAGGCTCCATTTCCCATAACCCCCTGCACAGGAACTGATTACAGACACATCCGTTTCTTATTAGGAGTATTTAAACTGCACACTCTCACACACTCATTGCTGAGTCTTGTTTAGCTGTTAGTGGACATTTATAAGCGTTTCCTTGTTTCTCCCTGTTTTCCTGCTTCCTTGCTTTGTTTTTTTTTGTTTTGTTTTTTTGTGATCGTTTGCTGCCTGCCCTGACCTTTGTCTGTTTCTTGGATTACTCTTTTGTGTTGCCCTTGGATATTGTTGTTTGCTGGTGTTTGACCCTGCCTGTTTCAACTGCGCTCTGTAATAAAGCTTGCATTTGGATCCCCTACTCCATTGTCACACATCCGTAACAACTTCTTTGTAGCATGTAATTACACAGTAACGAGAACACATTAAAATAAAGTGTAACTGCCTTTTATATTCTTATTCAATTTCTGAATTTGTATTCTGTGTTGTTAGAAGGAAATTGCAAATCTGCTAGAAAATTATTTGCACAGCTCTCTTCATGATTTTGTGATTTGAGGTATCATGTATAGGCCTACCTGTAGCATGGACAGTGTAGATATCGCTTTAAGTTACCTTTCTTGAGTCATAATTATATGGGTTTGTTCAAATTTTAACTGCAGTGTATGAGCAATAGCAAGTGACTCTTCAGGTAAAGGAAATGTACTTCTGTAAGAACAACACTTCCACCTTGAGGAAACTCCTTCCTGTATTACAGCATCAGGATAGGAGCAGCTGGATTAAAGACCCATAACCTCTTGTGTACAATTTTTTAAGAATCAGTTTTACAATAATTAATTAAAGTACAAATACAAAAGATTAACTGATCTGAAAAAACAAATATTTGGACCCAAGGCAGATATAAAAGACTATGAAATATCCAAAAATAGATGTTCAAAACTGTGTGAATTGAAGTATACATAATTCAAAGAATTCAATCTCAAGAGTCCTACATCAAGAATCCTGGCTTCCTGAGGTGTACTGTGGGTAGAGTTTAGGATATTTGTTAACAGATTATGATTATGTAACAACAACAAAAAAAATATGAAAGGTGTCCTGTGAAAGTATACAAGTGTGCATAGAGCTCAGCGCAGATTGACATAAACTTCTGTAAAGTACTAAATAAGTGAACTCTGCATATTGTTTGGTGTAAGGTGTATTTGCTTCAATATAAGGTCACCTTTTGAATCTTCTGAGTGTTTAGCTGAAGTCTTGGTCGGCCAGGATCAGCGGAGCCACCAGAGGTACAATGCCAGTCCCAGCCAACTCGAGCAGATCTTCACCCACACAGATGGCATGCTGGTTTTCATGGCTGCGTAGTCTGTTTCAGGTCTGAGAAGGAAAGAGATTTCTCAATTTGTTTCAAATTAGCATCTATAGAGAGAGAGGATACTCTATAAGATACTCACTGGTACCAGTTGGTCAGGGTCATCATGATGTAGAGAGAGGCCAGGAACAGAGAGAAATGGAAGAATGAGTAGCTGTATGTGACGCTGTCCTCTTCGTTATCCACAGCGCGTCTCACGCCGTCCTCCTCAGAGACGTTCTCACTGGCATCGGTGGCCGCCAGCCCCTGAACTTCCTCTGTCTGCATCAGCTTATTCACCTGGCTGCTGTTTGAGGAGCGAATGCTACAAAAATACAAGACGACAACATGTAAAAGATGGCTTAGATAAAATAATTTAATTAAAAAAATATATATTAATTTCAAATATGAATTTTACGGCTAGCCAATATATTAAACATTTTCAATATATTGAATATGAATTTTCTGCCGATATAGTTTGGCCATTATTTAATATTTTTGAAAGAAATTAATGATTTTATTCAGCACAAAAATTAAATATGAAGCGACAACTTGTTTTCAACATTAATAATGATAAATGTTTCTTGAGCAGCAAATCAACATATTGAAATGATTTCTGAAGGATGTGACACTGAAGACTAGAGTAATGAAGCTGAAAATTCAGAAATAAACTAAATATTTTAAATAATATAAAGACAGAAACAGTTACATTTTAAGCAGTAATGTAAAATAAAATATATATCATGAATATAGTAATGATTTTAATGTGATCAAATTCTGTATTTGATCGTTATGTTTCCAACAAATCAAGTCAGTAGACAGTGAATATGCTATATATATATATATATATATATATATATATATATATATATACACACACACACACACTCACCTAAAGGATTATTAGGAACACCATACTAATACGGTGTTTGACCCCCTTTCGCCTTCAGAACTGCCTTAATTCTACGTGGCATTGATTCAACAAGGTGCTGAAAGCATTCTTTAGAACTGTTGGCCCATATTGATAGGATAGCATCTTGCAGTTGATGGAGATTTGTGGGATGCACATCCAGGGCACGAAGCTCCCGTTCCACCACATCCCAAAGATGCTCTATTGGGGTTGAGATCTGGTGACTGTGGGGGCCATTTTAGTACAGTGAACTCATTGTCATGTTCAAGAAACCAATTTGAAATGATTCGAGCTTTGTGACATGGTGCATTATCCTGCTGGAAGTAGCCATCAGAGGATGGGTACATGGTTGTAATGCCTGGTCGGGATCAGGATACCAAACACAATTTCCAGACATCCTGGCGCCGGCTGAAATAAACATCTAATATCCAGGAGACCCCTAAAACCCAGGATATACGTGAAGGAGTAGCAGCTGAAGGTCTCTCGAGAATAGACTGCTTGGTTATCATAAACCAAGTTGGACGGAGAAAAAGCTCCCTTTGTCACAGTCACTGAGGCGGAAGCAAAGATGCAGGTGATTAATATTTAATTAAGGGTCAGACCACACAAGAACAGTACAAACAACAGTCTCTCGGATGGGATGATGGCGCAGGGACCAGATGAACAGCGTGCTGATGAAGAGTGTCGAGGGAGAATCCAGTGCAGGTGATGATCCAGGTGAGACAAATACTCCAGACACACTCGGACGACGAAGGTACAAGAAGAGATACTGACTGGGAACACATCCAACACATCCAGGTACATCCAACGATCTGACAAGGGAGAGAAGTATTCAGTGAGGCTTTATAGCTGAGTGAATTGGCAGCAGCTGGTGCGGGAAATTGAGATCAGCTGGCGCGCTGATCACGGAGCAAGGGACACGCCCACTCACACACAATACACAGACACAGACAATGATACACGAGACATGGAGGAGGCAGTAGATTAATATACCGTGACACCCTTGGATGACTTTGAAAAAACACAGAAAACACAAATTTTTATTATTTAACTTTATCTTAAAACTACTTTTAAAATGTGGACATATCCTGCACTTGTTTACCTACTTGGTTGTCTGGCGCTGAGGATTCCCATGGACAGTGGGCCTTTTATCGCGGAAGACAGAAGAGATGAATCTGTGCCGTATTTGTGGATTATTATCCCGAGGGCGGCGACTTCCCCAGAACCGGTTGGTGGAGTTATTATTACGAGGATTCAGAGGTATGAGATGTGCACCGTGTATCGGACGCTCTTCATCCAGAGAGTTGAACCGAGAGGGTTGCGGTGCCTGTGGGCTTGGGGAAACAGAAAGTTGTCTCCCTATGCGATATCTATCTGCAGTGACGGTTCGTCAGCCGGCTCAGCGAGGAGAAACTGGTTCGTTTTCCTTTTGCTATTAACTTCGGGCAATATCCATCCTAATCCAGGCCCAGCACAGCTTCAAACTCCTGATGAATTTAAATCCAGTAATGGTTTGCGTTTTTTTCATCTTAACGTCCGTAGTCTGGTGAATAAAATTGACTTCATAAGAATATGGGCTGATTCAACGAACGCCGACATAATTGTTCTTTCGGAAACATGGTTAAACAAATCAGTCTTGGACTCTATGATACATATTGAGGGTTACCATGTTTTTAGATCGGACTGTATTAAGAAGGGTGGTGGAGTTGCAGTTTATATTAAGTCTAAGTTAAACTGCACTTGTATTCTGTCCATCAGTAAACCAAAATGTTTTGAACTTTTTGGCAATTAAATTACATTTTTTAAATGGTCCTGATATTATCGTCGTCGGATGTTATCGTCCACCCTCGGCTTCATGTGAAGCCATCACTTCACTTACGGACTTTTTTCATAACTGGACTAATTCAGAGATGATTTTACTTGGGGACTTAAACTGGGACTGGTTTTCTCATGTATCTCATCCCTTCAAAAGTATTTGTGACTCTTTTTGTTTGGAGCAATTGATACATCTTCCCACCCGGTTAAATCATAAAAATTCTACTAAATCCACGTTACTTGATGTTATTTTAACTAATGCTCCTCATAGATTTTCTGCAGTGGGTGTTTTTTGCAACGATATTAGTGATCATTGTCCTGTGGTTTGTGTGAGAAACTGCAGGACTTCAAAGGGTAAACCTCGCCTTATTTTGAAAAGGCAATTTAAATATTTTAATCAGCAAGCTTTTTTGCAAGATATCTATAATAGTGATTTATATAATGTTTCACAGATACCTGATGTTGATTTAGCCTGGGATTTTTTTAAAAGTACGTTTTTGACTATATGTGATAAACATGCACCTTTTAAAAGATTTAGAGTGCGAAATAGAGATAATCCCTGGTTTAAAGAAGCCATATCTTCACTTATAAAAAAAAGAGATGCTGCATGGGCTAAAGCAAAGAAAACTAATAGTCAAATGGACTGGATAAATTATAGAACACTAAGAAATAATTGCACAAAATTAGTAAAAAGATCTAAGTGTGATTATTATTTAAATATGATAAATGAGAATATTAATGATCCATCTTCTTTCTGGAAACGGACTAAATCAGTTTCTGGTCAAAAAACTTTTACCAGTCTACCTGATTATTTAAAATTAAATGAGAGTATAATTAAGGATAAAGAGAATACTGTAAATGCTTTTAATAAACATTTTATTTTGGGGGGAGAGAACCACAATTGTAGTAATTTAAGGAAACAAGAAAATGTGGAAGCCACTTCATGTTATATTACTCAGAGCCAACAGTTTAATTTTATTCCTATTTTAGCTACTCAAGTTCATAAAGTTCTATCTAATTTGGATATAAAAAAATCAGCAGGGCCGGATAAAATAGAACCTTATTTTTAAAAAATTTCTGCACATCTTATAACAGAGCCCATTACATCTATTTTTAACTTGAGTTTAACCTCAAATGTTATTCCTCGTGCATGGAAATCCGCATCAGTCTTACCTTTGTTAAAAGCTGGTGATCCATCAGTTTTGGATAATTATCGGCCAATTAGTAGGTTATCGGTGTTGGCAAAAGTATTTGAATCTTTTGTCAATGATCAAATGAAATCGTTTCTAACCGAAAATAAAATATTAAATGAATTTCAGTCAGGCTTTAGATCAGGTCATAGTACTATTAAAGCAGCTATGCTGGTTACAAATGATATTGTTAAATATCTAGATAGTAAACAACATTGTGCAGCATTATTTGTAGATCTTTCTAAAGCATTTGACTCTGTAGATCATAAACTTTTATTACAGAGATTAAGTTGTATAGGTTTTAGTGAAATGACTCTAAATTGGTTCAATAATTATCTAACAGAAAGATCTCAATGTGTCTCAGTCGAAAACTTTATTTCAAATGAATTAAAAATAATAAAAGGTGTTCCACAGGGTTCGATTTTAGCCCCAGTTTTATTTTCTATTTATATTAATGACATTGGTTGTGGGATAACCCATCTGGATATAGGGCAAATGATTTTGTTTGTTTTATGTTTTTGAAATTGTTTTATTGTGAAACTTTTTGTGCTGCCATTTTTGGCCAGGACTCCCTGGAAGAAGAGATTTTGTATCTCAATGGGACTTTCCTGGTAAAATAAAGGTAAAATAAGAAAACACTCCCTAGTCTTCCCATTAAAGTCTGCAGTAATTCATGAAAAATGTCTGGAAGAAGAAGGTTTTACAGCCGACTCAGAGCTAAGACGAGCTCCAGAGCTCCCCAAGAAGTGACATTATGACCTCGCTCGATCGGCACATCCCAGGAATGCGCTGTCAGGCTCCGCTACTAGACACAGAGCAAAATGCTTTGTGCAAAGATTTTTAAGGGACAAAGTTATACTGGTTTCTGCGACTGAAATGATACTCTGAAACAAAAACACTATATACCATAGAGTTACAACATATATATTAAAGGATGTTTTTGTTTGTGACATTTATAAGTTGGGTGTGTGAATTTATGTAATCTATTTCATGTAATCTTTTTTATATTCCTGATCACTAGTTGTTCATTTTCACATGATTGATGTTTATTGAGAATTTAGGATCGGCTTTTTATAAGTATCTGAAGTGATAAAATAACTAAATAAAAGAAGGCATGCCCAACATGTATCTGTGCAGGGCACAGAAACACTTGCGATTGGATCAAACGCCCTGCAGGAAAGAATCCGATTGGCGGATCCCAAATTGGCCCGTTAAAACAGATGCACAACTGTAAAAAAACGGGTTGGAGTTGAAAACTGAAAAGGAGGCTCACGCACGCCTCGCTCGTCTCTCGTTCTGCTCACGCTGCAAAGCGCTTCTGGCCTCTAAACATCACGGCGGAGCCTTGCAACTGAGACCAAGACTCAGTTAAACTTCAAAAGAACTTTAACATCGGAAGCTAAAGACCTGAATCGACTTCCTGATAGCTTCATCGAGTCAGAATGAAGCCATCCAACCACTGAAGAGTAATCCAGTGACGACGAACCACGAGCAGCCAATCCGCAAGCGGTCCGTCTCGACCTGAACAAAGAACTGAACTCGATTGGAGCACAGACAGTAAGATAACATCCCTTGAATCTACTGGAAACTGGTGATATATCTATCTGTTGTTTAAGAGTAAAGACAAAATAATTATCTGTCTATGAGTTCCCTCAGGTTAAAACTAGCATTAAGTTAGAACCTAAGACTCTCTTCAGATCCGAAAAATTCATTGCAACGAATGTGTGTGTTTATGTCTTTTGTTTTGTGTTGTCTAGTCAAGTAGTGCGTTAGAGTAGTGAATAAACTTTGATTGTATTAAGAAATCTCTTGTCTGTGCTATGTGATTTTGCATATCGTAATTATTTGCCAAAAAGATCGCGTTTTACCTAAGCTCATAAACCTGAGAACTAAATGAACTAGTTGATTATTTTGATCGTTGGCCGCGAGTAAAATAAACAAAATTGTTAAGAGATAACTTGCTGAAATTAATGCTTGCTGGACAAGTCGTTAATAAGGTATAAGTTGGATGTTCTGATTAATATCCATTAATCATATGACCATCGACTCGTAAGAGTGGTTCCCTAAAAGCTAAAATAAAATAATAATGTGGGATATTAATTAATAGAATCCTACATGGTGGTCATAAAGGGATGGACATGGTCAGAAACAATGCTCAGGTAGGCCGTGGCATTTAACCTGTTAACCTTCACCCCCATTTGTGGCCTCGCAGGTGAAAATAACCTACCTAAATTAAAATGGTAACAGTTTGTGACAAAGTGTGCTTACACAAACAAATTAGGTATCTTTGGAAAGAAGACACTCTGGGCTTTACTATCTATCATCCAGAGTTGATAATGCTCCAAAAGATAAAAAGTTATAGACACTGACGTGCCTTGAAAAATGTTTTTCCACACTGAATGTTTTTTTATTTCATATACAAATACATGAAATAAGTCCTGGAGCAATCCAGAAAAGTAATGGATCGAAAGCCACATGTCTCATGAGTTCATATTTCAAATTTGAAGAAGATACCATGAAAAATTAGATTCCTGCAATATTTTTTCTGAAACTATTTATAGTCCCCCCACCCCCCTGTTTGAGGAAAAATAACCACCAAATGGATTGCAGAATTATACAAACTATTTGAGTCATTATACATGTTCCTGCATAGTTTTTCAATTATAAAATAATAGACAGATTTATTTGAGCACAAAAAAATACAAAAATAATTTGTAACATGTCCCAAGTTACTTGTATTTTATTTTCTTATTTCTGTATGACTATAGCGGTTGTAGTAATTCTACAGGGCACTAGGGGGCGCTCTAGAGAGCTTGCACACAGGATATAGAGGTAGCTGATAGAGAGAAGGAGATTCGTTTGGTGGAGGGAGCATGTGGTTGTGTTCCCTTTGGCTTCCAAAAAATGTCTGAATCCTGATTGAGAAACCTTGTGGTTTTAGCTCAATCTAAAGGACTCCTTAATATTCTAAATATCTTTAAGCTTGTTTTTACACCGCCCTAGAAGAAGGGAGAGTGTTCATACAGCTGGATGTTTATGCTCAAAAGGATTTGGTATGCTGAATTGAGAAGGAAGAAAGTTGGATTGGTGCCTCAAACAACCACATTATTTCAGCGTACTCAATGTTTTCCTATATACTGGACTAAGCCTGCAACGACTGGGGGAAGTAGTAATGTTTTTTTTTTACTACCTCAAAGACACTGAACTGTTTATTTATTTTTTTTCTGTTTCTGTTACACTTCCCGTGTTACCAGAGTAATTTCTTTTGATCTTACTAAATTAAAGAAACAACCACCGAGCTGATTCTGTGTACTCCTTGTTTATTCTAGTGCTCAAATCTAACTTAAAGCCTCTTATTAACAAAAAAAAAAAACTTCAAAAACTTAAACAATTGATTTCAGAAACAGAAAAAAAATAAATAACAAACAGTTCAGTGTCTTTGAGGTAGTAAAAAAAAAAACATTTTAACCACAAATACTGATGTTCAGATTAAATGTCAACCCGGATTCAGTCCGTCATGTCATTTCCACATGTATTCTTATTCCACCTTTACACTACAGTTAACAGATGCATCTGATTATTATGATTATTATTAATCTAATAAAATCTGAAATGCTATTTCAGAATCAGAAATTTATTTAATAATAAAAAAAGATAAACAAACAAAAATACAAACCCGATTCCAAAAAAGTTGGGACACTGTACAAATTGTGAATAAAAACAGAATGCAATGATGTGGAAGTTTCAAATTTAAATATTTTATTCAGAATACAACATAGATGACATATCAAATGTTTAAACTGAGAAAATGTATCATTTTAAGGGAAAAATAAGTTTATTTTAAATTTCATGGCATCAACACATCTCAAAAAAGTTGGGACAAGGCCATGTTTAACACTGTGTGGCATCCCCTCTTCTTTTTATGACAGTCTGCAAACTTCTGGGGACTGAGGAGACAAGTTGCTCAAGTTTAGGAATAGGAATGTTGTCCCATTCTTGTCTAATACAGGCTTCTAGTTGCTCAACTGTCTTAGGTCTTCTTTGTCGCATCTTCCTCTTTATGATGCGCCAAATGTTTTCTATGGGTGAAAGATCTGGATTGCAGGCTGGCCATTTCAGTACCCGGATCCTGCTTCTACGCAGCCATGATGTTGTAATCAGAGGTGGGTAGAGTACCCAAAAACTGTACTCAAGTAAAAGTAAAAGTACTTGTAGAAATATTTACTCAAGTAAAAGTAAAAGTAATAGTCTGAATAGTTACTTGAGTAAGAGTAAAAAAGTATTGGATAAAAAAACTACTCAAGTAGTTAGTTACTAGTTACTTTGGATCATATAGGTACTGAATATAGTCTATTTTTATTTAGATATATAGATTACATTTATGTAATGTGTATGTGTATACACACACACACACACTGCCGTTCAAAATATATATATAATGTAATTTATTTCAGTGCAAATCAGAATTTTCATTAGCCTTTACCCCAGTCTTCAGAGTCACATAATCCTTCAGAAATCATGTTGATTTATTATCAGTGCTGCTCTTTTTAGCTTTCTATTCATCAAAGAATACTGAACAAAATCTCACAGGTTCCAAAAAATATTAAGCAGCAAAACTGTTTCCAACACTGGTAATAAATCAATATATTATATTGACTCACATGACTGCTCTGAACAGAACGAAACAAATGCATATTGACGGATCTGTTCTGCAAAATGTAAACAAATGTAGCCTATATTTTTGCAAGCGTAAATATTGTAAAAATATGAATATTAATTGTGTCTAGAACAGGCCGCGCGCCGCTGCGCAGAGCTAACGCGGGTTCTGCGGGTGTTCATTTCATACTCTGTGACAGCTTATTTAATGTATACATTATACATTGTATTTAATGTAAGGTACATGTACAACAAACTGGTAATGTCATAGTGGTATCGTGGCCTATACCTGTGGAACAGTAGACAGCACACGCGGTATTCATCTAATAAAGATCTTCATATAGCTCTAGCAAACAAGCCTTTGCAGATTTGCTTTCAACTAACTGTAGATCCAAAGCCACGTCTTCAGCGCTCTTGTACCCCTTTTCCACTAAAGCAGTTCCAGGTGCTAGTTCAGAGCCAGTGCTATAGCCGGTTCTTAGTTGGTTCGACTGGCGAGCCCTTTAAGAACCGGTTGCTTTTCCACAGGCTAGAGAGCCAATACAGAGCCGGGTCTTACGTCACTGAATACGTTTCATGTTTCGGATCACTAGCGCGGCACAACAGGCATCTGTACAAAGCATAAGCGCCACGCAGATCGATCGATCGGCACACAACACACTAAAGCACCACGAGAGCGATCCAAAAGCATAAAGAGCCGTCTGCTTTTGATGTTCTTAAACTCTCTGTTATCTGAGTGAGAACCGCTTCAGATACTCAGCGTGTGCGGCAGGGAACTGAACAAATCATTCAAACTGATTCGCGAACCAATTCACTGGTTTGCCAACTGGTTTGATAAAGCCTTTAAACAGAATCGACTCAAAAGAATGAATCATTCGCGAATGAGCATCGCTCATTGCCCAGAGAAAAGTAGACGGCGCGTTTGGAATAAACCGAAGCATTTTTAACTTGTATTGCATTAAGATACAGTAACGAGAGGAGAGTCGCCCACAGTAACAAAGTAAAAGTACAGTTTTTTCTCTAAAAATATACTTGAGTAAGAGTAAAAGTACCCATTTTAAAATATACTCTAAAAGTATTAGTTAACCAAAAAATGTACTCAAGTAAATGTAACGAAGTAAATGTAACTCGTTACTACCCACCTCTGGTTGTAATTGATGCAGTATGTGGTCTGGCATTGTCATGTTGGAAAATGCAAGGTCTTCCCTGAAAGAGACAACATCTGGATGGGTGCATATGTTGTTCTAGAACTTGGATATACCTTTCAGAATTGATGGTGCCTTTCCAGATGTGTAAGCTGCCCATGCCACACGCACTCATGCAACCACATACCATCAGAGATGCAGGCTTCTGAACTGAGTGCTGATAACAACTTAGGTTGTCCTTGTCCTCTTTAGTCTGGATGACATGGCGTCCCAATTTTCCAAAAAGAACTTCAAATTTTGATTCGTCTGACGGAACAGTTTTCCACTTTGCCACAGTCCATTTTAAATAAGCCTTGGCCCAGAGAAAACGCCTGCGCTTCTGGATCATGTTTAGATATGGCTTCTTTTTTGACCTATAGAGTTTTAGCCGGCAACGGCGAATGGCACGGTGGATTGTGTTCACCGACAATGTTTTCTGGAAGTATTCCTGAGCCCATGTTGTGATTTCCATTACAGTAGCATTCCTGTATGTGATGAAGTGCCGTCTAAGGGCCCGAAGATTACGGGCATCCAGTATGGTTTTCCGGCCTTGACCCTTACGCACAGAGATTGTTCCAGATTCTCTGAATCTTTGGATGATATTATGCACTGTAGATGATGATAACTTCAAACTCTTTGCAATTTTTCTCTGAGAAACTCCTTTCTGATATTGCTCCACTATTTTTCGCCGCAGCATTGGGGGAATTGGTGATCCTCTTGCCATCTTGACTTCTGAGAGACACTGCCACAGAGGCTCTTTTTATACCCAATCATGTTGCCAATTGACCTAATAAGTTGCAAATTGGTCCTCCAGCTGTTCCTTATATGTACATTTAACTTCTCCGGCCTCTTATTGCTACCTGTCCCAACTTTTTTGGAATGTGTAGCTCTCATGAAATCCAAAATGAGCCAATATTTGGCATGACATTTCAAAATGTCTCACTTTCAACATTTCATATGTTATCTATATTCTACTGTGAATAAAATATAAGTTTATGCGATTTGTAAATTATTGCATTCCTTTTTTATTCGTAATTTGTACAGTGGCCCAACTTTTTTGGAATCGGGTTTGTACTCAAAATCGTTACATTAAAAGATACAATAAGTTGTTTTCTCAAATTTTATAACGGTAAGACACAAAAATATCCAGCTAAAACATGGTATAATAAAAAATATAAAGAAGTTATGGAAACTATATCAGTTTCACTGATGATTTACGACCCCAAACAGTAAACCCAGGATAGAGCGTCTGAGTGAATGTGGTCTGGACTGAGTGGATGAGGTTCATTGTGTCAGAGACGCTGTAGAAGGACAGAGTTCCTGCACTGAGATCCACATACACTCCTATTCTCCTGCAGCTGGAGGGAACAGGGAGTTTAGTCTCTTTATTATTGTGACGGAATGAGAAACTGGAGGGAGAGCAGAACAGTCTCCAGGACTGATCATTACATCCAAACAAACACTCATAACCAGATCCCTTCCTGCTGATGCTCTTATATGACACTGATATACACACTTTACTCCCACTCCACTCAATCTCCCAGTAACAGCGTCCACTCACACTCTCTCTACACAACACCTGAAGATAATTAAATCTGTCTGGATGATCAGGATACAGCTGAGGTGTGTCAGTGTAAGTCACCACTCTGTTCTCTTCAGACAGACGGAGGCGTTTATTTGCAGTGTTTGGATCCAGAGTGAACTGATGGGAATCTGATGATATAATGATTTAGAATATTTTTGTTATACATTGATTGTAGCTTAACACTTCCTTGCTCATATTCAGTGTATGCACATCAATCAAAAGAGAAATGTATTAAATGTGAGCTCTTTAAGGTTCATATTACATTTAAATGACAAATTATGGTCTAGATATTAAATTTAATAAGTTTGAAGAAAAAGTTTAACATATTGTTTTAAGTATATTGTGTGCTATAATTTGGTTTACTCATTAGTGAGTCTGGCATTTTTCACCAAACAATTAGATATTAGGATAGCACTAATTTTCTCACTATATGAAGTTTTATTAACAAAGTTCAGGAGGAGCACGTTCAGATAATTAACCCAGTTAACAAGATAAGAGGTGTGTATATATACACAGCAGATTTACCTCTGTTCCTTGACAGTTTTGCAGCATCCCTCCGCCACCCCTTCTCTGCCCTTATTCCTGTCCTAATCTATAGGGGGGTACTCAGGGTTCGAGCCAAAGTTCAGAGCTCGGAGCCCTCCCCTCGGACAGCACGCCAAATACGCATAAACTTTATTTTATTTATTATTTGTAAGTGTGAACTCGTGAATAACTAGTTGCTTATTAGCATGCATATTACCAGCATATCATCTGTTTAAGTACATATTAATATCTTATTCTGCAGGACTTAATCCTTAACCCTTAATCCACACCATACCTAGACTTAACAACTAACTCACTAACTATTAATAAGCAGCAAAATATGAGTTTACTGAAGGAAATGTTATAGTTAATAGTTAGTTAATAGTGAGAATTGGTGTTTTACCAAAATTAGAAAGTAAACTTTTTTTATTGTGTAAATTATCTTGACTTAAGTGACTTACACTGTAGGAAGTCCTCTCTGGTCCTGGGAACAATGTTACTGTGAGTCACTGTGGGAATCAACAGACGTGAATAGATTAAAACACAGGCAAACCTTAGACCTAAAGACTGTTTTCAGAGAGCAGATAAATCTTTACCCAATATCTTTTTTATCTCCACTGTGCAGAAATCCTCCAGTTTGTGTCTCAGCTGACAGATAGTTTCTTTCAAATCTTCAAACGAAAAGAGCAAACTGACAGATATGTTGTCTGTAGATTCAGGAAGAGCTGAGAGAGACTGAAGACTCTGCAGAAAAACAATATAAATGACTCAAAGACCTCATTATCTCACACTGTCCTCAATAACCTGCACTACAGTTGGGCTACCTGCAGGAAATGGATGTGATCGTCTGTGTGTGAAAGCTGTTCCAGCTCAGTGTTTCTCTTCTTCAGATCATCAATCTCCTGCTCCAGTCGCTCCATTTGTCCTTCAGCTCGACTCACTGCAGTCTTTTCCTGATCTCTGATCCGCTGTGTCACCTCAGAGCGGCTTCTCTCAATGGAGCGGATGAGCTCAGTAAAGATCCTCTCACTGTCCTCCACTGCTGTCTGTGCAGAGCGCTGTTAGACACACATCACAATCAGCTCTTACTGCTTCCTCACAGCCTGGGAGCCACAGCGGCTTCAGTGGGACTGAAAGAGGAGAGTCAAACTGAGTCTCAAACTTCTCTTCTTCTCCAAACTCACCTTATGAGACTCCACAGCCGCTCTCAGCTGCTCAAGATCTTTCTGTCTCTGCTGGATTCTCTGCTGGATTTCACTCTGTGTCTCCTTCAAGTGTTTCTGGAGGAGAAATTAAAAGCAAACCCAAGACTTCTTACATAAAACTATCACAAATGCATCATGTAAAAAGGTGCCTGTTTGATTTAAAAAATGTCTTCTTTACAGCGTTTGTAAGATCATTATATGAATTTAGGTTAGACATGTAGTCCTTTCACATGAAGGGGACATATATGATTATTACTGAGCAGAGAACTTGAGGAATGTTACAAAAATGATCAAAGTTTAACTCCTGCTCAAATGCACAGAGCTGTCGTGTAGTAACACCCAATGGGAGAGTAGATCACATGATGCACCCATGATACAGCTGGATACTGCAGTGAGGAGAAACACTTGAAGTGTCAGCATTCATTTCAGTTCATACCTCTTTCTCTTTTCTCTCTGCTGCAGTTGATACAGTCTCATGGTTTTGATGTTCATCCATTGCACACAGCATGCAAACACATTGCTGGTCAGTACGACAGAAAACCTCCAGAAGCTTATCATGTTGATGGCAGATCATCTGCTGCAGTCGTCCAGTGGCATCAGTCACTTTGTGTCTCTTTCCTGAGTGAAACTCCTCATGACGCTCAAAATGAGTTTGACAGTAAGACTCCAGACACACCAGACAGGACTTGACAGCTTTGTGTTTTCTTCCAGTACAGATGTCACACTCCACGTCTCCAGGTCGAGCAGGTCCAGCAGCTGTTAGTTTGGTCTTCTTCAGTTTCTCCACCACTTCAGCCAGCATGGTGTTTTTTCCTAAAGCAGGTCTTGGACTGAAGGTCTGTCTGCACTGAGGGCAGCTGTAGACTCTCTTCTGATCCTCTTGATCCCAGCAGTCTGTAATGCAGCTCATACAGTAACTGTGTCCACAGGGAACGGTCACTGGATCCTTCAGGAGATCCAGACACACTGGACACAAGAACTGCTCCACTGAAAAAACACCGGCTTCAGCCATTTCACCGTCTACAGCAAAACAGACACACAAACAACAGCTCAACAGCAGATCAGTTTCAGTTTCTTTTAACTGAGTTTCCTGGTTCTGTGTTTGAGAGACGTGTGCAAAACAAGTTTGTCTGTAAGTCTGTAAACTCTCATACTGAAATGTCCACTAGATGTCAGTCTCACACTGAAATGCAGAGTGTTATTTTTATAAGTTACCCTTACAAAAAAGAAGTTTATTTAAATATGCTATTAGTATACTTATATTAAAGTAAGAGGGTACACTTTAAGTCTACCTCATATTTGCTATTCAAAGATATATTTAAAATGAAAGTTAAGTAATCTTTTGTCATACCAGCAAGTATACAGACAAGCATAAGTATGGGCCTGTTATAATACCCACACTTGTGGTCTTGGCCACTTGAGAGTATCTGCACGTGACAGTAAGTAAGTGTCCCAGGTCTAAAAAATGGTCAAAGCTCATGGCTATTAATGCACACTAAATCCACATTTCAGAACGGTATTTGAGACTTAAGTGTATCTCATCATACATGTTCAGGACTTACATGCACCTAAATCACAAGATGTTGAGAATAACTTTGCAGTGCAAGTTAATTCAATTAGATATCAATTAGATATCATAACTTGTGTAAAATGTAAAGTGTTGCACATTTTATTGATACTACAGTTGGGCAAAAAAATATTTAGTCAGCCACCAATTGTGCAAGTTCTCCAACTTAAAAAGATGAGAGAGGCCTGTAATTTTCATCATAGGTACACTTCAACTATGAGAGACAGAATGGGGGGAAAGAATCCAGGAAATCACATTGTCTGATTTTTAAAGAATTTGCAAATTATGGTGGAAATTACTGTAAGTACTTGTTCAATAACAAAAGTTCATCTCAGTACTTTGTTATATACCCTTTGTTGGCAATGACAGAGGTCAAACGTTTTCTGTAAGTCTTCACAAGGTTTTCACACACTGTTGCTGGTATTTTGGCCCATTCCTCCATGCAGATCTCCTCTAGAGCAGTGATATTTTGGGGCATGTCACTGGGCAACATGGACTTTCAACTCCCTCCAAAGATTTTCTCTGGGGTTGAGATCTGGAGACTGGCTAGGCCACTCCAGGACCTTGAAATGCTTCTTACGAAGCCACTCCTTCGTTGCCCGGGCGGTGTGTTTGGGATCATTGTCATGCTGAAAGACCCAGCCACGTTTCATCTTCAATGCCCTTGGAAGGAGGTTTTCACTCAAAAGGAGGTTTTCACTTTCCCCCCATTCTGTCTCTCATAGTTGAAGTGTACCTATGATGAAAATTACAGGCCTCTCTCATCGTTTTAAGTGGGAGAACTTGCACAATTGGCGGCTGACTAAATACTTTTTTGCCCAACTGTATATGAGTATGTACATTTTATAAAACTTTTTTTTTTTTTACATAATTGTAAGCACAATTAAATTGTGTCATACAGCGGACCAATAAAGTGCAAAGTATTAAATGTATAAACGAAAGACATCATGTAAGTAGACAAGTGCAAAGCTGACAGGTGTGGGTATTGGGACAGGCCCAATATTTGACATATACTTAATCTTTTGATTAAGATGTACTTAATAAAAAGTATAATTACGGATTCTAAATATACTTGGTTTAGTTCTGATTACAGCTTTTTAATAGAGTAGAATATTAAAATGTTCATGTTTATAGTAACAAGTCAGCTTTACATAAATTCAAGTATATTGTCCAAGTATACTCTGCAGTAAGCACACTAACATCAATGCACTAGTATAGTATTAAATTGGCCCACTTTTTAGTTGATACAATTATATTTTTAACATTGCAGTAGAAAACATGGAGAATACAACTAGTTTGCATCTTTTTTTCTTTACATTGCAGTTATTTTACTAATAAACCTATGCAATACTAACTATCTTTCCAGTACAGTACATCCATGGCCCAAAGTAATGACATCAATTTTGATCAGGTTTCTTTGAATAAATTCTCCTAATGAACCGATCCTCTTTCATCTCTTTTGTTTTAAGACTCTGACAGTAACGCTTCCTTTTGAATAAAGTGTTGTATAAATGCGTGTCCTGTCATTATAAACCTCTCCTTTCACTCTGGAACTGTGAAGTGGAGCAGGGCATTGTCCCACCAGTCCTTGTTTCGGAGTCTCATCCACAGGCGACTGGTTTTGGGCGTGAGGAGGGGCATTTTACTGCATGATAAACACATAGTTCAGGCATGAAACTCTTACTAATCGCTAATTGGTTCATTCAACAACATGGCCCCAGCCAATCAGGAGTACTTCCTAATCCACGCAAGCATACACTCCTCTCCAAAAGTATTGGGACAGTGAGGCCAATTCCTTCCCGAGAGATTTACACGCCGGCTTTTATTTCCAGGTATTTACACCTGGATCTGACACACAACTTAGAAAATATCACCTTTTGTTTGAACCCACCCATTTTTCACTTTTATACCTAAAAGTATACTTTATATACTAGAAAGTGGGCCAATTTAGTCCCAAGGAGTATTGAAATAGTACACTTACAAGTATACTACTAGTACACTGATATTTCTATACTTACTACATAAAGTTTACTTTAAAAAATACTTTACTTAAGTATACTTAATAAAATAAACTTGAAGTATACTACTTTTTTGGTAAGGGACTCTATGATCGGCGGAAGTAATCAAACGAATCAAAAGTAATCAGTAATCAAATCCTGAGATTTGACCGGAAATAATAAACCTGTTCTAACAGATCTTCTTCTTCCTCTTGTTTTACAGCAGATAATTCTAACAAATCTGTTTTGCCTGATTAAATTAGCAAAACCTGAAGATTAATGTCCTTTTCTTGTTCCTGTATTTCCTATGTCAGCACTTGGTCCTTCACCATTTGTGACTGTATCTGTTCCTCATTTTTATCGTCTTGTCTGCTCCTCATTTATTTTCTCATTCTGAGGTACTGAGTTACATTGCTTCAACGAATAACGAGCAGCTCTTCATCATCTTCATCAGCACCACTAGCTGTTTAGCAAAACATCTGCCAAACAAGAAACTGTCAAAACAAAAAAGATAAAGAAAAGATAGAAAAACTCACTCGTACCGTACTACAGAGAGAGAGAGAGAGAGAGAGAGAGAGATGAACGAGATGCTGAAACACACAGAGCAAAGCTTCAAACTGGCCATGCTAAAACTGTTCAATGATGTTCTGTGTGTCGGGTTCTTCCCTGAGATCTGGAACAAGGGCCTCATCAGCCCCATTCACAAGAACGGAGATAAACTAGACCCCAACAACCACCGAGGCATCTGTGTGAACAGTAACCTGGGGAAGGTGTTCTGTAGCATCTTAAACACCAGACTGTTACACTTCCTTAAGAAGCACAATGCCTTGAGTAAATGCCAAACTGGCTTTCTTCCAAAATTGTCGCACATCCGATCACATTTTTACATTACAAACACTAATTGACAAATATGTACATCAAAACAAAGGAAACATTTTTGCTTGTTTCGTTGATTTCAAGAAAGCATTCGATTCAATCTGGCATGAAGGATTACACCTAAAACATACCGACAGTGGAATAGGGGGAAAATTCTATGATTTGATCAAATCAATGTACACAGCCAGCCATTGTGCGGTTAAAATTGGAAACCAAAGAACCAAATTCTTCCCCCAGGGGCGTGGACTGAGACAGGGATGCAGTTTAAGCCCCACCCTCTTCAACATTTACATCAACCAATTGGCCAACATATTAGAACACGCTCCCTTTCAAGGGCTCGCTCTACACGACACAGAGATAACGTGTCTTCTCTACGCAGATGACCTGGTCCTCCTGTCGCCCACTGAAGAGGGGCTTCAGGACAGCCTGAATCTGCTGGAGGATTACTGTCACACCTGGGCCCTGACGGTCAACCTCCTAAAAACTAGAGTAATGATGTTCCAGAAACGCTCCAGACCTCAGGGACCAACACACACATTCACACTATCACACAGAACCATTGAAACCACAAAAACATACACTTACCTCGGCCTGAAAATAACTCCAACCAGTATCTTTACTTTGGCTGTGAATGAACTCAAAGAGAAAGCTCAAAGGGCTTTCTATGCCATAAAAAGATCCATTCAAATCCAAATCCAAATCTGGCTCAAACTTTTCAAATCTATAACTGAACCAATTGTTTTATATGGCAGTGAAGTATGGGGTCCTTCTATAAAATTTGACTTCTTAAATTGGGAAAAACACCCGATCTAAACTCTACATTTAGATTTCTGTAAAAGAATACTCAAAGTCCAAAGAAAAACTCCAAACAACGGATTTAGAGAGAGATGCATCTTTATTGATTATGATCAAGATTATAATAAAAGAGTTTTTGTTTTCGATTTTTTTATTTCGTTAAGTGATAATGTAAATATTTCTATAGATATATTTATCATGTCTGTGAGGCATGTATTCGCTCAGTTTCGGTTCATTTTTGTGAAGCGCTCCTGTTAAAGACGCAGAAAGCACATCATGTTTGTTTTCTTTGTTTTATAAAAGAACTACCTTTTGTTGGTATTGTGAGTGCACACAAATACAAGTAGACCCTTTACAGGCCCGAATGATGTATTATTCTTACCTTTATCAAACAAACAAACAAACAAAAAATGACGGCGTAGGCTATTTTAATTAGTTTCCACTGAAAGCAATGCAAGTGTTTGCTGGTGCCTCCATGTCCTGCAGAGCGCGCTTTAGCTTCCACTCTCCGCACAAACTTATATATAGGCTAGCGCACATTATTATTATAGCAGGTTTAACGTTTAAACATTGTTATATAGTTGAACTGTTTTAGTAGCCTATATCTATAGATTTTATTTTAGGCAAGTCGTGATGATTGATCAAACATAGGCTGATCAGCTCATGCCGCTGGCCGCTTGGTCGTTACTTAAAAAAAAAAAAAAAAGAAAAACGTATAGGCTATTAACGAACAAAAATGCTTTCTAAATTAACTTAAAAAAACAAAACGAAATAAAATAATTTTGCCATTACACACAAAACTGAACTATTTTAATAGCCGAAACAGTAGTATAAACTGTTTTAGGAGAAGGGGGAAAAAAGGGCTCGGGTCTGAAATTCTGATAAGCTGTCGGACGTGGGCCGGGCTGGGGCCTGAGCGTCTCGGGCCAGGGCCGGGCCTAAATTTGAGGCCCGTGCAGGGCTTTATTGAGTGTATGCTCTTTATTTTTTTCTGTTTAAAGTAATAAATAGCAATATTGGTCATACAGTTTTTACAAAACATATTAAGAACGATAGCGGAGACACTAAAAAAAATGATGCATACGTGCACAAATACTTACACCCTATGTCAACATCTTGCCAGGCAGCAGGTCCACCGTTGCCAGTTTGCCTGGTCTGTGAATTGACTTATGAAGTAAAAAAAAAAACATTTCTAAGTTAAAAAATGAATGCTTGAGACATTTATTTTCCATGCCATAGAACTAATTGAAATTCTGAAGACAATGTGCAAGATCATTCAGGTGTTCTGTGAATGCCTACAATATGCCACATAGCGTCATACAATTAAGATGTCTCACCATGTTGAGTGACCAGATGGTTGCCTGGAGATTCAGACTGAGGCCTGGTAGTATTTCCTTTAAAGAATATAGCAAAACAGCCACTTAAAACATAGTCCACACATTGTATTTGTTTAAACCAGCACACAGGGGTTTTCTTGTACAAGTAACCGACTAGCAACCTATAATGCATACATGACCTCTCTAACACTTCCCTGAGCCTTAATGCAAATGTGTCACAGAGCCATACTGGCACTGCTAGAACATACTAATTGAAATTCTGAAGACAATGTGCAAGAACATTCAGGTGTTCTGTGAATGCCTACGATATGCTACTAGGGATGTGCGCTACGACTAATTTGACTGTCGTTTAAACGGAAGTTTTGTATCCGACTATTCGACTAGTCTAAAAGCTAGAAACCCCCAAAAAATGGCAAAAAAAACAAAAAAAGTGTGTGTGTCTATATAACAGCCTACACTTGAAATACTTCAATCTTTGAATCACACTGTCAAATCCCTCAATTAATTCTGCTAAAAATAGGTCACGATTATGCCTTATGCTTGCCTCGCGTTATCATCATTTAATATTAGGCGGTCGTTAAGTAAAGCTACTAAAAATGTGTGATTGACGATAGACATTGTCAATCTTTTTGTATATCTTCATATCAGTGAATTCACAGGCCCAGGAGACTACCTATGACAACTGTGAAAGTCCTGCTGCCTGGCGAGATGTTGGCATAGACTCTTTTCGGTGTAAGAGAGATGACACAGTGACAATTTAACATATAGAAAATTCAATGTCTCAACCATTTCTACTTTGTGTGACCAGCATATGTGCATGTATTTCAACTCGCAGCACCAAATCCAAGGCAAGAATTAGATTGGACAGACCATCAAGGGCAAACTTTCAGTGAACGTAAGTGTATTTTAGATATTCTATGCATTTGGCCATTAGATGAACTTAATTGTCCCAGAAGGGAAATGTGTCTTGGGCATACAGTGCTACATACAGCTGCTTATCCTACAAAACACACACCAGTTCAACACCACATACCACATAAAGGACAGCAGGAATAAAATCAAAGTAAGCACAGCAGATATAGGAATCAGCACCTCAATCTCTGAGCAGAGAAACACAGAGTCTGAATAAATTATCAGCAATAAAAACCACCACTTGTTAAAAAAAATTGTACAAAATTTACAACATTATAAGATACATCACAAAGCCTGAAAAAATTATCAGCAGCAAAAACCATTAATTGTGAAAAGTTATTGCACAAGAAATATGATAGCAGCACAAAGAAATACACAATGCTTATACCTTCCCCCAATACGTTGACCACAGTAGACTATAGACAATACTCGTGGTGCACCTAATCAACCATCTTATGTCTAATCAGGCTTTCCAGCACTGCATTGTGTAATTTATTTATTTATTTTTCAAGTCACAATAGTCCGGTGGAGGTCTGAGGAAATGGAGGCAGGTCGCTCTGCTGAAGGATTGCGCTCTTCTGGAGGCAAGCTATTCAACAGATGTTTGTGTGTAGGGGACGTAATTTCAGTGTTCTTTTAAAAATATATAACAATAGAAAGTTCAACTATAAAACTGTATTATGGCTGCATTGTTTTCTATTGGGTAACAAAAGCAGCCATGTAACACTACAGTCTACACCTGTATTTTCTAGTGCCAAGATCCCGTCTCTCCACTAGCTGCCAGCTAGTCCCAGCTACCTGCTCAGGTACATTTGGCCATATCTCTCTGTTGACGTCAGTAAACGCCTGTGTTTGGGATATTCCAGTGCAAATCAATCCAAAGTGCTGTCAGTTGAGGTCACCGAGTGCTGTTGGTTAAATAAAAAGTTTAGTCCAACATGGACTGAATAGCAAAACGGCAGCTAGCGCGGGGGTATAGAAACTGAGTTAGTGTTAGCTGCTGGTTTGCAATTTGGTCTATGTTGTACCATATTGTCTTATTATTTTACCTCAGACAACACTTTGAACATCAAGGCTATGGGTTGATTTACCTCAGAACATCTCTTCAAGGATTTTATGTTACACCCAATGTGGCAGGACCTCTATGATTTGTTAACATGAAGGAATTTTCACTGTATTTCCAACAGAGGTTGAAAGACTACTGCTTGAACAGCTGGGAGAGCTTCATCTGAAGGTAGATCACTTGACGACCCTCATTCAGTCCCAAAGCGTAAATCGAGGTGAAGACCAACAAAGAAGTGACTACGAAGAAAAACTTCCAATTGCCACACTGGAAGACCTGGATAATTTTGATGAGATGCTGCGCCAAAACCCCAGTTTTAAGAAACAAGTGGTGTCCTTTAATATCAGACTTGGAACACTATGTCATTACCAGGGTTCCCACGGGTCCTTGAAATCCTTAAAAGTTTGTGAATTTAAAAAAATTATTTCAAGGCCCTGGAAAGTTTTTGTAAATAGACAAAAATGTACATAGGTCATTTAAAATGCTTCAATATGAGCATATTTGGAATATGAGACACTAGAATTTTCAAAATGTCTTTGGGGAGTAACCCCGAACCCCCCTTAACCCCACGGTCACACTGACTTTGAGTGTATGTATACAACGTACGTCACGCCTTTTCACTCGGATTTGCTGTAGCCTAAAAATCACCTGTTGTCGCCTGACATTTGCATAAAATAGGCCGCAAGTCTATTTTCGCACCGCCCACTTCCCTTCACTTGCCTCCTGTCGCCCACTGTCATTGAAAATTAATAGTAGTATGTCGCCACGCCTCTGTATTTTGTCGCCCAGTGTGACCACGGGGTGAGTCATCATTCATCAATAAAATAACACTTAAGCAAGATTGGCAATGTATCTTGAGTCATCTGCTTGGACATCAGCAAAAGCTAACTACAGTAACACCAACTGAATTAATGCCTTGTTGATATAATTGACCTGATTTGTGTCTTACAAGATTCTGTAGGGTTCCTTGAATTTGAGGGACAAGGACCTGAAAAGTCCTTGAATTTGACATTGAGTAAAGAGTGGGAAACCCTGCATTGCACAAAGAAGGGACAATGAAATTTGCTCTGCACATCCTTAAAAACAATGTTGGCACACGCACACACCCCCATCACACATAAGCACATATTTCATGTAACAGGACGTGGAACATACACATGAACACACACACATGCACCACTGTTTTCACACTCACAATAAAATACAAAAGCAGCAAGCCCTGTGTGAATAAAGAATAATTTGATTGTTGTATTTCATTACAGATTGCAAAGCTATCCATAACTGGAGGCAGTTCTGTCAAAAAAAACAGTTGAATTGGTGTGGTAGGGGACCTAAAACTGGTATTCAGTCTCGACCAATTCGACAGATTCTACTTGGTATGTGACATGGGTATTTCGTTGAAAGAATTATCTTTTTTGTCATGGTTATGGTTATGGGATTTGGCAGACGCTTTTGTCCAAAGTGACATACAAATATAAAAATAATGCTTAAATGTAACAGGGAACAATTTAAAATGTTGGTCAGACTACATTAAGGAGTATAGCAATAATAAACAACAATGTCATAATACTGTGTACTGCAAAATTCAATTGGACCTCCTTAGTAGAGCCCGTAGCCTAAGTTCAGCCAAAGGTTTTGACCTAGTCTTGTTGCTTATTGTCTCTTGTAGCCGCAGTGCTTCGAAATGACGTAACCGAGGCGGAAGTGGAGGGAGCTATCAAAAATTGGCTCAGGTTGAGCAAGGACCGGATGGAAGGCCGTCGCCGGAATCATAATCAGTAAGAATTCACACAGGTAAACTGGAGCATGCTAGTGTTGATGGCACTTATCTATCATCAGTCCCTTCCTATCTGAAGCCAAATGAAAGCACACAAACTACGGTGGTGATGATTTTTGTAGGAAAAGTTCAAATCAATTGTATTCGGCAAGAGTTTGCATGTATAGGGAGTGCCATCTGCCAACAGGTCCATTTCTTTCATGTGGGACCGCACAGGAGAAGACGACCGGCAGAAAATACAATTTAAGATTATGGTGGTTTTGTTTTTTATCAAAAAACGTATCGTGTCATTTAATGTAGGCAAAGTAAATAAACATTCAATTTGTTGGTATTTTTAACCAGCTTAAATGTTCATGGAAGTATGGTGACTTAACATGGAACGGCGCACAGCTGATGTCCGGTACTGGGTTTGGCTATAGCTAAAAGGCTAACAGATGACTTGGATGACTAACAGAAACAGGAGAACTTATAGCTATATGGTTTGCCCTGTTATGGGTAGAAAGCAGTGGGTGCAACAGACAAGTAGTTATAGCACGTAACAGATGTAAACACGTAAACGCAATCACGTTGAAAAGGTCACGCTTGATGTAGCCGGAAGTACCGAGTCAGTGTTTACAAATGTGCGGAAGGAGGACCATATACACATATTAAAATGTCTCTGTGTCAGTTTATCGTTTAAAATGCCCATTTCGTGTGCGTATCCTGGGTGTTTTAATATTAAAAAGCCTAAAAGAAAATTTTGGATTTTACGTCAAGCGTGACCTTTTCAACGTGATTGCGTTTACGTGACGTCACGAACGCGCATCACGGAACAGAGCAAGGCGAGCATTTGTGCTTATAAAACTGAAACTTTTTTATTTATTTTTGAAATGACCAATCGTTTCGCTAGATAAGACCCTTATTCATCGTCTGGTATCGTTTAAAGCCCTTTGAAGCTGCACTGAAACTGTCATTTGGACCTTGAACCGTTTGGGTCCCATTGAAGTCCATTATATGGAGAAATGTTTTCATCAAAAACCTTAATTTCTTTTCGACTGAAGAAAGAAAGACATGGACATCTTGGATGACATGGGGGTGAGTAAATTATCAGCAAAAGTTTTTTTAAAAGTGAACTAATCCTTTAATTGTTGTTTTTGTCTCTTGCAGGAGAACAACCGGATTTTTGGGGGATTTTGCCTACAGAGCAAACTTCATCCTGCAGCATCTGGACAGACAAGGGACTTATGTGAGGATCCTGTTCGTGGACTTCAGCTCCGCTTTTAACACCATCATCACAGACACCCTTCAGAATAAACTAACCCAGCTCTTCGTCCCCACCTCCGTCTGCCAGTGGATCAACAGCTTCCTGACAGACGGACAGCAGTTAGTAAAGCTTGGTAAATTCACATCCAGCACTCGAACCATCAGCACTGGAGCTCTTTAGGACTGCGTTCTCTCCCCACTGCTCTTCTCCCTCTACACCAACGACTGCACATCTAAGGATCCCTGTGTCAAGCTCCTGAAGTTTGCAGACGACACCACACTGATCAGCCTCATCCAGGACGGTGACGAGTCTGCTTAAGACAGGAGGTTAAGGAGCTGGCTGTCTGGTGCAGTCTTAACAACCTGGAGCTTAACACGCTCAAAACTGTGGAGATGATTGTGGACTTCAGGAGAAACCCCCCTGCTCTCCCCCCACTCACCATCATGAACAGCACTGTGACTGCAGTGGAGTCATTCAGATTCCTGGGCACCACCATCTCTCAGGACCTGAAGTGGGAAAATCACATTGAGTCCATTGTGAAAAAGGCCCAGCAGAGGTTGTACTTTCTTCGCCAGCTGAGGAAGTTCAACCTGCCACAGGACTTACTGAAACAGTTCTACTCCGCCATCATTGAATCCATCCACTGCACTTCAATAACTGTCTGGTTCAGCTCAGCTACCAAATCTGACCTCAGAAGACTACGGAGGGTAGTCCGGACTGCTGAGCGAATCATTGGTACAACCCTCCCCACTCTCCAAGAGCTGTACTTATCCAGAGTGAGCAAAAGGGCTGGTAAAAGGGCTGGTAAAATCACTCTAGACCCCTCACATCCAGCACACTCCCTCTTTGAACTGTTACCATCTGGTCGACGCTACAGAGCTCTGTACACCAGAACGACCAGACACAGGTACAGATTCTTCCCTCAGGCAATCATCTCATGAACACTTGACAATAAACGTGGAACACACAACTCTATTATTTATTCACCACACTTGCTTACTTTTTTATTTATCTAATTTTTTCATTTTAAATTTGCACATATCAGACCTGCACACAAATAATTGACTATATTATATATTGTGTTTTTGCTGCTTTGTACATTGCCTATTTGGTAATTTGTATATTATTCTTTTATTATCTGTGTCCTGTCCTGTTGCTGTCTTTCTGTTGCACTGTGGAGCATCTGTCACTACAACAAATTCCTTGTATGTGTAAACAAACTTGGCCAATAAAGCTCATTCTGATTCTAATGTTATTTAATATGTAATATATGCATTATTAACCCAATTATTTTTTTCACCATTTTTCTCTGCATTGTTTACAGGTCGATGACTTGTAGGACCTCATGAAAAAGAATACAAAAATAAAGTTTGGTGTCAGAAAATGACTCCGAGCACTATAATTTATTGTATGTAAATATAGAATTAATGTTCATCCCATAACTGTCATGACACGAACAGAGAGAAGAGGCGAGAACTCAAGCGCAGGGAAATGATTTTACTTTAAGCATAAAAGGAACAAAACAGAAACAAACTACCCCGAGGGGGAAAACAGAGCATGGCAGAAACAAGAATCAGGAACACACACGACTGACCGTACACAACATGTAACAACGTGGCCGAACAGAACTGCAAACACCAGGAACATAAATAGGGACACAAACGAGCAGGAACAGGTGAATTCACTAAACCAATAACGAGATAACAAGAGGGCGGGGTTAGACAATCAACCGGGGAACATATGGAACAATCACAACACAAACCCATGTGCTCAGACAAGACAGTGATATCTGGTGGCCAACCAGGGCACACCCACAGGATACGTGACACTACCCCCCAACAAAGGAGCAGCTCCCAGATGCTCCACCTGCAACACTAAGAAGACACAAAAACATGAAAAATTAAAATACAAATGTCAAGAAGGGAGGTGGGCAAGAGACGGATCAGGGGGAGGGATGGTGGGCCAGGCCCGTGCAGAGGCAGGGGGCCCGCAGACCAAGGCCGAGCAGGAGACCAGGACGGATCCGGAGGGACGGACCAGGGGGTTTCCGGCCCAACAGGAACCCCAGCGCACGGCCAGGGTGGGGCCGGAGGGACAAGCCAGGCAGTGAGTTTAAGAACGGCCTCTGTGGCCGTGACAGGGCAGACAGTCCGTTCAGAAACGGCCTCTGTGGCCGTGACAGGGCAGACAGTGAGCTCAGGAACGGTCTCTGTGGCCGTAACAGGGCAGACAGTGAGTTCAGGAACAGCCTCTGGCAGGGTAAGGAGCTCGAGTGGAGCCGGCAGGGCGAGAAGTTCGAGTAGAGCCGGCAAGGCGAGGAGCTCGGGTGGCGCCGGCAGGGCAAGGCGCTCGGGTGGCGCCGGCAGGGCAAGGCGCTCGGGTGGCGCCGGCAGGGCAAGGCGCTCGGGTGGCGCCGGCAGGGCAAGGCGCTCGGGTGTTGCCGGCAGGGCAAGGAGTCTGGGTGGCGCCGGCAGGGCAAGGCGCTTGGGTGGCGCCGGCAGGGCAAAGAGTCTAGGTGGCGCCGGCAGGGCGAGGAGCACGGGTGGCGCCGGCAGGGCGAGGAGTACGGGTGGCGCCGGCAGGGCGAGGAGCACGGGTGGCTCTGGCACGACCTCCTGGCCAGCAGTGAGCTCCTGGGTAGCCTCCTGGCCTTGTGGGATGGAGAAGGCCTTCCTCCGCCTCTTCCTCCATCTCCGGGAGCGGGGCGCCGCTGCGGCATCCTCGGCCACCTCTAGGGAATTGAGAGCGGGCACCGCCGCCTCGGGAGCGCTGTGAGCGGGCACCGCCGCCTCGGGAGCGCTGTGAGCGGGCACCGCCGCCTCGGGAGCGCTGTGAGCGGGCACCGCCGCCCCGGGAGCGCTGTGAGCGGGCACCGCCGCCCCGGAAGCGCTGTGAGCGGGCCCCGCCGCCTCGGAAGCGCTGTGAGCGGGCACCGCCGCCTCGGAAGCGCTGTGAGCGGGCACCGCACGAGGCACACAAGCCACTCCCGCTGGGAAACGTGCCAAAACCTACACGAACTCCCCAAAGTTCAGGTGGTCCAGCCCCCTCATCCACCACTCATTGAGGGGCTCCTCAAGGGCCCTGTTGAAGGGGTCCTTGAGAGCCTCATCATTGTACCCCAGACCCTCCGCTGCATCACAAAACCTGAGGGCCAACCTCCTCACGTCAGTGCCCCTCTGACGGATGGAGCGCAGGAGCCGAACCTGGAGGATGCGTTGGTAGGCGGGGTTCCTCACGTTAGAGGCTGGCGGATGGTGAGAGTCCATTCCCTGCTGAGTTCTCAGAGGTCGGTCACGTTCTGTCATGACACGAACAGAGAGAAGAGGCGAGAACTCAAGCGCAGGGAAATGATTTTACTTTAAGCATAAAAGGAACAAAACAGAAACAAACTACCCCGAGGGGGAAAACAGAGCATGGCAGAAACAAGAATCAGGAACACACACGACTGACCGTACACAACATGTAACAACGTGGCCGAACAGAACTGCAAACACCAGGAACATAAATAGGGACACAAACGAGCAGGAACAGGTGAATTCACTAAACCAATAACGAGATAACAAGAGGGCGGGGTTAGACAATCAACCGGGGAACACATGGAACAATCACAACACAAACCCATGTGCTCAGACAAGACAGTGACATCTGGTGGCCAACCAGGGCACACCCACAGGATACGTGACAATAACTCAATACTAAAGAATGTGATAAATCCTTAATAATTAGGAAAATAATAAATGACTATGAAAATATTTAAGTAACTGAACAATTTCTATTTACAAATACAATTAATAATAAACCAGACTTAATGCATTAAATCATAACCTAGTATGTGTAATATTTTATATAATAATGCATTCAGTCATAGCGTAATATTTTATAGTTGAAAAATAGTGTAAGTTGCAATCTATCAGCAATTGAATTCAGGTTAGGTAATCTTATCTAATCAGGTTAGATAATCATCCAAACAGCAGGTGGCACTGTCTGAAAAAACGATAGGTCTGGGAGTGCAGGTCTGAGCGTGCAGCTGGGCCTCCAGTATAGAAAAGATTTATACCTGATAACAAATAATCTCCAATTCCAAAAGCTTATGTAATCAGGGCGTTTTTTTTCAGCCTCGTTTGTGATGTTTAGCTGTAACTTATTTACTTGGGAAAACGTTAAATGTCATTATGAAATATCCACAAGTAGGCTAACGTTAAATGGAAAAGTTAGCCAGCGTGAACATCATAAGTGACATTAAACTTTCCTTTTATTAATATCCGTCGTCACAATATTTCAGATATTCGAAAGAGATCGATTATTGTTGGATACGTAACTTATTGCCTATAATTCTGTCGTCTATTCAGAATTAATTTACGTTATGCTTCGTGTTAAATCTGTACGGGACGCTAATTTACTAATTATTTTAACATGTTTGACGGTCAAATAAATTGAGCAGAACACATCAGCATTGGTTGTAAAGTTATTTAGTGTGATATTAATTGGAAATTGTAAAAGTTTTGGTAGGGGACCATGTAAAAAGTCCAGACATTTTGTTAAAACGAACATTTCGTTCATCTTCTGTCATGAAAACAATTAAAATATTTCACATGCAAACTACATTTAAGTTAATTCCTAATGACGTCCATTTGAAGTAATAAATGATGATTCGTATCATATTTCAGATCATGTTTTACAGAAATATCCTATTATTTTCTATAACTGTGTAATAAAGTGCAAATGCTATCATCATAATAATTAGGCTATTATTAGTAGCAGTGATACACATTAACATTTTAAATAAAATGTTTGTAATAACTGTTATTTCAAATAAAGTAATTGTTTTTAAGAAATACAATGGAATATAAATATGGAATAGATATTTACTGCCAATAGTTTAGCAGCTCCTCAGGATAACAATAAATAGTGTAAACTTTAAAGTTTTCCTGGCTATTCTAGTCCTTTTCTATTGCATTTAGGTTTAAGAGAGCCAGGGTCCCGCTATTGCTCAAGTAGGTCACTAAATAAGTGACACTTTAGTTTATAGAAGCTGTTTCTTTTATTTCTGTTCTTTACTACTGCATACAAATTTCCTGTATATTGTGGTTATATTCTAATAAAGAGACTGAGAAATAATTATATATGGTCATTAAACCACTGTAAAACAAAAAACAACGTCAGTACTTAAAACTTGGTACTGTATTATGTTTGGCCACAGACATCTTTATCAAATTGTAGTACATAAATAAACCTTTTTGGTAACAGAAGTTTGTTCATCATCATACACCAGTCGATTACATGTGTCCATGTGGGCATTCTTTTAGGATGAATGCATCTGTTATACTACATAACTCACATGTGTCATTCTCAGTAGGTATTTGTTAAGAACTCTACTGTACTGTAGCATTATACAGCTACAGTTTTCTTTAAAAGCTTTGCAAGTTAGGTCAGTGTGGTGACAATATTTTAGGAGGCTGTGACTCTCTTCAACATAGACAAAATATTTCTTATCCCCTTAACACAGCATGTAGTACTCTAATTATCGTTTATGTTTCTTTTTTCAGATGCCTACTCTAAAGGACTGCTACATATGCAGGAAAAAAATTGGGAGTAGCAAGCAAACCGTGTCTACACTGTAGTGCCAAGCAGCCATATAAGCAAACGCTTGAGGAAAAAAAGAAACTGCTTTCCCAAGAATGGAAAGAAAAAAACAGCAGTGTGAACAAAGTGTATGATGCAACCAATCTACTGGTATGTTTATCTTTCAGACCTTCATTGTAAAATATTAAGTAAACAGTCCCTGTTTTTTACTTTTATATATGCATTTCTATATTCGTGATTAATGGCATCCAAAATAAAAGTTTTTGTTTACATAATATATGTGTGTATACTGTGTATATTAATTATGTACATATAAGTACACACACATGCATGTATATATTTAAGAAAAATATGTTATGTTTATATATTAAATATGTTAATGTATAATATATGTATAATATAAATGTATATACATGTAAATATTTTCAATATACTTGCATGTGTGTGTATTTATATATACATAATAAATATACACAGTTCACACACACATATATTATGCAAACAAAACTTTTATTTTGGATGCGATTAATCATGATTAATCATTTGACTGCACTAATTTATACATTTCAACAACTCATTCTTCAGCGTGTACATTGACTGAAGCATTACATCGGTGTATTTTCCACTGACTGTGCTCAGGTCTGATAAAGAACTGCTTGTTGTTGTGCTTATCATTAGAAAGTAAAATAAAAATCATATAGAACAGGGGTGTCCAAACTCGGTCCTGGAGGGCCACTGTCCTGCAGAGTTTAGCTCCAACTTACCTCAACCTTAGTATGCCCGTGTGTGTGTGTGTGTGTGTGTGTGTGTGTGTGTGTGTGTACATACTGTATACATCAGTGAAAATCAGTATGTTTGGTAGATGTAAATGTAATAACTCCACTGTTTACCTTCAGTTTATACAAAAAAAAAAGTTCAGCGGCTGCACATCGGTTCAAAATATGAGCCAAATGCGTTTCGAGCCTTTAGTTAAGAAAATTAGAAAATTAGATTTAAACTTAATGAAGCTATCGACAAATTCATATTACACCATAAATTTACATAAATCCTAATTAAACATACTAATCATTGACGTCATTGTGATGTCACAAATACTGATGTTCAGAATAAATGTCAACCCAGATTCACATCAGTCAGTCATATGTAATTTCCACATGTATTCTTATTCCACCTTTACACTACAGTTAACAGATGCATCTGATTATTATGAATCTAATAATATCTGAAACTGATCAAATCATGCAAACATGTAATATGGATGTAAAATAAACTGCATATGTCAGTATACTGGACATCGAATTTTTACTCAAAATTGTTACATTAAAATCTACAAAGTTTACACAATAAGTTGTTTTCTCAAATATTATAACAGTAAGACAAAAATATTCAGGTAAAACATGGCATAATAAAATCTTACTTTTCAGACAGTGTGAGAGATGAGGAAACTATATCAGTTTCACTGATGATTTACGACCAACATAAAACCCAGGATAGAGCGTCTGAGTGAATGTGGTCTGGACTGAGTGGATGAGGTTCATTGTGTCAGAGACGCTGTAGAAGGACAGAGTTCCTGCACTGAGATCCACATACACTCCTATTCTCCTGCAGCTGGAGCCAACAGGGAGTTTAGTCTCTTTATTATTGTGCCAGAATGAGAAACTGGAGAGATAGCAGGACAATCTCCAGGACTGATCATTATATCCAAACAAACACTTATACACAGATCCCTTCCTGCTGATGCTCTTATATGACACTGATATATCCACACCACTCCCACTCCACTCAATCTCCCAGTAACAGCGTCCACTCACACTCTCTCTACACAACACCTGAAGATAACTATTAAATCTGTCTGGATGATCAGGATACGGCTGAGGTGTGTTAGTGTAAGTCACCACTCTGTTCTCTTCAGACAGACGGAGGTGTTTATTTGCAGTGTTTGGATCCAGAGTGAACTGATGGGAATCTGATGAAGATAAACACAAAAAACTAACTGTAATCAGTGGTTGTTAAAGTTAAACTGTAAAAAACTCTTTGCTCAGACTGAAAAAGTGATTTTTTTGAAAATGGATTCATTTTATTTGGTTATGCTTTTCTTTTCTTGTACATGAACACAAATGCTCACACATTCACATGCAGGTCTACAATTCACACACAAGCACAGAAAGCTGCAGATATCTGGACAGAACAGACAAACAAGTCAAGCTGCATTTTCAGAAAAGTACTGGATTTGTTGTATTGTTGCTATGATGATCAGTCAGTATTAAAGTATGAATGAACTATTGGGCAGCACGGGGCACAAAGTAACACAGGGTCAGCCTCAGAAGTCACTCCCACGGAAACTTTTCTGGAAACACTTCAGGAATGTCGAAGGTTGTATCCGAAATCGCCCCCTATACCCTCATTCACTATTCCCTACATTAGTCCACTCATATAGTTCACTTGAAGGAGTGAATGAAAACGAGTGAGTGAATTCGGACACTGAGTGCACCGGAAGGACTGCCGTTTTTGCATATTATGTATATTACATTATTATGCACATTATGTATAAACCCTAATAGTCAATTTACAACTAATTTTTTTATTACGCCGTGGACGAGCGCTTCTAAAATCAATGAATGGATGATTCAGCTGCGGGCGCCATCTTCTGGCGAGACGCGGGAATTCATTCGGCGCGCGACTCTCGCAGTGCATTCTGGGGATTCTCTAGCCGTTGAGTGTACATCGTTTGAACACTCGTTTTTGCGGTGCATTGTGGGATTGAATGAGTGCACTCGAGAACATCCACTATGGTTTCGAACACCACTTAAAATGTCTGTCTATATAGGGGGCGATTTCGGATACAGCCGAAGTCGTCATATGACTGGTTGAATTAAACCGGATTTCCGGGAGACGCGAGTGTCACATTTATTTTCGGTCCGGTGGCGCCAAACTCATTCACGAAAGAAGAAAGCTGGCTACGCGAGACTAGGGCTGTATCCGAAATCGCCCCCTATAGTCTTTTGAAGATATCGCTGAACATTTATTTTAGTAACATGATATTTCTGGCTTAAGAAAATTTCTCATCTCAGTTTTTATTAATTTAAAATGAGACAAATCAGCTATTATTTTAATCTCAAATCTGTTATTTATCAGTTTAATGCTTGGATAACTAGCAGAAGACACTAACCGGTTTTAAACTCCAGCTGTTCAGATACAATCTGCCCTGCCGTGCTATTCTGTGACATTAGCGATGTAAGATTACTAATGAGAAACAGGTCAATAAAGACTGACAATCAATGTTTAATGTTCAGAAATTGTTATTTCAAGACATGTAAAGCACTTTGGCTCGTTTATATGGGCCGTCCCGGCTGCAATATGTTCAGTCAAACTCAAAAATCAGATTACTTTTCATTCTTAAAAACACCGTTATTTTATTTTAAATAAATAATGATTTTATTTTATTGACAAAATATTTTAGTTGGTGTTGTATATTTTTTTCATAAGATCAGAACATTTTAAGCTGTCAAACGTACCCCTCAGATGTTACAATGTACCCCACCTACGGGGCATGTTGTCACATTTCACTGCTGGTTGTATTCTGTATAATTGTGTATGTGACCAATAAAAAAAAATCTTGAATCTTGATTTCACTTCCTATTTTTGATGTTAAAAATAAAGAAAAACGTCTACACTGTAAATATGAAACAAAGCGTCATATTTGTACTAGACAAGTGTGAGTGTCACGGTGCACACACGAGGGAGGAACCAGGAACACGCAGACGAGGATATATCTTCAAATAATAATCTTTATAACATCAAGACATGGCAGGGCAGGACAAGGCAAGGCAGACAAGGACATCACACACCGGGGTTAACGAGTAGACCAGACAAAGTTTAACGGAACAGACAGGACTAATATACACAGGTAAATCATAGATAACGAGACGAACACGGCTAGACAAGAATTAACTAATGATTACATATGACAAGGACAGGAAACAAACCAAATATGGGCACAAGGGGCAGGAACACATGACACACACACAACAGTTCCCTGACATAACTCCCCCCTCCCGAAAGGCTCGTCCCGAGCCTTAACAGTTCCATCAGGGAGGGGGGGTGGGCGCTCTGGAGGCCCCTCAGGACAGACATCCACAGAAACACAGGACGGGGACCTCCAGAGCAGAACAGACGGAGGCCCCGGCGGAGCTGGGAGCTCAGGAAGCCATGGCGGGTGGTCTTCGTGGCCGTGGCCTCCTACGGCCCGCCCACTCCACCCAGAGCTCTACTACCCCCCCCCAAAATTTCCATGGGGAATCCAGGGGGTATCAGGAGCCCTCCGGGGCTAGACAAACAAGACAGTACATGACACGACAGGAAACCCTCCAGGGTCAGACAAACACGACAGGACATCCCACAGGAACCAAAAGCCCTCCTGGGCTGGCTAGGAAGCTGAGTCTTCCTCTGGGCATGACGAGGAGTCAGGGGCCCTCAGCGACCTCCTCCACTTCTGCGACAGGGGGGGCAAGCGGCTGCGACTGGCCTCCATGGCCACAACTCAAGGAGCCGCCTGCCCCAGACGAGTCTCCATGGACAAGACATGACAAAGGTAAGTTTAAAATGTTCCTGTGGGCACAACAAACACAAACACGGCTCTCCTGGCCGTGACATGTGGACTTGATCCACGGAGAGGGTTAGAAACGGCGGCCGGCAGGCTTGAGTCAGCGGCAATCCGGTGGGCTTGAGTCAGCGGCAATCCGGTGGGCTTGAGTCAGCGGCGGACCGGCGGGCATTGAGTCAGAGGCGGACCGGCGGGCATTGAGTCAGAGGCGGACCGGCGGCGTGCACAGGGAATCCGCGGACGGCGGCGTGAATAGGGGGAGCCGCCGACGGCGGGTTGGCTTTCCCCGCGGACGGCAGCGTTGATCTCCCGCGAACGGCGGGCTCGGTGAAGCCGCCGACGGTGGGTTGGCTTTCCCCACGGAAGGCGGACTTGGTGAACCGCAGGTAGCGGCGTGATCTCCCGCGAACGGCGGGCTCGGTGTGCCGCGGACGGCGGCGTGAACTCCCGCGAACGGCGGGCTCGGTGTGCCGCGGACGGCGGCGTGAACTCCCGCGAACGGCGGGCTCGGTGTGAGCGGCGAGGTTGGGATAGCCGCGGGCAGCGGCGGATATCTCCCGCGATCGGCGGGCTTGGTTGAGCCGCGGACAACGGCGAACTTCTCCCGCGATCGGCAGGCTGGAGGGATCGCGGCCAGCGGACTCGCGGCACTTGCGGTAATCCTGCCGAACTCCCACGCCGACTTGCAGTGGGCTAAGGCGGGATGTCGAGTGGCGACTTCCATGCCGCGAGAGACAGACAAAACAGGAACAAACAAAAGACTTTTCAAAAACTGAAAACAAAACGAGGTGAAGGGGCGCCGCTTACTGTTTTGGTCTGGTCTTCTGTCACGGTGCACACACGAGGGAGGAACCAGGAACACGCAGACGAGGATATATCTTCAAATAATAATCTTTATAACATCAAGACATGGCAGGGCAGGACAAGGCAAGGCAGACAAGGACATCACACACCGGGGTTAACGAGTAGACCAGACAAAGTTTAACGGAACAGACAGGACTAATATACACAGGTAAATCATAGATAACGAGACGAACACGGCTAGACAAGAATTAACTAATGATTACATATGACAAGGACAGGAAACAAACCAAATATGGGCACAAGGGGCAGGAACACATGACACACACACAACAGTTCCCTGACAGTGAGATTACTGTGAATAATTAAATATACTCTGAACCCCATGTGAATTTACACAGTTTGAGAAAGTTAAAAAGTGTTACTCTGTGCCCCGCTCTCCTCTATTGGACATCAATTTATTATCATGTTATTTATTTGTATGTTAGTTTGTAGTGATTTTAAGAAAGTAACTTAAAATTAAATGAGTGTTAATCAGTATTGCAGTACTTTATGAAACAGTATGCAATAATAACGTACTGAGTGTAAATTATAAATTATAATCACATCAAAAATGGCCCGGGATTTACCACCAATGCCACGTGAGCTGCTGTCAGAAGATCATGTTTTGTAATGTTGTCCAGCTCAACCAAACGTTGGCTGGCGGAGTTACTGTAAATAGCCTCCAAGAAGGCAGAGTAAGCTGTAAGTAAGTTGATTAGAACCTTAGGGAAGTAATTAGTAAACTGCAATATTCTGTAATAAATTTGCCTAAACTGCACATGATTAATAAAAACACTGATAATGTTTTCTGTCACTTTAAACTAAACTTACTAGATGAAGTATCTCAGTGTGTGTTATTGTGTTTGTTAGTGACTTACATTGTAGGAAGTCCTCTCTGGTCCTGGGAACAATGTTACTGTGAGTGACTGAGAAAATAACAGATATAAACACAGAGAGAAAACCATGCCTGTATCCATTCCTCAGACATTTCTAACATTTTCATGATAATATTAGATGGTGTTTGTCTCATTACAGACAGCAGATGAATCTCTAATATTTTACCAGATATCTTTTTCATCTCCTCTTTGCAGAAATCCTCCAGTTTGTGTCTCAGCTGACGGACAGATTCTCTCACAGCATCAAAAGAAGAGAGGAAACTGACAGAGATGTTTTCTGTAGATTCAGGAGGAGCTGAGAGAGACTGAAGACTCTACAGGAATAACAATCAATAAACCAGAAAAACATCTGATTATTAAAAATTATAAAATAATAGTGAGTGCAAAGAAATAGTAAATAGAGTGAGAGACATTTCTGGTAAAAGTTCACAAGTCTCTTGTTCCAGCTTCCAAACATGACTGCCTAGAAAAACACCTGCTTTCTTTCAATTAATTCCTCAATAATGTAATGTTTAGCTGCCCACTTAAAACACTACATTAAATAATATGTGAATAAATATTTACTGTGTCATGATGCATCATTGAGAGAAGTTTAACCCTCTGGTGATCCTCACATGGCGATGAATGTTTTTGTTTTTTTCAATTTCATTGAAATTAATGTACTATGTTTTAGTTAACGATTTTTAGTTTGTTTTGTTTTTAATATTTTGTATTTTCAGGTTAGGTCAAAGTTTAGATGGCGCCTGTGTGTTCGGCTTGCCGTATGTTGCTCTCGTGTGTAATTGTTTGGTTGTTTGCTCTGTCCCTGAACTGCTGCACGCTCCTAACTTACGACCGTCAAACACTCCTGGATATCTGCAACTCTGTTGTGGACACTTTCACAAACTCTTACTCTCTGGATGCGGACTGCCTCTTTGAAAAAACGCATGAGTCGTTCTGAACGGTCATCCCAGACTGCATCCGCCGATGTCCCTTCAACATCACGCGGAGAAAGCGAAGGAGGAAGCGAGGCAACCACGGAGGATACATTGTAAAACTGAAAGCTCATCTGCACACTCGCTTTCTCACGGACCTTTCCCATAAATTGTTTGATGATGGCTCTACTACCTGGCGCCCGCACAAGCCGTTTGATGGCGCTGTTGGCGGCTCCTCTATCTGGCGTCTGCTGGATTTGGCTTACCGATGGCTTCGTCCTGTTCTCCCCCGGCACCTGAGTCTTGCTTCTTGTGCTGGTCTCCACCAAATCGGCCGCGGCTCACGGCGACAAGAAGTAACTCATGGTAATCTGCGCACACTGAGAAGAGCATCTTCATCTCCTGTTATTATTCCCTCACCGAAGATGGCATTAATAAATGCCCATTCCGTGGTGAACAAGACCTTTTTACTAAACGACTTCTACTCATCTCACAACTTGGATTTTATGTTTATCACGGAATCCTGGATAAAGGTTGGTGATCTAACTCCTTTCTCTGATCTGATCCCTGCTGACTCTACATTTTTTAACTCTCCCCGTCTGAGTGGACGCGGGGGTGGGATAGTAACAGTTTTAAAGAACTCTCTCTCTGCACACTGTCGGTTGGTCACTGTAACGGCCTTTTCCAGTTTTGAAGCTCAGCTTCTTCACTTAGACTGGAACGGTCCGGTTTGTTTAGGAGTGATTTACCGCCCTCCTCACTCTTCTAACGATTTTATACAACAATTTATGGAATTTATCGGCAATATTGCCACTAATTATGATCGCTTTCTACTGGTGGGCGATTTTAATATCCATGCCTGCTGTACTTCCAACACTCTTTCGCATGATTTTCTTAATCTAATTGATGCTTTTAAACTATCCCAGTGGATCAAAGACTCTACTCACATCCAGGGCCATACATTGGATCTTGTTCTCTCCTATGGATTTAATGTGATTAATATTGTGCTCTCAGACTTTCTGCTTTCTGACCATAAGCCTATACTATTCTCATTGACTCTTCCGGATCTCTCTCATCTTTCTACTACACCTGTAACTCTGTCTCGGTACTACTCTCCTCAGTTTAGCTCAAACTTCAATTTGTGCTTTGCTGAATTTTGCTCAGGGTTGCTCTTGGATCAACAATTATTTGACTTGGATGCTGATCAACATCTTTGCCTTTTAAATTCTGCCTGGCTCAAGGTAGCAAATGCGACTGCCCCCCTTAAGCCTCACAAGCACTAGCTAATATCTGAACCGTGGCACAATTATATTATTCATCCAAGATTCTTAAAATTAATCATTGACTCAATTGGACCTGGTTTGGTGTCTCTTATCAATAAGTGTCTCCAAACTGGCTCTGTCCCTGCCAATCTTAAAGTGGCTACGGTCACTCCCCTGCTCAAGAAGCCTTCACTGGATTCTTCTGTTCTAAAAAAATTAGTCCTATCTGTTTTACCCTTCATTTCTAAGGTTTCGGAGAAAATTGTGCTGGATCAACTTCAACATTTTCTGACAAGTAATTGTATTTATGAGATTTTTCAATCTGGTTGTAAGTCTGTCCACAGCACTGAGTCTGCCCTTTTGAGAGTGCTAAATTATATTTATATCACCACTGACTCTGGAGACTCTGTGGTTCTCATTCTTTTAGATTTATCGGCCGCTTTTGATACCGTAGACCACCCCACATTATTATCCAGACTAGAATCCTGGGTGGGTTTAAAAGCTACCGTTCTAAATTGGTTTCAGTCATACCTGTTGGACAGAAAGTTTATTGTGAAGCTTGGTAATTTTACCTCTTCCCCTGCACCTCTATCCTGTGACCTTCCGCAAGGTTCTATCTTATCTCCTTCTCTATTTTCTCTCTACATGCTACCTCTGGGCTCTATTCTACGTAAACATGGTATGTCATTTAATTTCTATGCCTCTATTCTGCAATGTTTAGAAGAGGTTAAATCATGGCTCGCCCAAAATTTCCACTTCCTAAATGAAGACAAGACCGAAGTAATTTGTTTTGATTCTAATGAGAATTCTCAGTATTATAAGCCCCGATTTGGACTGTTTATCTGTTTTAGATCATCACAGGTGCGAAACCTAGGTGTTCTTGTCGACCAGCATTTAAAATTCGATAAACATATCTCTTCTGTTATCGGTTCCAGTTTCTATCAACTTCGTCTACTATCTAAAATCAGAGACTTTCTCACTCCAAAAATTCTAGAAATGGCTGTTCATGTGTTTGTCACATCTCGGCTAGATTACTGCAATTCTTTATATTGCGGAATATCTAAATCGCAAATCCAGTTAGTCCAAAATGCTGTGGCCAGACTTCTTCTGAAGTGACGCAAACATGAACACATCACTCCTATTCTCAGATCTCTTCACTGGCTGCCAGTTCGTCAGAGAATATACTTCAAAATTCTACTCTTTGTGTATAAATCTTTACATAACCTAGCTCCTGTCTGCCTCTCTGAACTCCTTCATTTATACACTCCATCTAGAGGCCTAAGATCTTGCGACCAGGATTTGTTGGTAGTTCCAGATGTTAGACTTAAGCGTAGAGGGGAGCGTGCATTTGCGGTGGCAGGGCCACGACTTTGGAATACCCTGCCTTTAGAGATTAGAATGGCCCCTTCCCTGTCTGTTTTTAAGTCCCTGCTAAAAACCTACTTGCTTTCCTTGGTGCATTGATTGCTGTTTTACTGTAATTTTAAAATGGATTGTTCTTTTTTATCTGGCTTGTTTTCTGTGTATGTTTTTTTAATTTTCTCTCCTGTAAAGCACTTTGGTCAGCCAGTGGCTGTTATAAATGTGCTATACAAATAAAATGAACTTGAACTTGTTTATAAATTATATTTATGCAGTAATTATAATTAATTTATTACCTCTTAACCCCTGTTTGAGCATAGACCTGAAAATTACATTTCTATCTGAAATTGTCAGAAATCTCAAATGCTTTGGAGCACGTAAGTTTTATCTCTTTTTAAAAAAGACACTTAGCAGATTTTTTCAGAAGTAGAAAAAAGTAAAATGGAAAAAAAAAAACCTATAGACGTTTATTGTTATGAACAATGCACAAAAATATTGTTTAAAAATTTGATATGAAATTTTCCAAAACATATTTCACACTAAAGCCCTAAACACACTGCACAATTTTCCCAGACGAGAGATTGGCATCATGTGGCCAATCAGAAATCGTGCAGTGTATCTCGGTCATAAAACATGTTTTGTACAGTGGTTCTCAAACCTGTCCTGCACATTCTGTACATCTCCCTCATCTATCACACCTGATTCAACTCATCAGCTCATTAGTGCAAGACCTGACGTGTGTGTCAGATATCGGGAGGCATACAAAATGTGCCGTGCTGGGGGTACTTCATGGAGAGGTTTGAGAACCACTGGTCTAAAACTGAGAAAATCAAAGCCATACATCTTAAAAAGTTGTGTTTTAAATTTCATCTTGATATACAGCACAAGCTTTAAGTGAAATGTTTGGTTGCAAACCCAATTGTGTCCTCTAGATGAAATTAGTTTCCCATTTGTTTCAATTTTCAGGATCATTTAACCTTTTCAAATCATGTCCATTAATTTTTTGGTGTGTGTGTGTTCATGTAGCAAGAGCCAAAACCTTTACCAAGCTTCGTACCATTCCAATAAAGTAAAATAATAATAATAATAATAAAAAAATCTAAAAATACAAACAAAATGTAAACATTTTGAAACCAGTTTTACAGTAAAAACAACATCACGAGACAATATTCCTGACTACATTCCCAGCAGCAGAATGATTCTTATTCAATCAGTCAATCAGTGTGCTTCAGATAATAAATGTCAGCTAATTAAAGACTCGTCTTTAATCTTTAATTAAAGATTTAGTCGCTGTAACAGCAGATCTTGCCAAAGTCTACTGTTTTTTTTCTCTGTTACCTGCAGGAAAAAAAAATCTCTGTTACCTGCAGGAAATGGATGTGATCGTCTGTGTGTGAAAGCTGCTCCAGCTCAGTGTTTCTCTTCTTCAGATCATCAATCTCCTGCTCCAGTCGCTCCATTTGTCCTTCAGCTCGACTCACTGCAGTCTTTTCCTGATCTCTGATCCGCTGTGTCACCTCAGAGCGGCTTCTCTCAATGGAGCGGATGAGCTCAGTAAAGATCCTCTCACTGTCCTCCACTGCTGTCTGTGCAGAGCGCTGTTAGACACACATCACAATCAGCTCTTACTGCTTCCTCACAGCCTGAGAGCCACAGCGGCTTCAGTGGGACTGAAAGAGGAGAGTCAAACTGAGTCTCAAACTTCTCTTCTTCTCCAAACTCACCTTATGAGACTCCACAGCCGCTCTCAGCTGCTCAAGATCTTTCTGTCTCTGCTGGATTCTCTGCTGGATTTCACTCTGCGTCTCCTTCAAGTGTTTCTGCAGGAGAAATATAAACAGCAAACCTGAGAAAAATTACATAACACTATCACAAAGGTATGATGTAAAGTGTTCTTCTTCAACAGCATTTCTCTGGAGAGTTTTGAGATCATTATTAGGTTATATTAAATTTAGGTTAGACATGAAGTCCTCAGCCATGAACGGGGTATATAATTACTGTTATCCGTATTCTGCAATCATCAATTAATGTAAAGCAGAATTGGACATTCAAACTGCTATTTTCAGAGAAACTCATGTTCAGTTAAAGTATATTTGACAAAAGCAAGCAAAGTTCAGCTTGTGCACATATACAACGACATCATGTAGTAACCAATGGGAGAGTAGATCACATGATGCATCATGATACAGCTGGATACTGCAGTGAGGAGAAACACTTGAAGTGTCAGCATTCATTTCAGTTCATACCTCTTTCTCTTTTCTCTCTGCTGCAGTTGATACAGTCTCATGGTTTTGATGTTCATCCATTGCACACAGCATGCAAACACACTGCTGGTCAGTACGACAGAAAACCAATAGAGGCATATTATGTTTCTGGCAGATCATCTGCTGCAGTCGTCCAGTGGCATCAATCACTTTGTGTCTCTTTCCTGAGCGAAACTCCTCATGACGCTCAAAATGAGTTTGACAGTAAGACTCCAGACACACCAGACAGGACTTGACAGCTTTGTGTTTTCTTCCAGTACAGATGTCACACTCCACGTCTCCAGGTCCAGCAGGAACAGCAGCTGTTAGTTTGGTCTTCTTCAGTTTCTCCACCACTTGAGCCAGCATGGTGTTTTTACTTAAAGCAGGTCTTGGACTGAAGGTCTGTCTGCACTGAGGGCAGCTGTAGACTCTCTTCTGATCCTCTTGATCCCAGCAGTCTGTAATGCAGCTCATACAGTAACTGTGTCCACAGGGAACGGTCACTGGATCCTTCAGGAGATCCAGACACACTGGACACAAGAACTGCTCCACTGAAAAAACACCGGCTTCAGCCATTTCACTCTCTACAGCAAAGCAGACACACAAACAACAGCTCAACAGCAGATCAGCTTCAGTTTCTTTTAACTGAGTTTCCTGGTTCTGTGTTTGAGAGACGTGTGCAAAACAGGCGTGTCTGTAAGTCTGTAAACTCTCATACTGAAATGTCCACTAAGTGTCAGTCTCACACAGAAACTCAGAGTTAGTGAGAACACAAAGTTTGATAAACGCCTTTACAAAATAAAAATACTAATACTGCATCCAGATTACTCAGGATTATTAGAAAGCTAAAGGCAGGTGAGTTTGATCAGGTATGGAGCTAAACTCTGCGTGACAGTGGCTCTCCAAGACCAGAGCTGCTCTGACATTCAGAAAAGCCTCATGTTAAATAATTAGTAACACTTTAAAACACTGTTCCATTGTTAAAGAATAACTACACAGGAACAAATGAGTAACACACTAACTAACAGGAAACTCATGATAAATGAATTAGTGAGTAGTTCACAAGGTGGCTCTGACTGTTGCGATATTAGCAGTAACGAAGTTACTCAGGAGTAACGAAATGTAACGAAATACATGTAAAGTTGTTACGTTTTTAAAATACAAAATACGAGTAACTGTATTTCGTTACAGTTACATTTTAAATGGGTGGTAATCAAATTACAGTTACATCCGAAAAGTATTTTAGATTACCAAAGTGATTACTTTGATTTTTAATGTAATTTATTTATTTGAATATTAATGTAAAATGACTGAAAATTTTAACCATGAGGCACCTGGTGATACTCTGTTTAAACAGCAGCCTGCCTGCAGAGTGACGACTCAGTAAAATCAGAGAGAAAATCAGAGAGCCAAGCGCGTAATTGTCATGGAAATAAAAAGACGATTTTACTTATAAATGCAAAAAAGGACGGAACATCACAGTATGCTATGTCATTTTTGTTTACCTGCAACAAAACGTCTCTCGGCTTCGAAGGAACATCTAACTTGAAAAAGTATCTTAAGTTGTTCTCAGTCTCAGGTTTTTTCCGAGTTCTTGTTTTTCTATATTCATAACAAAAAGTTAATATTTAGTGACTTAAAAGAACAGTGTTGTCTGATTTGCTCTATAGCGCAAACAAAAATGGTTCCATACAACGGCTGGTCTATTTACACTAAGCGCAAATCTGGTTGGGATAGACATCGTTATAAAAGACAGCTATTTGAGACACGTGGTGATAAGATTTGAGTTTGAATCCGAAGAAGAATGGGAGTTGAATGAGTTCAGCGGCGCTTACCTCCATAACGGTGACTTTAAACTTTATTATTTTCAATAAATCAGCACTTAGGCTTCCTGGAGGCTTAGTGAGGGCTGCCCGTGCAGGGCCAGTACTAAGGGGTCAAAGTTTTGCCAATGAGAAAATTCTCAGGGGCCCTGTGCTGGCAGCCCATAAAGGGCCTTTGCAGGCTTGTTTGCAGGGATAGGCTGTGTGCTTTCCGTACATAATAAAGCATTATTTTGTGACAAAAATATGGATATAATCTGTCGATTGTATAATTTTGTTTACTATATTTATTAGTTTGGCCAGTGTCGTTGTGGGTTTTGGTTCTATTGCTGTTTTAGGCTGTAAGGACCTTTGAAATAACGCAACTCATTTGGCGAAGGGATATTGATATGTAATACGGTGCCTGGAACTATGTTTGTCGTGCATTTCCCTGAAAATAATTGCACACCTTAGAACTTGGCGGGTTATACAGTGTATAATTAAAACAACAACAACAACAACAACAAAACCTTGCTACATGTACTGCGTTAAACTAACTGAGCCTTGTCATAGCACTTGCATATCATTGTTTTTTTTTGCTGGCTTTGATTGCTTCCATTGTCCATATTTGTAAGTCGCTTTGGATAAAAGCATCTGCTAAATGACTAAATGTAAATGTAATGTAACAAGTAATTGTAATTTTACTCTTAACTGTTGTGCTGTATTGAAAAGCCTATAACAGCTTTGGCAGCATCTTCAAAAACAGACCAATCAGTGAGAGAGAAACAGGCTTGTAGATCCCGCTCTGTTTCATTAGTCCATCTTTTAACATATCTTAATACAGGCTTTGCAGATTTAAGTTTCTACCTGTAGGTCGGAATAAGATGAACCAAACAGTGATCAGAGAGTCCTAAAGCTGCTCGTGGAACCGAGTGATATGCATCCTTTATTGTTGTGTAACAGTGATCCAATATATTACTGTCTCTGGTGGGACATGTGATGTGCTGTCTGTAGTTTGGCAGTTCACAGGAGAGATTTGCTTTATTAAAGTCCCCGAGAATGATTAAAGCAGAGTCCAGGTGTCCTCACTCTCTGTGATCAGATCAGTGAGTTTCTGTAGAGCTGTGCTCACGTGCGCTTGCGGTGGAATTTAGACACTCACAAGAATGAACGAGCAGAACGGCTTGCAGTTAATGAAGAGCGTTTCTAGATCTAAACAGCATATCTTCTTTAACACAGTTACATCTGTACACCAACTCTCATTGATGTAAAAGCACGTCCCACCACCGCGCGATTTCCCCATTGATTCCACGTCCCGATCGGCTCTGATCAGCTGGTAATTAGGCAGATGTAGTACGCTGTCCGGTATGTGGCCATTTAGCCAGGTTTGCATGAAACATAGAGCAGCAGAGTTAGAAAAATCCTTGTTTGTCTGGGAGAGCAGGAGGAGTTCATCCGTTTTGTTGGGCAGAGAGCGGAGATTCGCCAGATGGATGCTAGGCAACGCCGTTCGAAATCTGCGCTGACGTAGCTTCACGAGCGCTCCGGCTCGCTTCCCCCGCCTACGCCTCCTGTAGCGTTTGACCAGAGCTACGGCTCCGCCAACTACAATGTCCAGCAAAACGTCCGAAAAATCAAAATCCGGTAAAAGATTTTGTGGTGTGTTCTGCCGAATGTTCAGCAGGTCATCCCTGGTAAAACTGATCGTACTTGAAAAACAAAAAACAGGAAAAACAAACAAAAACAGTAACGCACAATAGCTGTCATCAGCGGCGCCATCTTGGATACTAAATTTAGTTCAAATTTCTCACAGGCCTCACTTTTCAAGTCGATCGGACTGACTGTTGCCCAGCTGTAGCTGTTTTCATGCTTGTTTGGTTATCAGTTTTCTCTTTTTTTTTCCCTCTTACAGTGCCAACAAGTGGCCAGTAGCAGTGCCCTTTTTCGCCTGACCACAGACTGAGCCATAGGTGTGCCGATTTGGGTGAAATGATCTCATTCCTTTCTCGAGTTATAGCCATTTTAGCAACCTCTGCCACACGACCTTCAAACGTTTTGAGGTCCCCTCGCCAAGGTGAATGGAAATTTCCACTTTTTTTTTGGTTGATTATTGACAGTTGTAGAAGAGTTTTATTAATCAAAATATAAATTAATCAAGTGTAATCAATGTGAATATAGCCATTTATGTATCAAGTTATTCTACTATTATAAAATTGTATCTGCCTGTGTGAGTAGAGGCCTGCAGAGATGTAAGATAAAGATGGTGTAAGATAAAGCTGCACATCTTGTTTTGACATGATAGGGTCTCCTCCTTTAACGTAACGTAAATTGGGGCCTTTTTATCTGCTCCAGGAAGCAGATGGAGGCACAGTCAAAAGAAGACAAACAATGACGTAGGAAATGTATAGAACACACCTTAAAGGAAAAATCTGTATTAAAGGGTATGGAGACACACACTCGGGAGATTCCCTGCAGGGTCTCTTGATTTTATTGTCTCTGATAATAAAATCTAAATTCTGGCATCAAAACCCCAAGATTTTGAGAATTATTCCTCATAGCACGGGCAGAAACCACCACAAATTGGCGTCACGAACAGGATTGGAAAGGAGCAGAGGGTGAAAGACCACGTTGGGCTTACTTGACGAGCAACACAAATTAAGTGGCCACTAAAAAGGTAGGCAGTTTATATAATTAGTTTGTGTTGTTTGCCAGTTAGCCCTTGGTGGTAAGAACTCTTAAAAATTGCTCTTCCAAATTTAAAGAACAAAAAGAATAAAGGGTTTTGATTCCAGAAGAAATAATTACATGCAAAAATCTGTGTTTACTGTCAAGAGGGCCTTTGATGGATGGCAGTGGACATTAAGCAGATATACATTGCATGCAATGGTCTGTGTTTATTGTTAAGTGGGCCTTGAAGGATAAATATAAACGTTAAGCAGATAAAGAAAAGAGATGCGCGCAAAGTCCTATGGATACGGCTCTGTTTGTAATAAAGTACACAGAGGTCTGTACGAATAGGCAAAGCCCTGCAGAATGCTACTTTTTTACTGTGTTGAGGAAGTGTCAGTGAAAGAGGAAGTATCTGACAGGTCACTCAGGAAGAGTGTAAGTGTAGTATAACTTTCCTGCAGCTCAAACAGTAGAGCATGGCGCTAGCAATGCCGAGGTCATGGGTTTGATTCCCAGGGAAAGCAAGAGCTGATAAAATGTAAAAACTGTAACTTGAATGCAGTGTAAGGCGCTTTGGATAAAAGTGTCTGCTAAATATGTAAATGTAGTATGTTTTAATGTATGTGTCATTGTCTGTGTCTGTCTGAGTGTATTTGTGACTATAAGTGTGGCTGAATAAGAAAATAAGCTTTGAATTTGGTGGCCCAGAGGTGTGCACCCCTCCCGGACCATCACGTGAGTGTGGACAGGCAGTGGAGATAGTTGAAGTCTTTAGTTTACCATATGCATGTCATGCTGTTGCAATGGATTGCAAAGGATTTTTTTTGTTTTATTATAGTATACTTAGATAATAAAGGTAGCTGCTTTCTGCAGTTGGCAAATAAAAAACTCCTTGCTGTTTTTCTGCAATGAAGAACTTGCTTGACTAAAATAGAATAAGAGAACTGCTATTTTTAACCAGATGAAACTTTTTTATTTATTTATTTTTATTTAACCTTTTTATTAAGAGGCCATTGAAAGAGATGGTTGAAACGTGAAAATTAGACTGCACAGACACAATTTGGTCAGAGTTTACAAAGGTTCAATTTGATTAATGCAGTCTCTTGAGTGTTAAAAATTTCAGATGGCTTCTGGAACAGAAGTTCTAGAACTTGACAAAAGGAAGAAAAGAACTGGAGTCTGTCTAACAATGCGGCGAAGAAGCAAAGACGCTGCAGAGAGAAGAAGAGTGAGGGGCTGATGGATTGTCAACTCCCCTCCTGAAAGAGGAGGGCACACGTCAACATGGAGAAAGGCTGGCTTAAAGCAGGAAAAGGTGAATCTTTCACTTGAGACTTTTCCTAAGGGTAATGAGAACATCCTGAAATGCAAAACTGGCAGGATCAATCAAATGTCAGAATGAGGAGAGGCAGAGAACAACGTAGACCATACACCACAACATCAGGCCTTTGAGTGCCATCACTGACTGACGACCAGCCAAACAGGTTCAACAGGCTGATGATCTAACCAGAAGCACTTCCATCCCTTCCCTTTCGTTAGAACCTGGGTGCTCCGCCCTATTAAAGGTTTGGGGGGGGGGGGGGAGGCAGAAGAGCCTCATTGTAACTCCCTACATTTAAGAAAATCATGTCTGTTGAGATGCAGTAGTGGAAAACTAGATTATCTGTTTCCAGCTGCCCCGAAGATATAGCATATAAATATACAATCATAATACACATTTACCGAATTTATGTTTTTTTGATAGCTGTTGTGCTGTTGGTGCACTTGAGCGTTCGTATGTGGTTTGAGGCAAGTAGAATAAAATGTACTACAACATTTTTCTCAACCACCGTGCAAACATACACCCTTGTTACATGTAGATACTGTGTAAGTGTAACATTAAACAATTTTAGTTATGCTACAATAAATGTGTTTCAAAGTTATTAAAAATGAACTGTATTATATAGTTAAATGCAAGGTCCAAAGACCTTAAACATCTTAAGTTAAATACATTTTAACAGATCTTTTCCAAGAACAGAATGCAGAAAAAACAAACTTGCAACCACTTATACAAAATACAAAGAACAGTAAACACACACACACACACACACACACAATCATGTTCTACATTTATTTTTAACAGGAATATTATAAATTTTGCCTTTCAGCTGTGGGCAGCAGGCGACAAATTTCTGGAGATCTTTTGCATATGCTTGCAAAGTTGTACCTGCAGTATATGAGGGAGCAGAAAAGTCCTCCCCCTCAGATGCAGTTTTCACCTGTGATCACAATTAGAGAAAAATACATTGCAAAAAAAAATAACAAATTGTTAATACATGTGAAGTTTGCATAATGTAAAGAAGTGTTGCACAAAGCTTATATTTAACCAAATATATAAAATAAGGACTTCTGTGAGGACTGAAGTGAATGTTTCAAGGAAAATCTGTAAGAGTTCAACACTGCGATATGGTAAAACAATAAATAATAAAATAGCAAATGACTACAAAAGTGCACAGGTAACTGGAAAATAAAAAAACATGAACTTAATAGTATTACATAAATAGAGACTATGCGACAGTCAGTAGGTGACACTCCACTCTAATGGGCTACAACTCACCTTAACCCCTGGGTATACCCTGTACCTGTCAGTCCTGTGTCTTGTTTCCCCCTCCTCTCGTCCCCATATTTGGTTAGTTCCTGTTCCTGTCCTCGTTTGTTCTCATTAGTTTATTAGTCCCCAGCCCTGTGTCATTAATTATCTAGTTTTCTCCTGTGTTCATAAGCCCTGTGTTTCCCTGCCTCTGTGTCCGGTCTGATTGTCTTCATCTGTGTCTCCTGTGATCCCTGAGTTCTGATCAATAAAATTCTAAGTTTATGAAGTTCCTCGCCTCCGCGTTTCCCTGTTCCAGAAGAGAGTGTGACAGAAGACTGGACCGAACCGATGTAAGCAGCTCTTCTCCTCCCTCGTTTTGTTTTCCGTTTTTTGAGAAGTTTTAGTTTTTTCCTGTTTTTGCCCCTCAGCGGCGATGGAGTTCACCGCCCGCCTCCATGCCCTTATCAAGCGCGATCTCCCCTTCGTGGAGTATGCCGGGGAGTTCTGCGGGCTCGCCAAGGTGACGGGGCTGCACGATGCGGCCATCCTCCACCTGTTCCGGCTCGGAGCCTGTTACCACCACCCAATGGACCTCCCAGACACCACAGGATTGTGTTGGAGAGAAGGGATCTACCTGTCTGGGAAGCGTTCGGGCCCGAGCCAGAACCAGCACACCGCCGTCCGCGGCTCTCCCAAGCTCACCGCTGTTTGCAGCTCTCCCGGGCCCGCCGCCGTTTGTGGCTCTCCCGAGCCCACTGCCACCCGTGGCTCTCCCAATCCCACCGCCATTTGCGGCTCTCCCATGCCAGCCGCCGCTCGCGCCTCCCCCAAGCCCAGCGGCGGAAAGGATGGCAAGCCCACCTGCAGAGAATATGGCAAGCCCGCCTTCCGAAAATATGGCAAGCCCGCCATCCGAGAATATGGCAAGCCCACCGACACTTATACCTGCGCTCCTGGATTTGGAGATAACCCCGGAGTTCTCGGCTCCTGTCCTCTCCCCAGAGTCCACTCTTCTACAGCGCCCTCCTGTGCCTGCTCCACGCCAGCGCTTCCCTGTATCCACTCTGCCACAGCAACCCCCAGTGCCGGCTCCTCGCAAGTGCCCTCCAGTTCCGGCTCCTCGCAAGTGCCCTCCAGTTCCGGCTCCTCGCAAGTGCCCTCCAGTTCCGGCTCCTCGCAAGTGCCCTCCAGTTCCGGCTCCTCGGAAGTGCCCTCCAGTGCCGGCTCCTCGCAAGTGCCCTCCAGTGCCGGCTCCTCGCAAGTGCCCTCCAGTGCCGGCCCCTCGCAAGTGCCCTCCAGTGATTGCTCCGCGCAAGTGCTCTCCTGGGTCTCTGCTGGTTCCGTCCAGCTTCGCACTGTCCGAGCTCCCCCCCAAGTGCCCGCTCCTCCAGAGCGCCCCACAGAGGCCGCTCCTCCTCAATGGCCCCCAGAGGGGAATTTCCCCAAGAAAATCTTGGGGGGGGGGGGGGCATATGGTCACGGCCTGTGTGGCCAGGCCAAGGGCCAAGGCCACGAAATCCCCTGTCTCGCCATGGCCTCCCGAGTCTCCAGTCCCGCCATGGCTTCCCGAGTCTCCAGTCCCGCCATGGCCTCCCGAGTCTCCATTCCCGCCATGGCCTCCTGGGTCTCCAGTCCCGTCATGGCCTCCCGAGTCCCCTGTCCCGCCATGACTCCCGGAACGGGCACCGCCCTGGAGGCCGGTAGTCCTGCCTTCTGTCCCCTGGAGGCCTCCAGGGCGCCCATCCCCCTCCCCGTTGGATAGTGTATGGCGCGAGGACACGAGGGGGGCGTAATGTCAGTCCTGTGTCTTGTTTCCCCCTCCTCTCATGCCCATATTTGGTTAGTTCCTGTTCCTGTCCTCATTTGTTCTCATTAGTTTATTATTCCCCAGCTCTGTGTCATTAATTATCTAGTTTTCTCCTGTGTTCATAAGCCCTGTGTTTCCCTGCCTCTGTGTCCGGTCTGATCGTCTTCATATGTGTCTCCTGCGATCCCTGAGTTCCGATCAATAAAATTCTAAGTTTATGAAGTTCCTCGTCTACGCGTTTCCCTGTTCCAGGAGAGAGTGTGACAGTACCTTACGATTTTTAAAAAAATGTTTATACCATAGTTAAAAAAAGAAACATTGTTACTATAGTTAAACCATGGGTACCACAAAACAGCCATGATTGTGCTACAACTGGGGTTAAAACCTCTTCAGCCCTGTAGCATCGGGGGCGCTCTGGAAGCGCGGATTCGCGGGGGCGCTCTGGAAGCGCGAGCGGCGGAGGGCTCGGGAGAGCCGCGGACGACAGCGAGCTGGCTCGGGACCGGACGCTTCCCAGACACCGGTAGAGCTCCCTCATCCCTACCTAAGTCTCCTTTGTTAAACAGGCAGTTCAACGAACTGCCACACCATCATTTGTATGACATCAACATAACAACAAGCTTGGTAACACAAGGCTACAAAATAAACCACCAAGCAGGGAGAGAGGAGAACTCGTGGAGAAATCTTCCAAACAGGCTTAAATCAACCGAGCAGAAACGCCACCACACCGCCGCTGACATCACCGTAACTCTGTGCACCTGTGCGCGCTAATCAGTGCTAATAGGAGAAAATGGAAGAGAGAAAAAAATCAACAACACAATAATAATCAAACAAAATATACACAACGTAAAAACAACCACATACTCATTAAATAAGGCACACATGTAACATTTCCTCCCCACCCATGAAAGAGACAAACTTATTTTCTATTTACACATGGCATTTTCAGGACCAACTGCTCTGTACAGCGCATCAGCTAGAACCATCTCTGAGCCACGTTTGTGAACAATCTCAAGATTATATACTTGAATGACCAAAGACCAGTGCATCAAACGTTGATTTAAATTTTGCATACGGGACAGGATTATGGATTATGGTCTGTATACACTCTTACAGGGAAAGGGTTAGCACCTAGATAAACATCAAAATGTCTCAAAGCTAACAACAAGGCTAAGGCTTCCTTTTCAACTGTACTGTAGCGGCGTTGACTGTCACGGAATTTTTTTGAAAAGTAGCAGACTGGTAATTCCACATTTCCCTCTGATTTCTGCAATAATACAGCCCCCGCAGCAACCCCACTTGCATCCACCTCAAGCAAGAAGGTTCTGGAAAAATCTGGTGCGGCCAAAATTGGGGCTTAAGGCAATCTCACACTCTAGTGACCAGACAAACTTTTGAGATGGTTTTAAAAGATCTGTCAACGGTGCAAATAACGTTGCAAAATTACGACAGTAATTACCAGCTACCCAATAGTAGCCCGTCATTCCTAAAAAACGGCGTAGTTCTCGACGATTAGTGGGTCAGGAAACTCTGTTATAGCCAGTATCTTTGCATTCACTGGTTTCACTTGCCCTTGACCTAATTGTTTTCCAAGATACGTAACTGTGGCTTTAGCAAACTCGCATTTAGCCAAGTTCACAGTTAATAATGCCTTAGCCAAACGATCAAACAAAACAAATTTTTAAGGAATTCATATGTTCCTCCCATGTAGCAGAATAGATGACGATGTCATCTAAATATGCTTCACAATCTGGTACATCCTGCAGCACTAAACGCATCAGACGTTGAAAGGTTGCAGGGCCATTCCGCATGCCAAACGCCATAACCGAATATTGACCAAAGAAATCTGGAGTTACAAAGGCAGATATTTCAGCAGCTTGTGGCGTTAATGGCACCTGCTAGTACCCTTTTAAAAGGTCAAGTTTTGTTACAAACTTTGCCGGGCCGACTTTATCAATACAATCATCAATCCTTGGAAGTGGAAACGAGTCAGGTTTCGTTACAGCATTGATCTTCCTATAATCTGTACAAAAACGAAATGACCCGTCAGATTTAGGTACCAACAAGCAAGGAGAGCTCCAAGCACTTTGGCTGGACACAGCCAACCCATTCTGTAACATATACGTGACTTCAGATTTCATGATTCCTCTTTTAAAAGGGTTTAGTCGATACGGATGTTGCCTAATCGGACTGGTTTTCCCCACATCAATATCATGAAATAAAACATTTGTTTGTAATGGAACATCAGAGAATATAGTAGGAAATCCTTCAATTAAGGCTGAAACATCTGCACGTTGAGACTCTGACATATAATTTAAGTACAAACTCAAATCCTGCAAAATTTTAGAATTTTGCAAACGTCCCGTAGGAATGGGGAAGGACTCCACACTATCCTCCTCACTTTCCTCTACTGTAGTCACAACAGCAACGGGAACTGGCGCACTCACCGTGGGTACTTCTGACGTTTTCCCCTTTTCTCTTTCATGATACTGTTTTAACATATTAATGTGGCACGTACGCCGATCTCGTCTACGTTCCGGCGTACGAATCACATAGGATGTATCAGTCAACTTTCTCTCCACGATGTATGGCCCAGTGAATCTATTCCGCAATGCTGAGCCAGGAACGGGCAATAAAGCCAACACCAAATCACCAGGCTTAAAGGAACGTTCAACAGTACGTCGATCGTACTGTGCTTTCATTACCGCTTGAGTTAAAGTTAAATTTTCTCTAGCTAAATTACGGATATACTTCAAGCGCTTACGAAACGTATCCACATATTCTGATACAGACCTCGCCGTAGGTTTAGTAGCCAGGAGTTGTTCACTTAACCCTTTAGGCGCCAGGGTTTTTTGGGAAAAATGCTGGATGCTGGATTTTGATCAAGATTTCAAAAGCTTGTGGCTTGAAAGGGCTTAAAGATAGAAATCTACTGTAAATTAGAAAAATGTTGGGCATGACCGAAAGTTTATGTGGGGTGTAAATATACTCATCTAATTTGCATATTATGACGTCATCAGTGGCGGCCCTCTTGAATTTCACAATATTTAGGAAATAGTAGATATTGAATTGATGTTTGATTTTTTTGTTTGTTTTATTTGTCTTTTTCTCCTCATTCCAAATGATCAGGAAAAGAGGAAATCAACAGTAAAACAGGAGAAAGTAGTAAATTATTACTATATTACTGTGCCATAGTAAAATACATGTGCCTATTTTTTGATCAGTTGACCAGCTATCTGCCCAATCAGGTATCTATGTGACAGTTTATAGTTCTTGAGAGTATGGTACCTCTCATTGCATGGCACAGCGCACAGACCTACCCCACACGGACTGCACCTGTCCTGTCTGCCGGTGGCACTTTGAGCGCGCGATCAGAACAAACAGCGCAATCTGGCTGATCATCAGAGAGCAACAGCTCTCCTATGGACACTAAGACCACGTCCACCCCTGCCACCCCCATCCCCATTGGGTAAAGTGTTGAAATTATCAATTGTTTGTGCTTTGTGAACGATCGCGCCTTGCGCAGCAGCACCATTGCGCGGAAAAGATGTACCGGGAGAAGCGCGATCAGAATCGGCGAATTCTGCAACACATCCTCACAGTACAACTTTTTATTAGCCATTTGGTAATTTCTCACAAATCTCACAATTTTCTCACACGTTATGAACTGAATTGCTTCCGCATCAGTGACACGATAGCTCACTTACTCTGCTATTTCCTCGAACAATTTTGGTCTAGAATTGAAGTACTACATGTCTGCCATCTTGTGGAAGGGAATACAAATGAGCCATTACACCAGATTAGGAACTACAGCCCATTTCATGAAGTATGAAGTCTTGTCGCAATTTTGCGACTTTGGCGCTTAGAGGGTTAAGAGCTTTAAAGGACCACGAACGGTATGTCCAAAGACCAGCTCCGCAGGACTATACCCAAGAGAATCTTGTACAGACTCTCTAATAGCGAACATAAGCAAAGGAAGACTTTCTGCCCAGTCCCGACCAGAATCCACGCAATGTGTTTTTAACATGGTTTTGAGCGTTTGATGAAAGCGTTCTAACGCTCCCTGCGACTGAGGATGATAAGCGCTCGAAGTCACCTGCGAAACCGTAAGATCGTCTAGCACCTGTTTGAATACTTTCGACATAAAGTTAGTTCCATGATCTGTTTGTATCACCCGTGGTAACCCAAAAAACGAACAGCATTTTATGAGCTTTTTCACAACTGTTTTCGCCTTTAGACTGCGTAATGGTACAGCCTCTGGAAAACGCGTTGCTGCACACGTAAAGGAAAGGATATATTGATAGCCCTCCCGTGATTTGGGTAATGGGCCCACGCAATCCAAAATTAACCTTTCGAACGGTTCCCCCATGACTGGTATCGGGCACAAGGGGACCGGTCGAACTACCTGGTTAGGCTTGCCTACCATCTGACATTCACGGCACGAACGACAATAATTCGCTACACTAGTCCGCAAACCAGGCCAATAAAAATATTGAGACACGCGTTGGAAAGTTTTATTAACCCCCAAGTGACCTCCCATTATATGATCATGGGCTAACTTTAACATAGCCACCCGGACTACAGAAGGTACTACAATCTGATATCTAGGGGCCAAATTAGCCTTTTCGTTTGTCACTGAATTCCACTTGCACATCAAAACATCGTTATCCCAATAATAACCCACCCGGACTCCGCCTAGTTTACTTTTGTCAGATACTGCCACCTCTACACAGGTTGATAACGTTGAGTCAGTTTTCTGAGCAGTTACAAGGTCCGCCCAACCTAACCTAATTATAGGGACTTCAACACCAGCCCTATTATCCACCTTAAGAGTACTGTCCACGGACAGCGTAAGATCGGTTGGATTTGAACGTGCGAGAAATGAGTCAGACAAATCCACCAAATCTTCATAATTTCGCGTCTGAGAACGTGTCACAGCACAGACAGGGAACACATCGGGATATTCCACAGCTATTTTCGAATCACACACAGGAATCTTCGTCACAATTGGGGAAGGAAACACTTTGCCTCCCGCTAAATCATTACCGAGGATGACATCAACTTCATCCACCGGAAGTTTTTCACAAACTCCCACATTCACCATACCTTCGACCAGGTCCGACCTTAAGTACACCGAATTAATTGGAAGTTTAACACATCCCAATTCTATGCCGCGAACAAGAACATCCATTCCAGTATACGTCTCAGCCAAGAGAGGCAGAATTCCCTTCCTAATGATAGATTGCCCGGCACCCGTATCCCGTAAAATGGAAACGTACTGTTTGTCTCCATTGTCTGAAAGAGAAACCGTCCCTCTCGTCAAAAATGGGTTAAAATCGGGCAACTTCAACTTAGTTTCTAACTTTTCTTCCTTTGGAAGAACCACCACGTGCGCTATTTTCTTTATTCTAGACGCATTTTTCTGTTTCCACGCTTTACAGTCAGCTATAAGATGGTCAGATTCAAGACAATAGAAACAAGAATGTTTTCTCTCCGCACCTCTCTCAGGGCTTTTTGGAACAATTTTCATCCGCGCTTCTGATTTTTGCGTATTTGAAAACACTAATGTTTTATTTGGCATCGTTCTTATGAGTCAACACGTACTCATCAGCCATAACTGCCGCTTCCGCCAAAGATGTAACCTTCTGCTCATTAAGATGTACCACCAAACTTTCAAGAAGACAGTTCTTAAAATCTTCAAGCAGAATCAACTCCTGCAAACCCTCAAAAGTATTCACTTTTGACGCAGCGCACCATTTTTCTAACATATTCCTCTTGTCTCTTGCAAATTCGAGAAAGGTTTGATTATCAGATTTACTATGACCTCGAAATTTCTGCCTATATGCCTCAGGCACAAGTTCATAAACCCTGAGTACTGCAGTCTTTACTAAGTCATAGTTCAAAGAATCTTCGATAGGCATCGCTGCACAAACTTCTTGAGCCTTACCAACTAGATTACTTTGCAACATAAGTGCCCACATATCCCTTGGCCAATTTAACTTCCCAGCTACACGCTCAAAAGCTGTAAAATAAGCGTCAACCTCCGTTTCCCTAAACGGCGGGACTAATCGAATATATCGACCTGGATCAAATTGATCAGAATTTACAACACCAACAGACAGAATAGTTTGAACACCCTCTGCACGCTCTTCTTGCTTCGTAACACGGAGCAACTCAAGCTCTCTTAAATGCAGTATTTTTATGTTCTTGTTGCTTAATCTGGAGTTCCAACTCTTTTAATTTCAACGCAACCATTGGATCACTTTCCCGTTCAGAGGAGTCAGACTTCACCCTTTCACTCGCTTCCTCCATCTCACCCTCTGTTTCAATTACAACCGGAGATTCCTCTGGTAAAATGCCTAGAGCGATCAATTCAGAAAGAAGATCAGATTTAATCCTTTGTTTTCTTGCATTTGGTACTACAACATTTTTTAAAGCATCTGCCAGCCGTAAAAGATCTTTCTTCTTAAATTTATCTAGCTGTTCAGCAGTTGGATTACCAAGAAATGCCTCAATATCGACTTCCATACTTTTAATTAGCCCTCCTCCCCTTACACAAAAAGGAAAATAAAAATAACTGTACTCAATACTAAATTACATCATTATAACGAAATGTCCTACATTTATTTCAACAACAACAACAAAAAAAAGAATGGACGAGCCCCCATTTTGTTACGTAGCCGACATAGCTGCACCACCACAAGCCCCCTGTCAGGCTCGCACAATTAACTTAAACCTACGAGGTCTTATTTTAAAAATAGAGCATCTCAACCCCGCGTCTAACAAGGTGCCCGGAGTCTCCTCTCCCACTCTATCAATTTAAATAAACAAATGTCCAGATACCAATGTATGTGTTATAAACAGAAAATATTTATTAATACATTAATAAGAGACAAAAGGAAAACATAACCTTTGGGAGGGGGAATAAAGCCAAAATAATAAACATAACTCCCAAGCTAACTACCGCATGAACCTCTTTCCTAACAAAATAAAGATCAAAGAAAAAACAGACTCTTACCTCCCTACTAGCCTCAAAACAGGAGAAAACAGGAGAAAAAGCAAAACGGCTCCCTCCTCCCTACCTAAGTCTCCTTTGTTAAACAGGCAGTTCAACGAACTGCCACACCATCATTTGTATGACATCAACATAACAACAAGCTTGGTAGCACAAGGCTACAAAATAAACCACCAAGTAGGTAGAGAGGAGAACTCGTGGAGAAATCTTCCAAACAGGCTGATGACGTCACCGTAACTCCGTGCACCTGTGCACGCTAATCAGTGCTAATAGGAGAAAAAGGAAGAGAGAAAAAATCCACAACATAATAATAATCAAACAAAATATACACAACGTAAAAACAACCACATATTCATTAAATAAAGCACACATGTAACAGGTGGGTTAAGGAGTAAGGGATGGTTCAACAGTGTAATTATAAATGCAATTGCAGAAATTAATTACAGATGTAATTATATGTAGGTATTTTTAAAATAGAAGTACAATGTAAAATGAAAATATGTACACAATACGTGCATAGTAACACATGATTAATTTAAATGTTAAGGCCACTCATTATAAAGAGGGACTGAAAACCCTCTAAATTTTAAACCATGGTGTTGTTTTAATGTATTTGTTCAGAATTTTATGACAAACACAAATGAAAAAATATCCTGACAAGTTACTCACCAGTATGTCATCCAAGATGTTCATGTCTTTCTTTCTTCAGTCACAAATTTTTTTTGAGGAAAACATTCCAGGATTTTTCTTCATACAGTGAACTTTCATGGTGGCCAGCCCAGTGGATTGAAGATTAAAAACGCAGTTTCAGTGAAGCTTCAAAGGGCTCTACACGATCCCAGCCGAGGAAGAAGGGTCTTATCTAGCGAAACGATCGGTTATTTTCTAAAAAAGTTACAATATGCTTTTTAATCTCAAACTCCTCTTGTCTAGCACTGAGTTAACTTGTTGTATTTGAATTAACTTGAGTTGTATTTTCCCGGTTCATAAAGTAAAGTAAAGTAAAGTCGTGACGTATTGTCAAGTATGGTGACCCATACTCGAAATTGGTGCTCTGCGTTTAACCCATCCAAGTGCACACACACAGCAGTGAGTAGTGAACAAATCCACACACACACCGTGAACACACACTCGGAGCAGTGGGCAGCCATTTATGCTGCGGCGCCCGGGGAGCAGTTGGGGGTTCGGTGCCTTGCTCAAGGGCACCTCAGTCGTGGTATTGAGGGTGGAGAGAGCGCTGGACATTCACTCCCCCCACCTACAATTCCTGCCGGCCGGAGACTCGAACCCACAACCTTTGGAGCTTTTAGACCTACCCTAACTGTCATGAACCGGAAACAAACAGAGTTCACACAGAGCTAGACAAGAGGAGCGTTTAACCAATCTTTCCGCTAGATAAGACTCTTCTTCCTCGGCTGGGATCGTTTAGAGCTCTTTGAGGCTGCAATTAAACTGCTTTTGGAAGTTAAAACTCGGGGGCACCATAGATGTCCATTTTATAGAGAGAAATTATGAAATGTTTTCCTCAAAAAACATAATTTCTTTACAACTGAAGAAAGAAATACATGAATATCTTGGATGACAAGGGGGTGAGTACATTATCTGTAAATGTTTGTTCCAGAAGTGAACTACTCCTTTAAGGTGAGTTGTAGCCCATCAGAGTGGAGAGTCACCTACTGACTGTCACATATTCTCTATTTTGTTATACTATTAAGTTCTTGTTTTTATTTTCCAGTTACCTGTATACTTTTGTAGTCCTTTGCTATTTTATTATTTATTGTTTTACGGTATCACAGTGTTGGCAACTCTTACAGATTTTCCTTGAAACATTGCTGTGACACAGAGTCCTCACAGAAGTCCTTATTTTACTTGATTAAATATAAGCTTTGTGCCACTTCTTTACATTATGCAAACTTGATTTGCATTAACAGTTTTATTTTTTTTTTTTGCAATGTATTTTTCTCTAATTGTGATCACATGTGAAAACTGCATCGGAGGGGGAGGACTTTCCTGCTCCCTCATATGCTGCAGGGACAACTTTTCAAGCATATACAAAAGATCTCCAGACATTTTTTTGACTCCTGCCCACAGTTGAAAGGAAAAATTGGCAATATGCCTATTAAAAATAAACGTAGAACATGCTTTTGTGTTTGTGTTTTACAGTTCTTTGTATTTTACAGTTCTTTGTATCACTTTAGATTACAACCCGCGGATGTTACACTTACACAATAACTACATGTAACAAGGCTGTCTGTTTGCACAGTAGTTAAGAAAAAGGCTGTAGTACATTTTATCTTAGAAACATTGCCAAGCTTCGAAACATGCTACCTGTTTCTGATGCAGAAAAGCTAGTTCATGCATTCATGACCTCTAGACTGGACTATTGTAATGCACTGCTAGCTGGTTGTCCTGCATCTTCCATAAACAAGCTACAGATAGTCCAAAATGCAGCGGCTAGAGTTCTTACCAGGTCAAGAAAATATGATCATATTACCCCAATTTTACAGTCTCTGCACTGGCTACCTATTCAATTCCGTATCATTTACAAAATATTATTACTTGCCTATAAGGCCCTAAATGGTTTAGCTCCTGCGTACCTAACTCGTCTTCTACCACGCTACAATCCAACCCGCTCTCTAAGGTCGCAAAACTCTGGACTCTTGGTAGTACCTAGGATAGCAAAGTCCACTAAAGGAGGTAGAGCTTTTTCACATTTGGCTCCCAAACTCTGGAATAGCCTTCCTGATAACGTTCGGGGTTCAGACACACTCTCTCTGTTTAAATCTAGATTAAAGACACATCTCTTTAGCCAAGCATTCACATAATGCATCTTATAATCATGTACTGCAATTATATCTGATCAAATGTACATTATTATTATTCTTTAGCTTGGGTTGAACAAATCATTTTTGCTTAGATGGAACAGCAGCTATGCTAATTATGTCTCTATTTGTTTCTCTGTTGATTAACATCCCGTGGTAACTAGGAATGACAGAAGCTTCAGTCTGGATCCAACCCTTAAATGATCTGAGATGACCGAACACCTGAGGAAAGATGATGCCAACCCCTCAGAGGACCTCAGAGGATGCCAACACTCAGACAACATACAGAATTACCAAATTTTGTCAAACATATTAAGGTTCTGCAATATATAAATATATTATGGAAACTTAAATTCCTGTAGAGCTGCTTTGCAACGATTTGTATCGTAAAAACACGCTATACAAATAAACTTGAATTGAATTGAATTGAATTCTACTTGCCTCAACCCACATACGGAAGCCCAAAGTTCACCAACAGCACTACAGCTATCAAAAAAACATCAATTATACATTAATTATACGTGTTGTCTATTATGTTGTTATGTATCCTGGGAGGAGCTGGAAACAGGTAATCTACTTTTCCACTGTATTGCACCTCGACAGTTCAATGCTGGTGACCTGACTCGCTGCTGAGATGACCATAAGCAATACTCTTTCATCAGGTAAGTGGAACGAAATGTCGTGTCTCGCAGGACCACGGTGCTACATAAATACAGACATACAACAATGAAGTAAAAAACACTATAAACCTATACACTACTAACCTACTGACAGATTTAACTATAAGTATACTATATATATATATATATATATATATATATATATATATATAAAGTATTTACCCTATACAAACTAAAAGAATAAAGGATAAAAAATACAACTATACGAATGCTTCACATAAATATTACCCTATACAAACTAAAAAATAGAAGATAAAAAATACAAACTATACGAATGCTTCACAAATACTGTACATGTGCAAAGAGAAACATTTTGAGTCAAGCAGCTGGTTGGGGAACAGTGCAGGATGATTTGTAGTGCTTGAGCATGTAAACATACATATATATATATATTGCTGAGTCTTTTGTGAGATTGTGTTCACGTAGCAGTGTGTGTAAGTGTCCATAGTGCACATAGTGTAAAGTGTAAGTGTCCATAGTGTAAAGTGTCCAGTGTGTTACTACTGTGGTTTGTACAGGCCCACTCACCTGTGTGTAGCACACTTTGAATTGCACAAAAAAAAAAAAAAAAAATTAAAGTTCCATACAGTTTTTCTTTGGTGTGGTAAGGTTTGGGGTGGGGGGTGGTCCATGTTCAGGAGTTAGGGGTTTGCATGGGGTTTCAGAGGGGGGCGGGGTGGTTTGAGTTCAGGGCTCTCACAGCCTGGGGGAAAAAGCTGTTGAGCAGTCTGGCGGAGCGGGCTCTGATGCTCCGGTACCGTCTTCCAGATGGTAGGAGCTAGTAGAGACTGTGGGAGGGATGGGTGGAGTCATTCACGATGCTGTTGGTTTTGCTGGAGCATCGTGTAAGGAAGATGTCCAGGATGGAGGGGAGAGGGGCACCGATGATCTTTGCAGCTGTGTTCACTGTCCGCTGGAGGGTCTTGCGGTCAGCAGCACTGCAGTTCCCGTACCAGACAGTGATGCAGCTAGTCAGCACACTCTCAATGGTGCCTCTGTAGAATGTGGTGAGGATGGGTGGAGGGAGACTTGCTCTTTTCAGCCGGCGGAGAAAGTGTAGGCGCTGTTGTGCCTTTTTGGAGAGTGACATGGTGTTGGTGGTCCAGGTGAGATCCTCTGTGATGTGCACCCCCAGGAATTTAGTGCTGCTGACTCTCTCCACAGTCGAGCTGTCGATGGTCAGTGGGGGGTGGCCAACGGAGTTTCTTCTGAAGTCCATCACAACCTCCTTTGTCTTCTCCACATTGAGGGACAGATTGTTTGTGCCACACCATTCAGCCAGCTGTGCCACTTCCACTCTGTAGTGCGTTTCATCATTGTTGCTGATGAGACCTACCACTGTTGTGTCATCAGCAAACTTGATGATGTGGTTGGAGCTGAACTTGGCAGTGCAGTCGTGGGTCAGCAGTGTGAAGAGCAGCCTTGCGTGGGTTAATCCTAGATAGGGTCTTCCTTACGTCGGCTGGAGACAGACAGAGCGCCCGGTCGTTGGGAGGTGTGGGCAGTTTTTGTGCAGGTGTGTCATTCTGCATTTCAAACCGTGAATAAAAGTGGTTGAGTGCATCGGGGAGGGATGTGTCCTCATCACAGGCCTGTGGCAGGGGCTTGTAGTCAGTGATGGTCTGAATGGCTTGCCACAGGCTCCGTGTGTCTCTGCTGTCTGTGAAGTGGTTGTTGGTTTTTTTGGGCATATGACCGTTTTGCATTTTTGATGCCACAGGACAGATTGGCTCTTGCTGTTTTGAGGGCTGCTTTATCTCCTGATCTGAATGCTTCATCTCTGGTCTTTAGCAGCCCACGAACCTCTGCTGTCATCCATGGCTTCTGGTTTGCACGTGTGGTGATGGTCTTGGTGACTGTCACATCATCAGTGCACTTTTTGATGTAAGCAGTCACAGTTTCAGTGTACTCATTCAGGTCTGTGTGGTTGTTGTAGGTGGCTGCCTCTTTAAACATGTTCCAGTCTGTGTCCTGGAAGCAGTCCTGTAGTGCTGAGGTGGCATTGTCTGGCCATACTGTGATCTGCTTTTCAACCGGTTTGGTGAGTTTGAGAAGTGGTCTATATGCTGGGATTAGCATAACAGTGATGTGGTCGGAGTACCCGAGGTGGGGGCGGGGTTCAGCCTTGTAAGAGTTCTTAACTGTTGTGTAAACAAAGTCCAGTGTGTTGTTTCCCCTTGTTGCAAAGTTCACATGTTGGTAGAACTTTGGCAAAACTGTCTTTAAGTTTGCGTGGTTGAAGTCACCGGCTATGATGAAAAAGCCGTCAGGGTTTTTTGTTTGTTGTTCACTGATGGCGCTATACAGTTCACGAAGCGCGTCCTTAGCATTTGCACACGGGGGGATGTAAACCGCAACGATAACAATGGCCGTGAACTCCCGCGGCAGATAGAACGGTCGACACTTCACAACCATAAACTCCACCAGCGATGAACAGTGTTTTGATAATACCGCAGCATTGTTACACCAGTCTTTGTTGATATAAACACACAAGCCACCTCCGCGTGTCTTACCAGACAGTGATGAATCTCTGTCCGCTCGGAAGCTGGTTAGCCCGTGCAATTGAATGGCGGAGTCCGGGATGTTGTCGTTTAGCCATGTTTCGGTGAAAACAAACACGCAACAGTCCCTTGCCTCATGCTGTGTAGATCGACTGAGTTGAATTAAGTCCAGTTTGTTTTCCAGAGAGCGGACGTTTGAGAGCATGAGTGTTGGAAGAGCCGGTCTTGAGGGGTTAGCTCTTAGCCTAGCTCGTATACCTCCGCGCTTACCGCGCTTCCGTCCTCTCTCACACCGCTTGCGACGCTGTCTTGTGCGGGTAGCGTCAGTAGGCGAGGAATTTCTAAACCAAATCATATCAGAAGCTCATCAAATAATTACCCCATACTTACAGCTGAGTTCAGTAATCTCCATGACCCCACATAAATAGCACTAGTAAATAATATATCTTATATTCTTTAGTAAACTGTGGTAAAATTTATAAAGACTTATGATTTATTTACTTTTTTTTCCACTATAATTACTAAATTATACTAGGCTGTAGTATACAGTTTACTATTTGTATCAATGCCATGTAAGATATATAATGTACCTTGTAATAATACAATAAGTAGGCTACCCAGTACGTAGTGTAAAAATATGTTGCACCATATATTTTATGTTATTACAATAAGGCAAATTGTTCTAAATCATAATATTGTTGCCTAACACAGTAGGATATAAATACCACGTAATCCTAGAATAGTTACACCTTGCTTATGAAATACTAACAGTGTAAATACTTTAATTTTCCAAGTCATTACCCCCTTATTCTCCAATTGTTTCCGTTTACCTACATGTACCTTCAGCTTTAAATTATGCTGATGCGGAAAATCGCGGACTCTACATACACGTAATTTCAGAATAGGTACCCTTTAGTCATAAAATACTTACAGTATAAATGCTTTATAATTCCGCAGGTTATTACCCCCTTATTCCCCAAACATTGCATATTTTTCCCTTATACCTATGAGTAGGTATTGAGGAGGTATTCTATAGTTACAAATAGGTACACTGTAAATTCTGTTTAATTACGCGATACATTGCGGGCTGTAATCTAAAGTGTTACCGCCTTGTTTAACTCCCCTCTTGATATCAAATCTAGGTGAAGTACCTGTTGGTAGGGCAACTGTGTTATTAGTATTTGTGTAAAATAACTGAATAACCTTACAGAAATTCTCGCCAAACCTATACATTTGTAAACAGTTGAAAATAAAAGAATGCTCTAACATATCAAAAGCTTTATATTTCCTGATTATACTCCAGCAAGTCCAAAACTAGTCGGGCTAGGAGAGTTTCAGTAACACACTGACTGATTGAGAGACTGAATTTTGTTGATGAAAATTATTATTATTTTTTTTTAAATACATGTTGATATTGTTTGTATCAAAATTAAACTTTATTTCTCCTTTGATATGTTCAAAATTAAATAGAAATAATTTAATAACAACTATTTCTGTCCTTTATAAACGTATTACATAAAAGAACCACAGATTTGTTTTTATCTCAAAATATCTTTAAAAAAAATGTGAGTATTTCAGTAGGAGAGATAGAAATATCACTCAACTTAAAATAGTTTCATTTTCAGCAGTTTCGAAAGAATGATAGTAAATATTGTCTTGTTTGTCTTGAAACTGTCCAACAAGTCATGGGGGAAAAATTCTGTTAATTATAATTTCATATTAAATAAATAGCACTATATGAAAATATGTGTCTAACAATGAAGATAAATCTCTCTCTTGCTATTTATGTATTATTAAGAGGGTTTCTTTTTTTTAATCTTGATTTGTGCTATGTCACACCATAGGACAAATGTATGGTAAAATGTAAAAAAAAACAAAGTCACTTTTTTTTAATTACTTAAATTACAAGTATGCAGCTTATATGTATGGAATAACACATTTGTTTGAATTTATTACCACAATAATTGCTTAACTTAAACAGAACGTTAATATTTCATGGAATCCACAGCACTTTCTTAATCTAAGAGTCTGCAGTTTCTTGTTAAACCAGCAGAGGTCGACTAAACCTCAAAACTTTACCTAAAATTTTCCTTTTGATGCCGTAATTAATGCCTTAAAGTCATTTCTATAATTAAATCTTTAACAACTAAAAATAAAACGAGAGCTAAATCAATCTAAATGATCTACATTTCTCCATTAGTTTTAAGAATTACGAAACTATGAGGTTTGTTGTAAGGATTTTTTCCTTTATATAATTGATGATGTAATGTTGTTTTCCAGTGTATAGGCAGGTGGCAGTGTTCACCATATTATAACACAACTTCTCTATCTATGCCACTGACCTTGAGACGTGCTGCCTGCACATTTCTCATACTCAGCTAAGTAAACTTCACACTTACCTTGACAACCTAAAAACATCTTCATATCACTTTACTGTAAGCAACCATTCAATTTATAACAACTAAAGGTCCACAATTAAATCTAAAACTAATCAAGACATGGTAAGGGGAGTGTTGAGTCTGATTGCCTGGATTTCTATAGATGGAATAAAAATAGTTGATAGTTTAAAAAAAAATGAAATGGTATATTTACTTCCATAACGTAAAACAATTCTGAATAAAAAATCAAATTCAGTGAGGAAATATGACACAAATTAATTTTATTGTGCATAACAAGATATAAGTAAAAAAAAAAAAAAGTATTAATAAGAACCCATCTTTGCACAAACACGTATATAGACCTCATACAGCAGAGAGGGAGATCACTGGCGGACATAGACAGATCATCCTCTGTCATGTGTGACAGTGTAACTGAACTCAACCTATTATTATAGAGCTCATTTTCTCAGTAGCCCAGAGGACACATTGTCCTCTTTAACCCTCATCAGACGGTTCACTCATTTATACAGGCTCTGATCTCCCGCTTGCACGCTAGTGTTGGTGGAAGTCAAATGTAGAGAAATACAGAGGCAGAGCGACAACAGATAGTTAATGTACTGAGATGAACGTTTGATCTCAGCCCGGGGTTCGGATCTTAACTGTACGTGTGGGAAATGGTCACCCAACACGGTCAGTGTAAGCGATAAGACTCTTTTAGTTCATCTCTGACTACAAGGCTGATTTAATTAACTCTCCCCTCACCCTTTGTGTTTCAAGCCTCTCTACCAGAAACTCTCTAGTCATTTCCTCTAATTAAAACTCAACCAGAGGAACCATATTTGGAGAGGTACAGTCAGACAGATCTGCCACACTAGATCAGTCATGCACACACTCATAATATTCCACGTAGTGAGCTGCCTACATTAACAGCATTTGAAGGCATGATAGGCATGCTCTTTATGCAAAGCCAGTTCCAAACACTGAACACAATGAAGCCTTCTTTTAAGATATATTATTTTGGCTGAGTTCTAACTTCACAGGCCTTCACAGATAAACACTCACTGAAAAAATAAAAATAAAAATGGTGGATTGAGGAGACAAATTTCAAATACACTAATATTTATTCAATATTGGAAATTACTGATAAAAATAGTTTGATCCAATCAAAAATAGCAGCCCAAGCTAATTGAAAAAACATGCCTGCATGAGTTGACATTTCTGCAAAATTATATTAAATTTCTTCTTTAACGCTTCAACACTGAAAACTGTGAAATAACCAATGAGACACTCCACATCATAAGTGAAACACTGCACCGGGTGTGCTACCGAGCAAGTTTACTGCAACATGTGCAGCTGGTTATATGATGCAAACATGTTTAATATTTGCTAACATTTTTTTAATGGACGACAGATATTCCACTGACTAACTTTGCAAGTACATGTCAACTTATTCTACAAACCATAACCCAATCTAATACTCTACTAATACTCTAGTTAGAGTTTTTCTAGTTGGTGACACTTGATTGATTGCACAGACACTATTAGAAGAGAGCTGAACTGAAAGATGACATCACTGAATCATCAATGAATTGACCTTAGCTGGAAACATTACTCTTTAATATTGTCCTCTTGCATTATTGACAAACTGTTTTCCTGTTTGACACTGTAAAGTTGCTTTGACACAATCTGTATTGTGTAAAGCGGTATATAAATAAAGGTGACTTGACTTGTTTAAAAAATAACCAACAAAATCAGGCAAAATTTTTTATAATTTTTTATTTGTCTTTTTTTGCTAGCTGAAATAAGGCTACATTACTGTAATTTTCAGTGTTGTCTAAACTGCATGAGCACTCTAGAGAATTTCATTAGCTCGAATGCATGATTGCGCTTTGTACACTGTTTGTCTTTAGTATTGCTCTCTTGCCTGCACTCCATCGCTGTCATGTATCTCATTATGTAGAACAGATGACATTTGAGCAGGCGTTACACTGTGAGCTATCTTCATGTTATCTGGGCGTCTCGCTGGGCACAGAGTCCTCTCTTCCACTCAGACATCAGCTAATTGCATTTGCGCTCTCTATCTCCCCCCTCTCTCCCTCTCTCTCTCTCTCTCTCTCTCTCTTCACAGTGATTTAGAGGCAGCTGGTGCTTTTCCTGGAGCTTAGACACAGAGAAACATGAATCAGTCTCTCCCTCTCCTTTCTCTCGCAGGTTAAATACTCCTATTATGAATCTCTCACTGGTCTTTTATGCATAAATACGTCGTGCCAAGTGAGAAATGACTGTGAAGAGAAGAGGAACATTGATTTTGTTTCATTCAATGAAGAATTACGTTTAGAGATTTCACACATTTGTAATTTTTGGTTAACATTCTTATTTGCATATATAAAGCCAATAACATTGATTGTATCAATGTATGAATACAGCTTGCCACATACCTTGTTTTAATAATTGCTGTGAAAATGTCATGTAGGTCCTCTCTGGATGTTAAAAGTCAACGTATAAGTATAAAAACATAAAAGAAAACAAAATAAACAAAATATTAAATGCACATGCTTATAATAAACAGAACATTATGTTACTAGAAGGTACTAGGTACTAGAACATGCTAGAAGATATTTTAAGCAAACCTATGTGAACCCCTGAATCATGCGAGTGCACTGAGTAGCCTCCTACCAGTGGTAAACCATTGAATTGGTATCTATGGTTTTTACCTGATTTCAGATCAGTTTAATCAATTTGTACACATTTTAATGAGACATATGTTTAATAAAACATTTGCAATATATTTGTAAAAGCTTCTTTATGCATGTTTGGTCTGAATTTTCGTTTCGGCGCCACCAGTGTGTGGAGTTTCTATAACAAATTATTTTGCAAAACAACTTGTTCAATAGGTCAAAAGTTCTGAATTGCTTTGCTTTTTAATTAGAAGTAATATATATATATATATATATATTTTTTTTTTTTTTTTTATTTTATTTTTTTTTTATTAAAAAGGATCCCCATTAGCTGACGCCAAGACGATAAATATGGTTATATATATAAATATGGTTGCCCCAACTTACAAAAATTGTGCATCCGAAATCTCTTGACATCTGTTCTTCTATATAGAATAAAAATAATATGAATTTAATATGACTCAAACTACCAATACAACACCATTAGCCTCTCTCCTGCCCCCACCAGCTCTGGAGCTCCCTTAGTGTTTAGCGATGGTACTGCAAGTTGACCTCGCACAACATAAGTTGATATTCACTCAAAAAACAATTTCTTGCTCAGTAATTAATTTCAACTTAATTAAATTAAGGAAAACATTTCCACGCCATTAGTAGTGATGGGCGCTTTTGAAGCACTGCTTCGTGAAGTTTTGAAACTTTTGTGAATCATTTGTTTCGAAACAATGGTTCAGAGTGTGTATCAAACTGCCATGGTCACAAGATTTCAGTAAGGGAGGCTTCCTTATGTCACAACTGTTTTGAAACATTTGGAAATGTCTATAGTTTGCCTTTGGGGGCAATGATCTCTGTGAAGCCATGAATCATGCGAGTTTATTGAGATGGTTAACTCCCCAGCTGCGAACCATCATCTAAGTTTTTTTTTTATTTTTTTATACACTCTCAGAAAAAAAGGTACCGCGGAGGTACAATTTTGTTCCTAGGGGAACAAAAAATATAATGGTACCTTTAAAGGTCCACAATAGGTACTTAGGTTACAATTTTGTTCCCAAAACGAGTTATAAAGGTACAACTTTTCAGATTCAGATGTGAAAGGTACATTTTTGTACCTTGGAATTATTTGAATTTTTATTTATATATTTATTTAAAGTTTAGACCCAATTAGAGTAGGCCTAACTGTGTTTTTGTTGTTGTTATGGTTGTTGTTTATTAATTTAATGTGTGTGAACTCATGATAACATCAAGACACTATATTAAATTACTTTAAAATATCTTCTCAAACCGTGTACGAAAGCCTACAACCACTTGTCTCCTACCTGTAAAATGAGACAGATATAATTAACAAACAATAATAATGAAATTAAATATTTTGAATAACTGTAAATGTTTTTTTTGTTGTAATGTTGTAATATTATAGTCTTTCGTCAGTTTTTTTATGTTTTTTTTTTTTACTTTAAAATTTTGACCTTTGCATTATTTTAAGACGCTGAATGAAATTTGGAATAGCCTAAGGACAGTGCGGAAATGCAACATTTAATTACACTCAAGTAATTATATTTAAAACTTGCTTATGCAGACGTTATCGCTTTAAGAAAATTTCCCTTGCCTGGCTTGCTTGAGTCGTTCAGTTGAGGCCGGCGATTGAGTTTGCCAGCTGCTCTGACAGAATCTCCTACGGTTTTCAACGCTGAGTCTGTTTTGGAGAAAACATTTCTCAGGTAAATTCGGAATAATGTTATATAATCTTATTTTTACACGCGTGACTCAATGTTCAGTTGATTTTGTCTAACTTTGTGCTCCCCTGCTCTAAGCCCGCGAAAAGTGCTTGCGTCAGACTGGCCTGCGGGATGGAGCTGGCTAGGATGTCTACAGCACACTTAATAAAGGAGTTAATACAGTTTGGCATCGAAATCACTGAAGAGGAAAAAATTCGAAGGTGAGTATTCTGTTACATTTTTAAAACGTTTTGAGTGTTTTCTTCAGGATTTTCTAGTGTAAAGTGACGTCCAATTATCCGTGATCTTTTTATCCGCCTCTCATACCTTGTTGCTTAAATAATAATAACTATGGCCGCCACTTAATATATTTGCAATATTAACAACTGTATAGTAATTAGTGATTAACGTTTTACATTTGCTTACAATTTTTCCCGCCTTTGCTAGTATGACGACATTTTGTAATAGGCGCAGGAGTTGCCCAACGAACTCGTTGTATGCGGCCATTATGTGTTTAGACGGCAAAGCAAGTGATTAATTAAGTAAAAGGACAGCACCAAAATGAATATTTATTTGTTACAAACATGGGAGTAGATGTTTATGCGGGGAATATTTATCCTTACTTTTAATAAAATATGAATTCGTCCCCCGCATTTTTTCCCAGGTAAGTTAGGTGTGTTCTCTTAGAGATTTTCAAGAGCTAACGTAGACTAACCATGTTCCGTACAAAACGATGTTCCGTACAGATGCCGTTTTAGCGCCGATCGCTGAATAAATACTTCCAGGTCGTACATAAACTATATATCTGTGTAATCATAATTTTTCCATCTTTCACCTCCAATCAAGACAGAGACCCACCCGCGGTTTATTTCATTGAGATTTGAGTAAGTTTGCTAGGTGCGCCCACTGCGCTTGAAAATGGACGGTGGGCAAGTTACGCTTCGAGACTGCAGCTTAGGAGGGGAGACAACTAGAGCAGCGAAAATGTACATTTCTGTTTAATTTATGTTTCTCACAGTACTACAGTCTGTACGAAATGAATATCATGTTATCACAAATGGTTAAATGTTCCCGTTTATTGAATAAATGTTTTGAAATTTAAATTTTTAAACGTCGATTGCGGATGATGACCACTTAGCGCCACTCTCACACGCATCTTGATCATTATGTTTAGAAGTTTTCACATTGGTTAATCTTTTTTTTATTTTGAAATCAGTGCAAATTGTTTGCCCTTCTTGTCTTCAGAGATATGGAAATGTTATTCACTATTGTTTCACATGGTTGATGCTTAACTCACATGCCATAATTAATATCATGACACAATCATGCCTAACTCGCATGGTCCTTTATTAAAGCAGCAATTAACTTACATTTTAAACAAATAAAAAGGTACTCATCTTTTTTTATGAATTTTAATGATGTTTTCATCATTTAAAATAAATAAACAGCTCACAGTTGAGCAGTTAAATGTCAATTTTCGCCGATGAAATCAAGTTATGCGTGCTGTACGGCACATCACTATAAGTCTGTACGGAACATCGTTAAGCCTTACCATTTTCCGTACACTGGCGGAGGTGGTACTTTTCCCCACTTTTCTCAAAAACTATTGGTCCTAAAGACATCAATCAAAGTGTGGACTGTATAATGGGTATTCCCCCAGAGAAGGATCACATAAACTTGCTTGTCTGTCTCTCGACAACGTCGGAATGGTCGCTGTTGTGCGGCGAATAGCGAAAAGTGTACGGAACATGGTTAGTCTACGTTAGTTTGAATAACGTAAATTAGGGCGACTAGAAGTCCCGTTATTCAGCTCTATTTTTAGTGTCCCGACTTATTTAGAAAAAAAAACATGTTTTGTCCATTATTTAAAAATTCCTTTACTACTGGGTGATCAGAGCAATTAAGTTAGTAGAAGTTTCTGTGTCAAGCTAGAACAGCCTAATGAAAGGTAACTACGCTTTTTATATAACAAAATTACCATCCAATCACAATTCGTTATCGATTAACATGCAGTTAGTGAAGGCGCGATAGATAGGCGGAATCATGCTGAATGACGCAACAGAGAAGCGCTCTCCCAGTTCTGTGCTCAGTTCTTCTTGCGCCTTAATTGTCAAATAAACAATGTTAAACCTACTGTATTAGAAGAAGAAGTTTATTTCATATTTACTTTGTCTTTATAGTTTTCTGCTTTATATAAGAAATAATGTACGTGTGTGTGTGTGTGTGTGTGTGTGTGTGTGTGTATGTATGTATATATATATATATAATACAATTAATTTACACATCATGAAATAAATGATAATAGGCTACATGACAATAAATACATATTTGCAACGATATGTTTTTTCCATCTTCAAGTAATAAAGTATATGAATACTGCAATGCTAATCAATATAAAATGTATTACTACAGATTTCATCAAAAATATCTTAATTTGTGTTCTGAAGATGAACAAAGGTCTTACAGGTTTGGAACAATGTGAGGGTGAGTAATTAATGACAGAATTTGCTTTTTTTGGGTGAACTAACTCTTTGAACTGTATTTATTGTGGCCACATACAAATGGGTGAATAATAATTATCTTAGACTTTATGCATGTCAGTTTTCTCTACATCAGTTTAGTCATCTGCTGAGAAAATTTGACTGATATAGAATCTGTTTCTGTTTTGTGCTTTGTCATTTAGAGGGAACCATCTTCACCATATCCAACTGTTCAAGTACAGGAGACCACTGACTGGAAAACTGTGTTTACAAGAAGAGTCACTGCAGTCATCAAAGTTGATGCGATCGAGATCTGCCGGGCGAGCGGTGTGGATGAAGGGGCTCTTGCAGCATTTTTTGCTTATTTCGTCTTCAATTTGACATATCCATCTCATTTGAAGAACACCCTGATGTTTCTTCAGCGGTATGTTTTGAAACTTACTGTGGATGGAGACAAGCCGCTTCCTACCCCAGTTACCAGACTAATAAACCTTTTACAGTAAGATCAGCAAAAATGCCCCACCTGTTCATTTGCCCTAAATGTTCTCGAAGAACATTCACAATCATCAAATTAATCCAGCATATTGGTCTCATTCATGCGCATGAGGCCAATTTGTCAATTTTGAAGGCAAACAACTTCAACGAGTAACAGAAGTAGTGATTAATGATGTCAAATACTGTGTTAAAGATGTGTTTACTGTGGGTCATCTGCATGCAGAAGCTGTTCCATTGTTTTTTCAGATTAAGTACATTCTTAACATAGACACAGACTGGTTATTGTGTGGCAAGCTGTTAATTCCCGTTTCCTTTTGTTGTCATTATTATACTGTGTGAGATGTGAGAATGAATGGACTGTCCTCTCACCAGGTGAAGAGGTTGATTACCAGGCGTTAGATACATACAGTGTTGATGACAAGTTATTTATTACCATTAGATATTCTTGCTGAAGACAAACTGCTGTAAACTTCACAATGTGCAGTAGCATGTAAGGTATATCAACGTTAAACAGGACTTTTTTTGTATTTGTCCAGTTGAATTTGTAATGATTGCACAGTGGACAATTTCTTGTACACCTATTACATTTTTAAAAAGTTGTACTGTTTTAAATGGCTGTTTTATACTTAGTGTGTTTGTTAAATGGTCTGATGAGTTTTTAATTTTCATTGAGAGTTTTTTCTTGACACACCTGCTGTTATGAGATGTAATGAATTACTTCTTTTAAATAGAACATTTCTAAATAAAATTGTATTTGTTAGCCAATGTATCTATTGTTTTTTTTTTTTGTTTTTTTTTGCATGCATGCATGCACAAGGCCACCAAAAGAATGAGGATGGTTGGGACAGTAACCTGAGGATGCTTTTAATAAGGTACACTTTTTTTTTTCTTCATTGCAGTGCGTACAAATGTTCCTTGAGGTACAAAATTGCCCCTTATATGGTACAAAGCTAGAAGGTACAATGTTGTACCTCTGACTAGAGGTACAAAATTGTACCCTTCAGGGTACCACCCCAGTGACGGCCACTTGTACCTTAACAGGTACAGTTTTGTACCTTTCTTTCTGAGAGTGTATATATATTTATGTTTGGCATTTTTTGCCTTTTATCATTATAGGACAGTGTAGAGGAGACAGGAAGCAAAGTGGGAGAAAGAGGGGGGGTGGGATTGGGCATTTGTAATGAGACTTGTGTGTAGTTAAAAAATAAGCAATAGTTAATAACCTCTAACTGGCCTGTTTAGACAAGCTCTCCATAAAACAAACAAAACAAGCCCTGCAAATGAATAAAAATTATTTAACATATTTAACATTGTATTTGCAGCCACTTCATATTTACTGGTATTTTATTATTTTTTTATGCATATAATGTATTATACTTTCAAGAAAATATTTGCAATGAATTTGTAACAGCTGTTTTTGTGCATGTTTTTGTTTTTGTTGTATTTACACAGTTTTGGCCAAGAGCATGTAGTGGTTTGAGTGCTTCGAAACAGTGAGTCATTTTGTGACGCAATCAGTTCAATTTATTTGAATCTTCAAAAAGGCTTGTACCTCCCGTCACTTTATTTATTTATTTGAGTGTTGTCTGTAAAATATGAGAATTTGAGATAAATTCATCTTTCAAGTAGGACTTGAATTTCATGACACAGCCAGACATCACAGCAGCCTCCCTGAAAGGGCATATTTTTAGGGCATATATTTTTCAAATTATTAAATGGATGCCACTTTATTGGGACAATAGCCCTCCCTACACCTACCCTAACCCTACCCGACACTTTATTTTCAACTTTTTGTTTATTTACTTCATTTTATTGAAAATAAATGCCTTTCTGATGTGATTTGAGATTTGAAAAGGGAGAAAAAAAGACGGCCTCGAACTCAGGTCGATCGCATTAAAACGCACACACCTTACCATCTACATCACTTTTTTCAGTGTTGACTATCCCAATCACACGTTGGTGGGCAGAGTTAGTGTAAATACAAACTCTGTATTTTTAAAGTGTGGAAAATACTTCATGCACCTGTAAAGGCATCCTTACCCTGTACTATGTACACTGTACTACATACTATGACCAAGTCAAAACCAGGAATTAAACAGTCTCTGTGGTCCATATGGGAGTGTGGTTAGCATATGCCACAGCAGGAACAGCCAGTGATCCTCCAGTGTGATGCACGCACTGAAGATTAGGCACTGCCAATGAACTGAGGCGGTGTCTATGCGTGCCGCATGCATCCACCAATCAGACGACGTGGAATGTTGAGAATGCTGTTTCCTGTGATATTCCGCTGGCAGGGCAAGAGAAAACACAAAAGAATAGGCTTTATCGGTGTGGAGGCCACACTTTGTGCCCAGACAAAGACACACAATGAGCCTTAAAGGACACACAAAAACACTCTGATAAGGCTGAAGAGCATGTTGAGAGCACAGGAATTATCTGCTAACACTTTACAATAAGATCTCATTACCTTACAGTAGTTAATGCATTAACTAACATTAAAGAACAATGAACAATACGTTACAGTATGTATTAATCTTTGATAATGTTTGTCATTGATTATTGTTATTTCATCTTAGCTTAGCTCCATTAAACCATATTAAAAGACTGTTTACTGTTAAATCATGTTAACGTAGACAAAATATATAAAAAACAAAATTATGTGCCGATTAAATCAAATAAAATTATGTTTGCTTATTTTATGTGCACAGTCACTTTTTTTGTTTGTGCACTTTAGTTTTTGTTGTCACCTTTATGTAAATATTCAGAAATATTGTTTGTTCAAAGGACTTTGAACTTTTGCCTTAACTAATGTAGACAACCTCAAGAAACCTCATTGTAAAGTGTTTTCGTTTCGCCACACTCATATGTGCTTGTGCGTGGTCTCAAGCTGCTTCATTTTTCATGTTCTCACACAGTTTCAGTACTGAAGTACTACTAGGGTAATATCTCTGCATCTAAATCATAACTGTAGTCTTTATGTTATTTATGTCAGCAAATGGCTGTGCTGTGTACTTTCTGCTGTAGAACAAAGTCTCATGTAATGTTCATGTAATTTCATGTAATGTTAACCACAAAATATTTTTTTTTCTCATCAAACCCGTAGAAAATTCTCACGGGAACGCCTTGGCTCGAAAACGACAATTCTTCTCAGAGATTTAGGGCTGCATCTGAACAACAGTTTATACAAGATTGTTATATTTTTACATAGGCATACAATATTGCCATATATAGCCTAGTGTACATTTTACAAGTTGCTATTAAATTTGATGGTTAATTACCAAAAGCATAGTTCACCCAAAAATGAAAATTGTGTCATTCTGTCATTCCAAACTGGTGTGCATTTACTGTATTTGTATTTTGAAGAATGCTGCTAACCATTTTGGTAAATGACATTTGTGCAAATATCTTCTTTTGTGTTTCATTCAATGGTCAGCATACAGGTTTAAAGTGACATCAGGGTGAACAAATGATGACAAATATTCAGGTGAATACAAATACTCTTGGCTCATGTTGTCTAATTTTTTACGCAGTAATTTCACTCTTAAAAATAAAGATACTTTTAGGGCATCTATGGTTCCATGACGAACCTATAACATCTTTTTATTTAAAAACAAACAAAAAAAGTTATTTAGACTTTAAAATGTTCTTCACATTAAGAAAAAAAAAATATTCTTCAGAGAATTGTTCTCAGAAAGGTTCTTTGTGGAATCAGAAATGGTTCCTCTATGGCATCACTGTGTAAAACTCCCCTTTGAAACCTTTATTTTTAAGAGTGTTGTTGTGTGATAGAAACGAACCTATAGCCTGCATTGATTTTAAACTAAAACTCACATAGCATTTCATTCTACAAAATGACTAAAACTACTGTAAAATCCTCAAAACATGTACTTTTTAATGTGGAGCTGAAGATTTTGGCTCTTTTATCAGACTTTCCTCTCCTCACGCTGTTTTTCAGTTCATTATGCTAATGATGTGGCATGATTGGGTTTGATCCTTAGCAGCTTGATTGAGCTCATCCCTGGTGAATGTGTCTCTCCTCCCTCTTTCTTCAGCTCTCTCTCTTTCTCTCTTCACATCGCTGATTGCAGGTGAAATATGATTAAAGTGAAGACACAGCTGTTCAGAGTCGAACTGACAAAACAGGAAACATAATCATCTGTCCTGCTCTCTGAGTGTTACTGTCACTCTTCTCTCATCGCCGGAGCCAAAAAGCCTGAGGAAAATATGTTTATTCATGTTTTATTCACTTTTAATTTAGTCTCTCTCTCTTATCTACCAATGAGCTTCATCAAATGCCTACAGAGCTCAACAGCTCCAAAGGTAATAATCTCTGTAAAATAGATTTGTAGAAATAATACATCAAAGTCGCTTTTACAATGAACACAGGAATCACAGCATAATCCCCACAGTTGTGAGATTTGCAGAAAAAACAGCTATCTATGAAACCTTAGCTAACTTTAATTCTCTACCATAACTGAAATCTCATTTATTATCGATAATGTTTTTTTTTTAAATACCTGAAAAAAAAGCATTTTTGAATGTTTCTGTATCTGTTCTTTTGTGTGTGTGTGTGTGTGTGTGTGTGTGTGTGGGGGGGGGGGGGGGGGGGGGGTCCATATATCATTATTAACATGAATAATTATTATGATGTTTAGTTTTGTTATTAGGTTTTTACGGTCTGCTTTTAATAAAATTATCCAAATATCAGTTAATAGCAAGCAGTTAATATATATATATATATACATACACACACACACACACAGAACATTTCAAGTGGATCAAAACGTTTCATCAAAGTTGTCCTAAAATCTAAAAGAAAATAAAGCTGTACTTATTTTTAACATGTTGTAATTGTATTTCATATTTTCAAAGCAATTATACTACCCTATAATTACAATTACAACCTTAGTAACTTCTCAAATATTTTGTCATGTTCGTGTTTGGAAATGACTCTTGCTATCCGTAATTAAACTTATTATAAATTTTGGCTCATTTTGTTTACTCTTACTGTGTATTTATTTATGTATTTGTCTTTCTTTCTTATCTGGGTGTATTTTTAACATGTGATATAGTTAAGATATGTGTGTGTGGAAATTGGTTTTGACTGGAAACTTTGGGGACAGCAAAACAATCCGGCACCCTGCTGAGGCCCTGTTATGAAGCACATGCAGACAATATTACTTCAATATATCATGAATCGATAGTATGTTATTACATTGAAAGCGATAACAACGTCTCTTTTTCTAATTGATGATAACAGTCCTCTGCTCTTGCCCAGGTTCAGTTCTTCATGAAGTAGCGACGCCCAGCCAAGTAATCACTGAGGTTTTTATGAACGCAGTGTGGCATAGTCACTGATTTACACAGATTACTCATTCATACTGTGTCGTTTTGTCTCACTTATGAGATGTGCTCACATTTAACATTTCTCTGTGAAAGATGAGGACTAAATCCAGTCATTTCAATAAGAATCCACTCAAGAGTTTCATGCATAGGTGAAAAAGTTAACCACTTTCAAGTTGGTTCAAGTTGGCCTTGTGAATTCGCCGCACTGACCAACAGAAAGCTGCTTAGATTGAAAGTGTTTTCTATGTGAGCTGTGTTTCAAACATCGTTATACTACTGAAATTTTGCTAATATGAGCACCTTTAATATAGTTATTTATTCCACAGTAACAACAACAAAGTCTCAAGATCTGTGATGTCCAGTTAACAAACAAATCGCTATTTTAAACAGGATGAACCAGTTCACTAAAATCAGACTAAACCATCTGAAACAGTTTGTGCCTTGACTCAACACAGAAAATTGTTTACATAATATTATTTACCCACAGATAGTGATAAGTCTGAATATTTTCTGCAAAAACAAGTTCCTTTGAACACTTTGTTTAAAAAAAAAAAATTACGTCGTCACATAATGAAGTCATGTGCTATTACCGCAGCAGCCAGTAAGATGAATTGTGCGTGTTTTTACATGTCTAAAGCATATAAACTGAATAAACTAGTCTTACTCAACCTGTTTTTTATATAAACCATGTGTCACAATAAAGTAACCTACATTTGCCCCTCATTCAAGTCAACTATCATCCAACAACACACCACTATAACGGTGACACTTAAAATTATAAGTAGCTCAGCTGCTTCCAGAATAATGTAAGCTACTTATTCCAGTGATTTATGGTGCAGTGCAACAATATTTTTTTATGTGACATATGTATTGCGTTTTTGCTGTACAAACAGAGGCAAACAACCACAGTATTGGCTCTTTCTGATGCTGGTAAATCAGAGTCATTCTTTGAGAATCAGTTTGTCCTAAATGGTCCTCGTAGCTTTGAAAATGTTGATTCATTATAGTGAGTAGGTTTGTCCTAAATGGTCCTCTCTCTCATATGTAGCTTTGGAAAGCCTGAATCATTCTAGCAAATCTGTTCATCTGAAATTGACTCATCTTTAGTATTATTCATTCTAGTGAATAATTTTGTTGGAACGGTTCTTTCAAATGAACAGATCACAAAAATAATTAATTTCCTCATAAAAGACCACAGTCTTGTGTATTTGTCTTGGCCTCATATTGTACAGGTTATACAGCTCTGAGGTTGTAAAGCGATATGCATTCAAACATCATTGAATACCTCTTTCATTCCCGTACTGTTGTCCCATAATGCAGTGACAGTGACGGCTGCTCTGGGATATATACTTTATGACTATTATATAGAGAAGCTCAGTGAACCACAAATACTACAGTTATTTACATGTCCATATAATTTCAGTACTGCTTTAATGTTTAATAACCTGGAAAGTGATAGAGATGAAATGTGTAAATGTCTGACTGCTGATTTTATTGAAAGAGACAAGCCATATCAAGCTCAATTGGGAAAGCTCCCATGAAACCAATTATTCCCCCTGAAAACACATTCCTCAGTAAATATTGTGACTGTTCTGACATTGCAAAAAGAAAATGATCTGACATCAACAGAAACGTAAACTCGAGATGTGTGAATGTGCCAAGTGCTTAGGAGTGTTTTAGTAACAGTAGTAGCAGTCAAGTAAGTGTTTGGTAAAGCAAGCATCACAATTAAGCCATAAGGTACTCGAGGTGTGCTGTACTGTCAATAAGCCATGTTGTCAATGTTGCAGTAATTGCTGAAGCTATTATCACAGTATACGGCATTACCACATTATTGAAATAAGTTTTCATAATATAACAGGTTTAATAACTTTTTTATTATTAAAAAAAAAAAACTTTTAAATACAATAAAGCAATACACAAAACTGTATAGTCAGCAAATGCTTCAAACAGATTAAAGTGCAAAATAATTATAAAAAACAATAGGTAACACTACAAATAAATAACTACTGCACAGACTCTGACTCCAAATGAATCATCACTGCACAAACTCTGGCTCCAAATGAATCATTACTGCACAGACTCTAGCTCCAAATGAATCATTACTGCACAGACTCTGGCTCCAAATGAATCATTACTGCACAGACTCTGGCTCCAAATGAATCATCACTGCACAGACTCTGGCTCCAAATAAATAACTACTGCACAGACTCTAGCTCCAAATGAATCATTACTGCACAGACTCAGGCTCCAAATGAATCATTACTGCACAGACTCTGGCTCCAAATGAATCATCACTGCACAGACTCTGGCTCCAAATAAATAACTACTGCACAGACTCTAGCTCCAAATGAATCATTACTGCACAGACTCTGGCTCCAAATGAATCATTACTGCACAGACTCTGGCTCCAAATGAATCATTACTGCACAGACTCTGGCTCCAAATGAATCATTACTGCACAGACTCTGGCTCCAAATAAATAACTACTGCACAGACTCTAGCTCCAAATGAATCATTACTGCACAGACTCAGGCTCCAAATGAATCATTACTGCACAGACTCTGGCTCCAAATAAATAACTACTGCACAGACTCTGGCTCCAAATGAAACATTACTGCACAGACTCTGGCTCCAAATAAATGACTACTGCACAGACTCTAGCTCCAAATGAAACATTACTGCACAGACTCTAGCTCCAAATAAATAACTACTGCACAGACTCTGGCTCCAAATGAATCATTACTGCACAGACTCTGGCTCCAAATGAATCATTACTGCACAGACTCTAGCTCCAAATGAATCATTACTGCACAGACTCTGGCTCCAAATGAATCATCACTGCACAGACTCTGGCTCCAAATAAATAACTACTGCACAGACTCTAGCTCCAAATGAATCATTACTGCACAGACTCAGGCTCCAAATAAATAACTACTGCACAGACTCTGGCTCCAAATAAATAACTACTGCACAGGCTCTGGCTCCAAATAAATAACTACTGCACAGACTCTGGCTCCAAATGAATCATCACTGCACAGACTCTAGCTCCAAATGAATCATTACTGCACAGACTCTGGCTCCAAATGAATCATTACTGCACAGACTCTGGCTCCAAATGAATCATCACTGCACAGACTCTGGCTCCAAATAAATAACTACTGCACAGACTCTAGCTCCAAATAAATAACTGCTACACAGACTCTGGCTCCAAATAAATAACTACTGCACAGACTCTGGCTCCAAATGAAACATTACTGCACAGACTCTGGCTCCAAATAAATAACTACTGCACAGACTCTGGCTCCAAATGAAACATTACTGCACAGACTCTGGCTCCAAATAAATGACTACTGCACAGACTCTAGCTCCAAATGAAACATTACTGCACAGACTCTAGCTCCAAATGAAACATTACTGCACAGACTCTAGCTCCAAATAAATAACTACTGCACAGACTCTAGCTCCAAATAAATAACTGCTACACAGACTCTGGCTCCAAATGAATCATCACTGCACAGACTCTAGCTCCAAATAAATAACTGCTACACAGACTCTGGCTCCAAATGAAACATTACTGCACAGACTCTGGCTCCAAATAAATAACTACTGCACAGACTCTGGCTCCAAATGAATCATTACTGCACAGACTCTAGCTCCAAATAAATAACTACTGCACAGACTCTAGCTCCAAATGAATCATTACTGCACAGACTCTGGCTCCAAATAAATAACTACTGCACAGACTCTAGCTCCAAATGAAACATTACTGCACAGACTCTGGCTCCAAATAAATAACTACTGCACAGACTCTGGCTCCAAATAAATAACTACTGCACAGACTCTGGCTCCAAATGAATCATCACTGCACAGACTCTAGCTCCAAATGAATCATTACTGCACAGACTCTGGCTCCAAATGAATCATTACTGCACAGACTCTGGCTCCAAATGAATCATTACTGCACAGACTCTGGCTCCAAATGAATCATCACTGCACAGACTCTGGCTCCAAATAAATAACTACTGCACAGACTCTAGCTCCAAATGAATCATTACTGCACAGACTCTAGCTCCAAATAAATAACTACTGCACAGACTCTAGCTCCAAATGAATCATTACTGCACAGACTCTGGCTCCAAATAAATAACTACTGCACAGACTCTAGCTCCAAATGAAACATTACTGCACAGACTCTGGCTCCAAATAAATAACTACTGCACAGACTCTGGCTCCAAATAAATAACTACTGCACAGACTCTGGCTCCAAATGAATCATCACTGCACAGACTCTGGCTCCAAATAAATAACTACTGCACAGACTCTAGCTCCAAATGAATCATCACTGCACAGACTCTGGCTCCAAATGAATCATTACTGCACAGACTCTGGCTCCAAATGAAACATTACTGCACAGACTCTAGCTCCAAATAAATAACTACTGCACAGACTTTAGCTCCAAATAAATAACTGCTACACAGACTCTGGCTCCAAATGAATCATCACTGCACAGACTCTGGCTCCAAATAAATAACTACTGCACAGACTCTGGCTCCAAATGAATCATCACTGCACAGACTCTGGCTCCAAATAAATAACTACTGCACAGACTCTAGCTCCAAATGAAACATTACTGCACAGACTCTGGCTCCAAATAAATAACTACTGCACAGACTCTGGCTCCAAATAAATAACTACTGCACAGACTCTGGCTCCAAATAAATAACTACTGCACAGACTCTGACTCCAAATGAATCATCACTGCACAGACTCTAGCTCCAAATGAATCATTACTGCACAGACTCTGGCTCCAAATGAATCATTACTGCACAGACTCTGGCTCCAAATGAATCATTACTGCACAGACTCTAGCTCCAAATAAATAACTACTGTACAGACTCTGGCTCCAAATGAATCATTACTGCACAGACTCTAGCTCCAAATAAATAACTACTGCACAGACTCTAGCTCCAAATGAATCATTACTGCACACACTCTGGCTCCAAATGAATCATTACTGCACAGACTCTGGCTCCAAATGAATCATTACTGCACAGACTCAGGCTCCAAATAAATAACTACTGCACAGACTCTGGCTCCAAATGAATCATTACTGCACAGACTCTAGCTCCAAATAAATAACTACTGCACAGACTCTAGCTCCAAATGAATCATTACTGCACAGGCTCTAGCTTAATTGTTATATTTAAGAATTACAACAACACTAGCTACATGATATAATACAGTAGGACCATTAATAGGGATGTGCACAAGTTTTCTGAAGTGACAGCGATGATGTAAACAATGATCGGTCATGACTAGTTTATATGTGACTACTTTTTGCTGACCCCAGTAGCATCTCTAGCATATACTATAGCTATAATTGGACGCTTTTAATTTTAGCCTATAAATCTGACATAATCTTTGGCAGTATTCAGTGCATATGAATGTGCCGATACACAGGATAGATTTGCTATAGTAGCGTGGACACACATACCAGAAGAGTACTCAGATGAGAGCACAAAAACAGCACAGAAATTAATGAAACAGATCGCTGCAGCTTGACAGGCTATTTAAAAGTAACCATTCAAAACAAGCCGCATTAAATACGTGAAGCTGAGCGCCAGTAAAAGTCGTGACAAGAAGAGTGTGTGTGCTTATTATTATTATTAGGGTAATCTGCAGGAAGCGCAAAAAGACAATAAGGTGTGAGTTTATCAGTTTGTCATGTATTTACTCAGATAAAGACTGTCATTGTCTTCTTAAGAAAATAATGAAGATGTTCTTAAGAATATATTTGAGAACTTATTAAAAATTTTTCAAGAATTGCACTTAAGAACATTCTTACGTACTTCGTGGAATTTATCTTAAGAAATTTCTTAACTTTTTCCTTAAGACGATTTTTGTTAATCCGGCCCCAGATGAATCACTACTGCGCAGACTCTGGCTCCAAATGAATCATTACTCCACAGACTCTGACTCCAAATGAATCATTACTCCACAGACTCTGGCTCCAAATGAATCATTACTCCACAGACTCTGGCTCCAAATGAATCATTACTCCACAGACTCTGGCTCCGAATGAATCATTACCGTGCAGACTCTGGCTCCAAATGAATCATTACTCCACAGACTCTGGCTCCAAATGAATCATTACCGTGCAGACTCTGGCTCCAAATGAATCATTACCGCGCAGACTCGAGCTCCAAATGAATCGTTACCGCACAGACTCTGGCTCTGACTCCAAATAAATCATTACTGCACAGACTTGGGCTCCAAATGAATCATTACTCCACAGACTCTGGCTCCAAATGAATCATTACCGTGCAGACTCTGGCTCCAAATGAATCATTACCGTGCAGACTCGAGCTCCAAATGAATCGTTACCGCACAGACTCTGGCTCTGACTCCAAATAAATCATTACTGCACAGACTTGGGCTCCAAATGAATCATTACTCCACAGACTCTGGCTCCAAATGAATCATTACCGTGCAGACTCTGGCTCCAAATGAATCATTACCGCGCAGACTCGAGCTCCAAATGAATCGTTACCGCACAGACTCTGGCTCTGACTCCAAATAAATCATTACTGCACAGACTTGGGCTCCAAATGAATCATTACTCCACAGACTCTGGCTCCAAATGAATCATTACCGTGCAGACTCTGGCTCCAAATGAATCATTACCGCGCAGACTCGAGCTCCAAATGAATCGTTACCGCACAGACTCTGGCTCTGACTCCAAATAAATCATTACTGCACAGACTTGGGCTCCAAATGAATCATTACTCCACAGACTCTGGCTCCAAATGAATCATTACCGTGCAGACTCTGGCTCCAAATGAATCATTACCGCGCAGACTCAAGCTCCAAATGAATCGTTACCGCACAGACTCTGGCTCTGACTCCAAATAAATCATTACTGCACAGACTCTGGCTCCATATGAATCATTACTGCTCAGACTCTGGCTCCAAATGAATCACTAGACACTGGCTTCAAATGAATCATTACGGTGCAGACTCTGGCTCCAAATGGGCTTTGGGTACAAATAAATAATTACTGCGCAGTCTCTGGCTCCAAATGAATCATTACTGCACAGACTCTGGCTCCAAATAAATAATTACTGCACAGATTCTTGCTCCAAATGAATCAGTACTGCTCAGACACTGGCTCCAAATGAATCATTACCGTGCAGACTCTGGCTCCAAATGAATCATTACTGCACAGACTCTGGCTCTGGATGTTTTGGCTTCACTTTTCTATGGTGGAAGGAAGTGGAGACGTGTAAGTGGATAACGCCAGACGGGGTCACTCATAATTCATTACATAAATAAAACAGTTAAGTTTGCTGAAAGACATAAGACATGGAACAGTTTTGATGCTATATTGATTGTTTGTGTTGCTAAGGGTGTTGCTCAGTGATACATTGTGTGAAGCGGTCATAGCAGTGCTTTATTCTGAATAAAACAAAGCTGCTGACCAATCAGAATCAAGGACTACTATTATCTCAAAAATAAACACATCTTTGACACGTTTGCAAATATAAGTTTTTGTTAAGCGATGACAAGCATTTCAGTTGTTACACAGATATTGTTCTTCTGTTCTTTTTGTGACTTTCTAATTTTCTGACATTATCTGAAAAAAGAGACCTTTTAGCGCCTCTGGTTTCTGTGGGCAAGTGCAGTGCTCTTTTGATAGGGACTGCAGCAGCTCGGAGAGACAGTGGGTGGCTCTGTTGTCATCACAGCAGTTTGCGGTGGCAGCACCAGAATGCAGCCAGACAGGGATACGACCCCCTCAGAAATCAAACCTGCACTCTGCCACATGCAGCGCGTTGGTTTGAAGTGTTTTGGAGGGTATTGCTGTGAGCAATGACAGTGGACCTGATCAACAACTTTCACATCTCTTATAATCTTTAGCAGTTCTTACCATGTTTGTTTTCCTCAGGTCTCGTCTTGGTGTCTCTTCAGATTGGGCTTCCACTAACAGAATTTTGGTACATTTTCATTCATCTCTTGAGGAAACCCAGGAGCACAGCACGGTGGCAGGCAAATTATCACTGGAAAGGGAATTCCATGCAGTTTCCTCCATCAAACCGGGTCTGACTACATCCTTCCACAACACCCATTTAAACACAAGCAAATGTAGTCAAATAAGGGTTGCCTCCAACTGGGCTTAACTTCGTAATGTAATGTCAGGAACACTCCTTTTCTGTTTATGAAAACACTCCATTACACTGGACAAACAAAACTGAGTACATTTTTGCATTGACTTTAAAGGGCACCTATTATGCCCCTTTTTACAAGATATAATATTGTTCTTGGGTTTCCCCAGAATGTGTCTGTGAAGTTTCAGCTCAAAATACCCCAGAGATCATTTATTATAACAGCTGGAAAATTAAATTAAAACATTATTTTACACATACTGTACAATATTGTTGCTCCTCTATGCTCCGCCTTTCTTAAATGCGTAGATTTTTTACAAAGCTCATCGCTCTGAGAAGAGAAGTGTGCTCTGATTGGCCAGGTATCCAGTGCATTGTGATTGACCGAATACTAGGTTTGCCAACCATTCCGTATTAGCTGGAATGTCCCGTATATTGGGCTTAATTTATGTGTCCCGTACGTGATCTCTCTTGTCCAGTTTCTGCTAACCACTGACTAATACAACAGCAGGAGTGATGATCACTTTAAAATGGATCACCGATACCTATCATCATCCAGTCACAGCCACCCTCATGCAGTATAGGCTACGTTAAGTAAATCAGAAATCCTGAACATAACTGTTCAAGGAAGGCTTGTCGCTCCAGCCTCACAGCAAACGACGCTCGCGCTAACGCCAATTCCGTCCGTGTTTTCACTTCAGTAAATTAGTTTTGGTTAATACAAACAACGTGATTATTTTTCATGAGTCCAACATCCAGCTGCACAAGAGACGTGATCAGTAAGGCAAGTCGTCTTTCAATGCTGTTAAATTGAGAGAAACATTTGACATTTTTCTTGAAACACAAAATGACCAATAAATAAGTGTCAGGCACCAAAAGCAGCCCATATTAAATCTATAGGCTTTAATTGAAAAATACGCATTTTCATATATATATATATATATATATATATATATATATATACACATATATGACCCCCCCCCCCCCCTCCCCGGAATGCGATTATCCCGTATTTTCTTTCTTGTTGGCAACCCTACTGAATACCTCAAGCATGTGACGGAAATGTTACGCCCCTTACCATATTGTGATGGCATGTCCCGGTGCGATGAGAACCATTATGAAAACCATTATAAACGAGGCATTTGTTGCATCCAGTGGGGACATAATTACTGGTTATAATGGCTTATACTGTCTTTTTATGTGTTGCGTTGCATCGCGCCACGTAAACATTACCATGTCTGCATTTGTGATCGAAGAAACGACAAACAACAAACGCTACTCTACACAGCTCAAAACTCGTGTTTGAATAGTCTGTGGCAAATTCTTTAAATATGAAAACATACTTACAGGCTGTGAGTCATAAGCACCAGACTGTGCTTGCAAAGTTGGAATTGCCCCACTTTATAGAAACAGCCTTTGTGCACAGCTGGCATTGTAGGCTACTCTCCCAGGTTCAGGAAAAAGTCCTCCAAAAAATACGCTGCACACTCTAATATTTGGGTTGAACTGTTCTGGAACAGTGTTGTATATACAACTTAACCACTGATTTGTAGTTGTGTCCTCTTTTGGAAGACCAAACAAAGTAGTTTCGCTTTCACAATGAAACAAAGTGTCTCCAAGACATGGTGCCGGCGGTAGCTTTCTTTGCATATACGTTTGGGCGGGGTTATGCAAATCTTCCCACACATAGGCGTGTTTAAATGAGCAGTTTTAGGAGTGCATGGACGAGTCTTAACTTTTATAAATACTATCCTTTGGGTTTGAGACTTTAGTCTTTGCAACTTTAGGGATTTTATCTATGCATGAACAGCTTGTAACACTCCAAAGAAAAAGGAAAACTTGTAATTGCATCATATGACCCCTTTATACTTCGATACTACTTCGATAATGCACGCACACAAATACGGTTAAAACGCTAAGCAAACACAAAGCACTGGGATTGATTGTGAGGCATTGTTGACGTTACAGTTGTTCGGGAGCAGAGAAAATGGAGGACAGCATACAACCGCTGAGGGTGGAAACTATAGCAATGCAGAGCTGTCAATCAACCCCCGCAGACCCAACCCTATGCAATGTGATGTCATTTTGCATAGAGAATCAAAACGGCAAGCCTAGTTAGACTGACTTGGTTCTAAGGGGATTAAAAAATGAGGAGTAGGTGCATTTTTATCATTGTTGGGTGGTTGTGTTCCCACACACTGCCAAAACACATTTATGTCCAAATGCCATGTAAAAGTGGATTTTGCATTATAGATGCCCTTTAATAAGACTCCAACACAAGGTGAGACAGGTGTAGATAAATAAAATTGTCATATTGTGGCAGCAGTGGAGTTCAACAAGAGGTATGTTTACATGCACTCATTTTCATCAGTCAGAAAACACTATGATTTCATATTCTGAAAATGCTGTTCATATGAACCCTAAATGTTGCAATCAAATTCATATATTAATGTATATACACATAGTACTATTACATGTAAGGTCATGCAGCATAATTATGAGCAAAATTGCTGCCTTGATGACATCTAAAAAGACAGCTGACATATATGTTAGAAGTTTTTTTTTTTTCAATCAATTGCTTAGAAAATACAACCCAAATTCCGGAAATGTTGGGACGTTTTTTTAAATTTGAATAAAATGAAAACTAAAAGAATTTCAGATCAAATGAACCAATATTTTATTCACAATAGAACATAGATAGCATAAATGTTTAAACTGAGAAAGTTTACAATTTTATGCACAAAATGAGCTCATTTCAAATTTTATGCCTGCTACAGGCCTCAAAATAGTTGGGACAGGGCCATGTTTACCATGGTGTAGCATCTCCTTTTCTTTTCAAAACAGTTTGAAGACGTCTGGGCATCGAGGTAATGAGTTTTTGGAGTTTTGGTGTTGGAATTTAATTCCATTCTTGCCTGATATAGGTTTCCAGCTTCTGAAGAATTTGTGGTCATCTTTGACGTATTTTTCATTTAATGATGCACCAAATGTTCTCTATAGGTGAAAGATCTGGACTGCATGCAGGCCAATTCAGCATCTGGACTCTTCTACTACGAAGCCATGCTGTTGTAATAGCTGCAGTATGTGGTTTTGCATTGTCCTGCTTAAATACACAAGGCCTTCCCTGAAATAGATGTCATCTTTAGGGGAGCATATGTTGCTCTAAAAACTTTATACACCTTTCAGCATTCACACTGCCTTCCAAAACATACAAGGTGCCCATACCGTATACAGTTATGCACCCCCATACCATCAGAAATGCTGGCTTTTGAACTGAATGCTGATAACACGCTTGAAGGTCTCCCTCCTCTTTAGCCCGAAGTACACGGCATCCGTGATTTCCAAGAAGAATGTCAAATTTGGACTCATCTGACCATAGAACACTTCTCCACTTTGAAACAGTCCATTTTAATTGAGCCTTGGCCTGCAGGACACAATGGCGCTTCTGGACCATGTTCACATATTCTCGTTTGGCTCTCAGCGAAGGCGGTCGCATTTTTTCTCTCCCTCCCTTCCCTATCCTTCCCTGCTTGCCTCTTCGTCTCGTGTCGTCTCACTTGAGAGACTCTGTCTGCACTGCACTCCAAACTGACAAATATGGATTTGATTTGATCAACTGGTCTCTCAACGAAATTGACACCATCTTCTCGATGAGAAGCCTGGGATCGGGGAACCTGACTGCCCTGACGGAACGTTCGCAGCTGGCTACACGATGGACGCAGATCGTGTGTCTGGCAGCTCTTTCCGTGGAGGACATTGAAGACATCTACCTATTCGGAACCACGATAACGGGTTTTCTGCTGATTGGATTAGGCTTTGCTCTGTTATTTTTAGAATTCAGGAGACGGAACAGCTGTCCAAAGCCTCAAGGCTGCCCGTCATGAAGTAGTGGGCAGAGCGGTCAGCACTGTCTGAGACTATTAACCGCAATATGGATACCATCACGGAGAAGCTCACGGTTAAAGGAAAATTGATGATTTGGAGACCGGAAATGGACTAAGAGAGTAGCTGTGAAATTGGAATGCGGATACTCGCCCCAAGACCAAACAATCTTATCTTCTTTGGCTCTCCTAACCAGCGCAACCTCGGACACGGTCGAAGCTGGAAAATTTCCCCAGGAAGAGCACTGCAGTTAGACTCTCTTGCGTTCCTCCCCCCTTCCAGACACCTGCTGTTGTTGACTCGGTTGGGGTCCTGATCAAGGTTGTCTCCAAGGCAACCTGCTGTGTCGCTTTCACAATCTGCGGACTGAGGCAACTTGATTCGAATGCCAGCGTGTCAACCTCCCAGGCCACACATACATACACACACACATACAGATATGCACTCACCTCCCAAACCCCCATCCAACGCCTTCGCCGCTTCGTACCGCCATTCTGATAGGCGGGTCTGACCGGCGCCGGAAATGGCTGCAGGACCGGATGGCTGCTTGTCGGAACTGGATTAACCCCCCCCTGACCCCCATCCCCTGTTGCAAGTCGTGTGTCTCCCCTGTTACTATGTGCTTTTTGTTGCTGGGGTGTTTTTTCTGTTCTCACACTGTACTCTCATAAGAATATAGTCTGTGAATTTTTTTTTCTTCTCCCCCCTCTCCTCATGTCAAGCTGTATCTTTTCTATAATACCTACATTTCACTGCTGGTTATACTCTGTATGATTATGTATGTGACAAATAAAATTACTTACTTACATATGGCTTCCTTTTTGCATGATAGAGCTTTAGTTGGCATCTGCAGATTTTGTGGTTTCTGGAAGTATTCCTGGGCCCATTTAGTAATGCTCGATGACAGAATCATGCTGATGAGTGATGTAATGTCGTCTGAGGGCCCAAAGACCACGGGCATCCAACAAAGGTCTTCGGCCTTGTCCCTTACACACAGAGATTTCTCCAGTTTCTCTAAATCTTATGATGATGTTATGCACTGTAGATGATGAGATTTGCAAAGCCTTTGGAATTTGAAGTTGAGGAACATTATAATACATTAAAGTATTCCATAATCTTTTTACGCAGTCTTTCACAGATTGGAGAGCCTCTGCCCATCTTTACTTCTGAGAGACTCTGCCTCTCTAAGACATCCCTTTTATAGCTAATCATGTTACAGATCTTGTCAATAAACTTACTTGCTTTTTCAGCCCTTTGTTGCCCCTGTGCCACCTTTTTTGAGACCTGTAGCAGGCATCAAATTTGAAATGATCTCATTTAGTGGATAAAAGTGTAAAATGTCTCCATTTAAACATTTGTTATGTTCTCTATTTTCTATTGTGAATAAAATATTGGCTCATGTGATTCGAAAGTCTTTTAGTTTTAATTTTATTCAAATTTAAAAATCATCCCAACATTTCTGGAATCCGGGTTCTAAATATTAAGTCTCCACTGAACAGTTCATAAAACATTCAGAAGTAAAATTTAAAGATACACTTCATGCTAGTGATGGGTCTGAGTCCACCTTGTCGAGAGCAGCGTCTCCTCTGCAAACTCAACCGCAAACTCAAAAGAGCCAGAGCCCCGACCCCCATCATGTGCACCTTCTACAGAGGCACCATCGAGAGCATCCTAACCAGCTGCATCACTGTGTGGTATGGCGCTTGCAACGCATCCTGCCGCAAGTCACTTCAACGAATAGTGAGAGCAGCTGAGAAGATCGTTGGTGTCTCTCTCCCCTCCCTCCAGGACATCTACAGCACCCGTCTCACCCGCAAAGCCCTCCGCATTGCAGGCGATCCCACCCACCCGACACACAGCTTCTTCAGTCTGCTGCCATCAGGGAGGAGACTGCGGAGTCTCCAGGCGAGGACCAGCAGACTGAAGGACAGCTTCATACATCAGGCTGTCAGGAAGCTGAACTCCCTCCCGTCCTTGCCCCCCCTCCCCTCTTTCACCCCCATTTAACACAGCAACACACTAGGAACTCTGACTCTGTGACACCCCCCCCCCCCCCCCCCCCCACCCCCACCGACCAACAAACTGTGACCGGCACCTGTCACTTGTGCAGCATTGGCTGATCACTACCTATCCAACATTGACTGCAAATTACCTCTTCGGATAGTCTGACAAAAAGCTATCCGAACTTGTCACTTTAACAGACTGATAAGCTCTTCTTGCACTACACTCATAACAAAACAAATCTGCACAGTTTTGTTTTTGTACATTCAACTGGTTTGCACTCCATCTATTCTGCCATGTGCCTTATGCACTTTATCTATCTCTCTTTTTTTATTTTCTACAATGTCCTCAGACTGATAAGCTCTTTTGCACTACAAATATATCTACACAGTGTTGTTTCTATTTAACTGGTTTTGCACTCTATCTGCCATGCGCCTTATGCCACTTATCGATCTAATTCTTATTTGTTTTCTACAATATCCTCATTTGTATATTTGTATAGTTGTATGTACATATGTTTAAACTGTATTTATCTGTATCTGAACGTGTTTAATGTTAACTGTATGCACCAAGGGTCTGAGAGTAATGCAATTTCAATTATCTGTATGTATGTGCTGTACATGTGGAAGAATTGACAATAAAGCTGACTTGACTTGACTTGACTTGAGTCTGAGTCTTTGTCCATGTCAAGTTTTCTGTTGAATGGATTTTTTTAGGTCATTTTAGGTCCCTTATTTCAATCCAGTCAAAGTTTAATTCGGATTAAGTTATTTGGGTGGATATAAACATGGCTATTGACTGCGTCTGTGTTCATCAGATAATCTTTTCTGAATAAATTAACTACTCATCCCATAATGCATTGTGGGTCCCACTTTATATTAAGTGGCCTTGCCTACTTACATTTTAAATTAATAATTTTGTACAATGCACTTATTGTGTACATACGTTTTTACATTGTACTCATATTAAAAAAAAAATATCTGAATGTAATAACATCTAAATTAATTTCTGTAAATACATGTATACTTACACTGTTGACCCATCCCTTACACCTTAAAATCCATAAACCTACCAATACCACCAAACCTGTCCTTATGTATCCCACCTCAATAGTAGCAGAAGTGTTTTTCAATATAATATGAACACAATACAACAAGTACAGTGTAATTATTTTTTGATGCAAGTACATAGTGACAGACCTCTGTCGTGTGTGTTGTGTGTGTCATGTGTTCCCGCCTCATGTTTCCATATTTGGTTTGTTTCCTGTCCTTATTTAATGTGATCATTAGGTAATTATGTTCCAGCTGTGTTTGTGTAATTATCCCTTGTATTCAAGTCCTGTCTGTTCAGTTAGATTTCGTCTGGTCTACTCGTTACTCCCCGGTGTTCCTGTCTGTGTCAGCCTTGCCTTGTCTTGCCCTGCCTTGTTTGGATTCATTAAAGACTGTTATTTTGAGTTTACTCCTCATCTGCGTGTTCCTGTATCCTCCTTGCATATATATTAAGTAAATTTCTGTGTGGGATTAACTTCCTATATTCACCAAATTACCACTGGAAGAAAATGCTTTCCAAACTAAATTTAAAATGATGCTATGATATAGCATCTTGATCAAATCTTGACTACAGCTTTTTTTCAACTGCTTACATTTTCAAAACTTTGCCCCTTTTTTTCAAAACTTTACACACAAATCCAAGAATTGCACACACAAAATGTAAAATGCCTCACATCTCTTGCAAAATGAAGCACTGCATTCAAAACATCACAAACACACCTCTAAAGCAAACATTTGCAAACACCTTTGCCATAATATTAATTCATGTTAGATTTTTGTGTGTTACATAATAATAATAATAATAATTCATAATAATTCATTACATTTATATAGCGCTTTTCTGCTTTTCTAAGCACTCAAAGCGCTCTACATTGTGAGGGGTGGTGTCTCCTCGTCCACCACCAGTGTGCAGCATCCACCTAGCTGATGCGACGGCAGCCATAGTGAGCCAGAACGCCCACCACACACCAGCTTACTGGTGGAGAGGAGACAGAGTGATGAAGCCAATCAGTGTAAGGGGATGATTAGGAGGCCATGATGGTCAGAGACCAATGGGGAAATTTGGCCAGGATGCCGAGGTCACACCTCTACTCTTTTCAAAAGACATCCTGGGATTTTTAATGACCACAGAGAGTCAGGACCTCGGTTTAACGTCTCATCCGAAAGACGGTGCTTTTTGACAGTATAGTGTCCCCGTCACTATACTGGGGCGTTAGGACCCACACAGACCGCAGGGTGAGCACCCCATGCTGGCCTCACTAACACCTCTTCCAACAGCAACCTAGTTTTCCCAGGAGGTCTCCCATCCAGGTACTGACCAGGCTCAACCAGCTTAGCTTCAGTGGGCAACCAGTCTTGGGCTACAGGGTGATATGGCTGTGGATAAATAAAGAAGTTTGTGTTGTGTTTTGCAAGAAGTGTTTTATGAAATTGAAAACTGAGTCAAAGGCCAAGAATTAGTGTATGGTTTTGTATATTTGGTGTGTGGTTCTGGTGTTTGAATGTCAGGTTTCAGAAATTTTGTGACAAGTAAAGATTTTGTAAGCAGTTAAAAAAAAACCTGTAATATTTGACATCAAGATGCCCGGTGGGAGGTTTGATCTGCATTAAAATGTTACTAAATGTTACTAATTGTAATGGCTCGACATCCCACATTAACTAACATTGGGTAGGTGCATTGTAATCTAGCTAGCACAGATAGTTATGGTTAGGTAATGTTGGCTGTTTTCCATTTGCCTGCAGATATTATTACTGTGCAGTTTGCCACAATGCAATTTCACTTCACATGTGAATTTCACCATTATATGGAGGGTGATGTAACATCATTTCATTTTGAATTTGGCAATTATGTATATATATATATATATATATATATATATATATATATATAAATATATGAAACTGAAATCAAGCTAATAATATAATAGAAGTATATATTGCATAGTCTTGTTAGATTATCTTTAAAGGTTATGGTATTGCTAATACTACATAATGCAAATTTTTAATAGAGATGCATTCTATTGAGCACTAGTTTCTATGTTACTACAGGATTGTGTTGTGTAGTGTGTGTATGTGTGTTTGTTTTTATATACCAGTGGGGACTTAAACCTGAATACACACAGACTCATGGGGACTTGTGTCATGGAGGGGACCTAAATTGAAGTTATAAATCACATAGAATGAAGCTTTCTGAAAATCTAAAAATGCAAAAGGTCTCCTGTGAGGGCTAAGTGTAGGTGCAGGGTTGGTGTAGGGCAATAGAATATACGGTCTGTACAGTAGAAAAACCATTAAGCCTATGGAAGTCCCCACAAGGATAGCGAAACAAGTGTGTGTGTGTTCTTTATCATCACCTCATTAAGGCTAGAACAGCAGGTGAGTAGAACCCGGCCAATGAGAGCTTTAATCAATCAGCTGCTAATGATGCATGCTGGGACAGGGACAGCGTGAGGCGAGGGACGCAGATCTTTAGCATTGGTTAAGTGGGTACTGAAGCTCTCTTTTTGAATGGCTACAGTGTTGACCATCTGAAGGAGAATCACGCACACTCAGAAGTAATCAAGAGAGTAGACAGGAGAATAGCTTGAGGTGCAGATGGCCCTTATTTTCCAGCACAGAGGAATATTACGTAAGTGGATTGAGCCCAGAAGCCTGAGCGTGCCAGGTCTTGCTGTTGCATCCCGGGAATATGTGTGCATATGGGTATGTGCATGGAAGTGGAAAGAGAGACTGTGTGTGGGACTGTAAATAGCACAAGTGTTAATAACACTCATATTTAGGACACTCATATTGTCCTGGCACTGTCTTGTTTGACTATATTACATGCTCACGATTCACCCATCCAGTAAGTTTGTGTGTATTATTTTTTTTCTTGTGGTAAATTAAAAGAAACAAAAACATTATTGAAATATAAAAATGTAAAATAACAGTTTTCTGTTGTAATATTCTTTAAAAAGTAATTTATTTCTGTGATCAAAGCTGAATTTCAGCATCATTATTCCAGTCGTCAGTGTCACATGATCCTTCAGAAATCATTCTAATATGCTGATTTGATACTCAGTTATTGTCAGTGTTGGAAACTGTTGGGCTGCTTTTGTTACGGTACGTGTGGTTGTAGAATAAATGAAGAGCGCTCGACGAAGGGATGAGGAAACAGGAATCTTTTTAATAGGCTTCAACTCACTAATACCATTGAATAACATACAATCTCAGACAAAGTCTAAGGGAAAACTCAGGACTTATAAAGGGACCAACCCAACGAGGAAACTAGATAATTAACTCAAGACAGGTGAAACGGATGAATGATAATTAACTAATGACAGGAAACTAGAACAGGAAAAACCAAATAAGAGCAAAAGGGAAACTAAACAGAAATCAAACCGTGACAGATATCGCCCTGGAGGCTGGAGCAGGGCCAGGACAGGGAGGAGACAAGGGAAGCCTCCAGTGCAGGTCAGGAGACTCGGGGGACCATGGCGGGACTGGAGACTCGGGAAGCCATGGCAGGACTGGAGACTCGGGGGACCATGGCGGGACTGGAGACTCGGGAGACCATGGTGGGACTGGAGACTCGGGAGACCATGGTGGGACTGGAGACTCGGGAGACCATGGTGGGACTGGAGACTCGACTCGGGAGACCATGGTGGGACTGGAGACTCGGGAGACCATGGCGGATCAGGGAGCTTGGATGGCCATGGTGGATCAGGGAGCTTGGACGGCCATGGCGGATCGGGGAGCTCCGTGGCCTTGGCCCTTGGCCTGGCCACACAGGCCGTGACTATATGGCCCCCCCCAAAAAAAAATGTTCTTGGGGAAGTTCCCCTCTGGGAGCCATTGAGGAGGAGCGGGCTCTGTGGGACGTTCTGGAGGAGCAGGCACTTGAGGGCGCTCTGGAGGCGCAGAGCTGGACGGAACCAGCGGAGACGCAGGAGAGCTGGACGGCACCAGCAGAGGCGCAGGAGAGCACTTGTGAGGAGCAGGCACTGGAGGGCACTTGCGAGGAGCAGGCACTAGAGGGCACTCGCAAGGAGCAGACACTAGAGGGCACTTGCGAGAAGCAGACAGGCTTGCCATATTCTCAGGCAGCGGGCTTGCCACATTCTCAGGTGCCGCGCTTGTCACATTCTCCGCGAACGGCGGCGGGCTAGGGTTGGCAGCTAACGGCGGCGGGCTTTGCGTGGGTGGTGGAATCTTCATCACCGAGGGCGGAACCATCATTGCCTCGGACGGCGGAATCTTCATCGCTGCGGGTGGTGGCTGGACTGCAGGAACCTTCTCCACAATAAACGATGAACCTGCAAGGTGCAGCACAAACTCCAGGAATTGTATCAGGGAGCCTGGGGTAGTGGCAGGTGATGCCTGGAAGAACAGGTGATCATCTAAACCGCTCCAGAAGACTACTTTCAGCGTCCCATCATTCCATGGTACGCGGTGGGCGAAATGGAGGAAATCTTCTACATAATCCTCAATGGAGCGGCCATCCGGCGATATCTGGAGAAGTACCTCTTCGGGAGGCGGGTAGGTGCAGTCCATCTTTCTGTACGGTACTGGTCTGAGATTCTGTTACGGTACGTGTGGTTGTAGAATAGATGAAGAGCGCTCGACGAAGGGATGAGGAAACAGGAATCTTTTTAATAGGCTTCAACTCACTAATACCATTGAATAACATACAATCTCAGACAAAGACTAAGGGAAAACTCAGGACTTATAAAGGGACCAACCAAACGAGGAAACTAGATAATTAACTCAAGACAGGTGAAACGGATGAATGATAATTAACTAATGACAGGAAACTAGAACAGGAAAAACCAAATAAGAGCAAAAGGGAAACTAAACAGAAACCAAACCGTGACAGCTTTATATTTTTTGGAACCTGTGATACTTTTTTCAGGATTCTTTGATAAATAAAAAGTTAAAAACAACAGCATTTATTTGCAATAGTTATACAATATAAGTATATTCAAAACAATATAAGTCTTTACTATCACGTTTTCATCACTTACAGAATAAAACACATCCTTGCTGAAATAAAAATATGAAATTCTTTAAAAAAAAAAATAATAATATATATATATATATTACAGAAGTGGTCAGGACACAGAGGATTAGTGAGTTAAGCAGGATGTTTATTGATTCAGCAGAGGGGAAATGGCAGTTGAAGGTGAGTAGAGACTTAATACTGAATATATAGCAGAAAGGATATACTGAAGGATGTTGTATCTTTCCAGGAACTCATGGAAGACTTGTGGCAGCACACACCCCAGACAGACGTTGGAGACAAAGGAGGATGATCGCAGGAGGAGGACTGACGGAGGAGACACGGAGGATCAACGAAGGAGAGGAGCAGGAGGTAAGTACGTTAGCAGGTAGGTACTGTATCAGGTGAGTAACAGCGAAGGGCTGAGAGAGTCCACTTCGTATAGTCGAGATCCGACAATGAACTGGAGTGGGGTGTGTGCTTATGTAGTGCGGGGTTGATTGGGTGCTGATGAGGTGCAGGTGGTGTGAATCAAAACTCAGAGATCGCTGTGATGGATTGGCGATGGAGCCCTGTGACTATGACTATATATATATATATATTAGGGCCGGGACTCGATTAAAAAAATTAATCTAATTAATTAGAGGCTTTGTAATTAATTAATCGAAATTAATCGCATTTTAATCGCATATAAATATTTGACCTGAGAACAGTGAGAAGTAAGTTTTTTTTATATGGATTTTTACATTTCCCATCCACAGGGCCAACCAAGGCGGTCTCATCAGCTTCTTTGTCCATGTTCACTGTGGTTTGTTTTTGGCTGTTTCTCAATATGCGTTCTTCAGCGATCTTGCGTCCTTGTGTTCTCGTTCTATGTCATCATTAACCGTCGAAGTTCAGTTCCAATTCTCAAGAACGCAAATATAGAGGATGCATGAAAGTGCCCGGATATGTTCTTGAAACTGAGGATGCATCGAGTGCAGACTTGAGAGAATCGAGCCGTTAGAAATCCCAGAAAACGCTGTGGGTGGCCGGTGTACGGAAGCCTGTAAGCTTTAAAGTCGCTCTCACAAATACTTAACGGCTCTTCAAGTTGAAAGTAAACATTTATTGTTTTGTTTTGGTTAATTTTAATAAAGTTATAAGACCCGGAGAAAGTCTGCATTTTTATTGGCATATTAAAATTAATCTTAACAGTAAAACATATAACGCTGTAAAATAAAACAATACAATTATATGAAAGTAATATCTATAATAGTATGAAATGTTTTAATAAGTTATGACATTTTGTAATATTTATTGTTCATTGGCCGTTTCTTATGCTGAGAAGCATAATAGTCAATGTACCCACTATGAGTTAACCGCTGATTTAAATAGAAGAACAGATTAAATAAAGATGATGGACATCCTCAACATCTTCCTGTCAATCAGAATAAGCATGGCTGCGTCCGAAATCGCATACTTCCCTACTATATAGTATGCGAAAAACAGTATGCGAGGCGAGTAGTATGTCCGAATTCATAGTATTCGAAAAACCGTAGGCGAGAATTACCCGGATGACCTACTACTTCCGCCCGAATTCTGTAGTAGGCATACGATGGACACTTTACTATCCCATGATGCCACGCGAGAAGAGGCGTCATATTCGAAAAATGGTGGAAGGCGGCGACGCGGCTGTTTTCAAGTGCAAGTACCTCAGGGACAAACGTTGTTTATTGTGGTTAAACTACACTTGTTTAAAATAATCAAAGTAAACTGCTGATTTATTCAAGTTTAAACGTTATAAATCGATGAGATTACTTCGTGAATCGGCTGTAAAAGGTTTTTGTTTCTATTCATTCTCTCTCTCTCTATATATATGTATGTATGTATGTGTATGCATTCATTCAAGTTTATTCATTGATTCATGTGTCTTTTGTTTGTCCTGTGTATTTTTATATGTATTAATTCATAACAATAAATTACTTTATTTCGTTGCTCCAAATCAGCCTTTGTCACTGTGTTCATAGATGTCTTTTTATTCTGAGGTAAAACTTGCAAGCTAAATTGGTGATTATACTTGCATTATTTGATAAATATTTTATAAGCTGTGGAAGAAGGCATGATCTGCGAGAAGCTGACCTATGCCTCCTCTGAGCTGTCGATCCAATCAACGTTAAAACGGCGATGAAAACGGTAAGAATTATGAGCAACATTGCTGAAGAGTGGGCTCTTTAAATTTTCGCGCTGTTGTGACGACGCATGACACGTGACAACATGAACATGGCGGATGTAGTACGTCCGAATTCCATTCATACTACCCTCATTCATACTATATAGAACGTACTGTTTTAACGGTCGAGAAGTACGTTTGAATTCAAATGTAGTACCTACACAAGTAGTATGCGATTTCGGACGCAGCCCACGAGTCTGTTGGTGAACCTCTTTGGTGGTTCAGGCACAGCTGTCACAACACACGGGAGCGGCGAGCTGTCGGCTAGCATCAGATCCAGCGCACTGATCGCCAGACCCCCGTCACTTTGCGGTCAGTTAAGCAGGAATGCAGTACATCTCAATTCTCATAAGTGTGCGTTCTGTGTTCTCGCGTCTTTCCGAGTTCGTTCTTCCAAGGAAGCTTGGCAAGACCGGTCTCCACGAGAACGCAAGTCCGTTCTTTGCGTTCTTGGAATTGAGAAACAGAACGCTAGTTGGTGCTCCAGTATAATCGGTCCGCCGAAACGCATCCAGGGAGAAACGTTCCGCGGTGCAAAAATAAGTGCGATTAAAATGCGTTAAAAAAAATTAACGCGTTATTTTTGTGTAATTAATTAATCTAAATTAACGCGTTAAAGTCCCGGCCCTAATATATATATATTTTAAATTGTAATAACATTTATTTTACTTTATATTTATATATATTTATTTCTGTATTGTTGATCTGACGGCGTCGTCGTTGAAGCTTCATCCGTCTCCCGAGGCCCGCCACCCCCGGTTATCGCAACTATTTTGTCGGCCTACTTGGAACATCTGTTGTCGGCGTGGAGCCCTATTGAGCCATTGCGGCTGAGCTGCCGGTGTGATTGTTGAGGCTTCATCCGTTGCCCAATTTTGCCCTGTTGGCTTGCTTGGACCTTTTGTTGTTGGCACAAAGCCCTGCCGAGCTAATGTAGCTGATCTTGTTAAATCTCCTGCTTCTCGGATGCTGATTATTCGGCTTCATTATTGTTACTATTGATGCTTGCAGGTGTGTTTGTTTTTTTTTTTGTTTTTTTTAATTTTGTTGTGCTGTTTTGTTCCTTTCCTCATTTAAATATGTCTTGTATGTTGTTGTTTAGGTTAGCTATTATTGTTTTACTTTATTACAGAGTCCCCAATCCCTCTAAAGAAATCTTTGATGGCCCCTTTGTTTCACCCCCCACATATGCAGAAACTTTGCCAGGTTTAACTGGTGTCCTTAGAGATGCAATTTCTCTTTTTATTACTCAATGTCTGGGTTTATTTTCACTGAACTCACATTTTACTATACCCTTGGCGATATATTATGCGTCTAATTCACTCCATCATGTTCAGAAATCTGCTCCTATTATTCTTTTTACCCATTGTACTAAAAGGCCAGTTCTGAAAGCGCTTAGTAGGATACTTATTTTATTCCTTCTTTGTTCCTCTGGTGATGTAGAATTAAATCCAGGTCCTGTAGTCCCTAGTATTACATCTATTCCCCAGGCACTTTCATTTGGTGACTTTTGTAACCGGAAAAAACTTGGTTTCTTGCATATTAATATCAGAAGCCTTCTTCCTAAGTTTGATTTATTCACTGCTTTAGTACATTCAACCAACCCTGATGTCCTAGCCGTGTCTGAATCGTGGCTTAAAAAAGCCATTAAAAATTCTGAAATTTCTATTTCTAACTACAATATTTTTCGTCAAGATAGAATTACCAAGGGAGGCGGAGTTGTAATTTATTGTCGAGATAACTTACAGAGTTCTGTCATACTGTCCAGGTCTGTGCCCAAACAGTTTGAGCTTCTACTCTTAAAAATCCATCTTTCAAGAAATAAGTCGCTCACTGTCGCTGCCTGTTACAGACCTCCCTCAGCGCCCAGCCATGCTCTGGATGCTATATGTGAATTGATCGCCCCTCATCTCTCCTCAGAGTTTGTGTTGTTGGGTGATTTAAACTGGGACATGCTTAATGCACCAGCTGTTTTTCAATCTAGGATAGATGCTCTTAATCTTACACAAATCATTAATGAACCTACTAGGTATAACTCTAAATCTGTAAATGTGGGTACTATCATTGATATAATTCTGACTAATATGCCCTCCAATTATACCTCTTCTGTTTTCGACCAGGATTTGAGCGATCATTGCTTAATTGCCTGTGTTCGAAATGGGTTTGTGGTCAAACAGCCACCATTTTTCATTGTCAAACGTTCTTTAAAACATTTATGTGAACAGGCTTTTCTATTTGAGTTGTCACGGGTTTCTTGGAAGGATCTTGATCTGATCCCGTTAATAGATGATGCCTGGTTTTTCTTTAAAAGTACCTTTCTCACCATATTAAATAAGCATGCCCCTTTTAAAAACATTTTGAACTAAGAATAGATTTAGCCCTTGGTTTACCCCAGATTTGGCAGCTCTTAATCAACATAAAAACATCTTGTGGCGCACTGCATTAGCATCAAAATGTCCCTGTGATATGCAACTTTTTAGGGAAACTAGGAATAAATATACACAGTTAGTTAGAAAATCAAAGGCTAGTTTTTTTAAACAGAAACTATCATCCTGTAGTACTAATTCTAAAAAGTTCTGGGACACTATAAAGTCTATGGAGAATAAGAGTATCTCCTCCCAGTTGCCCACTGCATTGAAGCTTGGAAATACTGTTACCACAGATAAATTCACGATAATTCAAAATTTTAACAAGCATTTTGCTGCGGCTGGTCATGCTTTTCATTTGGCTAATACTATCTCGGCCAAGAACCCTGTACCTCACATAGCAACTGGTTCATGCCCTTTTCAGTTTTCCTTTACACAAATCCAGATAGCTGATGTTTTGAAAGAGCTGTCAAATCTGGATCCTTATAAATCTGCTGGGCTTGACAATCTGGATCCTTTCTTTTTAAAATTATCAGCTGAAATAATTGCATCCCCTATTACCAGCTTATTCAACCTCTCTTTCGTTTCATGTGAGATCCCTAGAGACTGGAAGGCTGCTGCAGTCATCCCCCTTTTTAAAGGGGGAGACTCTCTAGATCCAAATTGTTATAGACATATATATATCTTGCCATGTCTTGCTAAAATTTTCGAAAGCCAAGTTAACAAACAGATTACTGAATATTTTGAATCCCATCGTATTTTTTCTGCTATGCAATCTGGTTTTCGTGTTGGTCATGGATGTACTTTAGCTACGCTCAAGGTACTTAATGACATTATAACCTCTATTGATAGAAGACATTACTGTGCAGCCATTTTTATTGATCTTGCCAAGGCGTTTGACTCTGTCAATCATAGTATTCTTATTGGCAGACTCAATAGCCTTGGTTTTTCAAGTGACTGCATTGCTTGGTTTTCCAACTATTTCTTAGATAGAGTTCAGTGTGTTAAATCGGAGGGTCTGCTGTCCAGTCCTCTGGTAGTCTCTATGGGGGTGCCCCAGGGTTCAATTTTAGGGCCAACCCTATTCTCTATATACATTAATGATGTTGCTAGGGCTGCTGGTGATTCGTTGATACATTTGTATGCAGACGACACCATTCTATATACATCGGGCCCTTCTTTGGATTCGATGTTAATTAATCTTCAAACTAGTTTCAATGCCATACAATATGCTTTCCGTGATCTTCAATTGCTTTTAAATACTAGTAAGACCAAATGCATGCTTTTTAATCGAACATTGTCCATAGTGGCAAACCAGGCTACCATCACTACTCTTGACGGGGCTGATTTAGAGTATGTGGACTCTTATAAATATTTAGGTGTCTGGTTAGATTGTAAACTTAATTTTCAGATTCATATTAACTATCTCCAATCCAAAATTAAATCTAGAATTGGCTTCCTATTTCGTCATAAAGCATCCTTCACTTATGCTGCTAAATATGCACTTGTAAAACTTACTATTTTACCAATCCTTGATTTTGGCGATGTTATTTATAAAATGGCTTCCAAAACTCTGCTTGGTAAACTGGATGTAATTTATCATAGTGCAATTCGTTTTGTCACCAAATCTCCTTACACTGCTCATCATTGCGATCTTTATTTTCTTATTGGTTGGCCTTCATTATATACTCGTCGGCGAATTCATTGGCTTCAAGTTATTTATAAGTCTTTATTAGGCATATCTCCGCTTTATCTCAGCTCCCTGGTAACTATAGCAACATCTATTCGTAGTACGCGCTCTTCCAGGTATATTTTACTGGTTGTTCCTAAAGTTTATACCTCTTTTGGTCGCCGTTCCTTCCGGTTTTCTGCTGCCTATGACTGGAATGAATTGCAAAAATCCCTGAAACTAGAGGTTCCTATTTCCTTCACTGACTTTAAGCATCAGTTGTCAAAGTTGTTTACTGATCACTGTATCTGTTTATAGGTTTTTTTTTTTTTTTTTTTTTTTTTTTTTTTATATATGGATCGGTATATTGATTGTATGTTTATTTATTTTTATGTGTAACTCTATGTTGTTGTTTTTGTCGCACTGTTTAGCTTTGTCTTGGCCAGGTCGCAGTTGTAAATGAGAACTTGTTCTCAACTGATTTTATCTGGTTAAACAAAGGTTAAATAAATAAAAAAAAAATCAAATAAATGCAACTAATGAGCATCAGAGATGCAACTAATGAGCATAAGAAACTTCTTTAAAAACGCTGAAAATCTTACTGATTCCAAACTTTTGAATGGCAGTGTACATGCAATTAAAAAAAATCTAAACTGAATTTTTTTTTTTCGCGCAACATGCTCTCACTCCCAACACGTCACATATTGATGCTTGGTCAGGACCCCTTGGCGTAATTTTTTAACGCACAGGGTACCCTTTTAGCATCACTCTTCGATGTGCAGGGTTCTCTATTGCTTTCAGTTGTTTGCCTTAATGTAATGGTTTGCGTGCATTTAAAAAAAAACTAAATAGAATAGAATAGAATAGAATTATTTTTTTATAAATTTATACTTTAATTGGAGCACCTAGCCCCATTCCCTAACCTAAACCTACCCACTTACAATATATAACAATATACTGTAACAAATTTCTGTAAAAATGACAGCAATATTTTACAGCAGTGGGGTGGTTTTCTGATAATACAACATATTGCTGTAAACTGCAATGCATTCTGGGGTCGCTTGATGTTTGACACAGATGTACAGTTTAATTTCAAATCCACAGAGGTATTGATCTTCAACAGTCAAGATTTGGAAGCGGCAAGAGGAGTGATTCACAACTGGTAAGTGACTTATTTCAGTTTTTTATTTTTCATGTTTGGTAACTCTAGTAAGCATATGAAGGTAGATCTACATTCGCGATTCATATTTATAATATTAAGTGATATTTGTAATATTAATATTCATATTTTTCCATATTAAGTTTGGAATTTTGTTCTATGCATTTGTCATTTTTATTTAATTTCTTTATTTTTTAAATGTGTAGGCTTATAGGTAGCATTTATAAAGTTTTAGATTATAATTTTGGATCTGTTTTTAGTTGTTTTAATACTACAATTGATTGCCTCTGTTGTCCTCACTTGTAAGTCGCTTTGGCTAAAAGCATCTGCAAAATGACTAAATAAATAATAATAACCCTGAATTCAGCATCCTCTTTCCACGGGGCGTGAAGGAGACTTCCGCTGGGCTTCAGCAGTGCGGTCGTGGGAGGATTTCACACATTATCCGGCCTTATAGTGGCTATGGGCAGAAAATCTCTGGATTCCTACGTTAAGAAGTACATGCTTAAGTGACAACAGTTGTGATTCCCAATAACTATGTGTTGATCAGCACACTCTTTTGGTGCAAATCAAATTGGCATAGGCAGTAATCTTAACAGAGATGCCGAAATGAAAGTGCGTGCTAAAGTCTCGAGGTTAGCCCGTTCATGTAGGATGTGTATGCCGTGCAAATTCTGAACAATACTGCTAACCTAACCAGCAAAATGTGTATTTGAGGACCTTTGCTAATTTGCGTATTGTTTGTTTGTAATGCCTCTTTTTAACTTTGGTTTAAAAGAATAAGTTAATCCAGCCCAGTTCCCTGTTCCACTCTATTCACATCATATTACATATTCATTCTGGAGTGACAACAGCTGGTGCCTTTGACATTCAAAGGTAATGGTTGAATTCTAACAAATATATATATATATATATATACATACATACAAACCCGATTCCAAAAAAGTTGGGACACAGTACAAATTGTGAATAAAAACAGAATGCAATGATGTGGAAGTTTCAAATTTCAACATTTTATTCAGAATACAACATAGATGACATATCAAATGTTTAAACTGAGAAAATTTATCATTTTAAGGGAAAAATAAGTTTATTTTAAATTTCATGGCATCAACACATCTCAAAAAAGTTGGGACAAGGCCATGTTTACCACTGTGTCGTCTGGGGACTGAGGAGACAAGTTGCTCAAGTTTAGGAATAGGAATGTTGTCCCATTCTTGTCTAATACAGGCTTCTAGTTGCTCAACTGTCTTAGGTCTTCTTTGTCGCATCTTCCTCTTTATGATGCGCCAAATGTTTTCTATGGGTGAAAGATCTGGACTGCAGGCTGGACATTTCAGTACCCGGATCCTCCTTCTACGCAGCCATGATGTTGTAATTGATGCAGTATGTGGTCTGGCATTGTCATGTTGGAAAATGCAAGGTCTTCCCTGAAAGAGACAATGTCTGGATGGGAGCATATGTTGTTCTACCTTTCAGCATTGATGGTGCCTTTCCAGATGTGTAAGCTGCCCATGCCACACGCACTCATGCAACCCCATACCATCAGAGATGCAGGCTTCTGAATTGAGCGCTGATAATCACTTGGGTTGTCCTTGTCTTCTTTAGTCCGGATGACATGGCGTCAACGACGAAACGAAGAAAACGCCTGCGCTTCTGGATCATGTTTAGATATGGCTTCTTTTTAGACCTATAGAGTTTTAGCCGGCAACGGCGAATGGCACGGTGGATTGTGTTCACCGACAATGTTTTCTGGAAGTATTCCTGAGCCCATGTTGTGATTTCCATTACAGTAGCATTCCTGTATGTGATGCAGTGCCGTCTAAGGGCCCGAAGATCACGGGCATCCAGTATGGTTTTCCGGCCTTGACCCTTACGCACAGAGATTGTTCCAGATTCTCTGAATCTTTGGATGATATTATGCACTGTAGATGATGATAACTTCAAACTCTTTGCAATTTTTCTCTGAGAAACTCCTTTCTGATATTGCTCCACTATTTTTCGACCGCAGCATTGGGGGAATTGGTGATCCTCTTGCCATCTTGACTTCTGAGAGACACTGCCACTCTGAGAGGCTCTTTTTATACCCAATCATGTTGCCAATTGACCTAATAAGTTGCAAATTGGTCCTCCAGCTGTTCCTTATATGTACATTTAACTTTACCGGCCTCTTATTGCTACCTGTCCCAACTTTTTTGGAATGTGTAGCTCTCATGAAATCCAAAATGAGCCAATATTTGGCATGACATTTCAAAATGTCTCACTTTCAACATTTGATATGTTATCTATATTCTATTGTGAATAAAATATAAGTTTATGAGATTTGTAAATTATTGCATTCCTTTTTTATTCGTAATTTGTACAGTGTCCCAACTTTTTTGGAATCGGGTTTGTATATATACAATATATATAACTGTTTATACTACGGGGCCATTGAATGTATGAATCTGACTGGCCGACGAACATTCTTAATGTATGCAATTATTTTCAGGGAAACACATGGCGAACATAGTTCCTAAAGGCCGGTACACACCAAGCCGACAGTTGGCCATCGGCAGTTTTTGCTCGTCGGCTGACTAAGTTTTCTCAGTGTGTTCCACGCCGTCTGCTTTTTTCGGCTGATTTGACATGTTGAATCGGCGTCGGAGCTCGTCTGTCAGTCAGGCCATCTGATCATTCTGACTGCAAACCAGTGCACGAGAAAAGAGCAGAACGGACGTGCTACTTGGACGTTGGGTGTTGAGCGTCAGCTTGGTGTGTCAGGGCAACTTTGAACCCAGACGCTGCCGACGTGAGCCGACTCCACAGTCTGCTTTCGTCGCCACTAGTTTGCCTGCGTCAGCTTGGTGTGTACCGAACTTAAAATGGCAAAAGAAGCAAAACCCACAACAACACAAATAAATATAATTCTGTCATGACAACTCTCTGAGGGATTGGCATGGTAATGTACATAAAATATAATAATAATAATAATAATAACAACAATACATTTTATTTATAAAGCACTTTACATGTTAAAGAAAATTTCAAAGTGCTACAAAAAGAGTTATAATAATAATATAAAACAATTAGAACAATTCAAAAATAAAATTAAAACCAGCTGCCAACTGAGTTAAACACAAGAGTTTAAATATTAAACATTTGAAAGACTTTTTAAACAAGTACATTTTTAGACACATTTTAAAACCATCTGTCTGTGGAGCCCTCAGATGTACAGGAAGGGCTTAGTCTCGCGTAGCCAGACCTTCAGACTGACGGTTAAAGATCTGGGAACTTTGGACGCTTTGGATGTCCAAGACCCGCCCAAGAGGCCATATGACTGACAGGTAAAGCAACCAATCACGTTTTGTTTTGTTTAGGGCGTGGAAATATTGCCACAATAACAGATCAGTGTGTAAAACTCTCTGACATATTTTCCCTGTGGAACCCAGCATCTAACAGCATGTGAATGGGACCTTCAGCTTCCCATGGCCACAAACTCAGACCTGTCTGTGAGGTATGACTCAACCAGCACAAGACGGTGTTATTAAGTCCAATGGAGTGGTGTAGCCGGTTGAGAAGTATCCCGTGTTCAACAATGTCGAACGCTGCAGAAAGATCCAGGAAGACAAGAAGTGATGGTGAACCAGCATCAGCGGTCATCAGCAGGGGCCTCATGTATAAAACTCTCCGTAGATTTCATCCTAAAAGTGTACTTACATCCCCACCCCGTCTCCTCCCAGAAATCACCATATATGGAGCTTACAACGCCTCGTTTTAGGATGCATAACCTCATCTGCATATCATTTCCATGCATATTCCCATCCTCGTGACACCATGTTTAACACCGTCAAAGGTACAAGACGTTAAGGAAATATGAGATACAGACTAAATGCCATTTGTGCCACATACATTTTTATTGCCAAAATCATCCAGAATGTTTTAGAATATATCAAAATATCCATAAAAACAAAACTGTTTAGTTCTCAGATAAATAGCCTATTTTAGAATATACTTGACCTCATTCTTTCCACTAACCAAATCGTATTTAAATTGTTTTAAACAACTCAAATCAAATACAATTTGTGTAGGTTTGCTGAAAAGGTGAACATCTTTTAGCTATTTTTAGTGGAAACAGGTAAGCCAGTTATTGCAGTGTAAATACAATTGTCTGACTCGCGCGTCACTGACAAAGTATTTTAAAAAGGAAACATGCAAATTTTACCATCCCCCCAAGTTTTATTCTTCAAATACAGTGGCATTTTTCACAATGCTGTGCAGATAACTTCACACAACATCAACACCTCTATGCAGCTGTGGTTGTACAGTAGTATTCAAACCGGATAATGGACCGTTCGACCACCCAATCCAGCAGTGTCCCCCATAATATTGAAGTAAGTGTGCATCATTGATCATTGTTCTCGTTAAAAAAATTCCCATAACATGATATCTGCCATTTAGTTTAAATATATGAATTATTATAGCACTCATCGTTGTCATTAAAACATTGCATGCCACAGGAAAAGTGATTAAGCATATCAACTACAAATATGTCTAAATTCATATAATTTTGGTTTAATTTCTGTGTAATGACTTTATGTAATTTCAGTGCTTATCTCCATTGATGAGAGTGGAATAAGCTATTGTAAATGTGTATATCGAAATGAAAACAGTTTAAAATCAATGTTTACTTCATTACTCCAGGAAAAAGAGTGCGTACGCACAGTCAAGAGCGTCCGTACGGTGCGCACATATTTACGCCAAGCTTATTTTTTATAAATACAGATATGTGCATGGAAAATATTTCTATGCTCATTTTGTGTGTACGCAATGATTATACATGAGGCTCCAGGTAATTTGTGACTCTCACTAAGGCCGTTTCTGTGCTGTGAGCAGAATGGAAACCAGACTGAAACTTTTCAAAAATGTTATTGTATTTGAGGTGGTCCCATCTGCGAAGCTCTTATGCAAAAATTGACTTCGGGCCATTGAATTCTTAGAAAATAATGCACCCCCGAGGTGTAACGCCCATTCCAATATGGCTTCGTGGCCTCATCACCACCTCGGGTGTGTATTATTTTCTAAGAATTCAACGGCCCGCAGTCAATTATTCTTTACATATATATATATATAGTTGTGGACAAAATTATTAGAACACTAGTATTTTCAGCAGCTAAAAATGGTTTTAAGTCAGTTACTTTATTTTGCTGTTGTCATAAACAGAGGCGGAAACAACAGGTGAGTGAAACAACAGGATGATTTATTGAACAGAGGATGTTGATCATGCGGAGAGACTGGCAGGTAAGGAATCCGGAGAGAGAAACAGTGCAAATGGGTCTTAGCTGTTAACTAATCAGATTCCTTTCTTTGCAGGAACAACGGAGAGAGGGAATCAGGATCAACCAGGAACTGAGACAGGGAAACGCAGAAGGATCGCTGGAGAATCGGGAAGGTAAGTAGCACAGATAAGTATAGCTGGGTCTGGTGTCTGTTCAAGGTCGTGAACGGTAGACCAGACGGTGAGTGTCTGTGGGAAGTGTGTATTTAAAGGGGAGCTGATGAGTGCTTGCAGGTGCGGGTGATCAGAAGGCATTGTGATCTGGTGATTGTTGTGGCCGGTGACTGAGGTGGCTGTGACTGTGAATTCCTGACACTACCCCCTCCTCCAGGGGCGGCTCCCGACGCGACCACGGCCTCTGGGTGCGGGACGCTCAGGGTGGACTCGGTGAAATTCAGTCAGTAACATGGGATCTAGGATGTCTTCCCGGGCCACCCAGGATCTTTCTTCTGGTCCATAACCCTCCCAGTCAACCAGGTACTCGAGCCAGCCACCCTGTCGCCGCGAGTCCATGATGTCCTTGACTTGGTACATGGAGGGTTGCTCCAGGATCTCTGGAGGAGGAGGCTTGTCTGGCTCAGGGTGTTCTGGAGTGGAAGGAGAAAAGGGCTTAAGAAGGGAAACGTGAAACGTGGGTTGAATTCGATACCTGGGTGATAGTTGGAGCTGGTAGGTGAGTTGACCTCATTGATCTGCCTCTGGATGGGGAACGGACCAATGTAGCGGGGACTCAGCTTTCTGCAGGGCAGGCGGAGGCGCAGATCCTGGGTGGATAACCATACTTGGCCTCCTTGATGGTAATTGGGAGCAGGGGCACGCCGGGCATCTGCAAAGCTCTTATGCCTCCGCACTGCCTGTCGGAGTTGGATGTGAGCTGAGTCCCACACTCTCTCGCTTGCTCGGAACTACAGGTGCTGGTCATAAAATTAGAATATCATGAAAAAGTTGATTTATTTCAGTAATACCATTCAAAAAGTGAAACTTGTATATTAGATTCATTCATTACACACAGACTGATATATTTCAAATGTTTATTTCCTTTCATTTTGATGATTATAACTGACAACTAATGAAAGTCCCAAATTCAGTATCTCAGAAAATTAGAATATCAATTAAGACCAATGCAAAAAAAATGATTTTGAGAAATGTTGGCCAACTGAAAAGTATGAACATGAAAAGTATGAGCATGTACAGCACTCAATATTTAGTTGGGGCTCCTTTGGCCTGGATTACTGCAGCAATGCGGCGTGGCATGTAGCCGATCAGTCTGTGGCACTGCTCAAGTGTTATGAGAGCCCATGTTGCTCTGTTAGTGACCTTCAGCTCTTCTGAATTGTTGGGTCTGGTGTATTGCATCTTCCTCTTCACAATACCCCATAGGTTTTCTATGGGGTTAAGGTCAGGCGAGTTTGCTGGCCAATCAAGAACAGGGATACCATGGTCCTTAAACCAGGTACTGGTAGCTTTGGCAGTGTGTGCAGGTGCCAAGTCCTGTTGTAAAATGAAATCTGCATCTCCATAAAGTTGGTCAGCAGCAGGAAGCATGAAGTGCTCTAAAACTTCCTGGTAGACAGCTGCGTTGACCTTGGACCTCAGAATACACAATGGACCAACACCAGCAGATGACATGGCACCCCAAACCATCAATCACCGTGGAAACTTTACACTGGACCTCAAGCAACGTGGATTATGTGCCTCTCCTCTCTTCCTCCAGACTCTGGGACCTTGATTTCCAAAGGAAATGCAAAATTTACTTTCATCAAAGAACATAAATTTGGACCACTCAGCAGCAGTCCAGCCAAGACGCTTCTGATGCTGTCTCTTGTTCAAGAGTGGCTTGACACAAGGAATGCGACAGCTGAAACCCATGTCTTGCATACGTCTGTGCGTGGTGGTTCTTGAAGCACTGACTCCAGCTGCAGTCCACTCTTTGTGACTCTCCCCCACATTTTTGAATGGGTTTTGTTTCACAATCCTCTCCAGGGTGCAGTTATCCCTATTGCTTGTACACTTTTTTTCTACCACATCTTGTCCTTCCCTTCGCCTCTCTATTAATGTGCTTGGACACAGAGCTCTGTGAACAACCAGCCTCTTTAGCAATGACCTTTTGTGTCTTGCCCCCATTGTGCAAGGTGTCAATGGTCGTCTTTTGGACAACTGTCAAGTCAGCAGTCTTCCCCATGATTGTGTAGCCTACAGAACTAGACTGAGTGACCATTTAAAGGCTTTTGCAGGTGTTTTGAGTTAATTAGCTGATTAGAGTGTGGCACCAGGTGTCTTCAATATTGAACAGTTTTACAATATTCTAATTTTCTGGAATACTGAATTTGGGACTTTCATTAGTTGTCAGTTATAATCATCAAAATTAAAGGAAATAAACATTTGAAGTATATCAGTCTGTGTGTAATGAATGAATCTAATATACAAGTTTCACTTTTTGAATGGTATTACTGAAATAAATCAACTTTTTCATGATATTCTAATTTTATGACCAGCACCTGTAGTGGTCGACAGCTGGAACCTCCGAACCTGACATCAGTTATTTTGTGACTTCCCTGTTTGTTGTGAAACTGATTTGAAACATTGTCTATAGTATAAAACACTTTATCAACAAATGTACAACCCGAATTATGGAAATGTTGGGACTTTTTTTACATTTAAATAAAATTAAATCTAAAAGAATCTCAAATCACATGAGCTAATATTTGATTTACAATAGAACATAGATACCATAACAAATGTTTAAACTGAGAAATTATACAATTTTATGAACAAAATGAGCTCATTTCAAATTTGATGCCTGCTACAGGTCTAAAAATAGTTGGGACGGGGGCATGTTTACCATGGTGTAGCATCTCCTCTTCTTTTCAAAACAGTTTGAAGATGTCTGGGCATCGAAGTTATGATTTTCTGGAGTGTTGGAATTTGGTCCCATTCTTGCCTGATATAGGTTTCCAGCTGCTGAAGAGTTTGTGGTCATCTTTGACGTATTTTTCATTTAATGATGAAACAGTCCATTTTAAATGAGCCTTGGCCCACAGGACACGATGGCGCTTCTGGACCATGTTCACATATGGCTTCCTTTTTGCATGACAGAACTTTAGTTCGCATCTGCCGATTGAATAGCGGATTGTGTTTACCGACAGTGGTTTCTGGAAGTATTCATGGGCCCATTTAATATTATCAATGATAGAATCATGCCGATGAGTGATGCAGTGTAGTCTGAGGGCCTGAAGATCACGGGCACCCAACAAAGGTCTTTGGCCTTGTCCCTTATGAGATTTCTCCAGTTTCTCTGAATCTTTTGATGATGTTATGCACTGTAGATGATGAGATTTACAAAGCCTTTGCAATTTGACATTGAGGAATGTTGCTTTTAAAGTATTCCACAATCTTTTTACACACTCTTTCACAGATTGGAGAACCTCTGCCCATCTTTACTTCTGAGAGAATCTGCCTCTCTAAGACATCCCTTTTAAGGAGAGATTCATATGAAGCACAACATCGACGTTTAATACCAGACGCTGGACAGTGGAAAACACAGGGCTTAAAGGTCCCATGACATGCTGTTTTTTGGATGCTTTTATATAGGCCTAAGTGGTCCCTAGTACTGTATCTGAAGTCTCGTTCCCGAAATTCAGCCTTGGTGCAGAATTTCAGCCACTACGAGCCAGTCCCACAATGAGCTTTCCTTAGGACGAGCCATTTCTGTGTCTGTAGCTTTAAATGCTTATGATGAGGAGAGAGGCGGGGCAAGGTGGAGGGTGGGTGCGTGTCCTGCAGCTTGCGGCCACGGTACCATGCGCTAATGTTGACAGTGGATGTATCGCAATGGCTCGTAGTTTGACCCAGAATCTGATCCGGATGGAGAAGCACCAGATGAAGAAGTTGCAACTCAACGGCTACAGCAGGACGTCTTCGAATGGTTAGTGTAAAATATTGTGTCTGGATACGGTCGGTGTTTCCCACACATAGACTTTACCTGGGTGGATCGCAACAATATCCACCGCCCGCTGCCATCAGCTCCCGTGTCTCACACACACACGAGCGCGACTTTAGAACTATATTTAGTAACTTTCAGACCCTTTAGCGACTCTTTGGCGACAGAACCTAGCGACTTTAAAAAAAAAAAAAAAAAAAAAACCTTATCATTCGGTTGGAAGATGTCTCCAGTACTGCCCCGCGAGTGCGAGGTCTGACTCTCCCGGCGCAGTGTCGCCTCTCTTGACATCTGTTCTGAGCAGCGAGCGGCAGAGAAGCAATGCTTTCAGTTTGCCTTAAAGCAGCAGACTCATCAATAAATCATTTACAAAACAGCGTTTACAAGCACTTGTCGCTTACTGACTGTTTGGACTTTTAAATATGAACATAATTTGTCTGTTAATATGCGCAGTTTATTACTCAGACACAAAACAGTGCTTCGCTCATTTGCAAGCCATGATGTCTCTCATGGAAAAAAATAAAAAATTGTGCTCGCCTCGCACGGTCGTAGCTCATTTTCTCATGGGCGGGCAAAGCAGAGAAAGGGGAGGTAACCTTTCCCTGTATGACAACATAAGGGGAATATTCCAGATTGGGCCATCTGAGATTTCATTTTCTCAAAGGCGAAGCAGGACACCCAGGGCTCTGTTTATACCTATCGCCATTTCTAGCCACTGGGGGACCATAGTCAGGCTAGGAGAACTCATATTAATATTTAAAAACCTCATAAAGTGACATTTTCATGCCATGGGACCTTTAAGTAACAGAAACTAAACGAGGTAAGTAATCAAACACAGGTGGAACTGAAGTAACTAAATGGGGACAGGAACATAACCAAATATGGGCATAAGGAACACAAGGGAGAACTAAGTCAAGGGGAGCACATGAGACAGAAAACCACAACAAAAGATAGGAACACAGGTCTGACAGTATACTTACACTGTTGACCCATCCCTTACACCTTAACCCACCCTTAATCCTTACCACCAAACCTGTCCCTAACTTTTTATATCCCACCTCAATAGCAGCAGAAGTTTTTTGCAATACAATATGAACATAATACGTATATTGTACTTAATTCTTTAAGTATATAGTTAAGGCCACCTAATATAAAGTGGGGCTTTTTTGCTGGATTGATCAATTGCTTTATTAATCCAGTGATCATTGTTTTCCTTATAAATAAGATGCATATACTCTGGTTTAAACACTAAAGCAGAATCCCTATCAAAGATTTATACACTGCCATGCCACCCAGTCCCTGCCTTTGGATTATTATTAGATTTGTTCAGGGACATGCATGTTTCCTAACTGATGAAATTAGCCTCTATTTACTTTTGGAACTGCAGTCTTTGCTTGTGTAATGCCAGTGGGAATCCTGGCTGTGAAATTTGGGCTACATCAGAGAGCATGCTGGGAGAACACTCAGAATAGCCAATGGCTATAGATCACGAATTGAGCAATGCAGAAGGTTAGTCTCTTGTATTCTCTGTTTAAGCGTCTGATTCATTCTTTCACTTTACTCCACCGCAGCTCTCTACACCTCCTGTTGTTATTCAGTTCTTTAGCATTGTAATGATGGACCACATCTTAGACTATGTGTTTGTGTGTGTGTGTGTGTGTGTGTGTGCGCGTGTGTGTCTGTGTGAGAGAGAGAGAGACAATGCTGCTTTGTCTCCTACAGACTGCTGCAGCTCACAATAGATCTTTTATCCAGTGAGTGTTGTGTTTCCAGACTGCAGGCTGCCTCTTCAAGTCAAAAGTGTGACAGCTTGCACTGGCCTTACTCTATATTCTTCTACTACACACACACACACACACACACACACACACACACAGTTTTCTTTTCTTTTTCACCGAGCCACTGATAATCTAACTGTTACATCTCTGTTGCATCACTGCTCTAAACTGATAGGCCCATTCCTCACAATGCCACAGGACAAAAACAACAAGACACTGTGAAAAATAACTAAAAACAAGAAGACAGTCAGCTAGTGCATTTAGGAAGATTGCAGGTTAAATGCATGGACAGCATTTGTGGCATGCAGTTGAATATACCACAGAAAATAAACCACCCGACTATGTTTATCATGTGCGCCAATGATGCCATTATTTCCAATAATCAGAGTAAGGACTTAATTGCAATTAGATGTTTGACATGAGCAAACCTCAATCAATTGTAATTATTTGCTAAGAACTGTGGTTATTTTTACTGCTATTGTTCACATACCTCAGTGCACATAAAAACGTACAGTAGGAGTGTTACTATGGCCACTGTTTAAAACTTCTTATGTCAAATGCAAAACAGATTTCTATGGACATATTGGCTAATTATTCGGTGCCATGCTGAACAGTTCTTCGCGACTCGTGGCGGTGAGTTGTGTTAAATTGTGTTGACCGAGTTCAGCCATGTAGAGTGGATGGAAAACATCTGAATGTCACAGTTCATACATGAATTAGTGTGAACAACATGCCATCTGTGTATGTCTGAGCACTTTGGTCAGAAATAATGCAATTAAAGTGTTTACTTGCCTATTTATTGCGATTAAAATCAGCACACGCCACATATTTCAATATAATTATGAGTTTAATCGCATCAGCTTGATCAAAGTATTATTTAGATCAGGTAACGTTCAGTTGCAACATTGCCAAAATCCCATTGTAATCACATTTTGAGGGTGCATGTAAACATAGTCATTGTTAGTTTAAGAACTTGGATTTGGTCAGATTTTATTTTAAGGTCCAGTTTTCGCTATTAACAAACCATTAACTATGACATTTGCCTCAATAAACTCTTAATTTGCTGCTTATTAATGGTTAGTAAGGTAGCTGTTAAGTTTAGGATTAGGGACGTAGAATATGGTCAAGCAGAATATGTGCTTTATAAGTACTAATAAACATCCAATATGTTAATAATAGGCATGCTAATAAGCAACTAGTTAACATTGAGAATTGGTCCCTATACTAAAGTGTTACTGAAGATTTTTTTATTTGCTTTTCCCTTCTGTTTACCTACAGACAATTTTTTAGACAAAGTCACTACCCACGGTAAAAGTCAGCTTTGGAGGTACGCAACATTAATGGCCTAACTCTCATAAATCAAAGACATCAAGTGAGCAAATCATAGGAAAAGTAAAGCCTCATTCCCACTACCAGTGAATCTGTAGCTGTTAGTCGCCAGTGGCTCCTGATTAGGACACTAGGAACTCGGCTGGTTCCCTAGCAATATTATGAATGACATTCATGTATGTCATTACATGTTGTTGACACTGAATCAGTTTAGTTTCCACTTAAAAATATTCTGGAAGGAAAGATTGTATTGACATGAAATTAGTGCATAAAATAAAAAAGAAACAATGCATGCTCTATGCCACTGTGGCTACAGTATCTCTGTGTGGCCAGAGTACAAGCCTCAGGATATCTGCGTTCACAGAATCATTCAGGCTCACAGCCCACATGGTGAAGACCACCAGTGAGAGCTGGGGTTGGATAAGGTCAATTTCCAGCAGTACTTCTGGCTGAAGTGAGCTATGTTTGCTCAGAAAAGAGAAGACAAACATAGAGCCATTTGCCCAAAGTAAAGCTTGCAATTTATTTATGGTGAATGATCTTGATTTAATATAAGATCTTAGTTTAAAAACTGAATACATTGACTGATATTATTAACTTGTTCATCTTGTTGACATAATCTTACAGGATGTGCATCACGTGCGCTTTACTGATTTTACTCCCATTGGTAGTTGCTCCTGAAAGTCACAGGTCATTTGCATAAAGTTAAGCTTTTATACATGCCTACATTCTATCACCAATGGTGACTATCGTTAGAAGTCAACTGCTTTCAATTAAAAAAATGACAGGGAACATGACACATTGTGGCTGCGTGCTGCTAGTGGTGTGAACGGGTTTAAGTTATGAAATTATTTTGCAATGACGCATGAATATTAATTAATGATTATGACATCAAAATATGTTTAATAAAAATGAAATGCACAGATTAATGTTTTGCAATAAGACGTGTAACATGCATTAAGAAAAGAAGCGGGACCAACTTTGAGGTTGTGTCAACCTTAAACAGTCAACAACAGATTAGTAATTCAACCCGTTTATTTTTACTGTGATGCATGCTGGGAATTGTATTCCTGTGTCCACCACCATGGACATAATACATTCAGGGTTTGAAATTTAAAATTGGTATTTTAAGACATGTCAACTCAATAGCTAATTTTGTGGGCTATGATAGGGTGACCATACGTGCCATTTTTCCCAGACACATCATGGCTAGGATTTCTATATTGCCTAAAATATCTAGGATTTGGATTTGTTTGCGTGTGCATACCGATCGGTGTATGACATTGTTTCCTTATGTTTTCGAAACACTCTCGAGGTACTTTGAATCAAAGCAATATAGACATCCTGGCCAGGACACGTCTGGGAAAAATGGCACATATGGTCACCCTAGGCTATGATCCATAAATTATGCCCTCCAACAAGGAACCTCTAACATTAGAAAAACAAAGCGTAAAGAGGGTCACACACTGAACAAGAAACACAACTTTTCTATTATTGGATTGTTGCGCCACACGTTATTTGTCAACAGGGCCCAACTACAGCTCTACAGGATGTCAATGTTTAGTTCCTATAGTTTTCAATCATGTTACTTTACGATTTAGGACAAATATTTGTACATAATGACTTTACCCTAGACTAGAAGTTAGGGTACTGTGCATTTTTCAGTGTTGTGGTTTCAGTAAAGTATATGCATCATATGAAACATTATTTATATCTTTTTATTTGCACTGTTTATTTCAAACACCTAAATTCTTTTTTAAAAAGATTTATGTTTTTGGAATTTTTTGCCTTTATTGCAATAGGACAGATCAGAACTGACAGAAAGCAAAGTGGGAGAGAGAGATGGGAGGGATTGAAGTGCTTGAGTTGGGATTCGAACTCAAGATGCCCATAGCACAACGGCACTGACCAAAGACCTAAATTCTAAATTTCTAACTCATTGATGCCAAATTGGTCATTCCTAGAGTGACGTTTTTCCTGTATAGTAGTGATTCACTGTTTTGGACTGTTGCCCTGAACTTGACCATGTCAGTACAGATAATGGATTTTAATGGATTCCAGTGGAGGAGAGGCTTTATAAAAAATTCAGCACTAAAACACAGACTTTTGTGAGGAAACACCTGATCACTTCATGAACTGACACAGCCTCAATGTGTTTACTATTAAATAGTCATTTTGGTGTGAGCTATATTTAGAAATGATCCACAAACTGCCCATTTACTAAAACGTGTTGTTTTATTTTTTTATAATTATTTTATTTCAGCTTCTTGCTAATATTTCACATTTTCCTTTAGTTGAAATCGATGTAGTAATATAACAAAAAATAACATTGAAATAAAAATGTATAATTAAAAACAAAGAATAAAAATGGCAAAAACACAACAAACGCATTACAATGGAAACAAAATATGAAATGAAAACTAATTCAAATTGTTAATATCAATGATACTAAAGTAACATTGCTTAAGGCTAAGACAGGTGTACACTTCATATTATTCATGATGAAATTTGAGAATAGAGTAGGTCCACCCTATTTCAGAAAGATTTACCCACAGAAACTATTAATCAATTAAAAGAATAATAGTTCTCTGTATCTGGCTGTCTGTGCTCTTTGCTAACTCTTTCTATCAGCATGTCTCTCTCTGCAGCTGCTCTGTGGTTTCCTCCAGCTGAACAGCCTTTTGGGTTGTTTACAATCTGCCCCCAGCTGCCTCAATTAGAGTCACGATCCTATGGGCCGTCCCACTCCAAGGACAGAGCTGTCTCGCTCTCTCTCTCTCTGTCTTTCTCTCTCTCTCTCTAACCAGCAGATGGTTAATGATTCATGGACAGGGTTGGTAGCTGTGCGCACGTGTTTAGGTGAGTGTAGCATTTCTGAGGACGCTCCAAGGTGTGTTTTTGCGCGTGTGCATGTGAATACTCTGAATGGGGGATGGGAGATTGAGGTCACTTGAGCTCAAGAAAACATGTTTTCTTTTTTCTCATCTCTAAGTGCTGGCGTAGCTGGAATAGTTTGTAACACTGATTCTCAAACTATCCAAAATACTTTTCTTGCCTCTTAGTCATTTATCCATTCACACAACTCATTCATTCAGGTGCTAAATTTACATTGTCATGCAAAATTTGTATAAACATCACATTTTTGTTGTATTGTAATCTCTTTTTTTCATTTTTTGTCAATTGGTATTAAAAGTTTAGAGTGGAAACCTAGTTTTTGCTTACTTCCTTTTGCCCACAATAAGAGGAAGTGTCTTGATCATTGGTGGAGATGCTACACTTCAGCAATGTGGCCACTGTCAGTGATTATGTGTGTAGATTGGTGTGTGTGCGCACCTCCTCCCATCCTCTCTGGTCTTCTCCTCCTAAAAACAGAAACACAATAGCCCCTATGAGAGAAAAAGAGAAGTGCCCACATTGTGTACAGCCAACTTTCCTTGTGGATTTGGAAACAAAGAGAAGATGGAGAGAGACAATGGAGGCAGTCAGTGTAGTCAAACAGGGTGACACACCTCTGGAGCAGAAAAGAGAGATAAAATTAAATGGCTCATTTACATGAAAGGCCCGTGGACAATGCAGCTTCTGCCTGCATATGAAAATTACACTTCAACTCTCAGAGTCGTCGGGCTGCTTTATGGAAAATAAAGGAATTGTTCAACTCAAAGTGCTCTCAGCAACAGCCCATTAACTACTCTGCTACTCACGTGCCTCTACCTACGTTTCTGCAAAACTCAAAAATCATACCCATATGTACAAATCGCTTCTGTTTCCGGCTGAATTGAACACTAGAGGCAGTAAAATTCTGTCAACTTTAATTCCTTTTCAGACAAATTTTGATTTACAGGTCTAGAGTTTCCATCAAGAAAGTCAAATTTATCACACAATTCCTTGCATAATATTGTCTTATGATTTCAAAAATTTCAAATCCAAAAACTGATACTTTTGAATGTTAGTGTCACATATGCAGCTCCATATGTATGGATTTTCTGAAGCAGGGGGTTTGCTCGGTAGCTCATAAAATACGGTGATGCATGTGAGGTGAAGCGTTCGGTACGAATCCCGACTATAGTTCGACAAAACAGTTCAAATCTGCATAGAAGTTCTTTTAAAATTGACAGACACAAACAGATTCTGGATAGTCTATATGTGTTTCTGTTAGTTATCCTGTTCTCCGAGTGTGAGAAACGAGTGTGCCACTTTGGGGTTTGTGATCCTTAGCTTCAGCGATCAGCACAGAGTGGACCATGACCTGTGGAACCTTAGCCAAAAAAAAAAAAAAAACTACAGAGCTTACCAGTTTCTTGGCAGGGTATTTTCTTTACTTTCTGTTGTTGTTTACAGACATTCTGGATGTGATGGGAAAGATCTTTCTCAGAGGTTTCAAGGAAATACCTGTCCCATCAGGAAATCTCTGATAAATATGCAAGAAAAAGTGTATATTAAAGTGCATGCAGAGCCTACCTAAGTGGAATTACCAATTTCACTTCCTCTTTAGATCATGGAAACTTGCTAGCTATCCTAGTGTGTTAGAGGGAAATCCAGCAATGAACACTAGCAAAGAATAAAACTCTAACTGTAATCTTGGCTTTCCTAGTCCAAGGAAAACAAATGACTCTCTCTTTGTCTGGGGTTAAGGATAGTTCCTAAGAGCATCCACCTTCTTCCCATGGGATCAGTTTTCCACCCTCCTCAAGTGCTTGATCTTATAGCAGCTGCCAGTGGCAAATCTGGAGAGTCTCAGCTGGCTCACTACTGGCACCTTAAAAAATGTGTAACCTTCAGGATGACACCAAAGCAGTTGGGAGTGGAGTGTCCAACTTGTCAAAGACAACAACACCAAACACTAGGGGTGTCGCCTTGGTGACTAAGGATAGTCGAATCGGAATTGTTGAACCTTGCCGATAATCGACTGATAGTCGAATCATATGTTTGGGGGCAGGGGGCAAAATACATTAAGAGTCAAGTCAGACATGCAACAGTCATAATTACTGACGTTAACACACAGGGAAAATGTGATGCCTCGCAAATACAAAAATAATGTTTTATGTTTTGATTAAAAGATAGTTAACATTAAACGTCAGCGAAACCCTAAGAATTCACAACAATTTTTACAATAGTGCTCTCATTACAACGTTATGTGTATGATAGTAGTTATTACAGGTGGGGTATGTATTTATGTAAAGTTGGACCGAGTACCAAAACAAACTTGTAGCCAATCAGCAATAAAGGGGTGTGTCTACTCATAATGTGGAGGAGAGAGCACTCAGTGCACATGACGGACATTAGCCGAGCCAAGCGACGACAGAAAGATAGAGATGGCGGATCTACACTGGACGCGACAGTTGTCGTGTCGCGTCGCATTGCGCCGCAACAGCTAAAGTCTGTCTACACTGGACGCAACAAAGCATTTGAAATTTGTGTCAGTACCTCATAAATACAATGCGGCAGCAGTTTACTGTTGGGGATTTGTTGTGTCGCTCCGCATCCACTGTAGACAGCATCACTGATTATAATGAGTTCTATAGTATTTTGTTGTGCCGTGCAGTGCCGCGTTAAGCCTTTGCAGGGCCCTGGGCTAACGCAGATGCGGCCCCCCCATACACCCCCTTTTTAAATACATACACCACCACTTTTTAAATAAACAATATCGAGTAATAATCTTACAAATCAGAAACAGCCCAGCAAATAAATTAATAAAATATCACTCACCACTAAAAGGGCTTCTTCCTGCTCTTCTTCAAAGAGAATTCCTCAACTAAATCCTCATCTGTTATACAAAAATTTCATGCACGTTACACAAACCACTGGCCTGAGCAAATTTTACCACTATGGAATTGTGACTGCACATAGTAATAATTTAGGAGGCGGAAATACTGAGGCATAATGTAACGGGGCGAACGAGACATGAGGTGTGTGATAAATCCATGTGCAAGCTTTTATTAATAGACATGGTCAAAAACACAGGGAGGGTCGAACAAATGGCAAACAGGTATACTGAGGGCAAGACAGATGAGTACTCAAGTAAATGGGCGTGATCTTTGATTGGTGAACAATATCCAGTGGGCTTGACAAGAGGGGTAATCCAGGTACACGAACAATGGTCCAGGCAGGGGAAAACAGTCTAAATGGAAGGCAAAGGGTTAATCCAAGGTACAAGGCAGAAGATCAGGAACCAGACAACAAGGCAACACGAAAAGACTAGACTTAAACTAAAATATGAAACGGAAACTAGGAATGGCTCCGTAAGGCAGTTAAGACTCTGAGAGTGATAATCGCAGAACAATACAGGATACTGAACACAAAAACAAACACGGAAAGTCTTGGTAAGTAGCTAACACTAGGAGAGTGCTAAATGCTAGACAATACTCGGCAACTAGAACAGCATCTGAGTGTGTTATATGTAGTGTGTGTAATAGCTCTTAGGTGAGCATGTAATTAGTGGCAACTACGTGATCAGTGCATTCAGCTGTGATATGTGCAATCAGTGCAATGGATGATGGGAATTGCAGTCCAGTGTGATGTGTGGTGTGAGTCAATATGATGGAGAGGTGACCTCTTGTGGCAGTTGGACGGAAGGTCATGGACCAGATTCATGACAGAGCCCTCCTCCCTTACAAGGAGTGGCTTCCAGATGCTCCTAAAACAGTAAAATCCAGGTGCGTTGTGGAGCGGAGGCGGAACAGGGGGAGGGACAGAGGGCCATGTCCACGTTGAAGTTGGAAGGCCGGGGACTGAGGCAGAGCCGGCAGCGCTGGACAACCAGGCAGAACCGGCGAAGCAGGAAGCCAGGAACAGGAGCCCACCGGGAGGAGCAGACGGTACAGGAGCCCACCAGGGTGGGGTAGACGGAATAGGAGCCCACCAGGGCACAGCAGACGGAGCAGGAACCCACCAGGGTGGAGCACATGGAGCAGGAGCCGACCAGTGAGGAGTAGACTAATCAGGAACCCACCAGGGTGGAACGGCTGGAGCAGGAGCCCACCAGAGTGGAGGAGACAGAACCGGAGCCCACCAGAGCGGAGCAGACAGAACCGGAGCCCACCAGAGCGGAGCAGAAGACCACCAGAGCCAGACAGCTGACCACCATGACAGGGCAGAAGACCTCCATGGAGCAGGAGCCGACCAGTGAGGAGTAGACGAATCAGGAGCCCACTAGGGTGGAGCGGACAGAGCAGGAGCCCACCAGTATGGAGCAGACAGGGCAGAAGACCTCCACATCGGAGCAGACAGAGCAGGAGCCCACCAGTGCGGAGCAGTCGGAACTGGAGTCCACAGCAGGAAACGGGACCTAGGGAACACTGAGACACACGAGACAGACAGAGCATTTATAGCCCCAAGGGCTAAGGCAGGGGACAAAAAAAGTTAATCAGAAGTTTCTCTGATGACAACTGAACGGGCAGACAGATCAGTGACAGAAGTTAGACAGACAGACATTTCATAATTAAATGCATTGGTTGGAATAGGATTGGCAGATAGTTCACAATCAAGGGCATTGATAAAGGCTGTAGTAGACAGTTCACTATTAGTTGTCTTAAGTGAAGCTGGACTGGTAGACATTTCAGTGACTGAATATGGACAGACAGACAATTCATACTCAGATTTTATTGCAAAATTATAAACCAACAGACAGTTTGCAGTTGGATACATTTATTGACACTGGATTGGCAGACCGTTCAGTGTTTGAAGCTGGATAGACATAAGGTTCAACATTAAACTTACTGACTGAAACTGGACTGACACAAGGTTCAAAATCCGGGTTGTTAACTGAAACCAGATAGGTATACCGTTCATAATCAGATTCACTGGCAGAAATGGGATAGACAGATAGTTCAGAAGTCAACTCATTGACTGACACAGGATGAATAGGCTGTTCATTAGTGACCTCCTTTGCAATGACAGGGTTAATAGAGCATACAGAAAGTTCATTTAAGGCTTCCATGGACATGACAGGCAGGGATGGGAGTTCCAGGACAAGCCCTTGTAACCACAACAGAACAGTCAGGAAGTTCACAGACAGCATCCATAGCCGTGAAAGGACTGGACGCGTATTCATATACGACCTCCATAGACGTGACAGGACAGGACAAGGATTCATAGGATTCATTCATTAATAGGTGGATACCACTGACACCTCTGGAGGTTCTGCAGCAGTTGCCACCACCTCTGAAGGTTCTACAGTGGTAAACTCCGGACACAGGGAGAGTTCAGTAATGGTCTCTTTGACCGCAACACGACAGGCTGAGAGTACATTGCTGGGCACCACCACCATACGAGGAGCTGAAGTGAACACCACCTCTTCAGGAGGTTCTTCAGCATGTGCCTCCACCTCTGAAGAAGCAGCAGCGAGTGCCATCGCTTCGGAGAGCACAGCAGTGAGTGTCACTACCCCAAGAGGTTCTGCAGCATCAGCCGCCACCTCTGGAGACATCACAGTGGACGTCGCCACCTTGGGCAGTTCTGTGGTGATGTACGCAGCCTAAATGCAACACAAAGTGATCCCCATCATGGGAAGCACTTCAGACAGGGAAATTAGTGCAGGAACAGCAGGGTTAAAGTGAGCTGGTTTGGGGATACCAGCTGCACGTGCAGACACCAGTGGTGTATCCCTCACTCTGGATACCAGACTAGTATACTGAAGGACTGACCTTGGATATCTGGGTGTGGCAGACAGAGCGTGACAAGACTCTGGCTGATCAGTTGTGACGTTAAGAGACTCTGGATGGTCAGCAGTGATGTGAAGAGACTCTGGAAGATCAGCGGAGACATGATGAGACTCTGGAAGATCAGCGGAGACGTGATGAGACTCTGGAAGATCAGCGGAGACGTGGTGAGACTCTGGAAGATCAGCGGAGACGTGATGAGACTCTGGAAGGTTACACATACACAGGCTCTGATGCAGCAGCCGCGATGTTAATGGGTTCTGAGGCGGCAGAACACGGGACCGCTGTCGCCACCATTTTGTGAGCATGCTCTAACGTGTCTAATTTCATACTGTAAAGGCTTATTTAACCCATCGCAGAAAATCTCAATCAAAATATTGTCTGGTAAATCTGAATAGTTGGCGATGGCTAAAAACTCTCTAATATGGAACAAATGGCAAACAGGTATACTGAGGGCAAGACTGTCACGGTGCACACAGCAGGGAGGACACAGGAAACACGGAAACGAGGATGTAACTCAAAAACATACTTTACTAGGACATCAGGGCAGGACAAGGCAAGGCAGACACTGACAGGAACACCGGGGAGTAACGAGTAGACCAGACGAAATGGCACTACACAGACAGGACTATAAATACACAGGTAAATTAACGGACACGGCTGGATTCGAATAAACTAATGATTACATCAGACAAGGACAGGAAACAAACCAAATATGACACACACACAACAGTTCTCTTACACTACTCCCCCCTCCCGAAAGGCTCGTCCCGAGCCTACTCAGTTCCATCAGGGAGGGGGGGGTGGGCGCTCTGGAGGCCCCTCAGGACAGACACAAACATACACAGAACGGGGCCTCCAGCGCGGAACAGAAGGCCGCAGGCCGAGGTGTAACTCAGGAAGCCATGGCAGGTGGTCCTCATGCCCATGGCCTCGTTCCTCGGCACGGCCACTCCAACCGGAACCCTTCTACCCCCCCCCAAAATTTCCATGGGGCAGCTCGGGGGTATCAGGATCCCGGGAACCAAACGAAATGGAATTTATTAAAAAGACCTTGGTCACTGGTCAATACGGCGGCAGCCGGCTGCCACAACAACCACGGCGGCAGCCGGCCGGCTGACCATCCCAACGGCGGGGACCGGTGGGCTGTAGGAAGCCCCAACCGGTGTCGGGCCGAGTGACTTCGGACGGCGGGTTGGCCTTCCCCGCGAAACAGTGGGCAAGGTGAGCCGCGAACAGCGGCGTGATCTCCCGCGAACAGCGGGGTCCTTGAGCCGCGGACGGCGGCGTGATCTCCCGCGAACGGGGGGCTGGAGTCAGCGGCGATCCGGCGGGCATTGAGTCAGCGGCGATCCGGCGGGCTTGACTCCCGTGAACGGCAGCCTCCTCTCCAGCGACCGGCGGGCTTGGTGATCCGCGAACGGCGGCCTCATCTCCCGCGAACGGCGGGCTTGGTGATCCGCGGACGGCGGCCTCACCTCCCGCGAACGGCAGGCTGGAGTGAGCGGCCGGCATGACTTGGGGGAGCCGCGGACAGTGGGTGTGCTTTCCTCACGGACCGCGGCGTGAGACCCGCGAACGGCGGGCAAAAACACCAAACACAGGAACAAAAAGAAAACACTAGAAAAACTTGACAAAACAAAACGCGGTGAAGGGACGACGCTTACTGTACAGGTCTGGTCTTCTGTCACGGTGCACACAGCAGGGAGGACACAGGAAACACGGAAACGAGGATGTAACTCAAAAACATACTTTACTAGGACATCAGGGCAGGACAAGGCAAGGCAGACACTGACAGGAACACCGGGGAGTAACGAGTAGACCAGACAAAATGGCACTACACAGACAGGACTATAAATACACAGGTAAATTAACGGACACGGCTGGATTCGAATAAACTAATGATTACATCAGACAAGGACAGGAAACAAACCAAATATGACACACACACAACAGTTCCCTTACAAAGACAGGTGAGTACTCAAGTAAACGGGTGTGGTCTTCGATAGCACAAGAGGCGACCTCTTGTGGCAGTCGGACGGAAGGTCATGGACCAGATTCGTGACACATAACATTTGAAAGCACAACAGAATGTCTATGAAACTTCAGTCAACAAAGCATTTTTAAACAATGGCACTTAACAATTTGAACTAAAATTTTATTGCAACCATGTAGCCTATGAAATTTACTTTTTTTTAATGAAAGAACATATAGAGTGTAGTCTGCTTTTGGTGCTTGAATTTGTTTTTCAATAATGAGGTCCAAGTTTAATAGCTAATACACTAGGAGCATTTTTTTTAAATGTATAATTTTTTTTCTCTATTTAACAACATTCAGTTACAGTAGTGAAAGTCTTCCCTCACTAAATTTGTATGTTTTGCAGCTGGATATTGTGCTTACGATCAATAATCTCTGCATTCGCCCAAAGTGATTTGCAGAAATCCTGCTCACTGTGAAGCAGGAATGACTAGGCAGCAGAGGATTCCGCGTGATCAAACGGTGTATGCCTGCGAATACGGGACAAACTGCGTTCCGTATATCTTTCATACGGGACGCTTCTCTGATGCCTTTAATACGGGACGATTCCGTATTATATGGAACAGGAGAATTGCCTCGGGGGCCCCCTAGTGTTCGGGGCCCTGGGCTGCAGCCCATGTTGCCAATGAGGATAACGTGGACCTGGCGCCGCGCTGCTCGTGTCAGGTTTAGACATGATAAGGCAAGTAGTAGGACCCGTGTAAATATCGATCAGCTTTTCAGCGCTGGAGAGAACTCAAGGAGCGGGAAGGCCTGTGATCACTGAGGTTACTTTGTTTCTTCTCGATAGTTGAGTAACATTGGTTTTGCTTTGTTTCACAGAACTAATTGTTGCCTGTGTTGCGATTGTTCACCTTCTGCTTATTCACGTCTGCACGATGAGCTGCATATAAAACACATACAGAAAATATATTGTCATAATCATATGTCTATTTGCTTTAATATTTCATGTGTAGAAACATGTTTCACTCATCTTTTTATACGGAAGATCTAGAAAGTGAACACGCTCTTACTCATAACACTCACACACATGGAATAAAACGAACAGTGCTCTTCAGATCACATAATTTAGTGAAGAATTAATATAAATTATATTAATAACGTGTGAGAATAAATCTGTTCTCAGATACCAATGATAACAAGAACTTCATTATCTTCTCTCTACCAGAATACTCTTCTCTTCTTCGTTGTTTGTTTACACTGGTTTTCGAAACAGTGCCACCACTCTCTGCCTTTTGTGCAACAGCAGCTGCTCTTCCCATATGATGTAATGCTCAAATCTTATTGGATGGCCCGTGTTTTCGCTTTGCGAAACTGAAAAGATTCGTGGGAGTGGACGAAATAAAACCTTTCGCATTTTCAGTGTGTAAATGTTCGCGGCCTATATGGAAGCATCCATAAGAAGCTGTTGTTTTATTCCAGCGCGTCATCGTGTCCGAAATTAGTTTGTCTTTTCCGCGCTCAGTGTTAGCTTCCGGTTTTTGCTGTATCCCTTCTAGCCACAACTGTGAGATTGGGAGTCGAATCAGGCTCATCCTATCGAAGCATCGAATCTTTGATTGTTCAGGTCAACCCTACACTCTAAAAACAAAATTATCGACTCTATTGAAGTACCCAGCACTCAAGAGCATCTATACTGAATTACATTTGTGGAAACTTGTCACACTTCAAATTGGTAAGAAATTTAACAATTTGGACACAAATGAGCCAAACTCTCATTACAGAAAATAGGTTTAGGCAGCAATAATTCATATGCTGTTTTGACCAAATCTTTCAAATATAACCTTGTTATAAATGTAGTTTAATAAAGTTATTTTTCTCACAGGGCTTGCAGATCCACAAAAGAGCTGTTGTCTCGACACCCACAGGTTTGTAGATAACAACTTAACATTTCATCTCGAGTCAGCCGCAGGCAGAGGTGTAACTCTGTGACAGTGGCTTGTGCCATATGCCAGAGCAACAGGAAATAAAGACAGGCCCATTTTTCAGAGATAAGATGCTACACTGTGGGGCAATGGAAACGTAGGTGCTTTTCCATTTGGGCTGTGAAATTGGAGCCTTTTTGCAGTTGCAAAAATGAAAACCTATCTAGCGCAAGCAAGTTGCAAGTTACGTACCACCAGTCCCACTTTAGCTTACACGTCTTTAACTACTACGTACTTACCTTATAATGTATACTACATACTTAGCTTATAATTTATGCTTATACTTATTGTGCCCATATGAGTTGCAACACTGTAATTGCAAGTAAAGTAACAGCATGTTCTTATATCTCTCTATGCATCTTACTATTGCAAATATGGATTTTATTTCCACTCAAATGTAAATAGCAGCATATACTTTGATAATAGCACAAGAGCAACATATTGCATTTTCAAATTTTATTCACTAAGACTGTGAAACAATAAGGAAAATAAGTCTTCATATTCTGTATTCATACAATACATTATGTAAAGAAGCAGATGCTGCATAATACCACAAGTCATCCACGACCCATAAAACTAAACTTAATTTATGTTGCATCAACAAAACAAAATAATTTCACAGAACAACATGTACGCACACAATAAGTGCACTGTATCAGATGCTTTAGTTAAACACACCTAACAAAAATTGGGACTCCAATCCCTTAAATAACACGAAATATTACATTTAGATTTAATATTTACTCTTGATTGATTGCACAGATACTATTTGAACTGAACTGATCTGGATGGTGACATCACTGTATCAATGATGAACTGATTTTAACTGGAAAAATAGTGTTTACTATTGTCCTCTTGCATTATCGACCCACTATATCCGTTCTTTATAAATCACTATATAAATAAAGGTTACTTGACAAGACCACAGTTGAACACCAGCTGCTAAACATGTCAGTATGTGCCATCAAAAGACAAGAACAAACAATTCAGACTGTGCCCTGAGGACTCGCCGCCCCTCACTGAGGCCTTATGGACTCAGCAGATTACAGACAATCACTTCAGACACTAACCTCTGTTTCTAAAGCCTCCAGTTTTGACTTGAAACATCTTTGCTAATTGTTAAGTAAGACTTTATTCCATATGGTGACTGGATTTACTTTTTTATTTTTATTTATTACTATTTTGTTTTAGTTAGTAAATCTCATTGCCTCATACCTACAGAGGAAAAGAAAAAAAGGGTGAACGTCCTCAAGAAACTCTATACATCCTTTTGGATCCAGCCAAGTCCAGTGACAGTTAGACCAAGGTGCCTAGTGAATAACAGTACAGTCTGAGCATTAATTCAGTTCTTCTCCATTGCTTCTTCAACACGAAGCAGCAGAAAATGGTTTGGACACAGACTCCAGAAATCAATAAGCTCATTGCACTGGACCCCAAGGCTGTGATGCTAGTGTTGTGTCACACACACACAAACACACAAACACACACACACACACACACACACACACAAAAAACATCCTCTGCTACCAGGAACGAGGCCACCCATGTGTTATTCATATTGTAATTGACCAAGCCAATACACAGAGTCTTGCACATGAGGACTATTGCATGCTTTTCCGGGTGGGATGGTGGATTTGGGTTGGGGTTGGGAAGAAGGAATAGGATCGGTCCTGTATCTCCTGATGAGAGGCGTCAAGACCCCTGGTGATCACATTCAAAGTTAATCGATGGAAAATAGGACTTATTAGGAACTTTTATAAAGATATTGAGGAAAAAATAGCAACAGCAATAGCAATACCTAGACAGCATTTTATTGCATCACAGGCAGGCTTCTGATGAAAATGATAAACATTTAGGCAGCAACAATATGCTGAGACATTGCTGCCTTCTAAAACACCTAGTTTTGGACCAAGCATGGTAACACTTTATTTTGACAGTCCACTTTAAATGCCTTATTCTGCATGGTCATATTTTAGATCCTTTAATCCACTCCATACCTAAACTTAACAATAACCTTTCTAAGTATTAATAAGTAGCAAATTAGGAGTTTATTAAGGCAAAAGTTGTTGCTAATATTTAGTTAATAGTGAGAATTGGTCCCCAAACTAAAGCGTGACCAAAACGTATTTGTCTCTGCTTTTTCTTCCCATCTAGTGTGTGTAATAATTTACTTTACAGTAGTTAAACTGAATATTATTGGCTGTACTGTTCCTAATTTTTGCATTAAAACATTTGCTGAATGAATAAATGTAAATGTTTCCATTCAAATTATTGAATTAATTAATTAAACATTTTAATAGTAAAGAATGCACGTCACACCTCTGTTTATCAATTTGCATTGGCTAACAATAGCTGCCCGCATAAAATTCAAGGCATTAATGTTTGCCTACAAAATCACCACTGGCTCTGCACATCTTTACCTAAATTCATTACTTCAGACTTATATGTCTCTAGAAGCTTGTGTTCTGCAAGTGAACGTCGCTTTATTGTTCATCCCAAAGAGGCACAAAATCACTTTCACAGACTTTTACATTAAATGTTCCCTTCTGGTGGAATGACCTGCCCAACTCAATCCGAGCAGCTGAGTCCTTACCCATCTTCAAGAATCGGCTAAAAACACATCTCTATTCCTATTCTATTTTATCTAATTGTTTTCTTTTTTTATATAAAAAATGTTTTCTTTAACAAATACCTCCAACACTAGCTTTCTCTATTCTTTTTCTATTTTATCTATTTGTTTTTTATTTAAAAAACAAACAAAAAAAACAAACCTTGCTACGTGTACTAAGTTAGACTAACTATGGCTTGTCATAGCACTTGCATTTTATTGCTCTTTTGTTGGTTTTGATTGCTTCTATTGTCCTCATTTGTAAGTCACTTTGGATAAAAGTGTCCGCTAAATGACTAAATGCAAATGTAAATGTAATTAATTCAATACCAAAAAGCATTGTTAAACTATTTTAGTGTATTACACCCAATTTCTGCATGCTTTTTGTGTGTATTATCACTTGTGCTAACACCAGACTCAGCTGGAATCAGTTGTGAGTCAAATGTCCAGTGTGATTCATGTGAGGTAGCTATTTGTGAGGTGTGCATGAATAGTCTTCCAAATCTGTTACTTATTTCCATGTTGGTTAGGATACCTATGATGTAGACAGCAAAACATCTATGTGAGCTTTTGAACAGGTGTTGGATTCCATCAATGAATTTATATTTAACCTTGGTAACACTTTAGAATAGGGAACACTTATTCACTATTAACTATGACTTTTCCTTCAATAAACTCCTAATCTGCTGTTTAATAATAGTTATGTTTATTAATAGTTAGTAAGGTAGTTGTTAAGTTTAGGTATTGGGTAGGATTAGGGATGTAGAATAAGGCATTAATATGTGCTTAATTACTGCTAATAAATGGCTAATATTCTAGTAATATGCATGCTAATAAGCAACTAGTTAAGAGACCCTAAAATAAAGTGTTACCTTAACCTTTTGTTTGTAATAAAAATGGTTTGTATTTTACTCAGTAAGTTTGAATGGGGCAAAGCTGTCCCAGATGTGACCTACAAACACATTTAGGTTAAGGACAACAGCTCAATATCACTGAGGCAGATCACATCTACGGCCCATAACATCCTTATTTAATTTTATGTTGAGTTATAAGAAACAGACCCCTGTAAGACAAACAGGATTATACTGAAATGATTGCTTGTGGTGATCTCTCTTTCTCCCATTCTCTTCTTCCATCTGCACGGAAAAGGGTTTGTAATCAGGTAAAGGGATGTCCTAATGTCTGCAGAATGGAAGTAGTTGATGCAGCAATGTGTATGTTACCTGAAGACAGATGTCATGGGGAGAAAACAGCATGGGGTTGAATGAAAGAAACAAAATGCAAAAAGGTTAATCAGATGCAATCAATATATATATATATATATATATATATATATACATACATACATACATACATACATAAATGTACAAGAAAAAAATATATATATCATGACTTATATTACAACCCGAATTCCGGAAATGTTGGGACGTTTTTTAAATTTGAATAAAATGAAAACTAAAAACTTTCAAATCACATGAGCCAAATAGAATGTAGATTACATAACGTTTAAACTGAGAAATTTTAAAATTTTACGCACAAAATCAGCTCATTTCAAATTTGATGCCTGCTTCAGGTCTCAAAATAGTTGGGACAGGGGCATGTTTACCATAGTGTAGCATCTCCTCTTCTTTTCTAAACAGTTTGAAGACGTTTGGGTATCGAGGTTATGAGTTTCTGGAGTTTTGGTGTTGGAATTTGGTCCTATTCTTGCCTGATATAGGTTTCCAGCTGCTGAGGAGTTTGTGGTTGTCGTTGACGTATTTTTCGTTTAATGATGCACCAAATGTTCTCTATAGGTGAAAGATCTGGACTGCAGGCAGACCAATTTAGCACCCAGACTCTTGTACTACGAAGCCATGCTGTTGTAATAGCTGCAGTATGTGGGTTTGCATTGTCCTGCTGAAATAAACAAGGCCTTCTTTGAAATAGACGTCGTCTAAGGGGATAGCTTTTATACCTTTAGGGGTTGCCTTATATACCTTTCAGCATTCATAGTGTCTTCCAAAACATGCAAGGTGCCCATACCATATGCATTTATGCACCCCCATACCATCAGAGATGCTGGCTTTTGAACTGAACGCTGATAACACGCTGGAAGGTCTCCTTCTTCTTTAGCCCGGAGGACACGGCGTCCGTGATTTCCAACAAGAATGTCAAATTTGGACTGGTCTGACCATAGAACACTTTTCCACTTTGAAACAGTCCATTTTAAATGAGTCTTGGCCCACAGGACATGACGGCGCTTCTGGACTATGTTCACATATGGCTTCCTTTTTGCATGATAGAGCTTTAGCTGGCATCTGCAGATGGCACGGCGGATTGTGTTTACCGACAGTGGTTTCTGGAAGTATTCCTGAGCCCATTTAGTAATGTCAATGACGGATGAGTGATGCAGTGTCGTCTGAGGGCCCAAAGACCACGGGTATCCAACAAAGGTCTTCGGCCTTGTCCCTTACGCACAGAGATTTCTCCAGTTTCTCTGAATCTTTTGATGATGTTATGCACTGTAGATGATGAGATTTGCAAAGCCTTTTCAATTTGACATCGAGGAACGTCGATTTAAAGTATTCCACAATCTTTTTACTCACTCTTTCACAGATTGGAGAGCATCTGCCCATATTTCGGGTTGTACACCCTTCAAAATGAAGGTGCAAAAATGGGGTTTTTCACTGCAATGCAACAGAAAAACCTTCAGGTAAAAGTTCCACAATTAATCTTTTTTTTCTTAGTGTGAAGAAAATGTAAAAATCTAAAGAACCCCTTTTCACTATAAAGCACCTTTTGTGGAATGGAACATTTCCATGGATGTTGAAGGAAGAAAATAATAAATGCTCCTAATAATAGTAACACTTTACTTAAAGCATATATGTATAATTCATTATAACAGTAGTTTTAATACATTAATTATGGCTTGTAATGCACATTAGGATGCATTGTATGATCTCTTCATATGCACAGTTATAATGCATTATAATACTTATCTATTCATATTCATACCTTTAGAAAATATAATGCATTAAATACGTAACAAACAAACCTTCAAATATTATATTACATATTTCATTATTTTGCATATTGCACTTTCGTTACAATTATTTATGAAACTACATAATGCATTACAATGTACATTGTGAATACCTTTATAATGCATTATACATAAAGGCTGTAATTAAAGTGTTACCTAATAATTTCAACAACATCAATACCAAGATCATTATGCATAAACTACTCCATAACCATCAAGTTGTTGCTTACTTTGAAGGAACATCAAGGCAATTTTTTTTTTCGAGAGAAGATAGAAGAACAATATAACTCATGCATTTTGTAACAGAACTGTTTGTTTAGTTTCCTTTTTGTCCTTATTTGGTTCTTCCTGTTTTAGTTTCTGACCTAGTTCTGTTAATTAGTTATATGCATCACCTGTGTTTGATTCAATTATCTTGTTTTCTCGTTTGTTCCAGCCCCTTTATAAGTCCTCAGTTCTGCCTTTGTGTTTGTCTGATCTTAAGTTAACAATCGTCTAAAGTGAGTTGATGCTGTTTATTAAAGACTACTCTTTTTGTTTATTCTTTCGTCGTGCGCCTTTTTACCACAACCACCAGACCGTTACAGAAGATCAGACCGACACAGAAGATGGGCGAGCTCGCACAATTTTTTGAGTTGGCTCAAGCCAACCAGGATCCAGCCAGCTTTATGTTGGCTTTTGCGCCTCTCGCCCTCGCCAGCACGCTAGATGGAGGGACACTTAAGATGATGCTCCGGCTCGGGCTCACCTTCCACCAGCAGCGAGAGCTCCCCGACACCTCCGATCTCAACTGGAGAGAAGCCACCATCCGTTGTCTGGAGAGCCTCCGACCCCGAGCCGGAGCCCTACCCACGGCGAGGAATGTTCCGCCGGAGGCGAGGAGGATACCGCCGCAACAGGCGATGAACGTTACGCCGTTTACGCCGATGATGGTCCCGTCCAGCCCACCTGAGTTCCCGCTGGTCCCGTCCAGCCCACCTGAGTTCCCGCTGGTCCCGTCCAGCCCACCTGAGTTCCCGCGGGTCCCGTCCAGCCCCGTGCCTCCCGTGCGCCCTCTAAAGTCCGCGCTGCAAGAGCGCCCTCTAAAGTCCGCGCTGCAAGAGCGTTCTCTAATGTCCGCGCTGCAAGAGCGCCCTCTAATGTCCGCTCTGCAAGAGCTCCCTCTAATGTCCGCGCTACAAGAGCGCCCCTTTGAATCCGCGCTGCAAGAGCGCCCCCAAGTGTCCGCGCTGCAAGAGCGCCCTCCTGCGTCTCCTCTGGTCCCGTCCAGCTCTCCTTCGTCTCCGCTGGTTCTATCCAGCTTCGTGCCTCCCGTGCGCCCTCAAGTGTTCGCGCTGCAAGAGCGCCCTCAAGTGTCTGTGCCGCAAGAGCGCCCTCACGAGTCCGCACTGCAAGAGCGCCCTCCTGCGTCTCCTCTGGTCCCGTCCATCTCTCCTTCGTCTCCGCTGGTTCTGTCCAGCTCCGCGCCTCCAGAGCGCCCTCAAGTGCCCGCTCCTCCAGAGCGCCCCCAAGAGTCCGCTCCTCCAGAGCGCCCCCAAGCGCCCGCTCCTCCAGAGCGCCCCCAAGAACCCGCTCCTCCAATGTGGCCCCCAGAGGGGAACTTTCCCAAAGAAATTTTGGGGGGGGGCCATATAGCCGCAGTTTGTGTGGCCAGGCCAAAGGCCAAGGCCACAAAGGACCCAGATCCATCATGGCCTCCCGAGGACCCCGATCCGCCAAGGCCGCCCGAGGACCCCGATCTGCCAAGGCCGCCCGAGGACCCCGATCAGCCATGGCCTCCCGAGGACCCCGACCCGCCATGGCCGCCCGAGGATCCCGATCTGCCAAGGCCGCCCGAGGACCCAGATCCGCCATGGTCGCCCGAGGACCCTGATCCGCCATGGTCGTCCAAGGACCTAGATCCATCATGGCCTTCCAAGGCCCCAGATCCGCCATGGTCTCCCGAATCTCCAGTCCTGCCATGGCCTCCTAAGGCTCCGGATCCACCATGGACTCCCGAGTCTCCAGATCCGCCATGGCCTCCCGAATCTCCAGTCCTGACATGGTCTCCCAAGGCTCCTGATCCGTCTTGGAGGCTTCCCTGTCCTATCCTGGTCCTGCTCCAGCCTCCAGGACGCCCGCCCCCCCTCCCCGATGTTACTGTTACGGTGTAACAGAACTGTTTGTTTAGTTTCCTTTTTGTCCTTATTTGGTTCTTCCTGTTTTAGTTTCTGACCTAGTTCTGTTAATTAGTTATATGCATCACCTGTGTTTGATTCAATTATCTTGTTTTCTCGTTTGTTCCAGCCCCTTTATAAGTCCTCAGTTCTGCCTTTGTGTTTGTCTGATCTTAAGTTAACAATTGTCTAAAGTGAGTTGATGCTGTTTATTAAAGACTACTCTTTTTGTTTATTCTTTCGTCGTGCGCCTTTTTACCACAACCACCAGACCGTTACACATTTGACCTTTCAAACTTATTCAACAGGACTGTCATATGCTGACAGAGCCTTAATATGTATTTATACTTTCCCTCTTGACCTAAGCATGTTGTAACACCTCCAGTCTAAATACTCCTTTAAATGGATCAAGATTTTACCTTTGTCTAGAGCTGAAGATCACTTTTCTAATTAGTGATATTCTCTATTTTTAATAGAGCAAGCGAGGCAAGCCAAACGCACACCTTATGAGGTGCAAGTTGAAGTATATGAATTAAGTAGAGGAGAACAACTGCACACTCACTTAAGCATATTTATTAACCAAAGTTTCGGCTAGTAGCCTTTTTCAAGGTAGATACCTTGAAATAGGCTACTAGCCGAAACTTTGGTTAATAAATATGCTTACGTGAGTGTGCAGTTGTTCTCCACTACTTGATTCATTCTCTCTTTTTGACATGTTTAAAATCAGAGTAAAAGGGAGCATAAATGTTTGCTGACTAAAGTGTAAAAAGTGGTAAGCTAAATTGTTACCTTAAAGAGCTTTTTTGATTAAACTCATGAAAATTAGTTTTGTCTGTATAAAATAAATTAATCTAAATTAATCTAAATATTATTATTATTATTGGAAGCCACTTTAACCTTTTGGAAGTCTTCTCATTTGGAGCATGTCTATGATTTAGTTGCGGTCTAAATGCAGCCAGCTCTCTAGTTTTGGAACAATTTTTGGCGTTGCCAGTTTATCTGTAGATCTCTCTGTTTATATGTTTGTTTTAACTGTACATCTGGCAATGCAGCAGAGGAAGAAAAAGAAACTAATCTGAGAAGAACATTTCAGTGTCAGGACAGAACGATCTAAGCTGTAGATAAACAAAGAGAGCTTTTGAAAGCTACAGCCAGAATGGATGGAGCAGAGCACATAATCAGTCAACAGTGGGATGTGCCAGTGCGAGAGAGCCAGTGTTAGTCATATGTGAACCCAGCATCTGCTGCAAACACCCACAAACGCAGGACGCATCTACCACAGCACACATAAACAAGTGCATTCACTTTACATGATGAAGGTACGCTTAAAGAAATGGTTTCCAAAAAATAAAAACTGGAACGCTGTTATTTTTTTTGGTTTTGTTTTGTTTTGTGTTTTTCTCAGTGTAATGAATGTAAATTGAGAATGTGAAAATAAAAAAAGACAAAAAAGTACTATAAAAACAGTCAATTTACTTTGTAGGCTACATTCTAAATCTTCTGAAGCCGGGTAATAGTTTAGATTGAAAAACATACCGATTGTATGCATATTCATGGAGAATCAGTGGTTGTTGTTCTTTTTGAAAATTATCACCTTGCATCACCTTGTAATTTTTCATTTTCACTATATGGAAAAGAGTGGCAAGCAACATTCCTCAAAACATCGCATTTTGAGTTCCACAGAACAAAGTCAAATAACAACACGAGGGTGAGTAATGATGATCGACTTTCCATGTTTGGATGCATTATTACTTGAGGTTGAAATGCCACCATGACACAGAATGTTTTGTTTCATTTGAATTAAATGGAAGCAAAAGAACAGCAATATTCATAAAGTGCCCATACAGAGTCAACCACAAGTTCACACACCCACACGAGCAAAAGAGAAAGTGCTGCTCGGGCGCCACTCTGTCATACACCCTGTTGTGTGGAAATCATTTAGTGTCACTCAAATATTGATATGGAAATAAGCACTGAGTGATCTGACAGAGTGATGGAGAGACCTTAATTTCTCTCTCACACTGTCTACAGATGCTCTATGTTTCAGACGTTACTGTCTGTGAAAATAAAATCAATATGCTGGACAGATCACAACTCGATGATCTCTAATCAACTCTAACATTCAAAAACGAAACAAAAAACACCTTTTGAAAAATCCTATAATTAGTTATTTTATTTTATTGGCGAGTTGCTGTTTACATTAAGTGCAAATAGCAAATTATTCTATTTACACTATGTAAAATAGCAGTATTTTCTGCTATTTATACTACTTACTGCAAATATCTGCACCTCACTATTGTAGTGCATTATAAAACAGTATGTAATAATAATGTATTGAGCACAAATTATGATATAATTATTAAATGGATGCTAACTTATTGGGACTTTCTACACCTACCCTAATCCTACCCGATACTTTTGAAACTTTTTGATTATTTCCTTAATTTTTATTTAAATTTACTGTTATTGAAATTCCTACCATTACAGATAGGGGTCAGATATGATGGTCAAAGTAAGTAGGAGGTGAAGTAGTGGAATAGTTAGGTGTTTTGGAAGGTTTTTTTTTTCCCCCGCTCACTTAGTGCGGAAGAGTTTGAACAAAGCTTGAGAATATTTGTTTTTAAGTTTCTTGTTTTTATTATTATTATTAAAAAAAAAATCTCTTTTTTTCAACTCCTTATTTTTATTGCTGTGATCAATATTATTATTATTATTATTTTTTTTTAAGACTATTTTACTTTCTTTCATGTAAAGCACTTTGAATTACCATTGTGTATGAAATGTGCTATATAAATAAACTTGCCTTGCAAATAAATGCCTTTCCGATGTGATAAGAAGTGAGTTTGGCAAAAGGTGGATTCGAAGTCTGGTCGCCACTGAATCTGTTGATTACAGTTTTGTTTTTAACTACTTTCACACATTTTCAAAACTTTGCCTCTTTTTTTGAAAACTTTACACACAAATCCAATAATTGCACACACAAAATGTAAAATGTCTCACATGAAGCACTGCATTCAAAATATCACAAACACATCTCAAAAGCAAACATTTGTCTCACGTTGCAAACACCTTGGATATATTATATACACACACTCACTCAAAACCTAAATCTCTTCTTTCATGAGCTCCTATGTACATTTATGTACAAGATTGACACTCGATCTTTCTGCATCTGTCTTTTGTAAGTGTGCGTCTGTGGATGTTGTGTGCATGTAAATGGTGTGGTGTTTTCTCCTGATAAGAACTGAAGCCTAAAAAGGAAGAGTTAAATATGCCAAACCGCATGCTCTTGCAAAATTGTAACCCAGGCAGCACAATCACACACAAACGCAGGCGCACACTCACTTTGGCACACACACTGACCTCTGAGTTTCTAGAATGCCAGTGATAAAGTTAAGAAAGAATGTGCCTCACTACTTAGACATGAACGGTAAAACATGAAACCCTCTTTAAAATCTTCACAATATACAGCTTAGAAGTGTGTACAGTAATGCCATAAAGATCACTCTTGTTTCCATCTTGTTCTAAAAATAACTATGTAATTGTAGATATCTTCTAAGAAACTGATTTTTCTTTAAAGTGTTTAATAGTGTTTTCTGAACCATTAGCAGCTAAACATTGCAATAATAAGGTGTACTTAGTGGTTCCTAAGCAATGCTAGTTTGTTTGCTTACTGGCCCAATTACACCTTTTCTTATAAGTCATATAATTTAACATATAGGAGTTTATAAAAACCTTACTAATGGTGTTTCTGAACTGGTTTCCATCATTATGAACAGGTTTAACATTGCCTTTACCTTCCATTAGTCAGACAAACATCTCCTGCCGCAACTTGTTTATATAAAGAAAAAGCAGTGAATTAAATTTGAGGTCTAGTACTAATTGGGAAGCAATAATTTTAATTATTAACAGTTTTATTTATTGTTAGGCAAATTTCAGAATAGAATACATCTCTGTACAGAATCAACATTTTACCCCATTAACAAACACATCCCAAAATAATCCCAAAAAGGCTTTAAGGTCACAACTTTACTATAATTAAATACAATTAAAACATCCATCATTATATAATGATGAGAAATTTAATGAAATAAAATACAATAAATGAAATGAATAAATAGAATCAATCTATAACACATCACATTTACACTGTCACAATCAGTATATTTCTCACAAACAGCTATTACTGTCCCATTTCCATATATATATATATATATATATATTTATAGTATAGCTTTAGATTGTCTGACTGATTACAAGACACTTTTTTTAATGCAGCCACTCTAAAAATTGTCACACCCATTTCCGGAAAGGAAGGGGCATCCTCTGATTTCCAGCTCCTGAGAATTATTTGTCTGCCAATCAGTCAATGCAGTATTTTTGCATCCCAAGATGCCATTTCAACATTCTTTAAAATTCCATGCCACTCTTCGTCATCAAGTGTCAGGTTCAAATCTCTTTCCCATATTTCCTTAAGAGTCTGTGAAGCTCCATCACCGAGACTTTAAATCAACCAAGAGTAGTACATGGATGCTTCATGACCCTTTCCATATGTTGAACATATTGTACAGTGAGCATCTGCTTACCCAGGAAGCTGTGCATTAGAACCAAACGTTATACAGAGTAAATGTAACTATAAATACCTGAAAAACAGGGATCTAGATATATCATACTGCTGTTGTAAATTTTCAAATAATTTCAGACTATTATTTTCATCACCTAGTTTAACAATGCCCCTCTTCGGCAATTCTTTCCAAAGAAAGGGAGCTTTATTAATACACAGTTTAGGCTTCAACCATAAACTTGAGCTAACATTTAAGTAGGGGTCAAAGTTACACAGACACGAGATCTTTAATCATATCACATTTAAAGGGCCCGATATACTTCAAACGAAGTTCGTTTTCGTTCTTCGTTTGGGGGCAAAAAGAACTTCAAAAAGGCTGAGCGACGGTATACTGTTTTCGAAGATTCCAACACCCCCGCGCTGCTGGAGGCGGTGTGTAGATTAATGTAAACATGTCGCGACGCTTGTGTGTATGCCCTAAACACAACAACGATGCAATGATGCTGTATCTAGGTCTTTTATTAAACTGGATAAATTACACGTTTTTATATTTTATGTGGTGTCATGATTTGATAAAAACAAAGGTTTATTATGGCATGTTCTTTTGGCATTTCATTTATTGTATACCTTTTAAATTAGCTTATTGAAAGAACAGCAACAGCAGCAGTAGCAGTAGGTGCAACATTTATTTGAAACACATGTATTTGGTACTTGCTACCTTATATCTTTACTCTTTCCTTTCATTCTTTTCATGGCTTTGCAAAACTTGCATCTGATGTTTCTCTAGGTCGCTTTTTGCATAACTCCGGGTCGTCGAGACCAAGCTTCATTGCTATTTCTTTCTAGGAATTAAATGCTTTCTCTGAATCTTTAAAGTCTCCCTGCGAGTGATTGTACAGGTGAGGATACATTTCTGGCAGTTCAGTTATTCGACACAGTGTATTTATGTTGCTAGTGACTTGGTGATGTTGTTCCCCTGCCTGACCTTTGTTAAATGAGAAACGAACTGGGAAAAAAAAAATCACGCGTCAAAGAAGGTGGAGCTCCAGAACACACCCACCGATTGTGTAATTGCCACGGACCAATGGTAGCTCAAAGGTGTTTAGGAGACAAAACGAACTCCCCCAGAAAGTTCGCTTTGGTGAGCTCTATCGAACTGCCAAAACAAACTGAAAACAAACTTAATTGTGTTCGAAAAACATCATATCAGTTCGTTCTTCGATTTTGTTTGAAGTATATCGGGGCCGTAAGTGTGAAATAATTGGATGATTTTTCACCTTACCAACCAGGGGTGCGTTTCCCAAAAGCATCGTTAGCTAACTATGGTGGTAAGTCCCATTGAACTTTATTGGTAACGACGTAACTTGCAACCATAGTTGCTTTTGGGAAACACACCCCAGTTTAGTGGACAAGCTATGTAATAGCAATACTGAAGGCAATGCAGACTGCTCAATCTTATTCCAAGGGGGAGGAAGTGACCAATGAGACAGGTGTCTGAGACTAAAAGCAAAATAATAATACAATACATTAGGTAGACCTAAACCACCTTTCTCTATAGGCATAGTATTTAGTTATTGTAATTTAATTACTTTTCCCTTGAAAAAGTAAAGTAAGGGATTACTCTTATTTTTTTCTTATTCTAATTACAGTTACTTATGTCGGATAATTGAACTTAATACTGTGTATAGACTGTATAACATTTATACACAATACAAGTCTAAGCTTAAAATGCATGCTTCTTTGTAACCTTCTCACTTTAAATACTTTGGTGAGTTAATAAGAATATTGGTAACACTTTAGTGTCCAAATCTCAATATTCATGTCTTAAGCTCATATTAATGTCTTATTCTGCAAGACCTCATTCTAAATCCTTAATCCTACCCATGTCTTAAACTTTGTTAACAACTACTTTACTAAGTATTAATAAGCAGTAATTAGGAGTATACTTAGGCAAAAGTATAGCTAGTTCATAGTTAATAGTTAGTTAATAGTGAGAATTGGACTCTAATCTAAAATGTATTATTTAATACATAACTATATAAATTATGTATTATTTAATTTTAGAATTAAATTTAGAATTAAAAGAACCATTTCACATCTATTATTTTATCAATAATTAACTTGTCAAGGTTGATATAGGATTTAGAAAGTAATGAGTCATAAGTAATTCAATACTGAATAATTTGTACAGTAATCTAATTACACTGTTGAAGATGTAATTAGTAACTAGTAATTAATTACTTTTTTTGCAGTAACTTACCCAACACTGATTCTGTGAATCTGTTTAAAATAGGAAAGTGGTACTTGTATTGGGAGGGACTGTAGTAAATAAATCAGTTTGGCTGTACAGCTCATTTTAATTACATTGACTTTCACAGCCATTGAAATGGGGAGTGGGAAGCAATAATTTTGAACTATTTGCAAATAATAACTTAAAATGCGCACACATTGAATCCTATTTCTATGCCTAATTTGTCGAAATTGCAAAATGTTTCTTGTCTCGTCACATTCAGTTAGGAATTATATGAATCATGTAATGATAACACATTTTCAATTTAAAATGGCAAAATTTGAGGGAAAACGTAGAGTAGTTTGCATCACTGGATGTTACTGTCAATCGTTAAACAGTTGTCAAATATTAAATGTTCCATTGGGCAATTTGGCAAGTGCTAATTATTTGCGTGACCCGTCTCCTTCAAAGTCTATGTAGGCCTGCATTGTCTTGTGAAAGTCAGTCTACCGATGGCTTACTTACAGTGTCTGCACATTAAACTGGGAGAAGACAAAGTGTTTTATCATCAAACATTACGCATCAATTAAAAAGGACTGAATGAAAAAATATACTAAAAAGAAAAACAAGTGATGTGTGAAACAGCACAAGCTGTAATGATGTGTATCTCTCTCATGCTGAGAGTGTTTTAGAACAGAATGCTGAGTAAGCTTTTCTAAGAACATTTCATGAACTCCCAGTCTGTGTGTGTGTGTGTGTGTGTGTGTGTGAAGATTATCAGTTTTGTACACTGTGCACTACGCTAAACCCGTGTCCACTTGAACTGTCCCATACCATCACTCTACGTGTGTGTATTTGTGTGTGTGTGTGTGTGTGTGCGTTCAGCCCGGACTGGCAGAAGGAAGCTCTATTGTAGCCTTCAGTGCTTGAGTAAACAGAACAGTGCGTTCCCTCTCACCTCTCACCAACTTCACCTTCCTCCTCTTCCTCATTCTCACAACATCACTCTCGCTCTCTCTGTCTCTCTAGGGATGTAGAATATGGTCATGCAGAATATATGCTTTATAAGTACTAATAAATAGCTAAAATGTTAATAACAGGCATGCTAATAAGCATCTAGTTAATGAAATGAGAATTATTACCTATACTAAAATGTTCCCAAAATACTTTTAAATATGGAGTGACACAAATGGAACTCTGGGAATATAAATTTAGAGTCTTTCACTCCAAATTATAATTTGATTTCCCTTTTTACTTAATAATTTTATTTTAATGTAAAAATTTCATGAAAATCTGATAGTCTGTTGTTGTATTAGCAGATGAGAGTTTTAGCCTGCCAAGTAGCTAACAGGTAACTTTAAGAGAGAAAAGTCCATGTTATTAAATTAAATGGTTTCAGACAACACAGTTAAGTTTCAGCTAAATTAATTGAGTGGAGATTAATTGTATTTTATATACTATCTTAGCCTATTCAAATTAAATAAATTTCTGTATTCACAATTCTCATTTTCTGGACTTAAATGTTTGAGGTCAGATCACTGTAGTGCCTCAGTTCAAGCAGCACATGAATCCAACATCTCTTCATCTTTACTACTAGTTACAGCACAAAATAAACATGAATGAACATCAGAACGCATTTTGTTTCATAAGCAGAAAGACACCTTTTTTCTAAGTTCAAGTCCAACAATGTTAATCTACATTCTACAAACTCTCCTGACTAGTTTGTGTGTCAGATATTATCCGGCATTATGATTGTTCAGATCGCCTTTCAGTCAAACTCCCTGCAAATTGCGCATTGAAATGATATACTGTACAATTGATATGATTAAAGTGCATTGGAATTATTTAACTCACTGGCTTTTATGGTTGTGTTTATGGTATGTTGGTAGGTGGATGCTAAGGTGTTCTAAGTTGTTTAGTGCATTTCTGTCATGACAAATGTCATGTCTCTGAAGATTTTAGCAAGGTAAGAATATGACAGTGTTAAAGTACTGTATTTGGTCTTGGAATAGATCTACTACGCTGCTGAATTGCAGCTGCAGTTAGTTGCTGTTGTTGTAGATTATTGCTTCTGCTGCTTCAAAGCAAGTACAGGAACTTGCTATTGCCATTGCATAAAGCGATACTGTGTAACATTTAAGTCATACTGCTGCTGCAAAAATGGCATTTATAATAACCCATAGCATATCTATACAGGTGGAGCTGGGTAGGTGGAGGGTTTCAGAGGAACTCTGGAAGCGTGCTCCAAACTGCTCTAGTGAAGGCTAACCAGTCATTTAAATGTAAAGCAGCAAGCTCATTGGCTGTGTATGCAAAATGGAACAATCAGCTTGTGCCTGGTAGTTTCACATTGTGAATGTCACCAGTTTGCGGTAAGTAGCCCATCAGCCTGCACCATCTAGAGTTTCATGACAGAACTTAGCATTTGTTTTTGTTTATTATGTTTGCTAGGGCATTGCTATGAGGTTGCTAACATGACTGTCACACTGCTCAGGGAGCAAGGAGCGAGGAGACACAGAGAATATTCAGTGAACAATGTTTATTGATCCAACACACCAGAACGTGGAACTCGGGGAGTTGACAAACAATACAGGACATGGGAGACAGGGAGACACAGGGCTTAAGAACACTGGGAAATCAACGAGGAAGAACAGAAACAGGTGAGGAGTAATTAAACACAGGGCTGGGGACTAAAGAACTAATAACTACAGAGAACAAAGACAGGAACAGGAAGACCAAATATGGACACAAGAGGAGGGGAAACACGAGACACAGTCTGACATTACGCCCTCCTCCGGAAGGCGCGTCCACGTGCCATATACCATCCAATGGGGGCAGGGGGTGGGCGCTCTGGAGGCCTCCAGCGATCAGGGGGCATGGCTACCGGCCTCCAGAGCGGCGCCCATTCCGGGAGCCACGGTGGGACAGGGGACCCGGGAGGCCATGGTGGATCAGGAGACTCTGAAGGCCATGGCGGATACGGGGACTCGGGAGGCCATGGCGGGACTGGAGACTCGGGAGGCCATGGCGGAACTGGAGACTCGGGAGGCCATGGCGGGCCTGGAGACTCGGGAGGCCATGGCGGGCCTGGAGACTCGGAAGGCCACGGCCTTATTTTTTCAGGCAGCTAAGGCGGGTAAAGGGGTTCTGTGGCCTTGGCCCTTGGCCTGGCCACACAGGCTGTGCCCCCCCTCCCCCCAAAGAAAAAAAATAATAATTCTTGGGGAAGTTCCCCTCTGGGAGCCATTGAGGAGGAGCGGGCACTAGGGTGTGCTCTGATGGCGAGGTCACTTGGAGGCGCTCTGGAGGCACAGACACTAGAGGGCGCTCTGGAGGAATGGGCTCTGTGGGGCGCTCTGTTGGAGCGGGCTCTGTGGGGCGGTCGGACAGCGCGGACACTCGGGGGCGCTCGGACAGCACGGACACTCAGGGGCGCTCGGACAGTGTGGACTCTTGGGAGGTCCATGGGGCAGTGGTGACAGGCCCCGAGCCGGAACAGGTGGAGGATGGCCACGTCGTGCAGCTCCGTCACCGCGACGAGCCCGCAGAACTCCCCGGCGTACTCCACGAAGGGGAGATCGCGTAGGATAAGGGCGCGGAGGCGGGCAGCGAACTCCATCGCCATGAAGGGGAAAAAAAGCAGGAAAACCAAAAACTTCTCAAAAAACGGAAAACAAACGGGGGAGAAGTGCCGCTTACTTTTGTTTTGGGTCCTGTATTCTGTCACGCTACTCAGGGAGCAAGGAGCGAGGAGACATGGAGAATCTTCAATGAACAATGTTTATTGATCCAACACACCGGAACGTGGAACTCGGGGAGTTGACAAACAATACAGGACATGGGAGACAGGGAGACACAGGGCTTAAGAACACTGGGAAATCAACGAGGCAGAACAGAAACAGGTGAGGAATAATTAAACACAGGGCTGGGGACTAATGAACTAATAACTACAGAGAACAAGGACAGGAACAGGAAGACCAAATATGGGCACGAGAGGAGGGGAAACACGAGACACAGTCTGACAATGACTGTAACACACTATGCATTTTCTATTGTTTTCTGGATGGTTACTTTGGTGTTATGAGTGGTCACTAGTGTTTTGGGTGATGATGTAATATGAGTTAAATATGGTTTTTGGGCTTCTTTAAATAATAGTGATTCTTGACTTTGCAACATTATACTTTTTATATGTAATTACTATCAAGATCTAACGTCTGTTTATGAAACAAATTGTCATAGATCACGTATCAATATACAAGATTTATGTATCAGGTAAATGTATAACTGAATGTATAGCATTGCAACAATAACTTGTTCCATGATAGTGTTCAAAGCATCACAAACCTCATTTCTATCTGTACTTAGCCGCGCTCACAAAGGCGTGTCGTGTGAAATGTTACATAAATGCTTTGTAGGTATGTGTGTGTGCTTTTGTCCTGAAGTCTTAAACTACCCCAGGACTATCTGCTATGCAAACAAACAGCAGTTGCACGGGACACAGCAATGCAGCCACGCTCTGATTGGATAACAACTTACATAATCAGGCTGCCACGGCGACGGCCCTGAGGAGGGAGGGGGAGGGTCCGGCAGCACATGCACATAAACTCACACAAACCCATTCGCATGCACATATGCATGTTTGCTCTCCAAAAATCCAGTAAGTCAAGAATATTTGCAGACTGGTCAAACTGCTCTCAGGCAGGTTGTAATCAGGTATGGCATGTAAATGTTGCACATATTTTCTTTTCTGTTCAATTCAGTAATTGTCATTGCCATGTGACACTAATAATGGTGTTAAATGCATTCTTCGTGTTTGTAATTGTGCCCAACCTGTCATCAAATGTTCAGAAGACAGCATATATTGAAGGTTTCAAAATCATCAGGGCCCTCTGGATGTCACACACTGAATGCATCATCACAACGACACATCATGACACATCTCACACTAATTACTTCTTCATAATGAACTACAACAGCACTCTCTCAGACTGTTACAAGCTAAGTGAGGGTTTGCTGCAGAATATTATCCAAGAAAACCTGAAATTAAAATGATCTTAGTTACATCTCGATACCTCAAATTATGGAGTTTCAGCTCTCAAACCTTCAAACTTGGCAAGATACGAAATCCGGTTACACTTTATTTCGATAGTCCACTTAAGAAATTCTACTAACTATAAGTAACTTTGTAACTACATGTCAACTACATGTCAACTAATTATCATTAATTTGTAACTACATGTTTACTAACTCTCAGTAGGGTAAGTTTAGGTTTAGCAGAATAAGTTGACATCTACTTGAAAAGTTTCTCATACTCAATATGTTGTGGACCCATCAAAATAAAGTGTTAGAAGATATTAAGCAGACAGTCTACTAATAATGACTGCTAGTTGACATGTAGTTGCATAGTTACTTACTGTTAGAAGAATGTCTACAGTGGACTATCAAAATAAAGTGTTACCGAATTACCATATATGAATATGAACTCAAACATCTCTTATCAAATTCTAAGTCATCTGAGCTATATAGCTCTATATTCATATTGTGTGTCAAAAATAGACTGAGAATTTGTCCTTCTTGCCTTTTGAGATTAGAAAGAGCTATAAAATTTTCTCCTGGCTGTGAGTCAAGTGCAGTGTTAAGGCTGAAAGTGTTGATGTAACTCAAGCTTGTCTTTGTCCTTCATTTAATCCAAGGCCTCTATCCCTCTTTCCCCCCACCCGACTCTTCTCCATTCCTTGTTCATTGTTTCTTCAAACAGTCTGTGGATGAGTCTTGTTTCCTTTTTGAGGAGGGAGGAGTTGAACTTCAACAGCAGTGGCAGGTGGCTTCATGTTGCTTTTGTGTTTGTGTGTGTTATTTTTGCAGAATAAATCTATCATTTACTAATGTGCACTAAGTGCATGAAGTTATTCCGACATAACATCCAGAAACAGAAACAGAGGTTAGTGACAAAAAATAACATTTAAGCAGTATGAGCAATGAACTCTTTCACACAACTCTCTAATGTGAACTAAAATATGCATCTATCGACTTCCAGCACAACTGATCTCAGAACAATTAACCCACAGGCTCTCAACCTTGCAGTTGCAGGAGACTTTCTATCATTTAGGGTATAAAAGTGTACTTTTATTTATTTGTTTATGTATTTACACATGCTTGTTTGTTTGTTTGATCAATAGTTTTATAGCCATAGGATTAGATCTATATATTAAATACGTAGCTTATAGTACCTTAACTTTAGTAAGAGTAAAACCAACATTTTTTTTTTTTTTTCCTGTTGGCACAAATTATGATTTCATGGGCAGATTATTGATAATTTAAAGACTTGACTAATGTTATTATGACCTCAAAATACTTATTATTACCTCAGTGCTTTATTTGTAAACTAATAACATAACCAGCTATAAATGTATGGCTTTTCTGATGTAGTAAACTTGCTCAGTACCCCACCCGGTACAGCATTGGAATTAACGTAGATTGCTTGGGATTGAATTTTGTGAAACACAAGTCAAGACACTTGATAAAACAGCTCAAACACATGTAGAAGCAAGTTAAAATGGCATAATTGCTTTAGCAACTGCATTTTTATCTTATGTTTGCTTTTGTTAACACTATCGGTTAACTTTAGTGTACGTCTTGATGTGTCACGAATCCAGTCTGTGGCCTTCCGCCCGATAGTCACCAGAGGTCGCCCTTCCATCGAATTGACTCTTGCACTACACTACTGTTGCACGTCACCCACGGACTACAATTCCCATCATCTATTGCACTGATGACACACACACACAGCTGATTGCACTAATCACATGCTCAGCTGAGAACTATTACACCATATAAAACACATTCAGTTCATGATCTAGTTGCCGAGTATTGTTCTGCGTATAGCACTCCCCTAGTGTTAGCTGCCTTACTGAGCCATTCTGTGTTTCTGTTTAGTTCCAGTATTGTTCTGCGTGTATTACTCTCCTAGTTTTAGCTGCGATACGGAACCCACTTAGTTGTCTTTGTCTTGCCTTGTCTGTTTTCTCGTGTTTTGATTCTTGCCCGTGTTTCCTGGATTTACCCTTTGTCTTTCCGTTTGGACTCTGTTTGCCCCTGCTTGGACTATTGCTTGTGTTCTCGGATTACCCCTCTTGTCTAAACCCTTTGGATATCGTTCGCCTATCGACGACCCACGCATGCCCTCGGAATACTCTTGTGTCTTGTCCTCAACATATCTGTTAACTGATGTTTAACCCTGCCTGTGCTTTGACCATGTCTCTGCTTAATGAAAGATTGCACATGGATTCGTACCCCTCACGTCTCGTTGGCTCTGTTACAGATGATAGATTATTTTAAACAGAAATACATGTATCTTAAACATGTATTTGCTACATTTGTGTAAGCAGTACACATCAAAACATGCAGAATAAAAAAGCAGTACGTACCAGATTCATTGTAATAATGAGCCACAAACGCGTCCACTGCTGAAATCCCAGTTTAGTTAGAGAGGTAAGGGTCCACAGAACAACATCCCAGCGAGCACTTTTAGTCCAACGAAACAATAACGTTGTAATAAGGATGAATATTCCTTTGTTTACATTTCATTTCTTCGGGAGAGCTATTGTTCGTGTCCGTTATGGAATAAATTACGCTCAAAAACAGCATCTTGGTGGCAAAAAAACAACACGGTGTTGTAGCATACGGTATTACAAACAGAATGAGACCGTCTACGGAAAAAAAAGTCTCAGAAAAGCGGAATATAGTTTATTTGAATTTGGCGCTCTCTCCTGAGTGACGCACGCTGTGACGCAGCTGTCATCTGAGCGGGGCATAACTTAGCGATCTGCCTTTTACATAAAAAACTGTTTTTTTTTTCTTCTACATTTTTTATATATGTGTGTGTGTATTGTGTGGGGAATGTGGCCGTATCTGCATGATTATAATATGTATGGACGAACATCAGTGTGTTTATTACAGACTCTATGACGGCTATCATTATGATTCAATGATCAGCTATTATTGATTATATGGCCCATCTGTTTGATTATCATCTGAATGGAAGCACATCAGCGTGTGTTTACTGACTCTATGACCATGTCTGGCAATATCACTTCATGTCTGGCAATCAGAATATACTTACTTACTTACTTACTTTACTTTTTTACTTTTGTCATTTAGCAGACGCTTTTGTCCAAAGCGACTTACAAATAAGAAAAAGTAACTAAAACTAAAAAGTTACAACTCTATAAATACTATCTACCCACATATTTAAGAAAATAAAGAAATTAAATAAAATTAACACATGCATATAACAACAACATTTCAATAATAAACATGTCAATGAAAAAATTAAATCAAAAGCTACTACTATCCCTTGCCGGTGTCCCTGCGCGGTGGAGTCGCACGGTAGAGTCGATGGTCTTTACACTCTTTGGTCTTCACACTAAGAGGGCTTCACACGACGACTGCCGCGACCGCTGCCGCGGTATAATAACCTTTATTATACCAAACCAACAAATGATCATTTCAATTCAGCTGGACCCACTTTCCTGTTTATCAACTACAAATGGCCAAGCAAGTGCACACACTGACAAGATACACGATACAGTACGAGACCAAACGCGATTTCAGCAACTCTCATACATACATACTATATACAAAGCATTTTTTCCTTTTTTTTTTTTCCTTTTTTATTACTCAAATAATTATTTTTGTATTTTTTAGTGCTCAAATAAATCACTTATATGATGTCTAAAATTCTGTGTATTATTTTATAATTGAAAAACTATGCAGGAACATGTATAATGACTAAAATAGCTTGTATAATTCTGCAATCCATTTGGTGGTTATTTTTCCTCAAACAGGGGGGTGGGGGGACTATAAATAGTTTCAGAAAAAATATTGCAGAAATCTCATTTTTCATGGTATCTTCTTCAAATTTGAAATATAAACTCATGAGACACATGGCTTTCAACCCATTACTTTTCTGGGGGTGAAAATTGGGGGCGAAGGTTAACAGGTTAACAACCAATGTAATAACACATTGCCACATTCAGGTTAATCTGTTTTGGATACAATCTAATGCACTTTTACCTCAACATACTGGACGTTTCAATATGGAAGTGTTGCAAAGAAGCAACACTAATTTTGCAGAATGGGCATTACAACAACCTGAATATCCTAATGGGAATATGCACTGAAAATATGCTAAAATAGCACTGCAGCGTGAGTATTACACATTGTTATTTGTGTCTGTGAAAACACAGCCACTTCAATCCGATGTCATGACAAAACATAGCAGTTTCATGAATTGGCTATTTTGTGTTAATGTGTATGATTTGATTCATATAAAAAGATTGAAAACACACAGTATAATTTATAAAAACTTAAACCTGAAACTCCACCCCTAAACTTAATACTTAGTGGGTTGTGAGCAAACTGTATGAAAACCTACTGATGAGATTATTAAAATTCATATGAATTGGCCACTAATTCGCCAAAATCAAAAAATGGTACAAATTGTAATGGGAATGTGTTGTCATATCCATCTCATATCCATGTAATAAACAATCTATAATATATTTTCCAGAAACATTTTGTTTGTGATTTTTTAGACTTGTTAGCTAAGCAACATGCTAACATCATGAGTCGAGTCTCCTGTACCCATTACGTGAGGAGTGAGGGTTTGTGTGACCCTAAAGCATAACAAATCAGTCATTTAAGAGTTAGCATGTCAGTTAGGATGTTGCATTAAAAAGCAGCTGCCAATGTTGAGAGTCACAAGACAGCACACTAGGTTTCGAAACAAAGATTTAGTGTTCTCTTCTTTTCTCTCCTCTCAAGCAACATTTCATCCTCTCTCCACTCTATTCACTATGGCAATTTGCCATCTATCACTCTCACACTCTCATGATATGAGCAGCACATCACTGTGACTCGTTCTTATTAGTCTTTGGACTTGCCAGAGCTGATATTCATGGGAAAGAGAGTTGTCAGCCACCCACACGAAGTCAGCTTTTCATGGCAGACACAAACTAATCTAAAACTGGAAGAGGCTCAGGATAATTTCTATTTTTCTTACACTTAATATTAATGGAATAGTTCATCCAGAAATGAACATCATGTTGTCAAGAAAGTCACACAGGTTTGGAAAGACACAAGGGTGAATAAATGATGACAGCATGTTCAGAATGGTTATTTCAGGGTGGACTATTATACTCTCTGTCTTCACCTCATTCAGATAACACGTTATTGTGATTCTAATTGACTTTACTATGCTCATTTCCAATCATATTCTTATGTCAACAAAGCAAGAATTATATACATAAGACAACAATGGACTGAAAGTGAAAGGCCCTTCCCTTCTGCTTCTAGTACAAACGTGATTCTACTTGTTATTTGCAATGCAGTTGTAATGATTCACAACAGGAGAGGCACAAGAGTGAAATTCACCATCCCTTAAGTAGCAGTAATTATTCTGAGCTTCTCAAGGCTGAGAATAGCGAAGCCCAGCCAAGCAGCGTGGCTTGGGCAGGTCAGCGTGGCATATGTCACCGGGCGGCTCCCATCTGAGGTGGAGCTTTTGTCACGTATGATTAGAGCTGCGGGGGCTGCTAGTTAGCCGTGACAATTTTGTTTTTTCAGATGACTTTCCTATGAGTGAATTTTTCTTAAAGGAATATTCTGGGTTAAATAGTTTAACCCAGATAAAAACAGGCCAGACACATAAAATAAACTAGGACAGAAACTACAAATACACTCAACGAATTTGAATGCTACGTTGGCCAAAGCATTGTAAACATTCAGTCCTATTGCACATAGTTACCTTGCTGTGGCTCAGCAATAGATTTATTTAGAGAACGATATAATTATTTAGGCAGATAATTATAAACATGTTAACAGTTTAACTACTGTAGCTCAGCGAGATTCTGACAGTTGTTAGGATGAAAGAGACAACTGACCAGAAGAAGACAGTTTATGCTTAATGCCTGCTGGAGTGTCAAATGCTGCAATGCTGAGAATGTGTTATGAACTGCGGCCTGATGCATGGAAATCAAGCCTGCAGAGCATAGTCGATATTTTGGGCCTCATGACTTTATACGCAAGCGTATAGTGGTAGTACCATTGTACCTGTTTCAATGTGTGTGTGTGTTTAAATGACACTTATTTATAGCATATCACAGATTATTTCAGTTGAGTTTAACTTAATCTGAAATATTCCTTTAAGAACAAATTAATTATTAAAGTAGATTTGCATTTCCTGAAAGAAATCATATGGGACACTGGGTCTCATTCACTAATAATTGCATGGATTATTTAGTATTTGTACGCACAGGAGAAGTTCTTTCAAAAAAATGTCTGTCTAATTCACAACTCATGCGTACACAGAATTTAACACAATTTGTTCTTAACCTCGTTCTAATGTTAATGAATGTCAAGTGTTCCAAATGAGCGACATTTGCATAAAAAGTGTGTGTGTGTAAAATTTAATCTTAACATGATTGTAAGGCCTTCCAGTGTGATGTTTTGTGTATGTGTACTTTCAACTCTTCCCTTATTTTATTATTTTTTTAATTTGTTTTTTTGTGAAGGCATTTTTAGGCAGATTTCATGCTCAAATTAGTGCATATGTGCATAGTGCACACTTATTAGTGAATGAGACCCATTTTCTTTGCAGTGTAAAGTTGCATTGTAAGGGTAAGGAGAGCCACTTTGGGAGAGAAAGGAGAGAAACTTTGACTAAATGTTTTTTTGTGGAACCAAAAATGGTTCTTCTATGGCATCGCTTGAAGAACCTTTTGAAGCGCCTTTATTTTTAAGAGTGTAGGCAGAATGTCCAATCAGAATTGAGTATGCAAGGATCACCATGACATCATCTCTGCTGGTTGTATTTTTAATGTTGAACATTTGATCAGTGTATTTGTTGTTTTTAATGTTAAAAGACTGTTTACAAAAACAGATTAGATAGCACACAAGACTGAAATTATGTATAGAGAAGAATATGTACGTTAAGGCTCAATTTATTACAGTTTGATACCTACCGTTGGGAGTTTAGAGCAAATCGAATCATTTACATTTACATTTAGTCATTTAACAGATGCTTTTATCCAAAGCGACTTACAAATGAGGACAATCAAAATCAAAAGAGCAAACAAGAAACAAGAATGGTTGAGGAATATCAACACATTGCTGCCCCTCAAACAGTGAAAAATATTGGAAAGATGTTCAAATATTTATCAGTATGAAAACTATTGGTTTATTTAATCCTTATTATGTTACTCGTGTAAGTGTGACATCTCAAAGATGGTTCACTGATTCGTGAAAGAATGAAAGTACGGAGGGATGACTGTGTATGTGTGTGTGTGTATGTAAAGGTCAGTAGTCAGTGTTGTTCTCAAACCCCCTTTGAGCGTCGAACCCCCTCCCCCACCACCACACAGACACACAAAAGAGAACAGAGAGAGAAAGAGAGTGAGTATGTGAGGTATGTGAGAGCCATTCAGAGAAAGTGTGAAACCTTTGAGAATTTATTTGAGGTCATGAAAACAAACAGAGAGCAGAGAGCTTTTTTCGCTTTTTTTTTTCCAGAAATCCATAGAGGAACAGATAACGTCCCAACAGAAAATCAAGTTTACGGATATTTCCTTCAACCCTATAACAACACAATGCAACGTGTTCATATGTGGCATTTGCTAATGTGCTGTATCTTTCCTAAGCTTGAGACTTTCACCTGGTAGTCGATAATCAGACTAAAAATTCCATAGACTTACACTGAAAGAGGGACCGGAACCATTTATGAAGACCAGAATATCAGAGTCCTGTGGGCAACCCAAAATGCCCTAAGAGCCACGTAGCAATGCCCTGACAATCTCCTCATCACACCTGCCATAATGGCAAGTTTAAAAAACAGCAAGAATCCTTCAAGCCATATTTTCTTCATAAACTGTAGCTTTATTATTTTTTTTTTCAATGCATAACATTCATTGCATACTACATTATTCATCGGTTATCATATTTTAGTTATGAAATATTAGAAAAAATCCAGCCAACTTAACTTTTTTCTTTCTTTTTTTTCACTTTATCATCCCTCTTGAGTCAATGACATCTATGCTATTTTCAAACAAAATTCCCTCAACTCTATTATACATTACAAAATTATAAATGGGAAAAAAGGAAGATAATTCACCCTCCAGGAATGTGGCCACACATTTTAGTTTGGTGATATGATTCTGATATCATCTCATAATATGCGTGTTTATTAAGATAAACTTCCTGTGTTTTTATAATATCATCTCATGCATATACTCCCCCTTTTAAAAGAAAATCACAAATGATATTTCTTAAGGGAAGTCGTGGCCACGAAATGGTTAGAGTGTCAGACTCGTAATCGAAAGGTTGCGAGTTCGAGTCCCCGGCCGGCAGGAATTGTAGGGGGGAGGGAATGTCCAGCGCTCTCTCCACCCTCAATACCACGACTGAGGTGCCCTTGAGCAAGGCACCCCGGGCGCTGCAGCATGGCTGCCCACTGCTCCGGGTGTGTGTGTGTGTGTGTGTGTGTGTGCGTGCATTTGTTCACTACTCACTGCTGTGTGTGTGCACTTGGATGGGTTAAACGCAGAGCACCAATTTCGAGTATGGGTCCCCATACTTGACAATACATCACGACTTTAACTATCGCTGAAGTGATTTTTTTTCTGCGATGACTCCAGTAAACCAGCATGCTTATCCTTTTTAATTAAAGTTTAGTGAGGTTTACGCATATTGGAAAACAGCAACATAATTCTATTATGTTCAAGATATATTATTTACTAATACTATTTTGCGATTTTACAAATTAAAATGGTCTTGTTTACAGAAAGTGATTTTTGTGTAGTGAAGATCAATTTTTTGCAGTGTTTTCCTGATTAATTCAGTAATGCTCCATGTTCTTACACTTGTGTCAACAGCTGTCTCATTTGTGTCTATATTTTATCCCTCCTAGAGAAGTTTAGAGGGAACATTTGAAGCAAATTTACCTCCAAAAAAGCTGAAAGAGCAACCTCTGACCAAAAACAATTTAATTATATATGCTTGCTCAAAGCATAAGAACTTATGGGTCCATTCAAGCAGTTATTATTAGGCTTTTGCTCTTTTTATTTATAGTCGTTTTGTGTGTAGTCACATTAGTGAACTGTTACTTTCAGACTGTATTCTGTGCATTATATCATTTATATGAAAGTGTATTATATATTAGAGATGTGGTTTTATACAGTATGCATTTTTGGGGATGCAATCCAGTTTATTCATGATTGGCTTCATATGTTCTATATGCAATCCATCTTAATTGAAATTAAATTGAAACTATCACAATTCTGAGGTGAAACTTGGAAAAAATGTTTTTGTTTACAAGGTTGAAAGGGCTTCCACAATCTCTTCTTGCACTGTAACCAGCTTTTGGCATTGAGTTCACAGAATTTTGTGGTTTCAAGAGATGAGGTTTTTTCATCTCTCTGACTAGGTCACAATCTAATCCGTAATTTCAAAAGTAGGATTGAGTAATACGCTCCTATATTCAGGTTAATGGTGGGAAACAATGACTCTAAGGCAGGGATGGGCAACTTCGGTCCTGGAGGGCCACTGTCCTACAGAGTTTAGCTCCAACCCTAATCAAACACACCTAAACCAGCTAATCAAGGTCTTCAAGATCACTAGAAAGCTACAAGCAGGTGTGCTTGATTAGGGTTGGAGCTAAACTCTGTAGGACAGTGGCCCTCCAGGACCGAAGTTGCCCATCCCTGCTCTAAGGAATATTTGTTTGAACAAACAGCCAATGAGTTAAAGAGCAGATAAAAACACAGTGTCCTAAAAACAAGTAGACAGGGAAAAGATCAGCCGCTCTCTGCTGCGTGTGTTTCCAGCAGACCTTCAAACATTCCCAGCCCGGACTGTGACCTTCCCCGCAGGGTCGCCATGGAGACACTGTAAAGAATCCACTCGTTCCTAAGCAGCAGTGTTCAGAGTGACTCAGCCAAAGAGAGAGAGAGAGAGGGGGGGAGGAGGGTGTAGGAAGACAGGAAAAACCAAGCTTGCTTCAGCAGTTGAACATTGGACCTCATCGTGACATGTTACATGGTATATGTTACGTCACTCCTTTCCTCATTTAATAAGTAAGGTCTCATCTTCACTCTTCTAGCACAAGAGCATTTTAATCCTTTGAACACAGCAATAAATAATTTCAGCATTCAGTAAAAATATCTAAACATCAAACCCCAAGACCCAGATTTAATGCTTTCAGTCCAAGACCTGGTCATGTTCTATAAAGTGGTTAAAAGGACTTGGACTGCAATTATGACTGAACTTGAACTCGGATGAGCATGTGTGGAAAGTACAGACGGATCCACGTCATGTTTAACATAAAATATATATAAAAAAGTAACAACATAAAATTGAATAAAATATTAAATCACATTAATAAACATCTCCCACTAAATCTAGGACTTGACAAGATGGAATCAGACCCAATAGGTTGGTTACACCTAATTTTGATGGTCCGCTTAAAAATTCAGTTGGCTATATGTAAATCTATAAGTAATGCCAACTAACCCTGTTGAAAAATAAATAAACAAATAAATAAATAAAACAGCATATGCTGGTTAGGTTTGTTTTGAAGCATGGCAGCTGGTTTTAGCTGGTTTAAACTGGTCATGTGCTGGTCCTAAGCAACTAGCTCCTGCTGAGGACCAGGTCATAACCAGGTTATAAAAAGCTCAGGACCAGCTTAAACCAGCTCATGAACAATTAACGACCAGCTCAAACCAGCTAGGTTAAGTTTAAGGTCAGTAGAATAAGTTGACTTGTAATTGCAAAGTTCCTTATATTCAGTAGAATGTGTGTTGGAGGACCAGAGTTGCTTATAATTAGTAGAATGCCTAAAGTGAACCCTGTTCACATCTAATTTTAATTACTATAGTTAGTGGATAACAATGTGGGGATTCAATTCAGAGCTGTCCAACGGTTATTTGTGTCTACAACCCAAATTCCGGAAATGTCGGGACGTTTTTTTATTTTTTATTTTAATAAAATAAAAGACTTTCAAATCACATGAGCCAATATTTATTCACAATAGAACATATGGAACATAAATGTTTAAACGGAGAATTTTTACACTTTTATCCACTAAATGAGCTCATTTCAAATTTGATAGAAATTTTTGAAAAGATTTAGCTGGGAGAACATTGCCGTGAACTCCGGGCTAAAGAGGAGGGAGACCTTCCAGCATGTTTTCAGCATTCAGTTCAAAAGCCAGCATCTCTGATGGTATGGGGGTGCATAAGTGCATACGGTATGGGCAGCTTGCATGTTTTGGAAGGCACTGTGAATACTGAAAGGTATATAAGGTTTTAGAGCAACATATGCTCCCCTCCAGACAACGTCTATTCCAGGGAAGGCCTTGTTTATTTCAGCAGGACAATGCAAACCACATACTGCAGCTATTACAAAAGCATGGCTTCGTAGTAGAAGAGTCCGGGTGCTGAATTGGCCTGCCTGCAGTCCAGATCTTTCACCTATAGAGAACATTTGGCGCATCATTAAACAAAAAATACGTCAAAGATGACCACAAACTCTTCAGCAGCTGGAAACCTATATCAGGCAAGAATGAGACCAAATTCCAACACCAAAACTCCAGAAACTCATAACCTCGATGCCCAGATGTCTTCAAACTGTTTTGAAAAGAAGAGGAGATGCTACAGCATGGTAAACATGCCCCCGTCCCAACTATTTTTAGATCTGTAGCAGGCATCAAATTTGAAATGAGCGCATTTTGTGCGTAAAATTTTAAAATTTCTCAGTTTAAACATGTGTTATGTTATCTATGTTCTATTGTGAATACAATATTGGCTCATGTGATTTTGAAATTCTTTTAGCTTTAATTTTATTCAAATTTAAAAAAACTTCTCAACATTTCCGGAATTTGTGTTGTATGTCAACCCTCAAAACTCTGGAATGGATCCATGGGATGACAGCAAAATACTGACTCACTGTTTTATTCATCTCAAAGTTGTGAAGAAATCTGCTCACCTCAGCATGAATTTCTGTGCTGGTTAGTACTGGTCTAACTGGTGGATCAAAGCCATTTATTTCACCAGAAAAATAAACAAATAAGTTCTAAACTAATTCTAATCAACAGGCATAATCTTTCTGGTGAAGATGGTTTACCAAAGAAGCCTTGCTGGCTGAGTTGGTCAAGAAGTCTGGTGGGATATTGGCACACCAGTATCCCATCACAAAACACAACATATGCTGATCTTTTAACAAGTATTTCAAGGACTTGCTTTCCCTCTCACTCATAGCGTCACACTTCACCAGGAACACAGAGATTCAAGTAACAGTCTTTAATGGCACTGGAGACATAGAACACACGCAGGGAAGACATTCAAGGACTGACAAACACTAACTGAAAGGACTGGGGCTTTTATAGACAGGATAATTGGGGAACTAAGGAGACACACCTGGAATCAAATTAACAATCAACATGAGGGAGAAACTGGGTCACAGGGAACACATGGGGAGTAAAACACACACAAAACAGTCCACAATCCTGACACATAGTCCATGTAACATAGGTTTATTAATTTAATAGTATCTGTGTGCCGCACGCTTTGCTCCAGTAAAAGTGACATAGAGCATGAAGTAAGACAGGAGATGCATTTGAAACACAGGTGGAAACAACAATGTGACAACACGTGATCTGATCACTGAAAATTACTTGACATTACTTAATATTACTTCACATTATTACTTAATATTACTTAATACTACGTTAGCCCCTCATATTAGGTACTAAGTTAATAACACAGTTGCAGGTTCTCTGACATTGGTTAATGGTCACATGCCATGCAGGTAAACATATAAAATATTTAATCTTTTTTTTAGTACACTTTTTATTTTGATTGTTGTTATGTCACAAACCCCCTGCACTTACTTTGAGAACACCAGTTTAGGAAACCGTGACATAATGTTTAATGCACTTCATATCATTAAAAAACAACAAATGGAAAATATTGTCACTCTTTTTGTATTTTTATATCAATATGGTAAAATATTACCATTTATTGATTTTCTTTTATTTAAATCAATGTGAAAAAAAATAGTTAGGTTACAAGTAATCAAAAAAGTAATCTGATTACATTACCAAAAATGTGTAATGTAATGGATTACGTTACCTTTTGTCAAGTCATTTGGAATCAGTAAGAGACTACAATTCGTAGTAATCTGCCCAGCACTGGTCATTTTCTGTAAGTGGAGTTTAGCCAAGCAACAAAAAGAGACATGGAATGATTTACATAAGGTTTATTTGCTATGGTCAGGCCGTAATATTAGTGCAAGCTGTGGTGTTTTACAGATGTGTTTGTGTTGAATGTGAGACAGCAGCAGTGCTCAGAGTCATCGAGGGCTCTTCTGAGAAAGGACATATCAGGTTGCCTGGCATGTAGCACCATAATGGTGTGTGTGTGTGTGTGTGTGCGTGTTGGCTGGATGGAAGGACCTGATGCTATGGTTGAGGAGAGGGGGAGGTTGGAGGAAAAGAAGAGAAGAAAAGCAGTGGCCTAACGGCTTTCTCTCAGTACAACTGAGGGAAACTGTAAAAGCGAGCTGATGGGGAGGAGCAAAACCAAAAAGTAGCAGGTGTGCAGAAACATACAAGTTTGTGCTGTTTGTTTGCGGTACAACCGGATATAAAGTCCCAAGCCACAACTTGTTTCTTGGCCATCTTGTGTGTCTTTGGCTGGTTTACCGTGCCTGCTTTCACACTCGCTGTCAGTCGCTGCTCACCTCCACATCCCCCACTCCTCCTCACGTGTTGCTGTCTTTATCTGTCTATCTCGCCCAGCAGGAACATGTTGCACGTGCTCGGTCACTGTCTGCACCCAGCGCACTTCTCTCTCTGAATATGCATGTGACCGACAGCAGTTCATTTCATTTACTTTATTGGGGGAATATATACTGTTTCCCATGACGGATGTAGGAATAATATGAAATTAATACAAAACACAAAACCACAGTATTCGCCATGTGCATCTTAGATAAGAACTTAAAGTCTTCTTATCTGTGCAACTGTTTTCTGGAAGCTAGTTTCACTTTTACAAAAATGTATATTTGTATTCAGGGTTTACTCGAGCATAAAAACATGTAACATGTCGTGTAACTTCAGTTGAGCAATACAAAAGAGGAAGTTTTTATAATAAGACATGGGCCCATAGTGCCTTCCCTCATGAGCATTTTTGTTCTTTTCCCATGATCGTGATTTTCTTGTCATTTCAGCATAACACGTGTTGATCTCGTCCTTCTCACGAGAAAATCTGTACTATGCTCACTATTTCACTGGTCAGGCACAAACCATTTAATTGACATCTGTCACACATCGTTCTGTTGCAGTGCAGATGTCTTTGAGTTACATTGGCTGTCACTGAAACTTATCACACCTTCAAGATCACAATATACTGTCTACAACAATAAAGTTGCAACCTTCTTTTCAAAAGTCAGCAACTTCTTTTAAATCAAGATTTTGAGAAAAAAAAATGTTGAAGTATACTTTGGGCTTTAAGGTAACAATTTCAATTTACCAAGTTTTGCAATGTATTTTTTTTTTAATGATGGGGTGATATGATGCTATTTTAAAGATCATTATTTTGTGTATTTGGTGTAACAGAATATGTTGACATGCTTTAATGTAAAAAAACAACAAAAAAAACATTTTTCAAATACTGTACATGTAGTTCCTCTATGTCCCGCCTCTCTCAAACGCGTCGTTTTCTACAAAGCCCCTCCTTCCAACAAGTGCAGTCTGCTTTAATTAGCCAACTGACCCAGTGCATTGTGATTGGCCGAACACCACAAGCACGCATCGGAAATGAAACGCCCCTTACCATAATCACGAGCTTCAGCTTTCAAGTTAGTTTTATCAGTTCAAGCCCAAAAGGGGAACAGAGTTGCGTGACAGACACAGTGATGATGCTCGTATGTATTTGCAGTACACAAGCCGTGGTTAAGATGATTTCTGACGGGCTGTACACTCCGCTGTGATGTAACCCTGTTCCCCTCACACACACACACACGACGCGTTATGCGCAAAACTCCGCATTTAAACAGTCAATAGCAAATACTTGAACTAATAACGAAACCATACTTAGAGTCACTGATTCAGAAGTGCCAGATTGTTAAAGTCAGAATTGACCCTTTTTTTTTTTAAGAAATAGCCTTTGTGCACAGCCAGCCTTGTACTCGCCTAGGTTCATGAAACTGTCGTCCATAAATTGCACAAATTTGAACATTTGGGTTGATGTTGTAAACAAATCTTAACCAAAAATTTCTAATTGCATCTACTTTCGGAAGGCCAAATAAAGTGCTTTTGTCTAATTGAGTCTAATTGACATGGCTGCATCAACACTACTGCGGTTACTGAAACCACGACTTCTTTCTTTGCGTGAACATTTGGGCGGCATTACGCAAATATTTCCACATCGTGATGCAGACATGTGGGGGTGTGTGTGAATGAGCCGTTTTAGGGGGGCGTGGCAGAGTCTTAACTTTTATAAAGAATATCTCTTTGGGTTTGAGACTTTGCAACTCTTTGCAACTTCAGGGATCTCATCTATGCAAGAACGGCTTGTAACACTCCAAAGAGAAAGGAAAACTTGAAATCGCATCATATGACCCCTTTCATTATATATATATTTTTTGTCCTAACCACTAATCACCTCAATGAGCAACTGGACATGTTGTTGATTGCTGGTTTCTTTTTCCATATCATCATGCTGGGTAGCCACACCCACAGTGAAATCTCATAGGTTCAAAATCCCACTCCTCATAACTATACACAAGATATCTGGTATCTTCTGATTGTGTCACGTTGTGTGATGAATTGTGTCACGCTGCGCAGCGCTTTCACATTCAGAGAAACATTGTTTGGACTCTGGTTAGGACACTGTTTGTTTAGGACATTGTTTATGGCAAGCTAAATATCCTCTGCATTCTCAGCACTGTAAATGGATACTATAGCGGTGATAATGTAAATGAGTAGGCACTCTTCTTCTATTGCTATTTTTTTACTTTAAGCTCATCTACTATCATGGCGACAGTTTAAAGAGAATCTTATTCAAGTTAAAGCACTTAAAATGGTAACTGTTGAATACTCCCTGTTTTAATAGTCTAGACAAAGATGTAAACAAAATGCATATTAACTAAGGGTGCATTTACATGACAACGATGTACTAAAACAGACAACAATGTTGTCAAAACAATTCCCGTTCACACAGAAATTACTAAAAACACTGTATTATGTATGACAGGCCAGTAGTTGGCGATGCTATTTTTTGTAAAGAAACACTATGCACATACCGACGGAACACATAATGTGCATGCGCATGATGTCACAGTTTTCGCAAATTTGAGATTTTGTTGTTTAGACGAAGACTATAACGGTATGATCAAAATCTGCACTTTGAAAGCCATTTTGAAGTTTGTGTTTTCAGGCCCCCAAAATGCCATGTCATGTAAATGAATGGGCAAAACACATAAAAGTATTCCTTTTTTAGTTGAAAATGTCATTGTTTAAACAGCCCCTAAAATAGCCATGAAAATGACCAGCACAGGTTTTAGCACAAGAGTGAATGTTTTTATAAAATCACAAGCTTCACACTTCTGCTTTAAATCCAAATGTACAACCATTGAAAAAGTCTCACCATAACATGTTCTTGTTTTGTTAATGAAAACAATAAAGGGACAAGTTGAAATATATATATATTTATTTTACAATAATAAACATTATGCCACATCAATTTACTGTTTGCTACTAAAACCTCTAAATGAGCGTAATGTAGCGCTCTACAGTAAAATGTGTATTGTGTAATGTTTCATGAAAGGTTTTGCAACTGAACTCTCTCTGAGCAGAGTCCAGCTCGCTTCACTGAGCGCTGTGTCATAACCAGCCTCTGACCTACATGAACACTGAATGCCAGATGTAGATTCAGGACAAGAGCCGGTCTTGCCCAGCACATAGGACACACACACACACACACACACACACATGCACAAACAAAGCATGAGCCAGGGTGGAGAGAAAGGAGAAAAAAAGCAAACAAATCATGGGGTGGGGAAACCACATTCCTTGAGTGCTATGAATAGCTAATGGGATCCTGGGGAGAGATACGAGAACCTGCTCTGAGGCGAGGAGACACATCTAGCGTACTTAGAAGAAATGCATGAAGGAGACCAGCATATCGGCAAAGCTCAGAAAAACAGCTTTGAAGATATGATTTCCTGTGTTGTCTGGGCCTTGAACTATTTCACATTCTGTAAAGGACATTTTGATCTCTAGTTCTTTAGTAGAACATCTACGTTCTTCATGTGGTGTGTCTTCAAAGATGAGAAATTAGTTCCCTCAGTGTGTTTGTTTCTTGCACACCAACGTTTGAACTAATCCAGATATTTTGGATTGATTCCTTTTTGTCCTTAAATTCACATTTCATCTTGGTTTTAACAAGCAACCATTAATTTTGTTTTCAAACCATTAGTTAATAAATATTCTGCAGTTGTCAACATGGAGGTGTTGATATAATTTTACTGAAAACTGGCTCACTTACAGATTATATCATATTTGAAATCATTTCACAGTCATTTAGACCAAAGTGACGTGTGAATTGTTTACTTAGTAATTAGTTCATCTATTTCCACTAGTTTGGCCAATTTAAGTTGAATTAAAGATGGCTTGAGAACACCACAAGTGGACATTATCACATTGACAATGCAATCAGCCCATCATGCCATTGTCATTCACGTGACTTTTCACCTGTATTTCCCAATCAGACACCTCATGAGAACTCAGAAACCAGAACACATTTGAAGAAACTAGAATGATGAACATTAACAAACCTACAACAAAAGCATAATATCAAGTATTTACTCTCAGCCAAAATCTAAAGGTCAAAAAAGTAATTGAATTTTTGTGGAAGATTGCGAAAACAAAAACTTATTTCTTTTTGGAATAAAGTGCACTGATTAATTATTGGCAAAAATAATATTAATGAAAAGTAACACAAAATAAAGATAGTAAGTAGGGTCATTTTTTATCTTTAAGGCTGCACAATTTATATTCTGAACGTATGTGCATCGCCCTATGCATGGGCAACCACAACATCTGTGAGCGTTTTCAAACCCAACCGAACTCAACCAAAGCCAACCAAACTTAGATTGTGTGGGTTGACGTTGTAGATGAGCGTTTGTTGTCATACAAATCACTCTGTAGAATGGGTGGTTATGTGATATTGAAGTGGTGTTTAGAGTGCTATTTTGTTATTGTGGTTGGAATTGCTCTCAGATGAGTATTTTGATGAGCTCAGTAAGCTCACATGGCCATGTTAAGTCTTAAGCTATTTGTTATTAAAGGGATAGTTCACCCACAAATGAAATTCTGTCATCATTTACTCATCATCATGTCATTCGACCCACAATATTTTTATTGGTACACAAAAGAAAAAAAAAATTGCAATAAGCTACCTAAAAATCATGATGATTGATATTGTTCTCAATCACTGTAGTTCTCAAATTTCAGTTGCACTTCTATGTATCAAATTGGTTGTATCATGATTGGTTAGAAGAAACAATGTTATTTTGTTTCACTGATGTCAAACCACATATTTCTTATTGCCAAATTTGAATATCTGTGAAAAGCGGAAGTATTGTAAGAATGTAACAGCTTAAATTTGGGTCTGTTCCAGAAGACTTGTAGTGTAATGTAGTGCTCAAGCCATATGGACTACTTTTGTGTTTTTTATTGTTCTTGAGATGAGAAAATAATATTTTCATTTTTGGTTGAACTGTCCCAATGAACTACATACGTGTTGTTATACATTAATACAACCCAAATTCTGGAAATGTTGGGACATTTTTTAAATTTGAATAAAATGAAAACTAAAATAATTTCAAATCATATGCGCCAATATTTTATTCACAATAGAACATAGATAACAACAAATGTTTACACTGAGAAATTTTACACTTTTACGCACAAAATTAGCTCATTTCAAATTTGATGCCTGCTAAAGGCCTCAAAATAGTTGGGACGGGGGCATGTTTACCATGGTGTAGCATCTCCTCTTCTTTTCAAAACAGTTTGAAGATGTCTGGGCATCGAGGTTATGAGCTTCTGGAGTTTTAGTGTTGGAACTGTTGGTCCCATTCTTGCCTGGTATAGGTTTCCAGCTGCTGAAGAGTTTGTGGTCATCTTTGAAGTATTTTTTGTTTAATGATGCACCAAATGTTCTCTATAGCTGAAAGATCTGGACTGCAGGCAGCCCAATTCAGCACCCGGACTCTTCTACTACGAAGCCATGCTGTTTTAATAGCTGCAGAATGTGGTTTTGCATTGTCCTTCTGAAATACACAAGGCCTTTTGATGATGTTATGCACTGTAGATGGTGAGATTTGCAAAGCCTTTGCAATTTGATGCTGAGAAACGTTGTTTTAAAAGTATTCCACAATCTTTTTGCGCAATCTTTCACAGATTGGAGAGCCTCTGCCCATCTTTACTTCTGAGAGAGTCTGCCTAGCTATAAGATATATTTTTTATAGGTAACCATGTTACAGACCTGATGTCAATTAACATAATTAGTTGCTAGATGTTCTCCCAGCTGAATATTTTCAAAATGTCTTGCTTTTTCAGCCCTTTGTTGCCCCCGTACCAACTTTTTTAGGACCTGTAGCAGGCATCAAATTTGAAATGAGCTCATTTAGTGGATAAAAGTGTAACATTTCCCCATTTAAACGTTTGTTATGTTCTCTATGTTCTATTGTGAATAAAATATTGGCTCATGTTATTTGAAAGTCTTTTAGTTTTCATTTTATTCAAATTTAAAAACCACATCCCAACATTTCCAGAATTCAGGTTGTATTATACAGTAATATAGTGCTCAAGCCATATGGACTACTTTTGTGTTTTTATTATTCTCCGTATGGAGAGTCCAAATGGAGGTGAGTAAATCATATTTTCATTTTTGAGTGAAATGTCCCAAGGAACTGCATAATCATCACTAAGTAATGGATAGTCAGGAGTTTCAATGGTCAACGGTCTTAGGAAGGTAGACTCATTGGGGGGGTCAACGACCGCCAAATGGAGCTAGTGAAGCAAAACATGACTTTAACACCATGAGACACAGGCATGCAGAAAGTCACCCCTCCCCCTTGCTCCTCATTCCCTTGTCTTGTGTTTCTTTCCTTTTCGTTCCCCTAATTGCAAAATAACCACATGCGCACACACATTTACTGTGGCAAGGTAACAGCAGAGTGTGATTCTACAGCCTATGCCGAGTCATTCACACAACAGCTATAAACATTCAAAAAACACAAACACATGGACACACATGCTCAAGCAGTCTGGCAAAAACATGGCCTGATCCTGGTTACCTGAAGCAACAAGGGAGAGGCTCCGCCCCCTGAGCTGATAAACAGATGGGGTGTGGAGAGATCTTTGTACACAATGCAGCGTGCACTGGAGATAAAGTAGGCTGATGTGTGTACATGTGTTAACCAGCCAAACAGGAGGAAGTTCAAATCTGCTAGCTCAACCTATCATCCCATACCTTAGTCGAAACTCAATTAAATATGTGGATCAACAACTCACATGTTACCACGAAAGACTTCAGCATCAGGATGTCTTAGATTAGATACATACTTTACATTGTTGTACATGCTGGATAAGTTGTTATTCAGGTAACTACTACAGCTAAAAACATGTTTACATAATCTAGCTTTCTCAGCAAGGTCCTCTTCAAACTGTTGACATTAGTTAAGCTGACATTACTTGATCTGAAAGAGAAAACTGAACACAGTAGAAAAAGGTTTGTGCTAATACATGCGAGAGATCCAGCTAACATGAAATGTTCTTGGAACTTTGGCTAACGTTCTAGCAAGGTTTTCTCAAAGTTATGAACAAACGTTCATCCAGTTACATTAATAGAATGTTTGTTCAAAATTATTTGTTTTTTTACAATGTTCTCAAAATGTTACCACAACAACTTTATTTGTACATTGTTAACGGAATGTTTGATTTCTGAAACATTTTATGTGGATGTTCATCTAATGTGTTTTTTAATGTTATTACTTGTTTCAGAGAACATTCAAAAGTAACATTCCAATTATGTTTGCAAAATTACAAAATGCAATATTCACTTAACATTTGCATAAAATGTGTAAAAAAAAAAAAAGAAAAGAAAAACTGAACATTTTTAACATTTAGAAATAACATTTTTATAACTAAATGTTAACGTTTGTTAGCTGGTGAACCCCTTAGCATTATTAATTGTGCTCTGACACATTTCATAACTCAATGATGTGTACATGCTACAGCAGCATAGCTAGATATGCCTGTGGGACAATTCTACAAATACTTTTGTGTAACAAATACATAGAGGAAAACTGGTGCTCTGTCAATCATCAAGCTGAAAAAAAACATTTTGTGATCAACAAAAATGTCAAAAATTCAGGTGTGTATTGCTCTATTTTTGGAAATCCAGTTTGCTATTTTCATACTTGATTTCAGAATAATCTGGTGTCAAAGCAGATTTAACAACATTCCTGTCTATCAAATGCTAATTTTAAAACACACTCTGACATAAGCATTCTTTGATAAATGGCAATTTCAGCCTGCTGAGCACAGTTGTGCTTTCAGAAATTCTGTTTGCCGTATTCCCACTTGATTACAAACTAAACCGGTGTCAAAGCGGATTCTACACTATCATGTCTATCAAGTGCTAATGATGTAATGCATCCTTTGATCAATGACATTTTCAGACACCAGTGTAGAGTTGCGTTTGAAAATCCAGTTTGCTGTATTCACACTTGATTTAAAGGGCCATTCACACCAAGGACAATAACTATAAAGACAACAATAAAGATTTAGTTAATAAAAATATTAAATCCTCAGTATTACAGAATAGCCACACCACAGCTATAACGATATAGGCACAGATAAACAACATCATTGGAATCACATTCAGAATGATTTTTTTTTCCAGCTGATGAACGGTAAAACCATTTATACCCAATCAGAATCAGATACTGCTTTAACAAGATTGAGAATTTAAAGCGGCAGATGAGCATGCGCTGAGAATAAACAAACGATATTGTTCCCTGTTGTGGACGCTAACATCATTATCTTTGTAGTTATTGTTCTTGGTGTGAACGGGCCTTAAGACAAACTGGTGTCAAAGTGGATTTGTGCTGCAAATGCTACTGAAATGCTATGCTTTTCTGCAACCCCTACTTTCAAAAGCCGCAAAAGCCAAACCTCAGATCACCACATTCCATGAAAAAAAAAAACTGATTCATCTTTGTTTCCATAAGCGCTCTGCTCTCCACATCTATCTCAGTGGGTTTCAGTACGGATCTGTGACTGTGCGTGCTAAACACCAATATAAACACACAGCCAAACAGCTGTGAAAATACTCATGACAGTTTTTATGAAAAGTCAGGGGGAGAGAGTGAGAGGGGGAAAATATAGGCACTGTTATGTAAATGCTCTGCACACACCACCTGCAAATTGCTATGGATAAATTGCAGTGTTGCCACACGCGTCAGAAGAGGCTGTCCGTCGCTGTGACCTTTCTACCAATGCTTTCATTCTCCTGCTCTGCCATGCTGAAAGTCAAACGGAGCACTATTCTCAAATTGAACCTGTTGGTTGTAATTACCTTCCCAATGACATTTTGTTAGTCTTGGTCTGTAATTGTTTAGGAATAACTTTATTAATCATGTTGAAGCTTGGTGAAATGATGTGATTGAACTGAATAAAATGGCATGAGTTTGAGACTAAGAAAGACAGATTATAGGTAGATTTGACCTGTACTTAAAGCTAAATAATGACCAAGTCCATTATAAATTCATCTTCCGAACTTTGTTTTTGTTTACCCTAAGTCATTACAGTGAGACTCCCCGGGGAGCAGTTGGGGGTTCAGTGCCTTGCTCAAGGACACCTCAGTAATGGTATTGAAGGTGGAGAGAGTGCTGGACATTCATTCCCCCTGAGACTCGAACTCGCAACCTTGAGATTATGAGTCCGACTCTCTAACCATTAGGCCACGACTTCCCCAAGAACAAACCACATTTTTTTGGCAAGCTTTTTTCTGCAAGGTTGTGAAAAAAACTGAGCGCGTCAGATTTCGCTCCCCCTGTGATGTAGAAAGGGGATATTATTATAATATTACTGCCCCTTAATCTGCACGTTTTCACCCACGGCACCGCCATTGTGTTTTTGCAAGCGACAACGGTGTACTAGTTCTAATGCCATGGCAAAAGTTGGAGCAAAGAATGCTAACCGTTCTGTATTTGGCTGGACAAGCACAGAACGCTATTTGTGACCTGTGCTGGCAAAATGAGTCACATTGAGCAAATTTAAAAAAATATATATTTTTATTTTCACATTTTCCACTAAAAGAACTTAAAAATGATACATGATTTGTCGGAATTGTAAGTAAAATGAACAATAATTTTAGATGTTTATTTACGATTTGGAGCATTGGGATTGCTAGATGAGTGCTTAATGATCAAATTTTTGTGAAAACCTGAAATTCCAAAAAATAAAAAAAAATCACTATATTTGGTTGTAGCTCAAAATTAGACTGTGCGCATTCTGACTCATTTTGCCTGCACGGGTCACATATAGAGTCCCAGCCACAGAGGAGACAAGAGAGCAGTGGATTTATTGATTAATTCACTGTATATTATGCTGCTGCCACACAGATCACATGCCATTTCTTTCCCAGTTGTTTGCTTTTCCAGATATAACCTACTCTTTTTTTTACTCATAGGTGTTTTTAACATAAACTTGTGTTTATTTCACAGTTTAAGCTCAACAAGATATGAAAGCGAACTTAGTTTAGCACTCACATGTCGTGTGACAGCCGCCCACTTTGCGCATGCTTCAGATGTGTGCGCTCAGAAAACCCTATATCAGAAGTTTAAACTAATATGATTTAAAGTGCATGATTTCAGCATGATAGATATGATAATCAAAACCAAACAGATGTTTCTTAGCAAGCTGTAAAGGCACAGCCCTATTTTTGAAAAGGGGGCAGGGAGCAGCAGCTTATTTGCATTTAAAGAGACATGCACAAAAACAGCCTGTTCCTGCTTCCACTCAAAATAGACATTTTCAAAATTATATAATACAGATCTGTGGGGTATTTTGAACTGAAACTTCACAGACACATTCAGTGAGACTTAAATTAGGTGTTGTAAAATGAGGCATAATACGTATCCTTTAAGGGTGAACAGTGTATATGTATTTTTACCTTGTCAAATATATGCAGAGTCAACAATAATACAGATTCTGTAGGTATGTAAGTAATGCCATTAATATGGGGTGTGACTCCTACCATGAGAGAGATGAAGGGTGAGGTGTTTGGGAAACCTATTTGTAAATAATCATTTCCCATTTCCATTTGGTGCCGCTAGTGGCTCAAAAATGTATCACATCACCTGTGAATGCTATGCAGTTTACACATTTTCTTTCATTTCTCATAGGCTATTTTTCAGAGTATTTTGATTTTCATAAAATGGTGTGCTCTAAATGAGCCATTGTGGTCCTCTGCAATACTTTGAGGTAAAATATATCCAGATATAGAAGACTAATTTTATCTTGTTATTGCATTAGTTAGGCCATTAGCTCTTGACACATTTTGACACCCCACACGGAATTTAAAAATAAATTGGTTTTAGCACTGAACACCTACATAAAATGAGCAACTTTAGGATAAAATATTCTCTGTTTGTCACAGGGAGACTTTATGATGAAGAAAATGTGAGTGGTGGCCCATGAAAAATTCACTGGCCTTGGGTGTTGTAGATTGTGGCCAAGACATTGCTATGCAGTTGCTAGGGTGGTTACTAGGCAATTAGTTCCTGGCGCAAATCAAAAGAGCCCATATTTGATATTCTGGTCCCTAGATATGGCTCCTTCAATGTAAGTTTAAACGTATAAATCATATAGTTTATCAAAGTAAACGAAACGCATATCTCTTTAACAAGACATGCAATTTAAGGTATCAGCCATAACTGTTGCATAGAATTTAATCATTTGACTCAACACCCCCCCCCCCCCCCCCCCCCCAACAGCAATAGTAATAGTGATGTTTGCCTTATTAAACACTAATAATAACACATTTTGTCCTTTAACAGGTTTTTTGCAGGCTATGATGAAAGGTTTCTGTGCAAAGCTAAAGTCAGCTGAACACACTGTTCAAGGCTGAATCAGGCTTAATTTACACACTGACAAAGGAGACAATAGAAGAACAGGAGAATGTAGCGAGAGAAAGAGAGAGATTATTCACTTATGCTCACCACATTCCTTTCTAGAAATGGAAAAATGAGTAAATAGAGGTATTTCACCCTACTAGGAGTTTTCTGCATGACTCTTCGCTGTTTTAGTTCATTATGGTATGTGGAAGTGTTTGCGGTGAGTGAGTATTCATCGCACTTACATTTTAGCTAGCATTCGACCTCCTTCAAATATGACACCTTATGTCTAGATTGTAATTAAAATGATGAGAAACAGTGTAATAGCATGTGTGAGGATATATGTACTGTATGTTTGAGCAGTACAGCGGTGCTGGTGTCAGTCCATTTGCACATGCTTCACGCCAGCAGGAGGTTTTCTTTCTTCTCACAGCCTGTCTCTCTCTCTTTAAAATGGTAAATATGCCATTTACATAAGAGACAAAAGGCTGTGCCCTGCTTTAGGTCCATTTTCTGTTGAGGTGCATTAGATAAGAACAGCACACAGATGAAAAATAAAAGAGGTCAAACTAAAAATACCTGTCTTAAATGAGTGCAATTTGATCCTTTCTCTTCAGTAAAGTTAAGTAGCCTTTAAAATCATAAATCTATATAATACTAAATAATGCTACAGCACATAATTTTAGTGCTTTGAAATTCTAAAATAGGCTACAGGTGAAAAGTGAGAGATAAATTAGAAAAAAATAAAATAAAATACATTTCATTTGAACTCTAATAATATCAAGCTCTTTTAAGACCTCAACGACCGTTTTAAACAACAAGCAGCACTCATGAGTCCTATTTTAGTTGATTTCTGAGGAGTTTCTCTGCCAGTGCACATAAAACTGAAGGCCATGTGAGTAATTGGCCAGTGACGTCTGTGATTAGAGGACGAGCCATTTACAGCAGAGGGTAGGCGGGGCGTGTGTTGCTCCGCCCCTGTCTCTGCTCGTCTTTATGTATGTGTGTGTAATCCCAGCGCTGACCCAGAAAGCGCTCAGCAGCAGCAGCAGCTCCTTCACTCTAGGCTACAGTCACTGGAGATACCTGCGCTGCTTTACAGAGACTGAGAACAAGCAAACAGCATCTCTACAACGACACGATTCATCTGACGGTATGTGTGTTTTATATAGAGTTCATTGTGCAGGCTGCATCTTTTGTTCATTTTTAAATGTAATCTTTGAAATCAGGACGTAATGCCGACATTTAAATATCGGGACATATGGTTGGATAGGTTAAGTGTTCTTATTTCTCCTCTGCTTCTTAAATGTTCTTACAACTCAAACATATGTTGCTTTAGTGTGGTAAGACTTTTGTTCTTAGAAAACAAAATAATAGTCAGTAAGACAATATCAATAATAATGCTACACTACTTAAGCGTCAGTATTTAAGTGTTCTTTGTTTTTTTATCTATATACGCTTTATATTTATATTACACTTTATATTTGCATTATTGCTACGCTTCAACTTTTGTCTAAATACACAGTAAATTCAGTAGTCTACGTGCTAATGTTTAACGAAAGTTTCTCTGTGGTCTGACAGAGATTGTGAAAGTCTGTAGCCTATATTTCATTTACAGACAGATTTCATCTTAGCAGAAAGCAGAGGAGAACATTCTTTGTTTTATGTAGACAGAGAGGTGAGGCTCCTGTAGACCCCAGACGACATTGTCCTTTCAGATCTTATTTCAATCTCAAATGATGACATGGAAAAAAAGCCGTGCACTTCCAAATATTTGCCAGTAATTCTTAAACATATGTTCTGGTTCACTCCTGAAGCTATTGATGTAAGAGATAAGAGAGACAACACTGGGCAGGACATTTATTGACAATGAATAGGACTGGTTCTGAAAAGAAAAAGAAGGAAAGTAATCTGCATGTTCTAAACTGTATGATTTAGGAAGATGAATTCATTGTTTGTTGTATATTTGCTTCATCTAGAGATCATAACCAGTTGATACATGCTTACAGATTAATACTTGATTATAATTGCATTGTACAATCTAGTTTAATATAATCCACATTTTCAAAACTCCAAACATTGCCCAGTCATGCGAGTAGATAAAATAATTTGTGCATTTCGTCATTATCTCTGGCTCGCATGTATCTGGCAGTGGGTTGGCTTTGTTTGCTGAACACTTTGTCCACGTCCCTGCCTATTATTGTTTTGATCCTCCTGGTGGCTCCTTGATGCTCCTTACTGCAATATTTCTTCTGCAGAGGGCTCAAGTCATCATATATCTGCTTTGTTTAAGCTTGCAATCATAATGGGCTTTACAGGTGTTGTTAACAATGCAAAAAATAAATAAAAAATAATTCTTAAAGTATTTTGTATCTTATATAAAACATTCTAAAATATTGCTAAAAAAAATATTTGCTTGCATGCAACTTGTAAGCTTAAAACCCCCCAAAAATAAAACAATTTGCCAATAGGTTAAGAAAAATTAATTTATTTTATAATATAATTTCAGAAAACAATTATTATTGTTTTTATGTAATTTTGCTTCTTAAGTAAATGTATCTCATTTTAAGGATGTGTAGCTGTTTTTACTATAAAGACACTCAGTAAAAGTCAATTGTAATTGATTACAAGCATGTGAGACTGGTCTTTAAAGCCAAATGGATTTAGCCAGGAGTCCTAATATTTGTATTTAATGTTCACTACTGATGGTTTTCAAGAAACTAAAAGTGTTTGTCAGCTGATACTGAGAACCTGCTTTAATATTTGCCCCTGACTGTTGCCATTCCTCTCATATCTCTGCAGTGTAGAAGGCATGGGTGAACACATGATGATGCCTATGACTCACGGCTCTGCTGGCGGAGGCCTGCATGGGTATCGCATGGGAATGAACGGCCCCACTCCGCACGGACACCAGCCTGGTCTGCGGACCCTTCCCAATGGGCAGCTCATGCACTACAGCAGGGTGCCGCAGAGATCCATGGAGGTGGCCATGAGGCAGAGGAGCGTGATGAACAGCGTCATAAACGGTCAGGTCAATGGCCAGATGAGCGGCGGACACCCCCACCAAATGCAGCAACCCAATATGATGTACGGAGGTCCAAATCAGCAACCGCAGGGTCACCCTCAAACCCAGCACCATCATATGCACCCCCCAAGCCAGCACCCACAGCAGTATATGGCTGGAGGAGGCCTTACAGCATCTCAGCAGCTTATGGCAAGCATGCACCTTCAGAAACTCAATACCCAGTACCATGGGCATCCACACGGACCCATGAACGGCCATCACATGGGAAACGTCCAGCACAGAATGGGTCCTGCTCAGTTGGCAGGCATGCAGATGGGGATGGGTGGGCCAGCTTTGGGCCTCAACGTCATGGACATGGACTTGATTGATGAGGAGGTTCTGACGTCCTTGGTGCTGGAGTTTGGGCTGGACCGGGTTCAAGAATTGCCCGAGCTTTTCCTTGGACAAAACGAGTTCGATTTTATCTCGGACTTTGTGTGCAAGCAGCAACCAAGTACTGTCAGCTGCTGAAGTTCTGCTTTTGGAATCAGAGAAAGACTTGGTCGCCAAGAAGAAGCTGAGGCAAGACAAGAAAAGCTCAAATAACCAGGTTCTGCATATCTGTGAAGCTGTGCTATGCATGTTGTAGAGCACACTGTCTTTCAATGAGGGAAAAGACTTCTGGATGTTCTTGAGCACAATTGTGGCTTTGGCGAGCAGCCTTGCCTTGTCCCATTGGTCATCCTGGATTGACGGTGGCCTAGTGCCCCAGGCTTGAATGTAACTTCACATGGTGGAAACAAGAAGTCTGCTTGGAACTTTGCAGAAACTGCTTTGCCTCCTCAGGGGGGCAATTAGAATCAATAGCATTGAGAAATGTATTTATGTATAACACCTACCAAAAAGCAGACATGATCTATGGTGATAGAGACTTGCCTTTTCTCAAACTAACCCCACGAATTGCGATTAAAAGACCTCCGTATGAGTGTGTTATGTGGGAATTGAAGGCTGGTACTTCAAAACGGGTTGTTTTTCCAGTAGCTCTTAATGATGTTTGAAACGGTAAGGGGGTGGTGAGGTCGTAGCGGTTGGGCGTGAAACATTCATCATGCGCAGTGTTACACTGTACATTTGGTTATTTCCATTCTACTACTATTAAAAATGTGACTGCCTCGTGAAAATTTGTCACTTTTAGCATTCATTGTTTTGCTACATCTGACTGAATATGACCCAAAATGAGTCTCACACATTCAATATAGGATGTGTCTTGATACTTTCAGGACTATTTCTGTGTTAGAAAAACTTGCCTGGAAAATGGTGGAATGTTTTGTAGCCTCCCTTACCAAACGCTGAGCCTGTGCTCCCTGCTGACAAGTCTAAACTGCCTTATAGTTTTTTACACAGATAATGATAAATATTCACTGTAGACATTCTTACCTTGTTCCACGGAATGAGGAAGAAACTGCTGTCTTTGTATGATTCAAACAGGTGACATTTAAACTCCAACTGTTATGTAGTGTTTGCTCATACGCTCCTTATTGTAGTGAAGAACATGGACCACAGTTTCCATTAAGGCACATGGTGCGTAAAGGATTAAATCTTCCACTTGTTTCTAAATTAACCTGAATGTCAATAGTTGAACTACTGTTCGAAACAACCACTAACCATAACACCAATTTCCTGATGAGCCACCCTTACAAACTAGCATAAAATGTTGCTTTCCTCCTCGCTCCCCAAACACTGCAGGTTTAAACCTGATTACATTTAAATTACACTTACAACCTTCTTGTTAATTGAGGTCGGCATGGTCAGTCATCTTAGATGGCCTGATAATTACAAAATGGATGTTCATTTGCTTGCTATTGCTCAGGGTGTAATGAAGAGTTGGGAACGGCCGGCTTGCTGAATTTGACCATTTCCTTTGCCGTTATGTTGCCAGTTCATTCTCTGTGGGGGTTGGGTTGGTATGGAAATAGCACAGCATACAGTACTAGTAGGTTAATCTGTTCCGCCAGAGCCAGGCTCAACTCCCTCGATGCTACCCTCCCCAGCTCGGGTAATTGCTGTATGTACGACTTGGGATTTTGAACAGTTGCCACCAAAAAAAAAAAAAAAAGCACAAACAACTTGATGGTTCATATCCTGTATTTTACAACTCCATCTTGGTTGATTGTTTAGGGCTTTGATTCATAAGGAACGGGAAAATTCTGAGTTTGATTTTGTCAGCCGCATTTCTCGTATCAGTAGAGACTGGAACATCTTCCCCTATATCCTTATTGTGTAATTTGTGAAACTTGGAAAATTATAAACAAACCACAAACACAAACAGAAAATCAAATGCTCTGTAGATTTATAAATGACGATTGAATGATTTTTCACATTCCCAGTGATCCAATCATGTTCATTTTTGTTTCATTCTTTTAAAACTCTTAAACGAATGCTACTTGAGTTTGTCAATCTGTAAATCACAAACCACCCCGCAGATGCGTCAGAATGTCCCTTGCAGGTGTGATTGTATATTCTATTTCAAACTATGTGCTGTCATGTACTGTCACCATGCTCCCACAAATGCTTTTTTTTTAAAATGTTGTTGATTCTATCTTAAGAAAATGTATTTATTTTCATTGAAAATAAAATATTTATTTTAAGAAAAGGCTTCAGTGAGTGTAATTGCTTGTCTAATTTAATGTTGCTAGTGACACAACAAATTCACACAGTTCCTGAACTGACATTGATAGATTTTTCTCTCAAATTAAAAAAATGAAAAAGTGATATCAAACCCATATCTTACAATATCAAAATGTATTGCATTTAGTTTTATAAATTCTGGCATAACTAAATATCAGGTTCTGAATGCAACAGACTTGTGAGACAGTATGAGATGAGCCACTTACTGAAAAAAGTGTAGATATTGAAGCACCCAACAGGGTGTCTGTGCTTATTTAATTTAAAAAGCCAACTGCAACAATATTGTATAAGCAAAACTGTATGGCAAAAATCACACTTGATAGTAAATATAATTCTTAATCCCAAACACTGTCACTGCAAATGTTGCTAATGTCAGTTGAATTAATGCACAATTTCCATAAGAAAAAAAGTCTTCACTCTTGTCAAACATAAATGTTTAGAAAACATTTATATCTGAAATCTAAAGGCACTATCTTTTTCGTTTGAAGCATATGAGCCTCATTTATAAAATGTGCGTAGAGTGTGTATACACTAAAATCCACACCAACGTTCAGGTAAAAAAAAGTTGATATGATGCTTAAGGGTCTTAATGAAAAGTCTATAACATACTTTGGTTAAAATTTCTTGATGGTAGTATAAAACAATAGCCTTTTTACCTTGTCAAAATCAGCTCTGTTTTCAGCAAGCCATTTTAGTGAATGTCGCTTTAAATGCTGATGAGCTCTGCTCACCCCGCCCCTCACTTCCGTGGAGTGAGGAGCCGTTCTCATGAGACTGTTTACTTTAGCCACGAACCTTGCTAACTAGCACATTATTAGGAAAGGCGATTTGCAAAGATTCATAAAAAACCCTTATACTCAGTTCATCTGTAGGTGAAGCTGGATCACGAATAATTCGCGCAAACATAAACTATTTAGGTAGATTGGGGGCACATTCCCTTCAAAAATGAAAGTAATGTTAATCCTCTGTGTCTTCAGCAGTTCAGATGTCGGGAGTAAATGACGACTGCTATGTTCATTATTACATCCAACAACAGAACACCTCAACACTAGTGTAAATCAACAATTGTGGGAGGGCCTGGGTCTGTGTGACAGGCATCTGAGAATGGCTTGATATGAGAAAGGGGGAATGATTTAACGAGGTTAAACACACACACACACACTGGGTGGATCTTTATCATAATAGGTTGCTTGTGTACACACATTGCCAACACACATTTACAACCTGAATTCCGGAAATGTTGGGAAGTTTTTTTAAATTTGAATAAAATGAAAACTTAAACAATTTCAAATCACATGAGCCAATATTTTATTCACAATAGAACATAGATAACATAACAAATGTTTAAACTGATAAATTGTACAATTTTATGCACAAAATTTGATCAAAATCAAATTTGATGCCTGCTACAGGTCTCAAAAAAGTTGATATAGGTTTCTAGCTGCTGAAGAGTTTGTGGTCGTCTGCGGTATGTGGTTCTGCATTGTCCTGCTGAAATACACAAGGCCTTCCCTGAAAGAGACGTCATCTGGAGGGAAGCATATGTTGCTCTAAAATCTTTACATACCTTTCAGCATTCATAGTGCCTTTCAAAACATGCAAGCTGCCCATACCGTGTGCATTTATGCACTCCCATACCATCAGAGATACTGGCTTTTGAACTGAACGCTGATAACACACTGGAAGGTCTCCTTCCTCTTTAGCCCGGAGGACACGGGCGCCACAGCATAAATGGCTGCCCACTGTTCTGGGTGTGTGTTCGCGGTGTGTGTGTGTGTTCACTGCTGTGTGTGTACACTTTGGATGGGTTAAATGCAGAGCACGAATTCCGAGTATGGGTCATCATACTTGGCCGTATGTCACTTCACTTTCATTTAACTTTCATTTAACTTTAAAGGGATAATTCACCCAAAAATGAAAATATGCTGTTAGTTTATTCACACTCAAGCAATCCAAGATGTAGATTACTTCAGTAGAACATTAAAAATTATTTTTAACCAAACCCAAGGTTCTTGGTGATTTATAATATGCAAGTCAATGGTTGCTGTAACTTTGAGAACCAAAGAAAGTACAGGAAACACAACATTAATACCCAAGGCTGCTGATGAATATTTAGGTCTAATAAAGCGATACAATCAGTCTGTGCAATGTGGTTTTCTGCACACTCAAGAGTTTGGATCTCAAACTTTCTGTCACATAATGATATATGTGTGGTAACAAAGTAGCGCGTTACTGACGCCATTGTTGCTTACAATAGAGAGGAAGGACGTGTGTGCAGAATGTGGCATCATCAGCCTCTGTGATGCCAGTTATGCTTTAATTGCTGGTGGGGAACTGCTTCTGAAGGTGTATGGTCTGCACACACATCCTTCCTCTTTGTTGTAAACAACAATGGCATCAGTTCAGGCATGATTTTGTCACCACCCATAAAGGCCTGTTCACACCAAGAATGATAACTATAAAGATAACAATATTAGAGTCCACACCATCGTCTGTTTATTTGAAGTGCACTCTCATCTGCTGCTTTAAATTCTCAAGCTCATGACAGCAGGTTGATTATGATTGGCTGTCAATATTTTTGTGTTCATCAGCTTGGAAAAAAAAAACAATAATTTTTCTGTGCCTGTTATAGCTGTGGTGTGGACTGTTCTTTAATATTGAGACCGATTTTTACAGCTATATCTTAATCATTATCTTTAAAGTTCCTGGTGCGAACGGGCCTTAGGTCACCATGTGACAGAAAGCTTAAGCTCCAGAACTGTTCTCTGAGGCTCGGGATTTCAGATAATACTTTTGTAAATAACGCTCAGTTTCTTGCGCAATCTTGTTATTTCACTGCAGTAGATCTCAGTATATCATCAGCATCCACAGGGATTGATTTTGTGCTTCCTGAACCTACTTTTTTGACTCTCAAAGTGACGTTAACTGTATCAAGGAAAATGAGTACAGCTACAAATTTTCCCTTTACTTTTCTACTGAAAAAAAGAAAGTCACTTATGTCTTGGGTGGCCTGAGAGTGAGTAAATTAACAGCATTGTTTTACATGGTTTGCTCAGTTGCAGAGTTTAGCTTTATTGACATAATTCCAGGTGTCTTATTCACAGAGTCCTCTTCAGATTGTAGAGCAGATCTGTTGTGTGAGAGTGGATGTTCCTATAGCCGACGATCTAATCCGTCTTACTCAGTGGGATCGGGTCTGAGCATCTCATCTGACAGACAATTGCTCACAGTCTATTGCTTTGTTCTCTGTCGAACACGCCAGACTCCATTTACATAAAATCCATAAACAGAAATGGGCTGGAACCTGTTACCAGACAGTGGATTTGGACTTTCTATACTGTACTATAATATTCACCAAGCCAATACTAGCCAATGCATTTCTACAAAAAACAGCTTTCATGTTCAACAGATAACTATAACACCAAAATCCATATGTATAAAGTGGATATTAATCAGTGGTATATATATCGCTGAATGATTGCAAATCCACACTGCATGCTAATCATATCACAATCTCCAGTCAGAGCCATGACATGTCACTGTCTAGCACCTCATTCAAACCACACTGCAGCTCATCTGAAACAGTGCAAGTTTATTAGCCTGAGTACTGTGAATTTAGATAGGACTGAGATTAATCATTCTGGATAACTTGTTAAAACTATTATTATTGGAATTTTGTGACTCTGGTTAATAAAGAACGGGATTTATTTATTCATTTATGAGTTTGAGTTCATTTCTGAGTTGTTCTCTTATTTGACCCCAAAATTTGAGTCTCTAAAGCAACAAGGCGTGTGTTTCTGAATAAGTTTGTTGTGTTTGGAAAAATTTTAGAATCCGATAGTGTCTGATCCTCAGTTGTTTAATGTATGATGCCCAGTTTTTCCTCTGTAACTATCTACAAAGTTGGCAAGTCTATCCTAGGTAACACATTTTTGGTTTTGAAATATTCCTAAAATATTAAAATATCCAGACTTCTTGTCATGATTATGACATTATTTGTAATATTCTAAGAACATTTCTCCTCAGCCTTATGGGAGGAAAATTGTGAGGATGTTCTGAGATTGTTGTTCTAAGAAAATTTTCTCTCAATGTTACAAGAACGTGTTTCAGATATCGGTAATTTTATGAGAACATAACTTTTGTTCTAACTTTTAATATGTTAGTGAAGGTTGTGACAACATTCCCTGTTAGCTCGGATGAGTGTTTCAAAATTGGTCATGTTGTGTATTCCAGCCTTTAATCATACCCTACAAGCTTTTCAAAGAATGCCCTAAGCCATATTACCTCTGATGCTGATACACATCGACATGCAGACATATACAAACAGCTGTAATCTCTCAGTGTTACAATATGTTTGTCCGCAATGCACATACCAAGTCAACATGAAGACAATCGCTGTCCTGTGCTGGCACTGGTTGCACATCTTTACGTCTCCGCCCTGTCTATCAGACGGGGTTCCTCTTCTCCCACTTGATTCATTCAGCCTGTGTCATATGTGTTTGCAGACAGGTGATTGCAGTGGGCTACACCAGTAATGCCTCAAGCATTATTCAGTCATCGCTCAGTTAAAACTGAAAACAGTATGACTGTGCTTCTGTACTTGGCCTGTTTCATACCACATGATTAACCAGTGAGTAAGTGACACCACAGCAGGCTCACGGCGTGCTTTCACGTTTCTGCTGCGTACCAGAGCTGCAGCGCTACTCAGAAAGTAAAGTGGTTTGAATGCGGTTAAAAATGATGTGAAGAGCTGGCCATTAAGAGTTATTTCTTAGTTAGAACTTGATCATTGTGAAACCTAATTCACAGAAGAAAAGAATTCACATTTACATCCACGTTACAAACAGTGACGCATAAACCGTAAATGAAAGCTTAAAGGGTTAGTTCACCCAAAAATGAAAATTAGCCTGTGTTTAGGTATCCTAGGTGTATATGACTTTCTTCTTTCAGACGAATTCAGTCGGAGGTATATTAAAAATTGTCTTGGCTATTCCAAGCATTATCATTACAGTCAGCGGGTGTCTCTGTTGAACAGTCCACAAGACATCAAATAAAGCGTGCACATCCATAATAAAATGTGCCTCACATGGATCCGGGGGGTGAATAAAGACCTCCTGTAGTAAATCCACACATTTTTGTAAGAAAAATATTCATATTTCAAATCTAATAAACACTTTTCTCTCACATCCGCTATCTGAGGAAGCCGTTACGGCGGACGACATTGGATCTATGCGTCACGCGCACGCACGCCTCTAAGATATGTAGTCACACGAGTTTGTTTACAGGAGTAAAGGAAGCAAAGTTTCCTTACTTTAGCAAAGGAAAACCAGTCTCGTCTTGGCTTATATCCAAATCATCTGACATCTTTCTTTAGAAATCCCCTTTAAAGGGCTAGTTCACACAAAAATTTGAATTCTGTCATTAATTGCTCGCCCTCATGTCGTTCCAAACCGTAACACCTTCGTTCATCTTTGGAACACAAATTAAGATATTTTTGATGAAATCTGAGAGCTGTCAGACCCTGCAGAGACGGCAATGCAACTGCAATGTTCCCAGTCTCAGAAATGTAATCAGAGTTGTTTACATTCAGCATGCACACATTTTCTCCTGAACGTAAACAATGCTGACTACGGTTGTATTGTTGTCTATGCAGAGCTCTCAGATTTCTTCAAAAATATCTTAATTTGTGCTCCGAACATTAACAAAGGTCTTACAGGTTTGGAACGACATGTGGGTGAGTAAATAATGACAACATTTTCATTTTGGGGTAAACTATCCCTTTAAATCATCTGCATTCTGTCAGATTTACTGAATAGAAACAGCTGAGGTAGACTACTTGTATTGAATGGGAGAATGGGAGAAATTGAATGTGGCAGCTCTAGTCAAACAGCAATCTGCAAAGTCATCATTGCTTGGTATTTATGACAGTTCTTGGTGTTTGTTGACAATATCAATGCAGCTCTAATTAGGAGATCCAGATACCTTAAAACTAGCCGTTAAATGAGCCCACTAAAATGATTTAAAGTAGCATTTCCATGGTAATGCAATGTCTGATCAAAAAGGTTTAAGTTTTTTAAATAATATCTAAGTCAGGATGATTGCTTAAATATTTGATAGCAAAAAAGGCAATTAATAAAGATCACCTAGAGGTTAAACGCTTAGAAGCTCAAGATATTTTCACATTTTTACAGCTCTATACAGTAGCTTTATATTTTACAGTTTTGCATTTGCACTCTTGATAACCTTTCTAACTCAAACTTTCTAACTTGTAGATTTTAAATAATGACTGAAACTGCTGTCGGGAACATAGTGGTTTAATACAATGGTTTGTGTATCTGGCATTGCACATCAAGTCCAAATGATTTTTCAATCCATGGATGAATAGTTTGCTCCAGCATTTTATGTGGCTTTATAAAAAGCTTACATTGCATAAGATTTACATCTTCATATTTTCTATTGACTTTGGTAAAAAATAGGCTTCTCGTCGAAGCTGCTGAAGACTCCTGCTAGACAGGAAGATGCTCGAGTGGGTCGAGCTGTGAATACTGTAACCTGTTAATATGGGCGCTAAAATAAATACAACGTGAAACAGGCCTTAGTCAGTTACCCAAAACTGTCTTGGAAGAATCAGCACAATGGCAGCTTGACAAAATATTAATTGCCATGTTAACGGTTTCCACGGCAACATTTATCCATCCGACTGAGAAACAGGCAGCAGTTGAGCAGCTGTTGAGGTAGCAGTGTCTCATCTTCTGTCAAACTACACAAACCATCTTCTTAATGGGCATGATTAAAACCAAAATTGCAAAAGATAGCTGTCTTATTTTCAGAAGGTATGTCTTGAAATACATTAATTTATCTTACTTTTTGAAAAAAATAAAACAGATTTTTGTTGTAATTTATTTAGTTATTTAGTAAAGTTTTAAAAGAGGGATGTTTGGAAACATCATCATGTCTACATTTTATTGGTGATGCTACTGCTGTAAAAAATCATTATATGTTTAATCCAAGGCACTAAAGTTTGATTTAATTCTGTAGCAGTAAATGCCTCTTATACAGTGCTGCCAAAAAAAAAAAAAAAAAGTATATTTTTATAACAAATAGTATGTCACGGAATATGCACGCCCTTTGAAAACCATTATCCAAGATCAAACTAAATATATCAACCGTTTTACTTTCATTTTAATATGGGATTTGCTTCTTCTTCTTCTTCAAAATATTGGATTATCTATTTGTTTTGACTTGAATTGTCTGACAATTAAAAACAAATAAAATAAAATAATAGCAGAATCAAAAACATGGTTGCATATTTAAACTGTCAGTGGCTTGTTTGAAATCAAATGGTGGTTTTTAGTATTGATAAATGTATAGGAAGTCAAACATACTTTTACTTTTTACTGCTTTAAAAGCAAAAGTAATAGGACTGACACATTGTTATTGCACAGACTGATCTAACATTTTATCTTCATGTACTTATTATAATTTAAGACATATGCATAATCACAGTGAGGCTGAATATGTAGCAGCTTTCAGTGTGGTGTCCTGTGTTTATTCTGTCATCTGTTTATCCGGGGTGGATATTCCTGTGCTCCAGAGATCTGCCTGTGAAAGGCCACGCTTGACTGGGCAGTTAGGCTGGAGCCAGCCTCTTCTTCACTGCGCTCATGATTTACATGGCTGTCTGGACGTCACACACACCCCACAATGAGTGTGATTGCGTCAGCAGCCTTCCACTCTTTCTCTCTGTCTCCTTACACACACACACACACACACACACACACACACACACACACACACACACACACACACATACACACATAAACATCCCTCCCCCACCGTCGTCAGGCTTCAGCAATCTGCCTCCCGGAGGACTCTCTCTGACGGAGGCAGCCCTCCCCCATCTGTTCAGGTCTCGCTGATTCCCATGAGACTGGACTGAATCCTTGTGAACAAGGTTAAAGTGTTCACTATTAAACACAACACTTGACTTGTGCTCAAGGTCTGACTGAACACACCAGGTTTGGAGCAGCTCTACCTGCAAGGTTTAAAATGATGAAAATTGAAGAAGATATCATGAAAGTAATTGTTTACTCATTTATAAGTTGTTCCAAACCTGTATGTTACTTTCTTCCGTTAAACATAAAAGAAGATATTTTGAAAAGTATGGGTAAGCAAACAGTGATGATCATCTTCGTGTGTTCAGAAGAAGAAAAAATAAATCATACAGGTAACAACTCCAATAATTGTAAATAATTATAAACAAATGTAAAATACACAGTGTAGCAAGAAGCATGAATAAAAAAATAAAAAATAAAACTACAGTAAAGCAATATGTGATCTTTTTCCACTAAAAATAGATAGAAATATAGGCCTTTATTCACTGTCAAATGTCAATGCATATATAAATTAAAATCAAATATGAATACACAGACATTAAACATGAGCTAACATTTAACCTCATTAGTTTCTTCACCATTTGGCCTGATCATTAGCATCGTGTAAGATGAGGTATCTTCTGCATCTCTTACCATTCAACAGGATGCCTCCATATCTTTGTACGAGGTCTTCACCCATTACATGGGCAGGGCTAAATGTCCCCTGGAGCATCTTCATCTTCTTGGTGTTGAGGACTTGCTCATGCTTCTTTCAAAAACCCCGCCTGTCATCAGGGATCTCCATCGTCGGTCAAGGTTCATTAAAAACCTTGCTCCTGTCCTGCACCACAAGGATTTTCCCTGCTTTCACCTTACAGTATCAAATGTCACAAAAAGGTTTGTGTTACCATATTTGGCATGTGCGAGTTTTTTTATTGATTTTTGTATTTGATGTAAGAGTGCATAACGACTTGAATTTCAATCCTTTTCATTATACAAAGTGATTGTGTCACTTTAGAAGATAGGATACACCAGCTAAGTCATATGGATTCATTTTACACTACCTTTATGTCTGTTTTGGATCTTCAAATTTTGGGTCCCATTGACTTTTATAATAAAACATTCTTCAAGTGTCTTTCTTTGTCTTTTGTGGAGGAATGAAAAGCATATTCATATGAGGGGTGAGTGCATAAAAACAGAATTCACATTTTGGATGAACAGACTCATTTGCATTCATGTACAATCTAATACATCTGTCAAGACACTATGTGCCTAAATGACCAGTCGGATCTTTCCTTTTTTTTCAATTGATTGTGATGTGGCAAACTTCCATATACAGAAGTGCAAATGGCATTCTTTCTGTTTTCATTTAATAACAACAAAACACCTTACATTATTATGTGAACTGTTTAAATACTAATGATTTTTTTTTTTAATTTAAAAGTATACATGTTGCATCTGCAAGGAGATATGTGGGTATGCTGTGAATGTTTGAAGGTGTTGTTGTTGTTGGTTGACTATTTTAGGCCAGGCTGTTTTAGGATCAGCTGATAGCATTTGCTGTCTTGACATGTCAAACTGGTGTAAACTGGATTGTTGTTTGCCTGGAAGATTGAACAGGTATGTGTTAGGAGACGTGTGAAGTCAATGCTTGCCTGCCTTGGTGAGTTCAGCCAATCAGCTCAAAACTACTTGGGAAGTTAATGTTACAGATTTTCCAGATAAATACAATCACTCACTTGCTGACTCGCTGGTATTTTTTACATTTGCACAGTGAGTACTATTAAAAACACTTCCCCTGAACTAAAATATTCAGTTAGTCAGACAGGGGGAAGTGGCTGATGTTTTGGAGAATTGAGGCATGTGTCATTGGCTAATGTGTGCGCGGTCATTATTCACACCTTCATAGCCTTGTGTAGGAGACAAAAGTCATTGACGGATGATATCATCTGAGGGGCATAATATCTCACAATGAACATGTTTAATATTAGAGTTCAGCAATGCACTGTTGACTCCTGTGTGCTCAATGCATGCTTGCACAATTAAAGGGACAAGTAACAAAAATAATTAGCACAAACTACCGGAGATGTGCTATACACTGAATTCAGAAACGTGTACTAATGTTACTACTATTGCTGTTTTTACCATATCTTTTCCTGAGTAGTATGCTAGCATGTGGTTCCAAATCCAGCGTTAGTCTTTGTGTAAGGTCGCTATAATAACCATGCTGTTTTAGGATCAGCTTATAGTATTTAAAAGGTTAGTTCACCCAAAAATGAAAATTAGTCCATGTTTTACTCACCCTCAAAGTGTATATGACTTTCTTCTTTCAGTTGAACCCAATTGGAGTTATATTAAAAATTGTCCTGGACCCTTCAAGCTTTATAATGGCATGGGCCGGTGTTTTTTGTTGTGTATATTGTAAACGTTGTTTATTTTATTACATCTCCCAGAATGCAGTGTTACGTTGTATACAGAAGTATTCTGGTAAAAAGTTGACATACAGAAAACTAAGTGCTGTGTGGCCAAGTATGGTGACCCATACTTGGAATTTGTGCTCTGCACTTAACCCATCCAAGTGTACACACAGTAGTGAACATACACCCGGAGCAGTGGGCAGCCAATGCTGCAGCGCCCAGGGAGCAGTTGGAGGTTCTGTGCTTTGCTCAAGGGTATCACCTCAGTCGTGGTATTGAGGGTGGAGAGAGTGTTGGTTATGCACTCCCCTACCTACAATCCCTGCCGGACCTGAGACTCAAACCCACAACCTTCGGGTTACAAGTCCAACTGTCTATCCATTAGGCCACGACTGCCAAAAGCAAATGTTTGCACCGCTTCTGGCCACGGGACCTCTCGCAGTCTGGGCTTGTGCCAACCGGGATTCGAACCCACAAACTGAAAGGTTCAGGGCAAGCAGCTTAGTAGAGTGCGCCACTCGGTCGCTGCAAAGAGAGCAGTCACGTTAAATCAGTGCAAATGTCATATTTGTCTAAATACGTTCATTCCTTCCAAAGATATAATAAAAGTGGCGATGAGGATTCAGTTACTCCGTGTTTGTTATGAGGATGCGGAAGTGAAGTGACTTGACGGTGAAATCGCTAGAAAATTACAAAAAAAAAAAAATGAGACCCTGCTGCTAATCCACGTCTTGACAAAAAGGGGGAGGACAGACAACGATTCTGATAAATGACGGAATTGATTGTTAATGACGGAGAATGGAACAAAATGGCACCAGTTTTCGGCAATATGGGTCCATCTGAGGAAAGCAATGAGCAGTGGAGTATACAGAACAATTTGAGTACTTTGTGGCAGCACCCACTTTTTTAAGTGTGATGGGTCCAAAGACATTCACTCTACTGCGTAACCTCCTACAACCAGAGAAGCCTGGAGAGAAAACGTATGATCAAATAGTGAACACTCTCAAAGCACATTTCTCTCCAAAACCGTAATTGCAGAGCGATTTCGGTTCCACCGATGAAATCAGCTAGAAGGAAAAACTGTGACAATGTTTGTGACAGTGCTAAAAAAATTAGCTGAGCATTGCAGATTTTGTACTGTACGACACACTTTGGGACAGATTAGTGTGTGGACTCCGCTGTGAGGACATACAGAAATTGGCTGCTAAGGAAGCTCAGCAACTGAGCTCAAACATTAAAGTGTATAAAATGGAGACTGAAAAACTAACTGAAAACAAAGGCCCATGTTACCATTGTGGTAAGACTGGGCACTCATCTGTCACATGCTGGTATAAGGATAGGGAGTGCCGCCGCTGTAAGAAAAAAGGATACATAGAGCGTGCATGTAGAAATAAGGCAGGAAAAGGAAAAATCAAGGCATACAAAGTCACCGCACTGCTGGAATGACAACCAGTGAAGATAGAGATTGACACTGGTGCTGCGGTGTCGCTGGTGTTGGATGTGGTATACAGTGAAATACTGAGCCACCTGCCACTCAAACCACCTGATGGGACACTTAAAATTTGTACTGGAGAATCAGTGACCATGAAAGGCCTCACCCAGGTAACAGTCAAACTAAACAAACAAACAAAAAAGCTGCCATTGTATGTTGTTTTGTGTGATTATCCCTCACTGATGGGACGTTCCTGGCTGGAGCAACTTAAGGTGGACTGGCAGGCCATACACATGATGACACCAAAAACACTGGATTTACAGGCTGTCCTTTGGAAACACAGTGAAGTTTTCAAACAGGAGCTAGGCAGCATGGAATAAATCAATGTAAAATTGACTGCCAGAGAAAATTCTTAAAGGCCCGGCTCCTTCCATATGCACTCAAACCCAAGGCAAGCTTAACTGAACTCGTGGAGAATGGTGTGCTCGAACCAGTAAGCGTCAGCAATTGGGCAACACCTCTTGTTTCAGTTCTAAAGAAAGATGGTAGCATAAGAATTTGCCGGGACTTTAAAGTCACTGTAAATCCAGTGTTGTCTGCAGAACAATACCACTTACCTCACATTAATGACCTCTTTGCTGGACTGGCTGGAGGGCAAAAATTCAGTAAAATCGATCTCAACCAGGCATATCTACAAATGCATGTTGAGGAATAGTCCAGAAAACTTCTCACTATCAATACACACAAGGGCCTATTTCGGTATAACCATTTACTGTTTGGAATTACTTCGGCTCCATCCCTATTTCAGCGAGCGATGGACCAGATTCTGGCAGGGCTTCCAGGAGTAGTGTGTTACTTAGATTACATTCTTGTGACCGGAACGGTCGACGAGTCACACTTGCAGCACCTGGATGCTACCTTCAAGAGACTGAAATACGGAATAAGAGTGCAGAAGGACAAATGTGAATTTTTCCTGTCTGCAGTCAAATACTTGGGCCATGTCATTGATGCTACTGGTCTACATACGTCACCATCCAAGGTTAAAGCCATAGTGGATGCTCCAGAGCCCAAAAATGTCAGCCAGCTGCGTTCTTTCCTCTGCTTGTTTAATTATTACGGGTGGTTCATTCCAAACATTGCTACCCTGCTGAAATCTCTGCACAAATTGTTGTGTCATGAAAATAGTTGGAGGTGGACCACGAAATGTCAGGAGACATTCAAAAGAGCAAAAGAGACTTTGTTAAAATCAAAAACCCTCACCCATTTTGACCCTGCTCTTCCGATTCAGCTGGCCTGCGACGCTTCCCCATATGGTGTGGTCTTGTCTCATATCATGCCGAATGGTCAAGAGAAGTCAATCTCATTTGCTTCGAGGAGTGTGAGCCGAAAAAGCCGAAAAAATTTGAGCAAAGTAGAAAAAAAAATTCTACTTCAGTCAAGTGGAAAGGGTCCCAGTGACAGCTGCACAAGAGCGTAAGAGCATGCGAAATGAGCCCATCTTGTCCAAGGTCATGGATTTTGTCATGAAAGAGAAAGGTGAGAATGATGACCTAAAGCTCAAACCATACAACTCTTGACGTCATGAACTTTAGGGGCAGTCAGGCTGTTTGTTGTGGGGAAGGAGAGTGATTATTCCACCAGCTCTGTGTAAATCATTGCTGAAACAGCTGCACGAGGGATACTGTGGAATGGTCCACATGAAAAAGATTGCCAGGAGTGACTTCTGGTGGCCAGGAGAGGACGGCCAAATTGAGGAAAAGGCAAGAACCTGTGCGTCATGTCAGAGCATACGCAATGTACCACAACTGGCACTGCTGCACCCGTGGGAATATCTGGAGAAACCATGGTAACGCATTCATGCTGATTTTGCAGGCCCAGTCGAGGACAAAATGCTGTTGGTTGTCATTGATGCACACAGTAAGTGGCCTGAAGTGGCTATCATGAAACCTACCTCAGCTGACAAGACTATTGAGAAGTTGGGAGAAATTTTCAGTACATTTGGACCACCCGTGCAGTTTGTCTCAGACAATGGACCCCAATTTATATTGCATGGGATGGCCACATTTCTACTAGCAAATGGGGTACAACATATCATCGCCCTACCATCCTGCAACAATAGGCTAGCAGAAAGGTTCGTCCAGACCATGAAACATGTTTTGAAAGCGTTGATGAAATGGGCAAGGCACTTTGCCGACATCAAGCAGGTTGCCGATTTCCAGTAAGGGAGCGGCGCCCACCTCAGCGTTTCTTGGACTACACTTAGTTAGGGGATACACTTGTTGTTTCGGGGCAGAATAATCCCCTAAAGGTAAACTAGGGATTGAGGTAGTCCACCCTCATTCCCAGGGAGTTTTAGTGTTCATATACAAGACATTTAACAAGAAAGACTGAATGTTCAGAGAATATTTGTAAAAAAAAAAAAAAAGAAAATGTGTTCACATAATGTTACAGTGAAACTGAATTGGTGTACTTTCATTCTGCAAGTGATAATTAATTGTTTATTTATGTTGACCTTTAGAATAAGAGGGGAGGAAATGTTTTGTATGTTATTATCATGTTTATTTAACTACATCTCCCAGAATGTAGTGTTACGTTGTTGTTACATCCATATTTGAAACAATACAAACAGTTTTGTGTGACTTCCGTTAACTGTCATACGAGAGTTCATGGCAGATGACGAAGGACTTTGGTGCAGTGCATGTGTGTATGAGTCTCGCAAAAACCAATGTTTGTTTAAAGCAGCAAAGGAAGCAGAGTTTCCTTGCTTTATCTAAGGAAAACCAGTCTCCTCTTGGCTTATATCAAAATCCTCCTACATTTTTCTTTACAAATCCTCATTTTGTGCTTCTAATTCATGACCGGTGTTTTGTTTTTGTTCTCGCTCCACGTTCGTCACGAATCACCGGCGTGTGCGCAGCGCATACATCCTACGTCATCCACTGGAACGGCTTCCACATATGACAGTCAGCAGAAGTGAGAAAAAGGTGTTTATATAATTTTAAATATGGATATTTCCCTTACAAAAACACATCGATTCACTACAGGAGGACTTTATTCACACCCCAGAGCCGTGTGAGGCATGTTTTATTATGGATGCGCACACTTTATTTGACCACTTTTGGATTTGAACAACCCCCCCCCCCATGTCATTAAAAAGCTTAAAAGGCAATAAAAAGCTTAAACATTTTTTAATGTCATTAAAAAGCTTAAACAATTGGATTCCTCTGAAAAGAAGATCATCATATACACCTAGGATGCCTTGAGGGAGATTAAAACATGGACTCATTTTCATTTTTGGGTGAACTAACCCTTTAAGCACTTTAATTTTTAGCTGCAGATATTACTTTCTCAGTGAGGTGCTTCACCTGATCTTCAATGAACTATAGTTAAAGAAACTATAGTTTGCTTTATAATAGTTCTGTATTAAATTACATAAAACTAGTTAGCCCTGCTGTGTGGGTGTTTCTAACACAATGGCTGAGGGAGTGATGGCATATTTGCCATCTTTTTCTCTTCTGACTATTATAATAAATCTCTCTGTATTTTAAAAGTCTATGCTATAGAAGATTTTTTCTTTTACTACTGGAACAAATGGGAATAATACACACATTTAGCCATCTATGACAACTTCCGCTTCTGAGAACTGCAAAAATTTAAGATGCGAGATGACAAACAACTAAAAAAATTAATTCACTCTGGAATCCAAATGGACCAACCATTTGGATTCCAAGCTTGGAAAATTGTACTGTGGGTGAACATATAAACACATCTCTTTTAAAAGTGCCTCAAACAAAACACTTGAATGTCTTTTTTTAAAAGGGACACTGGATGCTTATTTTCCACAAGTTGGTATGATTCTTTAGGCTCTTCTTGAAATGTCTGTAACATACTTTGGTTAAAATTCCTCAATGGCCATCTGAAACAACAACCTTTTCACTTTGTCAAAAACAGCTCTTTTGACAGTGAGCTGCATATCTCTTTAAATGATAATGAACCTCACCCTGCCCCTCTCTTCCACGGGGCGTTTCGACACAAATATCCACTGTTTTCCTGAACGTGGAAGTCTCAGTCGGAAAGATGTTTTACAAAGTTTCTCTGGTGTTTCTAGTCAATTAAACACACAGCTTATCACTGCACACATTTTTATATTTAGTTAGATTTAAGAAGTGTCATTGATTCATTCAATCTTTTTACTCCATTTTAACATGGATTTTTATGGAGACCGGAACACAAGAGCATCCAAATGCAGTTGGAGAATCCATCATGGCAGCGCTTATCGCTTACTCCAAAAGGTGGATATCTCTATATTGCGCGGACGTGGTCTTATAGACCATTTGGATGTTTGCAAACAGCGATGACATTTTTGTGGGCAGAGCCAACCTTGTGGCAGAAAATAACAGTTCTGGATTAGTAGTCTATGGAATCCACAGAATTTAAGAGTTAAAAATGTCATCTGCAACTGACTGAAGCCTCATCAAAAAATTAAATAATATATGTATGTGTGTGTGTGTGTGTGTGTGTGTGTGTGTGTGTATATATATATATATATATATATATATATATATATATATATATATATATATATATACTTTGCAGCTGGGTATAAATTAAAGTATCTTGCTTTGTGTATATGATAAAAGTAAAGTTTAGGACATGATCTAACTTCTTATCTTCAGAAACATCAGACTGGAAAATAACTTTACTTATGGAAATATTACACAGCTGGTGGAACACAGGGAAGTAGGGAAGCTGATATTTAAAGCCAGATTGTTTAGAATAAGAACAAGAGAAGAATGAATGTGAAACATATTCCTCATCCTCTTGGCAGAAAGAGCAGATTGGAGAAATATTATGGTTAAATTGACTTAATTCGGGTTTCATCAGTCCGCTCTGTAGCTTGCAACCATTAACATATGTGTTTAGCTTCACAGGGCAACTTTGACGATGTTATTCTCTAAAAATCTTTTTCGCATTATGATCATGAAATCCAAAGGCACAAGACGACATTTTTTTCATGGATTTTGCCCATTTCCTTCCACTTGTTACCACTGTTTTTCTGCGTGTACAGTAATGTAACTGATGTCTGCTCACAAATTATCTATTTAAATAGCTAGCTATCTAGGTAAACCAGCTGCAAATGAAAACATTTAAAAGGAAAGGAAAGGAAGTGATGTGTGGCCAAGTATGGTGACCCATACTCAGAATTTGTGCTCTGCATTTAACCCATCTCACACACACAGCAGTGAGTAGTGAATAAACACACACACACCCAGAACAGTGGGTAGCCATTTATGGTGCAGCGCCCGGGGAGTAGTTGGGGGTTCAGTGCCTTGCTCAAGGGCACCTCAGTCATGGTATTGAGGGTGGAGAGAGCGCTGGACATTCACAATCCCCACCTACAATTCCTGCTGGACCTGAGACTCGAGCCTGCGACCTTTGGGTTACAAGTCCGACTCTCTAACCATTAGGCCACAACTGCCCCGTGACACAGTTAGCCGGATGACACAGTTTCAGACTTAGACAGCTCATAATGAACTGACTGTGTTTTTAATTTTCAGCTTTTCTGAGCTAGCAGACAAGAAATGCAAAAAAAAAAATTCATCTGATGTCCCCTTTAAGTCCTAAACTTTTTAAAATCCAGTTTAGTTACTCTTCTGAAACACTCACTGCTGCAGATTTAAACATTATCCCAAGATTTAAACATGGCTTTTGTATTCTGGCAGTCTGTTAAATTCTCTGCACACTAGGCTCCTGGAAAACCCATAGAAGTCAGCCAATCAGATTTAGACTTTTGCCTTTTCAAAAGGCGAAACCCCAGATGTTGCCAATTTAAACTTTTTTTTTTTTTTTTTTCAGTCAAGAACTGAAAAAGATGAGAAAAACACACATGAACTGATGCTGTTTGTTTACAGTGGATGTGTGAGAACTGAGAGAGTTAGAGGAAATGGGTGAGACAAGCATTTGTGAGACAGGGGACTCTTGAAACATAGTGGTGTTTATGTACTAAGTGTCATGCGATGACAACAGAGGTAGAATCGATCTGGATCAGATCAGAAATCTATAAAAAGTCTTCTCAAATGGGATCACGCATACGAATGTAATCTTAGTTATTTAAATTGGTACCAGAATCCAGGATAAGCATAAGTAATCACCCTTTGGATGAACAATATGTGCTTTCCTACCGCGTACTTCTATGAACTTAGTGCTAGGAACTAGCCAGCAGGGTTACTCCCTCAGGCCGTTTTCCTGGTTGGACTGGCAGCAGGAACCCTGAAGCGGCCGACAGCGACGTCAACAACTGGTGAATGGACAACGCCATTATCTGAACTGTTTTTGTTGTGTGTCGTGGGATTCGTGATAACAAAGTTGAAATGCAAGTCAAGTCAAGTCGCTATTATTTGTATAGCGCTTTTATCAATGCAAATTGTGTCAAAGCAGCTTTACGTCAGCTTGATATAAAGCTGGTTGGCTTTATATCAGCTTTACAGTATTTAGACAGAGAAATAGTGTGTCGAAATAGTGTCATTCTCCTCTGGTCAGACAAAATCAGCAGTTTAAATCTAGGCTGCAGCAGAGTCAGATTGTGCAAAGGACTCATCTGGTTCCTGTGGTCTTGTCCCGATGTCTAGGAGACAGGGTCTTCACTGGGGATCAATCTCTGGGGCTCATCTAGTTGTCCTGGTCTCTGCTGACGTTCAGGGCTGTAGAGGTCATCTCTAGGTGCTGATCCACCATCTGATCTGGATTTGGACTGGATCCGGGTGGCTGCAGTGACCATCTGATCTGGATACAGTCTGGATCTGGGTGGCTATGGTGACCTCGGAATAAGAAAGAAACAGACTAATATTAGCGTAGATGGCATTCTTCTAACGATGTAACAAGTACATTGGGTGTTTTGGGAAGTGTTCCCGGTTCCGGTTGACCTAATTAACGCAGCCTAACAATCCTTTAATGGATTTGAATTATAGAAATGCGAAAGTGTATTATATGAAAGCCAGGTAAAAGAGATGGGTCTTTAATCTAGATTTAAACTGGCAGAGTGTCTCTGCTTCCCAAACAGTGTTAGGTAGATTGTTCCAGAGTTTGGGCGCTAAATAGGAAAATGATCTCCCACCCGCAGTTGATTTTGATATTCTAGGTATTATCAAATGGCCAGAGTTTTGAGATCACAGTGGACGTGGAGGACTATAGTGGGATAAGAGCTCACTCAAATACTGAGGTGCCAAACCATTCAGGGCCTTATAGGTAATTAGCACAATCTTAAAATGTATACAATGTTTAATAGGGAGCCGGTGCAGTGTTGACAGAACCGGGCTAATGTGGTCATACTTCCTGGTTCTAGTAAGAACCCGAGCTGCTGCATTTTGAACCAGCTGGAGTTTGTTTATTAAATGCACAGAGCAACCACCAAATAAAGCATTACAATAATATTCATCGAGGTCATGAACGCATTAATTAATGTTTCTGCATTTGACATTGAGAGCATATGTCGTAATTTAGATATATTTTTAAGATGGAAAAATGCAGTTTTACAAATGCAGGAAACATGTTTTTCAAAGGAAAGATTGCTATCAAAAAGTACGCATAGGTTCCTTACTGATGACAAATAATTTACAGAGCAGCCATCAAGTATTAGACAATGATCTAGGTTATAAATTGTTTTTATAAAATTGTTTTGGTCCAATAATTAATACCTCTGGTTTTTCAGAATTTAGCAAATAAGAAATTGCTAGTCATCCAGTTTTTGATATCAACTATACATTCCGTTAGTTTTGCAAATTGTTTCATCGGGTCGCAAAGAAATATAGAGCTGAGTATCATCAGCATAACAGTGAAGCTAACACCATGTTTCCTAATGATATCTCCCAAGGGTAACATGTAAAGCGTGAAAAGTAAGGGGCCAAGTACTGAGCCTTGAGGTACTCCATACTGCACTTGTGATTGGTATGATACCTCTTCATTTACTGCAACAAATTGATGGTGGTCAGATAAGTATGATTTGAACCATGCCAGTGCACTTCCTCTAATGCCAACATAATTTTCGAGTCTGTTTAAACGAATGTTGTGGTCGATAGTGTCAAACGCAGCGCTAAGATCCAGTAACACTAATAGAGAGATACAACCATGATCAGATGATAAGCAGGTTGTTTGTAATTCTAATGAGAGCAGTCTCAGTACTATGATATAGTCTAAAACCTGACTGGAAATCCTCACATATATAATTTTTTTCTCTAAGAAGGATCATAGTTGTGATGATACTATCTTTTCTAATATATTTGACAGAAAAGGGAGATTCGAGATCGATCTGTAACTAATTAATTCTTTGGGGTCTAGTTGTTTTTTTGTTTTTTTTAATGAGAGGCTTAATAACAGCCAGTTTGAAGGTTTTTGGGACATATCCTAATGACAATGATGAGTTAATAATATTCAGAGGAGGATCTGTTACTTCTGGAACCACCTCTTTTAGGAGCTTAGATGGAACAGCGTCTAACATACAGGTCGATGGTTTAGTAGTAGTAGTAGTAGTAGTAGTAGCCCTTTATTGTCACTAGTCACAAGTACCAGCGAAATTAGCCATCAACCTGTCCATACATACACAACATACATACAATATGACAAGGGGGTAGACAGGACAGGAAGACAGGGAATTTAGGAAGAAATACAGCATAATATCATAAGGAAAGGGGGGAGAGAAAAATAACCCCCAAACTATGCTCCTTTGGGAGTACAGTGTGAGAACAAGAAAAACACACCAGCAACAAAAGCACATAATCAATCAATACAACATAGACACAAACATAGACTTTGTAACAGGGGAATTAATCCAGCTCCGGCAAGCAGCCATCCAGTCCTGCAGCCATTCTCTGCGCTGGTCACAGACCCGCTTGTCAGACTGGTGATACAAAGCGGTGAAGGCGATGGATCGGGGGTGGGGAGGTGAATGCATATCTGTATATATGTGTGTATGTGTGTCTGTATGTATGTAGAGTTTGTGTATTTGTAGGCCTGGAGAGCCGCCACGCTGGCATTCAAATCAAGTTGTCTCAGTCCGCAGAATGTGATAGCGACACAGCAAGTTGCCATGGAGACAGCCTTGATCAGGACCCAGACAGAGTCAACAATCAACAGGTGTCTGTGGAAGGGGAGAGGAACGCAAGAGCGTCTCACTGCAGTGCTCTTCCCGGGCTTGTTTTTCCCAAAAGTGACCTTGTCCGAGGCCCGCGCTGGTCTGAGGGAGCCGAAAAGAAGATAAGATTGCGATTGTTTGGTCTTGGTGCGAGTAGCCGCATTCCAATTTCACGGCTACTGTCTTTGTCCATTCTGGTCTCCAAATCCATCAGTTTTCCTTTGCAAAGCCGTGAGCTTCTCCGTGATGGAATCCATATTGCGGTTAATAGTCTCAGTCTCAGTGCTGACCGCTCTGCCCACTGCTTCAATCATGACGGGCAGCCTTGTGAGGCTTTTGACAGCTGTTCCCGTTTCCTGAATTCTTCGATAACCCAGGGCAAAGCCTAATCCAATCAGCAGAAGACCGGTTATCATGGTTCCGAATAGGTAGATATCTTCAATATCCTCCACGGAAAGAGCCGCCAGACACACGACCCGCCACCTTTCCCATGCGTCCATCGTGTAGCCAACTGTGAACGATCCGCCAGGGCAATCAGGTTCGCCCGAACCCAAACGTCTCGTCGAGAAGATGGTGTCAATTGCGTTGCGAGACCAGTTGATCAAATCCATGATTTTTCAGTTTGGAGAGCAGTGCAGAGAGAGTCTCTCAGGTATTAGACAATAGACGAGATGAGAGAGCAAAGCAGGGAAGGTAAGGGGAAGAGAGGGAGAGAAAAATATGTCCGCCTTTGTTGAGAGCCAAGTAAGATGATTTAACAAATTTAAGATGATTTAAATTTAGATGAAACAAGTTTAGATGATTTAACAAATTTATATAATTTAACAAATTTATATAATTCTTCATTTCCTATAGAAGAGAATGAGTGGAATTGTTCCTTAAGGGATCTATAGCGTACTATCTGATGCAATACTGTGGCTGACAGCTGCATGGTTACAATTTTATCTCTAATAGTTTTGATCTTGGAAGTAAAGTAGTTCATAAAGTCATTAATACTGTGCTGCTGGGTAATGTCTGCACCTGCTGATGTTATATTTTTTGTTAATTTAGCCACTGTATTGAATAAATACTTGGGGTTGTGTTTGTTTTCTTCTAAAAGAGACGTAAAGTAAGCAAATCTAGCAGTTTTTAAGGCTTTCCTGTAGGAGAGAGTATTTTCCCGCCAAGCAATATGAAATACCTCTAATTTTGTTTTTCTCCAGCTGCGCTCTTTAGGGCCTGAGTGTGCTCATTATACCAGTGTTGGACTCTTTTCCTTAATCTTCCTTAAGTGTAAATGAGCAACCGTATCCAAAGTGCTAGAAAAGAGAGAGTCCATTGTTTCTGTTACATCATCAAGTTGTTCTGAGCTATTGGATATGCTGAGGAACTGAGATAAATCAGGAAGATTATTTATAAAGCAGTCTTTTGTGGTAGAAGTGATGGTTATACAATATTTGTAACAAGGAGTTGGCTTTACAGCTTAAGCTATATGGAACATACACAAAACTAGTAAACACAATTTATGCGAAGAAAATAATCTCCTTTAATCTCCTATGAGAATTTGCAATGTTATCATCGAGGCTGAGAAAAGAACACAACCCTGCAGACAATGGTTACATGCCATTATCACTGTTTTCCAAGTTGTTGAAGTAAATGTTTACATGACTTTTTAAAAATTCTGCATAGCTGGTGTTTTGCATGCATTTGTCCAATCAGTGTACACTAGCATCACTGGTAGTTCCTATAGAACTGTTTTAGAACCTACTCTGAAGTAGGAGCTAAATCAGTTCCCCCAAATGGAATTCCTAGAACTAAATACGTGGTGCAAACACACCAAAAAGTGGGAACTTCCACCAGTAGTTCTAGGAACTATGAAAAGGTTCCTCTGGTGTGAAATCAACTAATAAAACACATGCGTCCTCGCTCTTCACTGTAAACAAACAGCTTCCACTCATGTGTTCTTGGTCATCTCTTTCAGTTCTTGGTTAGAGTATTCTGATTTGAACAAGTAGGACTGTGCATAAAATTCCATGTCATCCCGTTTCACATCAGCTATTGTTTCTTTTACGTTTTAAGCTTTAGACATTGTTACTGCTGGTGAAGGGCTACACATGAGTCCTCATTCTCTGTTGTAAAAAACTGCTTCAGTTTATGTATGCACCCACACACACACGTCATTATGCGACAGTTGAGAACACAGAACACAGGTAATAATGTTGTAAATAATGTTCCTTTTCTAGCACATTCTTCATAAGTTCATCTTCATAACTTCATAAACCCTCAATATATCATCAGGAGCCACAGGGATTGGTCTTCTCTGTACAGTATATGTTTTTTGACACTCGAAAACTGGCAGCCACAGATGTGCAGATATGTGAATTACCAAGGACAATGGTTTCATCTAAAAATCATCTTTAATGTTCTACTGAAGAGAGAAAGTCACCTGCATCTTGGATAGCCTCTTGGATAGTCAGTAAATTAAGAGCAAATTTAATTTTTTGCTACAGTTTATGGTACTAAAACTTTAAGCTACTAACAAAAAGTAGCTACAGCTAGATCAATATATATTTGAACACAGGCACAATTTTTATTATTTTAGCTGAAAAACATATTCAAGTTACTGTTATACAACAGGCTTAATTTGAGGGTATTCTCTATTTTAAATTGTGGATACTGTTATATTAAATTATTTCTTGCTATTTGGTTTATGCATTTTGTCCAACATGTAAATGTTACAATAATTTAAATGAGAAGCAATTGTTAATAAATAAAAATGAGTATTATTAATAATAATAAAATATAATAAAATTTAAAGGTGACATAAAACACCAATTCACAATCCACTTGCTTCCATAATGTGATATGCAGTAATTATGAGTGAGAATCAGAAAATCTATTAAGAAAAGTCAAGATTTGGTTTATCCAAGAGGACTTGATTTAATCATGAGACTGAAGGTCATATTTGCCCTAGAAAGCATCTCCAGGTAATTCAGTAATATAGATTCATGGAGAACATGGGAATAACTGAAATAACACAATTTCAATTAGTACATCATTACGTAACACGATGTCAGAAACCCAGGATATTAACACAGCCGGTCCATGTGAGAGTCGAGTGGAGTGTAATGGACAACGAAGGAATTGTGGGGGAGTCCTGAAGTGCCAGTGTGACTCATTCACTGCACCCATTCACTTCTAAGGTACAGCTCCATCCTTCCTCAAAGCATGTCACCCACTCACTGTCTGGAAGAGCGTATCAGCACACAACCCCCCTGAGGTAAATCCACACACACACACACATTCAAGTGTGTTGAAGTCCGCAGGTATTGTGCGCCACCCACGCACTGAAGCTCTGAGTCATAACACCAGCCAATGACAGAGCGGGGAATTCATGATGCAAACATGTGTGCTGACTCAGCCATGCAAATGTGTGCCTGTACTAAACCAGCTGCATTCCTCATGAGACACATGTATATACACATAAACACACATATAAATACACCTCCACAGTGAGAAGCACGCTTTCCCATCACATCCTCCACCACACAATCATTACGAAGACTTTCCACTGACTTCTACTGTGTTTTATTCAAAGTTAAAGGTATTTTATGTCACTAAAGATTTATGTTGTGTTTATATACAGCTGGGTAATGACTATAACCTATAACACTATATAACACTAAGAAAACTTTCTGCAGTTTTACAATTAATATGTGTTTATTTAGGTACCAAATAAGGTTGTCTCTAAAACTTTTGTCAGATTTAGTTCACTTTTACCCCAAAATATGGTTATGTAGGCACACACACACACACACACACACAGCAGCTTTATATGTATGTTTGTGTCTTGTTCTGTATTCTCCATAGTCTTCTTTATTATGCCCGTTCACCCCAAAGGAAAATAATTATAACCATACCTATAATGATATAGCAGAGTCTACACCACAGTTATAACGATAGTGATGCAGAGGAATTATATTCAGAATCCAATCCACCCTACTTTAAAGACATTGATCATTAAAAGTGACAGGTGACAAAACTGCAGTGTGTTCTTAGTATAATGAACAGAGCATTATAGTGCATTAGTGTGGATGCTAATATAGTTATCGTAATAGTCATCTTTATAGTTATTGTTTTGGAATTTGTATCATTGTGTTATTTTTTTCTATGTAGGATAATGTCCATTGAATATTGTAACCTAACTTAGTACACTCTAAAAATGCAGTTTTATTTTGGTATTTTAATGCTGGGTTTAGCCGGTTGGGTAATTTTTTTTGGGATACTGTTAATATTGACCCAGATGCTGGGTAGTTTTTTTTTTTTCTGTAACTAAGCTGGGTCATTTTTTAACTGCTGGGTTGAGCTTGTCTCTGATGAAACAACCCAGAGCTGAGTTACTGTCAGAATGCGGGCTTTCTGAAAAGTGGTTCTGACACTCTAAAAAATGCTGGGTTAAATATGGACAAACCCAGCGATTGGGCTGTTTTCAACCAACAGTTGGGTTTAATGTTAAACCCAACCTTCTGGGCAGTAACCCAACCGCTGGGTCAAAAACAATCCAATCACTGGGTTTGTCCATAGTTTTCCCAGTGCTGGGTTGTATTTAACCCAGCATTTTTTAGAGTGCAGCGCCACTTGTATACATTTTATTTCATTCATATAGTCTTTACTGTGCTATAAATTATATTATTGTACACAATACAACATAAAGATGAGATGTCAGCTGCGTCAGCAGTCAGTCACTTCGCATGATGTCTTTTGCCTTGTATAACATAAATGGATTTTATTCGTTATAATACTGAGTTTAATTTAATGTTAAAATGTGTTCTCTAATCTCAGTAGTATTTGTTCATGGGCAGGTTTTGGAGTCGGTCACGGCATCTCTACGCTACAAGTGAAACGCGAGGCTGCGGTCTAAAGTTCGCAGTTCCCCAGGAAACAGCAGCCCTTCAGCGGCTCAGATTTCAGCGACACACCGGCACGAGAATTAACGCTATTAAAGTGAAATGCGATTACAGAAAATGGTTGAAAACACCTAAATTAAAATGCTCCATTTAAATGTTACATTTTTTAATGTCTGTTTTTAAAACAAATTTAAATGTATGTAATATTGTAAGCTGTGCTGTATTCACCCAAATAAATTCAAATTGTTTTGTATTTTGTCCATGTGATCTTACTTAATAATACATTTTCATCTTTTGATTATTGCTCTAGTAATTCTGAGCAATCTGAAAATTTTTAATTTCCAGTCCATTGTAAGCCAGTAATATAATAATTTTAAACAATAGTTGACTTAAATTAAACAACCCAGCATGGCGGGTAAATGCGTTTAACCCAACCAGTTGGGCCAAAATAACCCAGGGTTGTTTTTTACCCAGCATTTATTTTAGAGTGTACATTTACCTATTGTTTACAATTCAAGAATTACAAGAAAATGTAACTATTTTACAATGTGGCAATTTTGTATGAATTCATATGATGTGTTTTTAATGGAAGTGTATAATTTGTTTTGGTAATACTTTTTTTAAGGCGTCCTTGTTACACGTTACATGTACTTATGCATAATTAAATTATGCATAATTAAAGTAACCCTACCCTTACAGAAAAAACACATGAACTTCACATGTGCAAAAACTCATGTGATCACATGTGACCACATGCACATGTGATTTTGCAAATGTGAAATTTAACATGTAAAAACATGTGATTTTGCACATGTGAAATATGTGGATCACATGTGAAACATGTGTTTTGCACATGGGAAATGTGTGCTTTTGGAACATTTGCACATGTGAGAACATGTGAAACACATGTAATCACATGTGAAACACATGTAAATCACATGTGAAACACATGTAAATCACATGTAATCACATGTGAAACATGTTAAATTTGATCACATGTGAAACATGTTAAATTTCAATTAGAGCCCCATGAGAAACCTATAAGCACATGTGAAACCCATGAGATCACATGTGAAACCTATAAGCACATGTGAAACCCATGAGATCACATGTGAAACCTATAAGCACATGTGAAACCCATGAGATCACATGTGAAACCTATAAGCACATGTGAAACCCATGAGATCACATGTGAAACCTATAAGCACATGTGAAACCCATGAGATCACATGTGAAACCTATAAGCACATGTGAAACACATGAGATCACATGTTAAACCTGAAAATTCCCATGTGAAACATATAATTACATGTGAAACGTAAAATTCCCATTAGAGACCCATGGAATAACATTTGAAACCCATCAACAATCTATGTTAAACCTACACCACATGTAAACCTGCAACTTCATGTGAAACCCATGTAAAAATCATTCAGCAAAATACCACAGAAAACGGTAGGCCTACCATGTTCTTTTGTAGGGCCTATAGCCATGTTTCCCAACATTAAAACAAATAATTCAAATTGAGCTTTTATTTCATTTCAAAAATATGCAGTACAAATTGAATGTTTAAAACAAAGCAAAACCAAATTAAAATTATACATTAATATCAATAAAAAAAGACATCAATAAAAAAAAAGCCTCTAAAACGATTATGTATAAGGGCAAGTGTGTGTATTGTGTGTTTGTGAACGTGTGTTGTCTCAGTCCTCTGTGCCTCCTTCAGCAGGCATCCTGTTTTGGGATAGAAAAACAATCAAAGATTAGGGCAGTGCAAACACAAGTCTATCCTGATAAACTAAGCAAAGTAAATAGGGTCAATCAGAGCAAATAATGCAAAAGTGCTGCTTCAGGGTGTAACATCTCGGTGCTCTTTGGTTGTTTGGGATAATTAAGATATAAGAACTTAGGAACTCCAAGGCACCCGAAGTAAGTAGAAAAAAGTTAAAAAGCCTTTATTTCATTCATGGCTTAAACATTAAAATAGGTGACAGATCCACCTACGTGTTGGGTAATTTTGGGGTAATAGGGTCAATTTTGATTTCATGATATACGTTTTATTTTAAGGTTGAAAAAAAGGTGTTTGAAGCTGCTTTTGATTTTCACAGATGACTGATTTGCTGTGTTCGGATTTAAAGACTGTTAGCTATTAAGCCTATATATTTTTAGTGATATTATTATTATTAATTTGTAATTGTATTGTTAATAGTGTCATTAAATGTTTTGTGAATATGCTATGGAAACAAAAAATGCTGGTGAACAGCAATGTCGTTTTCATCCTGGCTTAAAACAACTGTATAAGAGTGATGCGTCTCTTTTATAAAAAGCACTTTTGACAATTTGTGAATAAATCACAAAATAGACTGAGGAATAGACTGATGTTGGATCATCTGAAGATTACCTTTCTGCTCGTCTCCTCAGATCTTTTAACTTCTGTGCCATGCAGACCTTGATCTCAGTGCCTCCGATGCCTGGGTGTGTCTTTTTGACATGGTCTGTAAGAAATGAGATTGATAATATTCAAATTTGAAAACAAGTTTGGAGTTAGTTGCCAAAGAGAGCCTAAATAATACAATAATCCATACTGTGTAAAACAGATGTCAGTGTTTCATCCAAGAGTGCAAAAGTATTATTTTCATTAGAGTATGACCTCTCTTTGCTTTGGAGATGTGAAAAATATTTTTTTTGTGTGCTAAAGGAGTCATGTGTACTAAAGGAGTCATGAAATGGATAATCAAAATATTCTTGATATATACACATTTAAGAGGTGAGATTAGAAAATGATATTTTTAGTGCAAAACACTTTGCAAACTTTATGAACTCCAGGAACAAAATATAAAATACCAAAACTGCATTTAAAGTGTCAACGATTTTGATTTCTGACCATTAAGGAGAGAATGTACAGTGAAATGACAACGCGACATGATGTGACATAACTGCCAGATTCAAACTGTGCTTTCGCATTATGGTTGGTGCTGAGCCAAAGACGGACGTGCTCAGCACTTTTCATATATCACAACTATTGATGTGCTGCTCCTTTAAGAAAGCAGGTAGAAGAATTACTACACCGTGTTGTTTGTCTCTTCAGACTTGCCATAGTTCTCAATGCATGCAACAACCCTGAAGCACAGCTGAGCACTTTTCATCATCTTTTACACGTTTTGTCTTCATAACTCTGAAGAACTTATGTCTGTAAGTGATGGTTAAAGTTGCATTTTCATGACAACCTTAATTAAAGACCGTTTGAATTACATATTTGTGTGAAACCTGTTAAAAACAAACTATAAACAATTTATCTTATTTATGCTAGATCATCCATGTGTCAAAGATTCAGCTCTCTAATCAATCAACTTTTGAGCCAGTCCAAAGAAGTATTGAATAAGTATCAAGAAGTATTGAAATAGTACACTTACAAGTATACTACTAGTACACTGATATTTGTATACTTACTACATAAAGTATGCTTAAAAATATACTTGAACTTTACTTAAGTATACTTAATAAAATTAATTTAAAGTATACTTCTTTTTGTAAGGGTAGTTTTTTAGAACCAAAAACAAAAAAGTGCATATTAGATGAAACCATGGTTTTTAGATGTAGTAATGTATTGCTTGTTGAACATAGCTTGACCGATGGAATCTGTACTATAACCACTCACTAGTGTTGTCAAGAATATCGATATTTCGATAAATATCGATACTGAAATATCTGAACGGTACCAATATTAATTTCCCGAAGTATCGATACACCGATACTAGCGGAGCTGTCACTTTCATTTCTCTCCAAAGGCACGTGGACAAGCACCACACGTGACAGCACTCGTCTCCTTCGCTCTGGTTAAATAGCAAAAGTGAAATGAATAGAAAGATGACTGCTCTGGGTGTTAAAGAACACAGCAGGAGCGCTATCTGTAGGGATCTATGATCTCCGCGATGCAGAGAACGCGCACAGAATCCAGTCATAAAAACTGAATTTACAGTTTAACGCGGAATGTCACGGAATTTGTCAAAGTTTGGATGAATTAATCAAAAGTAGGTCATTACACTTAAATCAAATCGCGATATGGACTAGTATCTGTAAATATTAAGCTGCAAAAGTCGATTTAAATATGAACCCTGCATGTTCTGCGCGTCTCTGTGTGAATGTGCTGCACGTGCGGTTGTGTTTACTAATGTGGCGCTCGCGGTGATTTCAGCGTCTGCCGTCTCAACGAGGACATAAATACATCAACAATATCTCCAGAACTGATCTGAAAGGCACTTTACGAGCATTTTACCATTTAATTTGAGTAAAACTAGCTCATATCATACACACACAGACTTTAAAAGTATTCACGGCAACCCGTCAAAATAAAAGTTTGGTTTAACTTATTATTTAAGCCTATTAAAGACCGTGTGCCAGAAATAGGCTATATTACTATTATTTAGTAGAATGTACATAATACTACTACTTACTACTACTGTTAATTTTTTTTAAAGTATTTTTTTTTTTAAATATTTAAATTTTAATAGTAAATCCCCTTCATTTGCCAAAAATGTAAATGTTTAATTTTCATTAATTCAAATATAAATTAATTAAAATTATTTTATGCCTTCATCTGATATCCAGTAAAATGTAAATACACAACACAGAATTTCTGAGGGGGATAACACATTTCATAAGGCTACTGTAAGAATAAATAAAAATGCAATTTGTATGCATTCAAATAATAGACATGCTAAAACACAGAATTTGGTAACAATAAAACATAAGGTGAGGAAAAAATAAAACATTTCATATGGCCCTAAACGTGTCATTTTTGTTACACTTTTAATAAATTAAATTTTAAATTGTATAATTTTCATGATTTTAATGAATTAGACATGCTTTTAGATTAATAGCATTTAATTTGACTTAATTTTTTAATTTCATTAAAAAAAAAAGAGTCCAGAAAAATTCAAACTGAAAAAAACGGAATCCAGAAAAATTAAAATGGAAAAAATTGAATGTAGAAAAAAATAAAACAGAATTTGGGGAAAAATAAAACTGATTTCATAGGGCCCTATATCTGGAAATATTTTGGTTATGAAGCAAATGAGAATATCAACAAATAGAACTTTGGATTTTAATTAGTACATGTATTAGTAAACGTTAGTTGCAATTAACATTTAACTAAGATTAATAAATAAATCAACAAATGCAGTACCTCGAGACATTTTTTTGTTCATGTAAAATATACCGCATGTTCTCGACTTGTTACATTTATCTTTAAATTAAAAAAATTACCCCCTTAATATTGTGGCAGTTTTTTTCACCGTGGTATCGAAAATGGTATCGAATATCGATATTTTTCAAGGTATCGTATCGAAGTTAGAAATTCCAGTATCGTGACAACACTACCACTCACCACGTACTCCTGAATGAGATCTTTAGGGTCCTCATTAAGATAGATACAGAGTCCTTTGATGGCAAGTTCACGAGCTGCATCAATGTCATCCTTAAAAAAATAAGCCAGAGCAGAAAAAGAAAGGTTAGTTACAGACATTACTCAAAACACAATTAAACAAAAGAGCACAATAGGTCTCATTCACTAAAAGTTCATAATTTATATTATGAGTATGGCAAACATGCATGTTATATTCTAGAAAACAGATAATAGCTTGATATTATGATGTGAAACGTAATGCAATTAACATCAAGTACAAAAAATAGAGTATGAATACATGCAAATAATTTCTAGTGTGCTAACCTGAAGCTAAACAATGCATTTTTTAAAATCAGTTTAATCTACTGAACATTTAATGTCATGTCTGATGCAAAATGGGTTAAGGTGGGGTAAATAATGAAGAAAATACAGCTAGACTGACTGCTTTACACCTTATCATATCATGTTGTGTGATTCAATGAAATACTCTTGACCCATAAATTTAGCAGTCTGACAGGCAAACCCAATGGAAAATCATTCACTAAAAATAAAAAATGCATTAAAAACTTTAAGAGAGACCTCACATGGGTCATTTGAATCACCAAATGTTAACATCAGTGCTATCAGCATAGTAAAAACCTTTGGTAAAAACTTGTCCATATGCTGTGCAGACACAGTGGGAGAATGGCAGGTAACCAGCTGGAACCTAACTTTCCCCTTGAATTACTCACCCTCAAGTCGTTTGACAACCCTAGGACATCCGTTCATCTTTGTAACGAGCTTTCTGACTCGCGCCCATAGACAGCAATGTAACTGACATTCAAAGCGCAGAATGTCAGTTACGTTGCTGTCTATGGGCGCGAGTCAGAAAACCTACATACACTGACGGAGCATGGAGCGCTTTTGTCCATTGCTGTGATAAGACAACGGCGACGAACCCCTCCCCCACCTAAATACAAACCTAAAGTCAGTGGAGGGTAGCTCAGAGGTAACACAGATTGTCGAATCTGGTCCTAAAAACACATAACGTTAGCTGCTATCAGTGAACTTGGAAGCAGCGGGTTTTCTGACTACAAAGCACAACAACGTTGACATATTTAAGACATTTTTTTTTAACCAATTTCAATGCTTTACGTTCCATGTAAAGTGCAAAAACGTTTAACGTCAATCTCCATCTCGATATAGTTAAGACTTGTATAATTATTCTTTGTCATAAGGTATTATTAAACCTTGCTCTTATGAAGCATTAATAAATTCAGTTAGGTTTCCCCTTGTTACACGTACGCATTCTTTCCTATCAACCCTCAGCACAAAATTCCGTTAAATATTTATAATCACTGATTTTGAAAATCTAAGTTAACTCTAAACGCTGTGAAATTAACACTTTTTAGCCAATGTTGACGGGCATTAGCCTATTAATCGCCTGATGAAAACTTAGTATCTATTTGTGAGTGATTTAATTGCAGTTTGGAAAATTACGAGTAATATTTAACCTTATAGGCCTAACATTAAGTTAGCAGCTAATGTTAGCTGCTAACGTTACCTCAAAAAAAAATTCTGCGATTACACTCGACGAAATATGCCGTCGATATGATTTAAAAGCGTGTGGAGCTATCTTAAAACACTATTGTTGCATTTAATCTGACAATGAATGCATTTTTAGTATTATCATACGATTTTTTAAAATGAAATTCTTACCTTTTAACGAGCTTTGGAAACATGTCAGTCAGTCCCCTCAAGTGTGCTTTCCCAGACCAACGGTTCTGCTTTTCAAAGCGCATGAGCGGATGCTCTCGTGCACGTTGCTCCCGCGTAAATGATAAGAGAACTTCACAAAACTGAATTAGATTAATTGTACACAATGGAATTAAATTGAGAAGAAAATGTAAAGTAATCGTGTGACATGAGCTCATTTTAATTAAGTAAATCAAACAGCAGAAAAAAATAATTTTACGTGATCACCATTTGTTGGAAATCTGAATCAATTTGAACATTTTCTTGCAAAGTGATTATATCATGTTTTGATGACTGTTGAATTTCATTTAGACTTTACACAATAAAATTATGTTTGCATCTCAAACATAAATTTATTAAGTAGACTGTAAGTGTATTGTTTAAGTGAATTCAGTAAAACTGCTTTTCCTTTTTTTTCAGTGCGGGTCTAAACACGGGTTTAAAACAATCATGTGCAAACGTAAAAATATATGCATATTTTTAGGAACACATCTACAAAAATATGCCTGTATTTCAAGTTGATCAAATAATTTAGAAATAGACGAAATTGCGTGGCATATAGTGTTGTAGCCGCGTCTGTTCGATTTGTAAAATGTTATAAGGCTACTCAGTTTCGTGGTAATGTTAACCATGTTCTTCATGTAACGGCCTTTTGACAGCTTTGGCTGAAGTTGTCCTTGTGTTAATGGTCATGTAATAACTTCTGTATGACCTGGCAATAAACATTTTTGTAAGTGTGTCTATAATATGATAGTCTAAAATGATTTTATTTCGGTTGCGGGTCGGGTGGTCGGTTCTATTTTAAGCGGGTCGGATGCGGGTGCGGATTTACAAAATCGGACCCATGCAGGACTCTGCTTGTCAGTACTTACCACTTAATTATCACTTTTGTATCCGGCACTAGACTGCATAGCTCAGCTTATGGGGATGAATGAAACATCAACATCGTGTAAGTTGTGTTTGGGTATTTGTTCATATAACATTTTAATTATGAATGAGTTTCAAAAAGATCAGAGTCAGTAAAATGATCTGAACTTCCCATTACAATGAAGCTGAAAATGTACAGTATTTGTGACGTGTGTAACATGATTCACATGTTAAAACCTATTAAAACATGTTCAAATATATTTCACATGTGCTCCATATTATAACCTATAGTAACATGTTTCCACATGTGCTCCATTATGTTCACATGTGGTGACATGTTGTTCACATGTGGTGACATGAGGTCACACGTGATCACATGTGAAAAACATGTGATAACATGTGAAATTCATGTGTTTTTTCTGTAAGGGTAAGACAAGCACTAATCCTAACCCTAACCATAAAAAAACATAAAGAGAACATTCGAGTAGCCTCCAGTTCACTATGAAAAAAAGAAAAAACTACAAACAACAAACAACAAACGTTGGAAAATGCAGTGAAGGATAAATTACAAAACAAATTTAAAAATGTACAATCAGGGAGGTTTTTTTTTTTTTTGATAATTATATTATTTTTGATTTAACACAAACAAAAAGGTTGCAAACAGCACTATAATAGCAAATATTCCAATTTTAATGAATATAGTGATCATCACTAATAATGCCATGGTGCTACCATCTATTACCAATACTATATGGTACCAGAACAACATGTTTTGTATAGGAGGTGTAGACATGTTTTCTTGTGGACACACAAGTCCTTACCACAGTTAATTACCACAAGCTGTTTTACCATGATGCATCACAGATATCAGAAAAACACAGGAAGGCGGGTTACAGAGCTGACTCTTCTCAGAACCTCTGCGCGTGTGCGTCCGTGAGTGCGTGCATGTGTGTGCGTTTGCGTGCATGCGTGTGTGCGTGTGTGTGTGTGTGTGTGTGTGTGTGTGTTTCAGATGTGGGGGAGGGGGTTGGAAAATGGCGTAACTAAACAGAAGTGGATACAGCATTTGACAAGAGTGACCACAAAAGGAAGCAGATAACAGTCATGGCGCTACGACACATCTAAACGGCCAAATGTATTCTCGCTCATTATGAGTTACATGAACTATGTGCTGAGTTTTGCAAATTGGCCTATTTCAGCTTTGTATTAATTGTCATATTCATATCCTAGCAGTAATTTAAAACATGACACACCACAACAGACACTGGGACTCTGAGATCTCTATGTAATCTATAATGTAGTTAGGGGAAAAAATGCATATGATGCAAACAATTGAACTTTTCTTTCTCTTGTTCTGAATGAACATTAAATGAGAGGAGACTAGATGCATCCTACAGATGCCAAGTTCACAGAACAGACAAAAAGTCTTAGAAGAGACTGCTCAGTTGAAAACACCCGCACACAACGCAAGCAAATAGGGCCAGCAAATCAGTATCAGGCCCTTGGCAGCGTGTGAAGACACCTGGGGGTGATGTGCACTGCACCCACCCACACACACACACACACACACACATACGCACACACACTCCTCCATACAGTGACTCATCTGCCTGCTGTTAATGACTGTTGGCTGTCTCTCTCTCTCTCTCTCCATCCACCTACAGACACAAACACACTTGCAGGAAGAGTCGTGACAAACAGAGCTTGGCTGCTCTCTGCTGGAGTGCATGTGAAGTACAGCTGAAAGCATCAGCATCAGAATGGAGAGCCTGTCTGTTGCTGACTGCACAAAAATATTAACATGTCAAACAGTTCTGGTCAGCAAGTCCATCAAGTTATCATCTCAAACATAAATGCAGTTACTTTGCTTTTCAGTTCAAAATTGTGTGGACATGCACACTGGAAATGGACAGTCAAGTCAAGAGAGCATTGCATTGTTTGACGAATAATTTCAACACAGTGTGCTCGGGAAATATGGTAGATCATCCAGGCATTGCATGCAACATATGTTACTTAAGATCTGCTAATAGAAGCCATAATTACACCAGTAATGAAAGCATATTTGCTTTGATAGCTATTCAGAAGTGCCCATGTAGTCTGAAAAATTATTATTATTATTTAAAGTTTATTTTATTTAATTTTTTATTTTATTTTTACCAGTGACCAACTGGTACATAAAGAACTGGATGAAAAGATGAAAGTATATGCTATGAATTTTTATTAATAATTAAATGTTACATTGTGCTTCAAAAATATTTGTACAAGAGAAAGCTTTATTATGATAGTGTATTAAATGTAAAAGAACTGAATTTTACAAGGGGGAAATAAACATTATAGTAATCGTGATATGGAGAAGAGTGGATGAACAAATTAATGGATTTTAATGAGTTAAAAATAATTAGCATGTATTTAAGATCCCATGGATACCATCTGTAAACATGCATTCAAAAAAAACTAATCAGAGTAAATTCACCCATGTGCAATTTCAGACTATTTAAACAGCCAAATACTGTATGTGATGAGTCCACACACACACACACACACACACACACACACACACACACACACACACACACACACACATATGTTTGTTTTTGTGAAAAGTGGGGACATTCCATAGGCGTAATGGTTTTTATACTGTATAAACCATATTTTCTATTGCCCTACACTAACCCTACACCTAAACCTATCCCTTACAGGAAACTTTCTGCATTTTTACTTTCCCCAAAAAAAATTATTCTGTATGATTTATAAGGTTGTTTCCTCATGGGGACCTAAAACTGTCCCCACAAGGTCAATGTTTACTGGTATTACTATACACACACACACAGACACACACTGGGTTACCATGTTTAATGGGTTAATAGGCGTAATGGCTTTTATACTGTACAAACTGTATTTTCTCTCCCGTTAACCTACCCCTCACACATTTATTTATTTATTTTGCTGTTTTAGATTTTCAAAACATTGAATCAATCAATAAATAAATAAAATTGCGTGAATGAATGAAAAGACGGTGATCACCATCATATTTGGTATTTGTTTGAGAGTAATCATTGTTATAGGATATATACTGAACACTGGATATTAAACAATTGTTATTGACAAAATATTTAAACACTTTATTATTAAAGTGAAATTTATGGCAGATTTCTTTGAATTTCATGCCATTTTTATTTCTTTTAAAATTCAAAATATAATTACAATTCTATTTCCTCTCTGTCAGCTCAGTTCAAAGCCAATTCAATCCAGGAGCTCCAGGAGTTACGCTCTTTATGCTTCCAGAGCCCTCCAAAAAGTGCTCACTGGGGAACAAACTAAACTATTGAATAAAATAAACTAGCGTAAATTAAATAAATAAATAATACATTCTCAATTACATTTGAAATATACATTTTTGTGACACTAACAGTACAATAAAACACATGCGGATTTAGTGCAATATCAGAGAGTACCAGCAGGGGTGACTGTTGCTCTTCTGGCAGAGCTGTTCTTTGTCTGTGGTCTTGTGAATGGCCAGTTACCTCATGTGAGCAGTGGTCATATACAGGCTCAGTCAACTGATACCCTGAAGAGAGAAATTAATGCATGCAGCTTTATCATAGATGGAAAAAGGAAAATAAATAAAACAGAGGAAAAAGTAAAAAAAAAAAACAGGGAGGAATAGATACTAAATACAGAAAGTCCCTCAACCGCCAACTGTGTGGTCAAGTATAATTAAGAACTGGATCTTTGTAAGGCAGAGTGAGGGGCTGAGACACACAGTGAGGGGCTATAGATCTCACTCCTCAGTACTATATTTCTGATTGTCATACAGCTATGACTATTAAAAGTCTTTTTCTTTCTCTCGCTCTTTGCTGTCAAACAGCGATGTTGGATATCTGCCAGTCAGAGTAAGTATAACCCACAGTAATTGTCTTTGCCAGCGTGAGTGTGTGTGTCATTGTGTGAGTGTGAATGCACTCATAGTTATCACAGTAGTATCGAAACACACGACGCAGGTTGAGGATAAATTCGTTGCCGTTCAATCCAACGAATGATTTTTGTTCCAGAAAGGTGACAACGGAATATTGTGTGCATGTGTGTGTGTTTGTGTGTGTGTTGCATGCTAGTGTTGTCTTACATGAAACAACACTGCTCGCAGAAAAGAGTTTTTTTCTCAACCAATTTATTTATCCTTTTAGGCAATGTTCCCTGTTCAGAAATGCAAATTGAATCAATCTGAGTCTGACTTTTAAGACTTTCAAGTGGGATTTAATTAGAAGCCGAGGCGCAGAGTTTTAATGAGAGAGGGGGAGGAGAGAGGGGGAGCAGGGAGAGAGAGAGCGAGAGAGAGAGGAGGAATGATGATGTTCTGATAGAGATCCTTTGGGAGAGAAGAAGGACACACACAGACACACATTTCGCTCTTCTGTTGGGCTCTGTGTGCTGCTTTGACCTGTGACCTTACAGGCTGTGAGACGTGACATCATTCAATGGAGCTTTAAGGAAAAGTTAACCTTCATCACACTCCAGGGTTGTATGAAATGTCAGCTTGTGAAGTACACATTGTAAAATTGAATGTAGCATGAATAAACAGTTAATTTTAAGGTGTCCTTGTTACATGTACTTACTATTATAATAACAATAAATTATGCATAATTGGGGAAGTCGTGGCCTAATGGTTAGAGAGTCGGACTCGTAATCGAAAGGTTGCGGGTTCGAGTCTCGGGCCGGCAGGGATTGTAGGTGGGGGGAGTGAATGTCCAGTGCTCTCTCCACCCTCAACACCACGACTGAGGTGCCCTTGAGCAAGGCACCGAACCCCCAATTGCTCCCCGGGCGCTGCAGCATGGCTGCCCACTGCTCCGGGTGTGTGTTCACGGTGTGTGTGTGTGTGTGTGTGTGTGTGGATTTGTTCACTACTCACTGCTGTGTGTGTGCACTTGGATGGGTTAAACGCAGAGCACCAATTTCGAGTATGGGTCACCATACTTGACAATACGTCACGACGACGACGATGCAAGTAACCATAAGCCAAACCTTAATCCTCATCCTAACCATATAGTAAGTGCGTTAATTAATTTTTCTCAGTACTTAAATGTATAGTTACACTGTAACAAGAACACCTTAAAATAAAGTGTAACCAAAAATGAATTAACTCACATACATATAGCACATCAAACATGGTCAGTGGTGTTTCAACGATGAACAGAAGTCGTATGGCTTTGGAACGACATGCGAGTGAATAAATGATGACAGAATTTTATTTTTTGAGTAAACTCTTTAAATTGTATCTGAGCCTGACCTATTTCTGAAAGTCTGCTGTTTTTTTTTTTTTTGAGAATTACATATAAAATGATACAGGAATGACCCAGGAGCGATGACAGATGACAGGAACTGAGAGAGAGACGGTGGATACGGTAAGACTCTTGAATCAGCTCTGCCTAGAGGAGATTTATCGATCAGATTGGAGGCAGGCCAACAATCACACTGACTGGCAGAACAAGAACTCCACATCTGTCCCATAGACTTACCTGAGTTTGAACTCTCATTATGCCACACAAAAGAAATTCCACCTCCGCACATGTATGTGTCTTGTAAATGCATGTTGTAGATCTTATTATGAATGATTAATTATTGTATGCTTCATTTATTATTTATTTATTTATTCAGACTTCTCTTTGTCTCTCTGACATGTCTTGACTTATCCAATTATTTAAGATTTTGGCATTTTGGAGTGCCACTTCCACATTTCAAGATCCAATCAACAACTGTCCACGTCCTACCTTGTATTTTTATTTTTTGATAATTCCTTACCATTAGGATGCACATCAAAATACAGAAGAAAAGATCTATTGCACTTCTGTTTTCTTGTGGCTTTAAAGCTCCAATTTATAAGATCAAAAATAAACCTAGTAAAAAAAATTTAAATAGAATGTTTGATTGACAGGTAAGTACCCAACATTCTGGTTTGTTTTTCGTTTTTTTCCTCCTGAAACTTTTTTGAACATTATTACTACTTGTTTTCTAAAATTCAAAATTAAAGTTCCACTAATGTGTGTAGAATTCTAAAATGTTTCCTTTTGTTGCACCTCAAATAGAATGTGTCAAAACTAAGGTTCTAAAATCATTTGTATTGTTGTCGGAAATAGTGCAAGCGCATGGATGCTACGACCGAAAATTTATATCAAGCTAATCACTACTAGCTTAGCATTTCTCATGTAAACGTCCTATATTGTTATGAAAAGGCAGAAACAAATCACATGCAATTCATATACTGTCGTAACTGTGTGTTTATTAGCTTCATGTTTCATGTACAGAAATGTTTCTCTGGGTTTTTTTATGTATAGAATAGAATGTGGAAGTGTAATGGAAGCGCATCATTGGAAGAGACAGGGTGGGTAATGAACATGTAATATGACTGACGTCTGAGCAACGAATGAGCTTTATTTGAGTCAGAACAGAGATTGCGGAAGAGAAAACAGGCTGAGATCACATTTGAAGCAGCTAATGCTCTTCCACAGAGTCTCTGTTTTGAGGGTCAAAAACTCTGGAGTAGTGTGGAAGGCAAGTGCAAAAGTAGCAAAAGGTATGCTTTTTAAAATGAAGTTGCTCTAGTGTAAACATGGCTGGAGTAGAGGAGTGCAGGGCAGAAACTAACACAGGGTTGGTTGTAACACGTGGTTTAAATATTAACACACATTCCAGCATAACAAAATTTACGGTATTTACTACTTGCCATATAAAAACTCTATACAGAATAAAAGTGTGCCAAAGTTAAAAAATATGTATATTTTGAAGATATCGCTGAACATTTATTTTACCATAGTAAAAGTAAATTTGTGGCTTAAGTAGCGTTTTCATCTCAGTTTTTAGTATTAATTTAAAATTAGACAAATCTGCTATTATTTTAATCTCCAAACTGTTATTTATCAGTTTAGATTAGATCGTTTTTTAATTCTTTGCTAACTAGCAGAGGATGCCAACCAGTTTTAAATTCCAGTTGTGCAGATATAACACTGTGTTACAATGCGCCTCGCTATTATTAATCTATGCTATTCTATGACATTGGTGATGAAATTTACACTATTTACTTTAATGAATTTTAATGAGAAACCACAAGAAACGTGAATAAAGACTGAAATTATTGAAATTATTATTTCAAGAAATGTAAAGCATTTTGGGCCGTCCCAAGCATGGTTGCAATGTGTTCATTGTCAAATTCCAAAATATATATACATATATATATTGTGACGAGTCGGCTGCTTCCCCCCTTATTATCATCACCACCCCGTCCCGTATTCGCCGCCCTTCACCAGGCTCCCGACGGGAGTGGGTGTGTGAGAGAGGAGGGGCGCTGAAACAGCCAGAGCTGGCGGCATGTGATGAGGCGCACCTGATCTGAATAGAGCCTCATCACCGCCGCTGTTTAAATGCCGAGCGCGCCTCTCCTCGGGAGACCAGTCTCTTCCCCGTGCATGCACGCTGGTGTCCTCGTGGGTCCAGAAAGGGAGCGTTGAGAGGATTCCCGCACCGCTAAAGATGTGAGCTGCCGGACCCGTAGTCCGGATAGAGCCGAGCACCCGTGAGACGGTTGACGGGCCAGGATGCCGGGCCGTCGAATCCCCCGGAAGTGCCGAGGACGGACGTTGGACAAAGCCGCTTAGGAGAAGCCGCCGCCACTCGCGCCCCGGCCCCGAGAGGGGAGCGTGTGCCACCATCGGACTCCGCCCCTTACCTGGACCCTTTCTTTCTGAACACTGCCTCCCTTCACGAACCCCGCAGCACGACGAGGACACCAGACCCCCTGTTTATTTTGGACACTTTTACCCCCTTTTGGACACTATATTTGATTATTTTGTTTAAAAAAAACATCTCTGAGGCCTGACGCCACACCCACTGTGTCTGTCGTTTGCTCCCCCCGTCACAATATATATATATATATATATATATATATATATATATATACACTGACCAAAATTATAAACGCAACACTTTTGTTTTTGCCCCCATTTTTCATGAGCTGAACTGAAAGATCTAAGACTTTTTCTATGTACACAAAAGGCCTATTTCTCTCAAATATTGTTCACAAATCTGTCTAAATCTGTGTTAGTGAGCACTTCTCCTTTGCCGAGATAATCCATCCACCTCTCAGGTGTGGCACATCAAGATGTTGATTAGACAGCATGATTATTGCACAGGTGTGCCTTAGGCTGGCCACAATAAAAGGCCACTCTAAAATGTGCAGTTTTACTGTATTGGGGGGTCCGGGGGGGATCTGAAAACCAGTCAGTATCTGGTGTGACCACCTTTTTCCTCACGCAGTGCAACACATCTCCTTCGCATGGAGTTGATCAGGTTGTCCACTCCTCTTCAATGGCTGTGCGAAGTTGCTGGATATTGGCAGGAACTGGAACACGCTGTCGTATACACCGATTCAGAGCATCCCAAACATGCTCAATGGGTGACATGTCCGGTGAGTATGCTGACCATGCAAGAACTGGGATTTTTCAGCTTCCAGGAATTGTGTACAGATCCTTGCAACATGGGGCCGTGCATTATCATGCTGCAACATCAGGTGATGGTCGTGGATTAATGGCACAACAATGGGCCTCAGGATCTCGTCACGGTATCTCTGTGCATTAAAAATGCCTTCAATAACATGCACTGTGTTCGTTGTCCATAACATACGCCTGCCCATACTATAATCCCACCTCCACCATGGGCCACTCGATCCACAACGTTGACATCAGCAAAATGCTCACCCACACGACGCCTTACACGCTGTCTGCCATCTGCCCTGTACAGTGAAAACCGTGATTCATCCGTGAAGAGAACACCTCTCCAAAGTGCCAGACGGCATCGAATGTGAGCATTTGCCCACTCAAGTCGGTTACGTCGACGAACTGCAGTCAGGTCGAGACCCCGATGAGGACGACGAGCGTGCAGATGAGCTTCCCTGAGATGGTTCTTCTTTGGTTATGCAAACCGATTGTTGCAGCAGCTGTCCGGGTGGCTGGTCTTAGATGATCTTGGAGGTAAAGATGCTGGATGTGGAGGTCCTGGGCTGGTGTGGTTACATGTAGTCTGCGGTTGTGAGTCCGGTTGGATGTACTGCCAAATTCTCTGAAATGCTTTTGGAGACGGGTTATGGTAGAGAAATTAACATTCAATTCATGGGCAACAGCTCTGGTGGACATTCCTGCAGTCAGCATGCCAATTGCACACTCCCTCAAAACTTGCGACATCTGTGGCACCTGTGCAATAATCATGCTGTCTAATCAGCATCTTGATATGCCACACATGTGAGGTGGATGGATTATCGCTGCAAAGGAGAAGTGCTCACTAACACAGATTTAGACAGATTTGTGAAGAATATTTGTGAGAAATAGGCCTTTTGTGTACATAGAAAAAGTTCAGCTCATGAAAAATGGGGACAAAAACAGCAAAAGTGTTGCGTTTATAATTTTGGTCAGTGTATGTATATATATATATATATATATATATATATATATATATATATATATATTTTTTTTTTTTTTACATTTAGTTATTTAGAAGACGCTTTTATCCAAAGCGACTTACAAATGAGGACAGTAGAAGCAATCAAAACCAACAAAAGAGCAACAACATGCAAGTGCTATGACAAGTCTTGGTTAGCCTAACACAGTACACGAAGAAAGTTATTATAATTTTTTTTTATAAGAAACAAGTAGATAGAATAGAAAAAAGAAAGAAAGCTAGTGTTAGTTTTTCAAGAAAAGCAATGTGGTTTTAGCAATGTGGTCTGAGAAATTCAGCCTATCATCAATTACAACTTTTTGTTTTTGAAGGAGTTATGGTTGATGAGCCTAACTGGAAGGTGAAATTGTGATGAAGTGATGGATTTGCTGAAACTACAAGCAGTTGAGTTGAAGGTTATGGTCCTTCATCCAGCAAGAAATGTCTGTTAGACAAGCTGAGATGCGAGCAGTAATTGTCGGATAATTAGGATGGAATGAGAGGTAGAGTTGAGTGTCATCAGCATAGCAGTGATATGAAAAGCCATGTTTCTGAATGACAGAACCTAGTGATGTCATGTACACAGAAAAGAGAAGTGGTCCAGGAACCGATCCCTGAGGCACCCCAGTAGCTAGATATTGCAACTTGGATACCTCATCTCTCCAAGATACCTTGAAGGACCTCTCTGAGAGGTAAGACTCAAACCACTGGAGTGCGGTTCTTGAGATGTCCTTTCTCAATAGGGTTGACTGGAGGATCTGGTGGTTGACCGTATCAAAAGCAACTGGGGCTGTAGTCAAGTCCACCTTTGTCGAGTCCAAGACCAGGACTATCGAGTCCGAGTCAAGACCGAGTCCAAAGAGGTTCTAGTCCAAGTCAAGTCCAAGTCCAAGAGGTTCGAGTCCAAGTCAAGTCCAAGTCCAAATGAGACAGTCAAAACAGAGAAAGAAAATAAAAGCATCTTCTTCAAAACCACATACTTAACTATTGATCATTTATGTGACACGAGAGACAGCATATCTTCTATTCTAAGATAATCATTTTGCATTATTATTTGTAATGATCTAAAAGCATGTGCAGCAACACTTTAGAATCAAATTAGGCTATTTTATTTACTTTAGGTTTAGCAATTTCACTAAAGTCACATAAGCTGAAGTGCAACTTCACATTTTCAGCATTTTTATTATAGTGTAACAATCACAATCTGGGCTGCCAATGGAAAATATTACAAAGAACAAGCAATATAAGTGTAAAAAAAATCAACGTTCCCATTCTTGAACTTGGTACTTGTTCTAAAGCAGGGTGTCCAAATTCAGTCCTGGAGGGCCGGTGTCCTGCAGAGTAGCTCCAACTTGCCTCAAAACACCTGCCTGAATGTTTCTAGTATGAATAGATTAGCTGTTTCAGGTGTGTTTGATAAGGGTTGGAGCTGAATTCTGCAGGACACCAGCCCTCCAGGACCAAGTTTTGAGACCTCTGTCCTAAAGAAACCATAGAACAATGTAACCGTCCCAAGCAAGGCTGTGTAGCATATAAACACCTTCAGCTCTGTGTGTCTGTGTGTGGCCTCACATCCATTTGTTTGCTGTTTACCTTAGGCCATATAATATAGGTGCAACATATATCCCCCGGGGATAGGGGGATATAGACAGTATTACAGATGTTAAGCTGAGGCCATTTTTAATAGTAGAAATAAAAATAATTTAGTTCAGTTAGAGAACAGACAATTAAAGATTGAAATATTAAAGAAATTAAAAATTGGAAGGTTTTTTTTTTATTTGCTTCTAGGCTGGATGATATGGTAAAAAAAAAAAAAAAGATTTTCATAGAATATTTGACCAATTCTCGATTTTGTACAATTTTAACTAGTCAACTTGAAAATATAACTACTACAGGATTCAAGCAATTTTTTTTTTATTACACCTCTACTTAAAGAAAATTATATTCTAAGTGCACCACACACATGAAGTTGTCATCATGATGTAAATGTTAAACAAATCACTAAATATCTTGGCAGAAAAGATGCATGAACTACAACTACATCTTGTACAAACTTTTCTTATGCATATTATATGTTCAGAAATAATACAAGAAAAATGCTTAAAATATTCTCAAGTAATTCAAATTCAAAATGACTGAAGGTATAACACCTAGAGTGCTATTATTAACTATAAATGCTCTGTAAAAACAATTAACAGTAGTTTTCAGCCTGTCACCCTGATGCAAACATGAAATATCAGACATACAGTAGTAGTTCTTCACAGGTTTTTTATTTGATTATGCTGCTTTTCCATTGTTTTTTTTTCTATGTAAACATGGACATGTTTGACCATTGCGCTCGCGTCTCTTGCAGTGTCTCGTGCATGAAACAGCTTTCTAGAAACGCGGCGCTCTAGTTATTAAAAGATGTTTAACTCCCATCTTCTTGCATTTTTTCCTATTCCACTGCCCTCGTCGCATCTTTGTCAACACAAAAGCACATTCTGTGTGAATGGCATAGAGAGCATCCCAAGAGAGCGGATAATCATGTGCGCTGACATGCGGTTGGATCGGTTTTTTTTTACTTTTAAACATTTGTAAGTTTGTTATTTTATATTAGGCTTATAGCATATGGTGTATTCGTTTTGTTAATAAAAGTCCCATGTTTATTGCATAAAATTTGTCGTTGTAAGTTATCGATAAGCAATTGACCGGAATTGTGCTATTGAAAGTGAAAGTAAAATGCGCACGGGCATTTATAAGCTATATAAAAGTGAAGCAAAGTCAGGTGGAAGAGAGGGAAAACTCCAACGAACTTTGTAAAACCAAACTGTATTATGCAACTCGCCGACATTGTGTCTGTGGCCAAAAATAAAAATTAATTATGCCTCTGCGCAGCGCGCACACTTGGAGCCAGGCATATGACGCAGCCCTGCATTTACCAGGCGACCAATGGCAATGCTCATTCTAGATGGATTGTAAATTAAACCAATTACATTACCCATTTTCCGAACAAGCGAGCCAGATTAATGGTTTTGTTTTGAAAGAGAAAAAAAAGCATATATAGCTGGACGCCGTCGAGACCAACTAGAACATTTGGCTAGTCCAATGACCAAGTCCGAGACAGGTCCGAATCCAAATACCAACGAGTCCAAGACAAGTCCGAGATGACAGAAAAACGTCTCGAGTCCGGACTCGAGTACTACAGCCCTAGCTTCAACGACTGAGAGCAAGGCAGTTTCAGTCGAATGGCCACTTCTGAAACCAGATTGGTTACTTTCCAGGAGGTTGTTCTGTGTGAGAAATGCAGAGACTTGGTTGAACAACAACTCGTTCAAGTGTTTTTGCAATGAAAGGTAGAAGGGAAACCGCTCTATAGTTCCCTAAAAGAGTTGGGTTAAGAGTGGGTTTCTTAAGAAGTGGGGTTATACGAGCCTGTTTTAATGCTGAGGGAAAAAATCCAGTGTGAAGGGATGTGTTAACGATGTGAGTGAGTGCAGGTACAACTGCAGGAGAAATGGCTTGAAGGAGATGAGATGGAATAGGATCAAGAGAACAAGTAGTAGGATGATTAGAAAGGATGAGTTTAGAGACCTCTGCCTCAGAGAGTGGAGAGAAGGATGTGAACGAGTGTATGTTTTCTGGTAAGAGGTGTTTGACAGATTGTGGTGTGGAAAATTGTGCAGTGAGATTTATAATTTTATTAATGAAGAATGTGGAAAATGTTTTAAAGAGCATGCGAGAGTTAGGTGAATTGTTCATTTTGTCATGATAGTATGTCCTACTATATATATATATATATATATATATATATATATTATGGACAAATATTTTAATTTGTCTTGTACGTTTTTTTCTCATTAGATCAGACAACAGTTTAAGCTGTCATATGATCATGTAACAACATGTCCCTCAAAGGTTACAATGTACCCAACCTACGGGGCATGTTGTCACATTTCACTACCATTTTTTGAGGGTAAATAAAGAAAAAAGTATATACAGCAATTATGAAACAAAGTGACATATTTGTACTAGACGAGTGAAACTACTCTGGATAAAAAATATACTCTGAACCCTCTGTGGATTGACACAAACTCCCCTATGTCAGAAATCAAACAGATAATAATTTTACCCTCTGTCTTGTGTAACACCACATACAGCGTAGACAGTATCACTACTTAGAATGGCCTCTAAAGGTTTGGGATCACGTGTAGACCTGTGATCAGCACAGCCTTCAACTGGATCAACTTCAGATCACCCGAGATCTTAATATAGCATGTATAAACTGTGAGCTAAAGAGAACGACAAACAGAAAGCGGCAGTCGGGAAATGCTAAGAGAACAAGAAAAGGTGTCAACCGTATCAATGAAGTAACAGAACACGTAAGTAAAGGAAAGCAGCAAGAGGGAAAGAGGAAATGGGTTAAGAAGGAGGGGGACTAAGAGAGGAAGAGGAAAAAGACAGGAAGGAGGGAGGGAAGGAGAGATAGACAGACAGGGAAGGGCTTCTTTAATGAATTAATGACTGCTCTCTCTTCCGTCTCTCTCTCTCTACATCTCTGCTCAGACACAGACGGAGGGAGTTGGGGGGGGGCGGGAGAGCAGCGCCGCCGATGAAATAATAAATAAACACATGAATAAGTGAAGAGATACACATGAGGCGCAGCACTCACGCAGGAAGATGGCTGTCTCGCTCACTCTGCCTCTCTCTATAGTTCCATCTCCTGAGTGATGGGCTCTAACTTCAAGCAGCTGGAAGTGTTGAAATATTTAGCGATCACGGGGAAAGGGTGAATGCTAATTTTGGGCAGTCCTATGCGCCCGTCTTGCTGCGCCATGCGCCGGGTCTCTGGTGACCTTGTGCTTGGCGAGGGGGGAAAAACTTTGGGCATGCTAACAAGACGGGACTGAACTAGCGTCTACAGTACAAACACACACAATGCCATGTGAAAACAGGCCGCAACGGTTCTAGCGTGTGCATCGATCGCCAATGTAAATCTGGCTAAATAGGTCCTGTGAAGTACACTCTTGGCTCTTCTACGATGGCTTCCCAACACTGGCTCTATTGTTTTATGCATGCTTACATAACATCACATGACTGTCAGGTCAACTGACTTGACAGTTTTGGTGCATGTAACTGACAAGCATATGAATGAGGCAATAATCTAAACATTTGAGGCATAATAGTGAGATTAAGCCAGATGGCATATCAGTTGTAGAAAACAATAGAATAAATGTCGCTTACAGTAAGGCATAATGGGTTATAACCGTCTAAACAGCCTACTGCAGGTGTATCCCTTTGATTAAACGAGTGGATCATTCAAATGTATTCATTGTTTACTCATCCTTATGTCGATCCAAACCACTTTTTTAAGTGTGAAGATGCCGAGTCTCATGGCAGGTTTTAAGATGTCAGTGTTGCCATCGGTTGCATGTTTTATATTCAATCGCAACGCAATGTGTTTTGAAGTATGAATCAAATTTGCACAGCAAGAAATCATTTTCTTCATTAGTAATGAATGAAAATAGTCTGGTTAGCCAGAAAAAAAATATTCAAGAGTCTGTGAAACAAGACAAATTGACTTTGTGTGCGATATTAAGATTTGCTTTTTAAAATAAATACAAATTATTAAAAATTGTAAAATATATTTTTAAATATATTTTTCTTACCCCTCGGCAAATAGTTTGTTCTTGTTTTAAGCATAAACCTCAGATTTATGTAAAAAAAATCAAAGTGGTATGAAAAATGTAAGTTTCTCTCTGAAATCTATACAGTTTTGTTTCTTAAAGGAATAATTAATCTAAAAAATTTAAATTTGCTGTTAATTTACTCACCCTCGGCCCATCCGTCTAGGTGATTTTTTTCTTCTTCAATAGAACAGTATTGGGAAGTCGTGGCCTAATGGTTAGAGAGTCGGACTAGTAATCCAAAGGTTGCGGGTTCGAGTCTCGGGCCGGCAGGAATTGTAGGTGGGGGGAGTGAATGTCCAGCGCTCTCTCCACCCTCAATACCACGACCGAGGTGCCCTTGAGCAAGGCACCGAACCCCCAACTGCTCCCCGGGCGCCGCAGCATAAATGGCTGCCCACTGCTCCGGGTGTGTGTTCACGGTGTGTGTGTGTTCACTGCTGTGTGTGTGCACTATGGATGGGTTAAATGCAGAGCACGAATTCCGAGTATGGGTCACCATACTTGGCCGTATGTATGTCACTTCACTAAAATTATTATTATTATTATTTATTTATTTATTTTAGCTGAAGATGTAGTCCTTGGTGATTCATAAAATGCAAGTCAGCGGGTGTCCATTTTTAAGTATTAAAAAAAGCATATCAAAGAACACAAAATTAATACCTGTGGCTCCCTGATGATATATTGAGGTCTTATGAAGCAAAACAATCAATCTGTGCAAGAAACTGAACATTATTTACAACATTATTACCTGAGAGCCTCAGACAAAAGTCTGGAGTGATGTCTGGTTCGGTAACGAATCATTCTTTGAACCAGTTCACCAAATTGGCATGAACCGTCTGAAACAGTTCACAGCTTGAACAGCATGAAACAGGGCTAAAATATTCCACCCAAAAATGAAACTTCTTTCAAAATGTATCATTGCAAACCCATATACACTATTTTTAATGAAATATGACAGATTTCTGTCCCTCCACTGAAAGTCCATTCCACCAGAAATATCATGCTTTGGAGGTTCATAACGACATTGTAGAAGTAGTCCATATGAATAAAATGATTTAACCCAAGCCTTCTGTAGAGACAGTGTTGCTTTAAATGGTGATTTAATATAGGCAATTATTCACATATAAACATTGATCATAAATCATTGTACATAAATAGAGCACATAAAATATGGTAAGTGTAAGCTTGTGTGGCACAATATCAGACCTCGTTGGTTCTCAAGCAAGCAATTGTGTTTGAATCTTCAGTTTACCATATTTGATGTGCCCTACGTATGTACATTGATGTTTGTGAATAAAAGCCTAAATGAAATGTTTCTAAATTAAACACACCACATATACATCTAAACATATAATGATTTTGCTGTGATATTTTGTACATCTTGGAGATGTGTGTTTTCCGCCTATCGATCAGTGAGCATTCTTTTGTGTTCACAGAAGATAAAGAGCCATACGGGTTTGGAATGACATCAGGGTGAGCAAATGATGACAATTTTCATTTTTGTGTGAAGTACTCCTTTAAGGCCAGCGTAGACTCTTCCTGCTTCGATGCTGGCCTGAAGTGACTGTGGTTGGAGGACACAGAGGGACAGGAAGCGCGGGGTGAGAAGAGAGGAGCAGAGGCTTGGCTTAAAGGAGGGATGGAGGCAGAGATGGAGAGGCTCACTACTATGTGACATGATTTACAGACAGGGCTGCTGGGAGACATCAAGCCGCGCTTTCTCCTGCCACTATAATCGCAGCGCTGTGACCGGCTCCAAAGAGTCTACTAGGGCTACACTACCCCTCACACACACACACACACAACCGAGGAATCCAGTGTCTGTCCAATTACAGGCTGCCGTTGTCAGACAGACTCCCAAGGCTAGACACAAGAGTGTGGAGGAGAGAGCGAGAGAGAAAAGGAGGACCCGGGAACAATAGCAGCAGTGTGACGTGTGACGCCTTCCCATTGTTTTGGCCCTGGGTGTCCTGAGACCTACAAACACAAGTGCATTTACACACAAGACACACAGTCAGATATATTCATGGAATCTTACGTACATGGGAACAAACATTTTTCCCTCACTTTTGGTTTCTGTATAATTAAGTACCAATTACAACAGACAGAGATCAAAACAGGAACATGGGAAGGGTCGTCATTCCAGTACTGTGGGGGTAAGATGGTAGAGGGATTGTACCAGATGACACTTTGATATATTAGAAAGACTGTCACAGTCATGCCCCATGGTATTTACTGTACATGGTTCTCCAACAATGCCATATACCAGCCTGGTATGTCAGTGATAGTCAACTATCCAACCTCATGCCACTGAAAACTTTTATTTTCTGTGAAACAAAATATAAAAATAAAAACTAAATAGTTATCATTATCATGTATTTCACTTTTTGAACTATCTGAATGTGGAAACAGGCTTCCATAAGTTAGCCATGACTTGTATTGGTACAATAAATAAATATTTTATATATATATGTCATGTGAAATAAAACAACAAAACATATATTTTCCATTCAACAAAAATGCATGGTGATCACTTGCTGTCAAATACATAGTTAACGAAATAGTTATCGTCTCACATTAATTATTATTATTATTTTTATTAGTTGAAGTGGAAACATGCTTGAGGTGAGCTACAACTTGTATCAGTAAAATAAAATAAAATAACAGAAAACAAAATAATTAATGAAAAAAGGCAATTGCATGACATCCTTGGTCCAAACAGCCATGGGAATACCCATGATAGCATGTCCAAAAAGACTTTCCACTCTATTGCAGCATGTCAGTCTGGCCAGTGGTCTTGGCAGATGTAGGACATGCTGACACAGAAGGTGGGTTTGATCTTGACTGGAGATTCGTAAGGTCACAATGCACTCTAAGGCCCAGATCTACTGTCACTCTACATTACCGCTGCTTCTCCTTAAGGTTCTGCTTGTAAGTTCAGAAATAAGCAATGCTTGCATGAGCTCACCGCACGCAGCCCACCTCCATCTCCCTCTGCTTCCCTCTCAATGTGTTTGTGGTAATGACTTACACATGTCTCCATTAAGACTCTTGGCACTTGGCATGACCATTTCCCACTGGCGTTAATTGATACGGCTCTCCGTGATATTGTGTAGAGGAGTGGGTCCAGAGACCACGAGGACTTGCAATAGTTTTGCAAATGCACAAATATGAGTAGTGATAGTGATCAAATATGATAGTGGTACAGAAACATATATATAAAACATCTGATCTGCATCTGTATCATAAAGCGTTCATGCGGATTCAAGTTGTCAACTTGAAATCCACACAACCACTTGGACTAGTAAGTCTCTTCAAGGAAGTGCAGAAGACTTGCTCTTCATCTGTTTAAGTGTGCTAGAGCGCTCTTTGAAGACTCTGAGGATCTAATAATTGTGCTTCTGATTGGTGATGCTGATCAAAGAAATTAGAGTCACTCCGATGCTCAATATTTGGTGAGTGGACCGTGGTGTCCTGACCTCTGAGGAGACTTGTGTACGCGGGCAAACACACTCTTGGGTGAATGTGACAGAGTTTATTTTTGACCACACATACATACGCATATGCATGCGCTTTCATCTCCGCGGGCCCTTTGTGAGAGCTTCTGCGGAGCCAATGGAAATGAGGTGCCCAGCTGTGTGCCAGCCGTGGCCCCCAGCTACACACAATGACCCTTGTGTGTCTGCGGAGGAACCGTTCCTGTAGCCAGCCGATGTGAATTTACATTTGTGTATATGTAGTAACTTATTACATGACTCTTTGGAATACCAATCACAATATTCTGCAGTCAAATACTTTCCTGCAATGACGCTGAGCTGTATAACTGACCCCATTTTCCCCCAATTTACCTTTGATTTCCTGAATAGCTGTACTAGGGTCATGTCTCTTTTTACTCTATGGTCTCTTTGTTCTCACATAATAAAACAATTTAAACTCAAATTAATATTTCATGTATATTTATTTATTCAATTTATCATTTGTTTAGTATGTGATATGGATGGTAAGATTTTCATCTGTGCATCGGCATTTGTAACGCAATGCATCTTTCTATCAAATTCACGTCGGTAAAAAACTATTTATTTATGTATAATTATTAGTAGATGCACTATACTTTAATTAATTAGAAAGTAACGAATAATTTGTGACCGATATTTCATATGTTGATGTATTTCTCTGCTCTAAACTGTTTCTGAAACGCATTCTCTCATCACCACTGCTTCTACGTGAATATGACATATCATGACACTACAGAGACAGAAGCGTGTCCTGAGCGTCACATAGAATATAGATTAATATGGTAGAGCTGCATCTTCCACCAAATAATTACAATTAACCAAAGAAATAAAAGAGAACTATATGTACCATATTGAATTGCATAGCAGCTAATTCAACACCATGCAGTTTGATGCAATGTAAAAAATATATATATATATGTATATATATATATACATATACAGTGGTGTGAAAAAGTGTTGGCCCCCTTCCTGATTTTTTTATTTGTTTGCATGTTTGTCACACTTTAATGTTTCAGATCATAAAACAAATTTAAATATTAATCAAAGATAACACAAGTAAACACAACATGCAGCTTTTAAATAAAGGTTTTTTTATGAAGGGAAAACAAAATCCAAACCCACATGGCCCTGTGTGAAAAAGTGCTTGCCCCACCCTGTTGAAACATAACTGTGGTTTATCACACCTGAGTAGAGTTTCTCTAGCCACACCCAGGCCTGATTACTGCCACACCTGTTCACAATCAAGAAATCACATAAATAGGACCTGCCTGACAAAGTGAAGTAGACCAAAAGATCCTCAACAGCTACACATCATGTTGAGATCCAAAGAAATTCAGGAACAAATGAGAAAGAAAGTAATTGAGATCTATCAGTCTGGAAAAGGTTATAAAGCCATTTCTAAAGCTTTGGGACTCCAGCGAACCACAGTGAGAGCCATTATCCACAAATGGAGAAAACATGGAACAGTGGTGAACCTTCCCAGGAGTGACCGGCTGACCAAAATTACCCCAAGAGCGCAGCGACGACTCATCCAAGAGGTCACAAAAGACCCCACAACAACATCTAAAGAACTGCAGGCCTCACTTGCCTCACTTAAGGTCAGTGTTCATGACTCCACCATAAGAAAGAGACTGGGCAAAAATGGCCTGCATGGCAGAGATCCAAGACGAAAACCGCTGCTGAGCAAAAAGAACAAAGGCTCGTCTCAGTTTTGACAGAAAAAATCTTGATGATGCCCAAGACTTTTGGGAAAATACTCTCTGGACTGACGAGACAAAAGTTGAACTTTTTGGAAGGTGTGTGTCCCATTACATCTGGCGTAAAAGTAACACAGCATTTCAGAAAAAGAACATCATACCAACAGTAAAATATGGTGGTGGTAGTGTGATGGTCTGGGGCTGTTTTGCTGCTTCAGGACCTGGAAGACTTGCTGTGATAAATGAACCATGAATTCAGCTGTCTACCAAAAAATCCTGAAGGACAATGTCCGGCCATCTGTTCGTGACCTCAAGCTGAAGCGAACTTGGGTTCTGCAGCAGGACAATGATCCAAAACACACCAGCAAATCCACCTCTGCATGGCTGAAGAAAAACAAAATGAAGACTTTGGCGTGGCCTAGTCAAAGTCCTGACCAGAATCTTATTGAGATGCTGTGGCATGACCTTCAAAATGCGGTTCATGCTCGAAAACCCTCCAGTGTGGCTGAATTACAACAATTCTGCCAAGATGAGTGGGCCAAAATTCCTCCACAGCGCTGTAAAAGACTCATTGCAAGTTATCGCAAACGCTTAATTGCAGTTGTTGCTGCTAAAGGTGGCCCAACCAGTTATTAGGTTTAGGGGGCAAGCACTTTTTCACACAGGGCCATGTGGGTTTGGATTTTGTTTTCCCTTCATAATAAAAACCTTAATTCAAAAGCTGCATGTTATGTTTACTTTTGTTATCTTTGATTAATATTTAAATTTGTTTGATGATCTGAAACATTAAAGTGTGACAAACATGCAAAAAAAAAAAAATCAGGAAGGGGGCCAACACTTTTTCACACCACTGTATATATATGCATCGCATCGGTAACTGTATTTTTAATGTATCGCATTGTTGGTTATGCATCAAGATGCGTATAGCATCGGCCTCAGTTATGGAGATGCATATCCCAGTATGTGATAAAATGTACCGTTCAATCAGCTGGTCAATGATAAAAAAGAAACAAATAAGATAAATAAATAACTCCTTCTAAATGACACAAAACTTGTCCACTTCATGTTGATGTTTAATCAATGCACCTGTTTCCATTTGTGATGTACATAATGTTTTGCGCTGTGGCAGTCGTTTCCCATAGCATCGTTAGCATAGTTCCATTATTTCCAACATAGTTCAATTATTCAATGTTTCCTGAAAACATAGTTCAAACAAACATTTGCAAACACCCTCACAAACTTGTGTTTGGAACTACAGCTCTCGACCTCTTTGACTTTAAATAGACTTAAATAGATCATGCTCTTGGGCACAATAAGCAAGCAAACATATAGTATGTGCAGTACATGTATTGCATTCTATATTTTTTATTCTATATGATTCAATGTATATATTTTAGCATGTCAGCAATCAGCACCGTATTTAAAGAGTGCATATGTGCATAAGGGAACTCGGTAGTATGATGTAAAAGGGAATCCATGATGAATCATCAAACATGAAATAAGCCAAAATAACAATAACTAACAAATAATTGGGACGTAATCGTGAGATGACTTGACTTCACAGCTGTGTTTGACTATTTTGATGACAGTCCTATACTCTTGAACCAATGTGATTTAATTCATCCTTTGCCAGGAGTTCGATTGACAGGTGATCTGACCAGTCATTACGCAGAATCTGCCATTTTCGGGAAATGGTCAGACTGTTTGGTTAGTTTCTCCAAAGATGCATTGTACTATGTTCATTGTACTGGAAACGCTCCCCAGAGCATCTTCTGATTATACTGTTACAGTACTTATTTGAAAATGTACTGTACATTATTATGACTGAATATACATCCTAAAAAGGCCTTTTACTTGTAAAACAGTTCTATTAAGAACCATGTTGTCCTAAAGAACACTTTCTCCTTTTTTTCTTAGCATTTAGGGTTCTTTATTTCCGGCTTCTTCTTTTTTTTTTATCTGTAACTGTCAAAGCTTACTTCATTATTGATTTTCTGGAGCTCAACTATCTAATTACACAGCCTGTCAGCACAGTCTCAACAGGCAAATGAGGTATGTCTTCAAATGTAAACTTTAACTTTCAAGTTGTAACTGGTTTCCTAAGACTTTTTGTTTTGGTTTAACAGAACATGTTATTATGATAAGCTCTATTCAGGTTAGGACACTTCTATCCTCTTCTCCACTAAGCACGTAACAGGGATATTGAATTTATGATCCACATTGTTATAATCCATGTTGTTTGGAAAATAATGGAACAAACAAAAGAGACACACGACACTCTAAACTCCTGTCTCATCCCACAACCTCGTCATCTGCAGAGAAACTGCCACGCGACGGCTTCAAAGGATTGGGAAGATTTCACTGGAATTTGTGATTGTGTTTCTATTTTGTTTTATTTCTCTGTGTATGTATTTTTACTCAGTTATCATGTATTAATGCATTAAGCTAATATATGTTTGTTATTTATAATGTCAGTAAATATTAAAAGTCCCTAATTGACACAGTTTTTTTTTTTATTTAGTTTTTTTTTAATGCAAGTCCCAACAGAGGCTACAAGATATTATAACACCAGGCAGATCATATAAGTAAAAGCAATATTAATAAATAATAAATAAACCATTCCCAAAAAAAGGTTATGGCAACACTTTAGATCAGGGAACATGTTTTTATTATTAACTAATAGTTTTTCATTAATAAACTCCTTATTTGCTGCTGATTGATAGTAACGTGGTTGTTGTAGTTCTTTTTAGGTATATGGTGGGTTGAGTGATCTAGAATATGGCCATGCAGAATAAAGAATTAATATGTGCTTTATAAGTACAATAAGCTAGTAATATGCATGATAATAAGAAACTAGATAATAGTGTTCCCTAAAGTGTTGCAAAGGTTATTTATAACACCATTGAGTTATAACACCACCATTATAACACCATTATAAGGTTCCATAGTTCTTTATGGAACCTTATAATAAGATTTCTATTTTGAACCAAGAAGGGTTCTGCTATTGTTACAAGCCCTAAACTGGTACCGTTTAGAACCATTTTTAACAGTGCACATTATTATGACTGCAAACCTACAATTGATTTAAATTAAGGTACAACAAAGCACAAGAAATTAGTGGAGATATATTTTATAACCTACATGGTTTGAACCATAAAATGATGAATCTACTGCGATATACAAACATGTACATTAAGACTCAGTCCTGCACACTGCAATAATCAGTTTTTCTTTAAACGTCTCTTTTTCTCCAGACTCCAGCACGTGATGTCCAGTCTCCCGCTGCTGTGGTGTGTGATGATTGCCGTGCCGGACCACCCGTGGCCCCTCGCAGTGCGAGACACGCAGAATCCAGCACAAGGCCTCCACCACTAGCTCTGCCTCGGCCGCTGCCTCGTTTTACGCTAAATTAACCAACATAAATTGGCCGAACAGAGCTAAAAAATGGTTTAATGGCTAGGGGTGTCTGCTGGAAAACAGAGAGTGGGTAGAGAGAGAAAGTTTCAGAGAGGAAAACAAGACCAAACCAGAACGAAAGATCGCTCGTAAAGTTAAAACCAAAGCCAGACGGAACTGAATGCTCGGGGTTTCAGATATTCCCTTTGAACAGAGAAATTCTTTCATAACTAGAGCCTTTTTGGACTATTTTTGGGGTCTGAGAGCAGCGCAGGGAAGAAATAAAGCCACATGCACGAGAATAGAAGGAAATTGTGAACACAAAAAAAGAGTTTAACTTTGTGGCAAATAGTTAGTTTGGGGGCTGGAGAAGTGGGCAGCTATAAATGAAGAATGATGTATTCTTTAGATAACTGTCATTAATTAGTCACCCTCATGTCTTTCAAAACTCATAAGAATTTTGATCAAGACTAAAAATATTGGTAACACTTTAGAATAGGGAACACTTATTCACTATTAACTACGACTTTTCCCTCAATAAATTCCTCATTTGCTGCTTATTAATAGTTAGTAAGGTAGTTGTTAAGTTTAGGTATTGAGTGAAGTGACATACTGCCAGGTATGGTGACCCATACTCGGAATTTGTGCTCTGCATTTAACCCATTCAAAGTGCACACACACAGCAGTGAACACACACACACACCGTGAACATACACCCGGAGCAGTGGGCAGCCATTTATGCTGCAGCGCCCGGGGAGCAGTTGGGGGTTCGGTGCCTTGCTCAAGGGCACCTCAGTCGTGGTATTGAGGGTGGAGAGAGCGCTGGACATTCACTCCCCCCCACCTACAATCCCTGCCGTCCGGGGACTCGAACCCGCAACCTTTGGATTACTAGTCCGACTCTCTAACCATTAGGCCACGACTTCCCATGTACAACTAATAAATGGCTAATATTCTATTAATATGCATGCTAATACGCAACTAGTTAAGAGACCCTAAAATAAAGTATTACCAAAAAATTAAATGAAACCATGCAGGTGAATTGAACACTTTAAAATAATCAATACAATGATACAATCACTTTATATGATGAACTGATTTAATTTAGACATTTATTCTCATATGAACATTGATGATGAACACACATAGAGCAATCAAATGGTAAACAGAAGCTCAAACATGCTGGTTTGATGCAAAGGAATCAGTGGGGTTTGTTTTCATGTGAAAAGCAATATGGTTGACCTTCTGTTTGTATTGATTTTAGGCTTTTCTGCCTTTTAAGATTTTTTTTTTTATTATTATTATTATTTTATGTTTGGAAGTAAGATCTGGATCTTATTCAGAAAATACCAAATTTGAAATTCTTTCATGTCTACCGATGCTGACCGAATACTGGGTAACACTTTAGCTTAGGGACCAATTCTCACATTAACTAGTAGCTTATTAGCATGCATATTACTAGCATATTGGCTGTGCTTTGAACTATACTTTGAAAGTGCTATATGGGGTTATAAATAACCTTGGTAAAACTTCAGATTAGGGGACATTATTAACTAGTTGCTAATTAGCATGCATATTACATATTAGCTGTTTATTAATGCTTATAATGCACATATTAATAACTTATTCTGCATTAGCATATTTCAGATCCCTTAATCCACCCATTACCTAAACTTAACAACTACCTTACTATTAATAAGCATCAAATTAGGAGTCTATTGAGGCAAAAGTCAAAGTTAATAGTGAGAATTAGTCCCAAATTAAAGTGTGACCAGGCACTGTACTAAAATATTCTGAATCTGTATTCATGTGATACTTATCCAACACTCTCTCGCAATAATACTTAATATTATGGACGTCATACTTATTATTATTTTAGAAAAATATTTAATTTCCTTAAGAATTACATTGTGCAAATTCATAAGAAATCACCACCTTGTAAAATAGTTACAGTTTTAGTTAGTTGCATACATCTGTTACTGTAGTTTCTGACTGGTGGTTCACATGACAACATGTAGTTAAGATACATATTATTTAATTAATATTACACGTTAGCACATATTTTATTTAATTAGCAGCATTATTTAAGGACTATTTTTGAAATGCATTTGTAATTGAAATTGTCTGTGTAAAATAACTCTTCAACGGAATTACATTTCTTCATTTCTAACATTTATTCCTTTAAAGTTCTAAAAAAAAAAAAGCTTTAAGGAACTAGAATTTTTAAGAAGAACGGCAACTTCACAATTCCCAGCCCTATTTTTGCCCTCTGGTTTTAGGGTTAGAGCTTTGGTCGGCTGATCATTATGTCTTTTCCAAGGGTTATATTTAGGGCTGTGAAGGTCTGATATCAATGTTGTTCCAGAAACTACAAAGAATGTTCTGCCAGGGGACACATCCTGCTTGTGTAAATCACTGATATGTTTGTGCATTAAGCTGAATGACCAAACATAAGTCTAAGTTCCACGGTGCATTCGTGATTGGAGCTGGTGAGCTTGTTGCACGTTTACCCATGTGCATGATCATCACAAACACATGCTAGCTTTTATTCGACTCACAGCCCCCTCCGTCGACTGTCTGTATGCCAGTCATGTTCAGAGAGTGAGTGAGGGGGTGGCAACTCCTTTAAAAATGTGGGAATGAGGGCACACACACAGAGAGAGAGAGAGCCCGGGCCTCTGCTTTCACACATTCCAGTCGAGGGCATATTGAGCTCATTAACATTACTAACTAACAATGCCTCTTTGTACTGGCAAATGGGGTTCGAGAAGGCGCCAAATTGCCTCAAGTGTCTTAATGTGTGTGAGAATGCTTGGGTGTGTTTTGTCTTTGTTTGTGTGTGTTTCTGTATGGGGAGGGGTGCTAACATGTATATCATGTTACACAGACATGCATTAGCAAGCAAGGTTATGATACCGCCATGCATAATGTCTGAATATCCCAGCAGCCAATCACAAGATCTGCAAGCTTCTTTATACACTTTATCAGAGACATTTATGCTCACAAACAGCAATTGCGATCACAGTTACATCCAAAATATTACAATCTGGACAATATTTACTCTAATGATGTTCTATTTCATTATTCACCCACCTCACAAACTAGCATGAATGAGATTTGTGAGCAAAGTTGAATGATTTTAAGTTAATAATGACCTACATTTCAATCTATTTCTCAGAAAACCATTTGGAAAAATAACAGTAGCTATACAAGCTTGAGGGTGAGTATATATTGACTGCAATTTAATTTTGGGTTAGAGGCTTAGACTTCAAAACCCACTCAATTGCATTTACATTTATGCATTTAGCAGACGCTTTGACTTACATTGCATTCAAGTTACAGTTTTTACATTTTTATCAGCTCTTGCTTTCCCTGGGAATCAAACCCATGACCTTGGCGTTGCTAGCACCATGCTCTACTATTTGAGCTACAGGAAAGCCAATTGCTACTCAAAACTAGCCCAATTGTGTTTTGAGGGGTCAGATAAAATACACGTTTTTCGGCAAGGTTTCCGTTGTGAAATTCACATTTTAAGGGCTCAATATTAAGTTATTGGGGTTGCTCCAACCTGCTGCAACAGTGTTAAAGTGACCCAATTCTGCAGGAAAACCACGGACTTGGCAACACTCTTTAGTGACGTTTAATAAAACACTACGGGTTGTGTTATTTCAATATGTGAGGGTCTTCATCTCATGTGAGTGCACACCATTCAGACGACTCTTCACAAAAACACTTTCAATATTAGCACCAAACTACTGAATGCAGCTGTAATATCTACAACACACTTGCGATTAAAGCTGAAATTCTTGTCAGCTACTGTCACTTGAAAGACATGTCGCCCTCTAACACACTTTCACAAGGTTTAAGGCTACAAAACATATAGGCTAGGGTCATATATATGCACGATTAATCATTAAACATGTTAACACTTTATGTCGATAGTCCACTTTAGACATTCTACTAACAGTAAGTAACTTTCCAACTACATGTCAACTAGCAGTCATTAGAGTATTAGTAGACTGTCTGCTTAATATCTTCTAACACTTTATTTTGATGGGTCCACAACATACAACATACTGAGTATGAGAAACATTGCAAGTATGTCCAATTATTCTACTAACCCTAAACCTACCCTACTGAGAGTTAGTAGACATGTAGTTGCAAATTACTGAGAATTAGTTGATATGTAGTTGACATGTACTTACAAAGTTACATATAGTTAGTAGAATGTCTAAAGTGGACTATCGAACTATCGACTATGGCAATCTCGATTCAAACACACGTGATCTTATTCCTAATGATGATTCCGCTATGTCTGTTAAACCTTTGAAATCACAATCACATCGGAATATTTAAACGTGCTTTCGCACAGCCGCTGATCCAGAGAGAGCAGCGCTCATCACGTAAGCTTTATATTTGAAACAACTTCACAAACAGTCTACACAGTAGGCCACATTTCTCTGTTGCAAACATTAAATATGGTGACCAGTGACTGTTAAAATGTATTTGATGTCCGAGTCATTCATTCATAAGATTTGTTCAAAAACTCTGGTAAAAGTAATAAGTATTTTTAAAAAGACTCATTTATAACATTATGGCGAGACACTGCAGGTGAATAGGGTAAAAAAACAACTAATAGTTATCACTCATCTGATTGATTACATTGATAATTGTAAACATGTTTTGTATTGCAAGTGTTTTAAAATGTTAAATGTTAAATATGCAAATGATGTTTTGTTCTAGAACAAAAATCTAAAACTTTTTTTTGACATATTAGAGTCAAAAGCTTTTACAGAGGGAATTTTGGGTATCTCATTTTGTCACTCCATAATTCATAAAATACTTATAACAGACAGAAAACAATATATTTTCACAATTCTGGAGGGAATAAAATGTTGAATGTAATCAAGCAAATTATATATGAACAAATCCCTCCGTAAAAACCTTCAGGATATAGACAGGAATAAAAATGTAAAGTTTGGTGTGTGTAAGGTGCTACTGAAGTAGCAAAAAAAAAAAAAAACTCATTTTGAGAAAACGACCTTTAAAAATGTTTATTGTAATTGAACTCTATTGACACAAATAGATAATGTGACACTTAGCAGTGTCTTTAGGATGTTTTCTTTCCACTAATCTGAAAAAAACTCTTTACGAAAAACCAAAAAGCCCAAAATCTCAAAATTGTCAGGTGCATGAAAAAACGGTGTTTTTAGACTGTGCACCCTTTAAATAAAACATTTGTCCTTTGGTTCGAACTTTTGGTTCGATCCATGATCCATGAGGTTTGAAATGAAAATAAGGATGTGCTTTAAGGAAGCACTGATCTAGAGCTAATTTTATGAACATCATCCAGTTAGATTATCATTTTTATCTACCACAAAAATGAGTAAACAAAAATCTAGATAAACTAGTCAACTGACTCACTAGTTGACCCATTCCTAAAATGTACCAACTTCTATCTTCATCCATCCCGAGGTCGCTTTTTATTGGCCCTCACCATCACTTCCTCTTCTTCCCTACATGATTCCCCCCGGCTCATTCTCACATCTCTCCCCGGTCCTGAGAGAGAGACAGACAGAGTGTGGAAGGAAAAGGTTAAAACAGGCCGTCTTTCAAACGCTCTTCATCGGCTGCTGGCCTGCATAATTTATGGGCTTGTTACTGTAATCAAAAATTCTTATTTATTTGGAAGGGTTGTTGGGGTAGGGGGTAGAGAGAGGAGAAAGAAATAGGGAGACAGTACACCACACACACACACACACACACACACACAAACACACACACTTCCCTGCGCGCCTCCAGCTTTTCATGTGAAACGAGGTGCTGCTTTGTTGTCCCCTGGGTGGGTCCTACAGCGCACTCCAACACACACACAAACACAAAGACACATGCATTCCCAATAAACTCTCTCACACACACACATGCATATTAAAATTGCTTCTTTAAAAATCTTGAAAAAAACTTTATGATGGATGCAGTGCAGCGCGATGTCTGTCCCTCAGGGCAGGGTCCGACCGCTCGCTCTCAAACACACATGCACACGTATAAACACAAACTTAGTGATTAGTCTTACTTCAACCACATGTATAGACGCAAAAGCAATGCCACAGAGAGCTCGCACGATCAGAAGCGGCATCCGTAAGTACTGTATACTGGGTGTGCTTTCTCAATCCTTATCATTAAGAAAGACAGGATACACTCAGTATATCGCATTCACAAACGGGGGTAAGATCTTATGCACAGTTCTGAAGGAAAAGTTTCCCTGTAAGCCTGGGAAACTCCGGCAGAGAGGTTTGGTTGGCTGGATCTCTGGCCACCATGGGTTTCGAAAAGTGTCTGCCATCCAGTGTGGTTTTGTGAGTGCCGACTGTCAGGAGAGGCTCAGAGAGAAAGGGGAAATAAAAAAGTGAGACTGATGTGTTTTGAGACTCTGGGCAAGAAATAATTCTGAATGAGTGTGTTAAAGGACTCGTATTGTGAGATCTCATTTTTCTTGATCTTTTGGAATAAAGAGTTTGATGTGCTATAAAACTTACTGTAACTTTTTTTTTTAGAACTCAACACTTCTTTCACACTCCAAAAAGTCCAATAAACCAAATGCCACAAATGACTTCTGAAACCCTTGGAATTCTGACATCAAAACTCTGAAAGATTTGTGCATCGATGATGCTTATGCAGTGGTCTGAAATTTAGTCTCACAGGTGGAGACCAATGTCCGGCATGTATTTGCCATGCCAGAAGATGCAGATGTAGCTGTTCAGCTAATGAAAACATCCATTATGATGTGGATGAGAACCTGTGGCTGTCAGGATTGTGGACTGTTTTGTGTGTGTTTTGCTCCCCATGTGTTCCCTGTGACCCAGTTTCTCCCTCATGTTGATTGTTAATTTGATTCCAGGTGTGTCTCGTCTTCCTCCCTGATTACCCTGTGTTTATAAGCCCCAGTACTTTCAGTTAGTCTTTGTCGGTTCTTGAATGTCTTCCCTGTGCTCTATGTTCCCTGTTGGACTATTAAAAACTCTAGATTTGCTAAATTCCTCGTCTCCTCATTCCTTGCTCCATGCTTCTGGTAAAGTGTGACAAAAGAACCAACCAAAAACAGTTACCTCCATGTGTTCCCTCCGTTTTTGTTTCCTTTTTTTTACCCAGTGTTTTTTTTTGCGTTGTGTTCCCATGGATCCCCTCGTCCGGCCCGAATTCCTCCTCCTCCTGCTGGAGCAGGGGGACCGATCTCTCGAGGACCATACCAGACTGTTCCTCCTACTAGTTAACACCACCAGCTACCCGGATGACGCGCTCTGCTCATTCTATGATGCAAGCCTGAACACTGCGTGCTGCGGATTTCATGGAGTGGACTCTGGCGAGAAAAGGATCGCCCCTCACAGTCTCCCCTGAGGATTATCTCGCCAGATCCACTCCAGACCCAGAGCCCAGTCCACCATCTCCCCGCGGTGCGGAGCACCAGCCCGAGCCCACCGATGACGGAGAGCCACTTGCCTCTTGCCTCCTCCACCGCTGTCATCGGGCAGCCTCACCGCTCGCCCTCAGCGCCCTATCTGTACGATGCGAGCCCCGTGGGTCTGCCATCCTCCAGCATCGCCGGGGCTGAAGTATCCCTCACCTCCGCCTCCAGCCTCTGAGGCCCGGACTCTGCCTCGGCCTGTAGACCCAGTGTGTTTTGCTCCCCATGTGTTCCCTGTGACCCAGTTTCTCCCTCATGTTGATTGTTAATTTGATTCCAGGTGTGTCCCGTCTTCCTCCCTGATTACCCTGTGTTTATAAGCCCCAGTACTTTCAGTTAGTGTTTGTCGGTTCTTGAATGTCTTCCCTGTGCTCTATGTTCCCCGTTGGACTATTAAAGACTCTAGATTTGCTAAATTCCTCGTTCCTTGCTCCGTGCTCCTGGTAAATTGTGACAGTGGCCAAATCCACAAGACAGGCTTCATAAAAACATAGAAGTGCAGTGAGGATCAGTCCAGTTGACATTTTACTGTAGGCCTACTGTAGTTTTTTTTCTTGTCTTTTTTCCTTATACTTTTTCTAATTTAAAGTTTTTTGAAAAACCTGTTGTGAGTTGATTTTCGTTAATAATTTTCCAATTTTGTTTAATGATTCAAGTGTCTGTACTTGTCTATTACAATGATGCATGAATGTGCACAACCATAATAATAGCTGCATCATGTGTTTTGAACAACTATATTTAAGGATTGTACTAAAAACTACATAGTGAAACTATGGGTATCTTGTGTGTGGGTGATCTAAAGTAATGTTCCTATGATATTTCATAATAAATTAGTTTTTTGAACCAATGCTTCTGCAAATGCAAGGCTTCAGCCAAAGTTTTGAACATTGGACAGCCTGTATTTCCAATAATGACTGTTTTGAGTTTTGTGTCTAGAGTTTTGAAAAATTACATGAAGGTTCTGTTATTAGTACAAAAATGATTGTAAAACTGTAAAACAATATTTAAAGGTGAAAGCAAAGTTTCTTACACATCCAACTTTATTTTCACCCAAAATATAGCATTATTTAAATTTAATTTTTTCAACATTCTAGGAATGAGCATTATGAGAACTTTCATCCAGTACAAATAACAACCTGAGGACATTCTGAGAATGTTGTTCTAAGCATGCTTTTTTTTTCTCTCTCAATGTTATGAGAATGTATGTCAAATATTGATAATGTTATAAGAATGCAATGTTTGGGAGTAACTAGTTACATTTAGTTAAAATGTATTTAATTACAAAATAAATGTAATTGTAATCAGTTACAGTTACTGATAAAAAAAAATAGTAATTTAATTACAGCTACTTCTAAAATATTTTAACGATTACAAAGGGGGTTACATCTGATTTTTTTTTTTTTTTTTTTCACACACCCACATACAGATTTCATTGACTTTTTTCATAAACTGCATTGACTGCTCTAAAATATGAGACACCACTGTTTCAGGAGTTTAGGACACAGAAAAGGACACGTGCTTCTTATTGTTTTATTTCCAATTTGGGATTATATATGTGTGTTTTTGTTGTTGTTGTTGTTGTTGTGTGTTTGTTTATTTGTTTTTAAACTAACCGTTTTTTCCAAGACATGGTTAGATGCCAGTATTTCCTGGCATAAAGATTTGATTTCAGAAACATACTTTTAAAGCTGTATTTAGCCTAAGTCTTATTGTGGTGGCTGAGCTTTAAAATGAAATGATTATAAACTTAATTCAAGTGATTAAGTATTTCGAAAATGACAGTAATCAGTGTTGAATACTACTTTAAGGTTAACCCTGCCTGCTTTACATGTTTCAAAATGATTAACAGTTGAAAACATGAGATATTTAGTAAAGTAATTAAAAAGTAATCAAATGTAATAATAATAGTTACACTACTTATTACATTTTAGATAGGGTAACTTGTAATCTGTAACCTATTACCTTTCCAAAGAAACCTTCCCAACACTGTAAGAATGTTCCATAAACGTTACTTTAAGAATGTTTTGTTCTAACATTTATATAACATCCCCAAAAAACATGAAATTTGTGAAAAGGGTTCCCTGTTAGCTGGGATCTTAGCCTAGATTACATAAAGAGGCTACTTACACTTACACACTACTAAACAATTGTGCATTGCACCATTGTGTGCATACTTGTATGGAAGCCTCTGACCAGGAATAACTGTTGAAATAAAACAGCAGAATGATTGAAATGCACCAATCAGTTACCTGGCAGACTTTTTTAAGATTAGTTTTTGAATTTTTGCCTTTTATTATGACAGGACAGTGTAGAGCTGACAGGAAGTCCTTGAGTCGGGATTTAAACTCAGGACGCCTGAAGCACAACAGGGCTGTACCCACATGCTGCCCACAAAGCTATCAGCACCCTACCTGACAAACTTTAATCATTTTGAAATACAAAAATAAAATGTTATATTATACATACAAGTACTTACCCTGATGAGGACATTACATTCCAATTAAAGCAAGAAGTCATGAACAGTTTAACAGTTTCTGACAGATGGAAAATGAGTGTAAAAACCTATTTTGGTTTTGGCACAAAAAACAAAATTGACATCACAAGTGTAGAAAAACTAAATGATAAAACTTTTACGATATGACTTTAAATATGGGTGTATCAGCACCAAGCTATCCATCAACCTGCAATGCATTTGAAGGGCGTTTAGTGTGTGTGTGTGTGTGTGTGTGTGTGTGTGTGTGTGTGTGTGTAAAGTGTCCCACCCGGACTGTGGTGGCTTCCCCAGAGATGAGTATATGGAGCATCTCACATAGTTGGAATCTTGTAAAGCGCTGCGGTTCAAACCAGCGTCTCAAACGCTGACCTCAGAGCCATGACAGTCAGAACACACTTATCACTTCCCGAAAGCCTGGCCAACCCCAGAAGCAGCAACATTATGACCAACGACATCTGTATCCCAAGCTCTGCTTCATACACAGGTTCTTCTCATAATTCATGTGCGTGTATGGATGAATCTTGTTTCAACTATTTTCAGTGAACCCAATTTGCAGGTGTTTATTATTGTGTGTTCATATGGAATGTTCTGGATTAAAGACAACTTAACAACTAGAACCGTATTGTAAAGAGTTATCATTTTTTTCCCATCGAACTAAGAAAACCTATGCAACTCCAGGAAGTTGTGTTGCAGTCTGGCGATCTGATTGGAGATTGTGATTTTCACAAGTGCTTTCCAATTTTTCTGCAATATGCATCAGTCAGTGAACCTCAGGTGTGCTGTCTGAGATACTTACATGCCCACAGTTAACATGGATGTTAGGGAGATATATATTGCACATGTATATATACAGCACATACATACATGTTGGAAAATTGGGTCACAGTGGCTACTGGTAATGCCAACTCAGCAGACATGATATGCTTCAACATCTTCTTGCATTAAAAATATGGGAAACACTTTCGAATAGGGAACACTTATTCACTATTAAGTAAAAAAAAAGTAAAAAAAGTAAAGTCGTGACGTATTGTCAAGTATGGTGACCCATACTCGAAATTGGTGCTCTGCGTTTAACCCATCCAAGTGCACACACACAGCAGTGAGTAGTGAACAAATGCACACACACACACACACACACCGTGAACACACACCCGGAGCAGTGGGCAGCCATGCTGCAGCGCCCGGGGAGCAGTTGGGGGTTCGGTGCCTTGCTCAAGGGCACCTCAGTCATGGTATTGAGGGTGGAGAGAGCGCTGGACATTCCCTCCCCCCACCTACAATCCCTGCCGGCCGGGGGCTCGAACCCGCAACCTTTCGATTACGAGTCCGACTCTCTAACCATTAGGCCACAACTTCCCATATTAGCTATGACTTTTCCCTCAATAAATTCCTAATCTGCTGCTTATTAATAGTTAGTAAGGTAGTTGTTAAGTTTAGGTATTGGGTAGGATTAGGGATGTAGAATAAGGCATTAATATGTGCTTAATTACTATTAGTAAATGGCTAATATTCTAGTAATATGCATGCTAATAACCCACTAGTTAAGAGACCCAAATATGAATATTACAGTTTTCTCTTTTATGAAATGGCATTTGCATTTGCATTCATTTTGCATGTGAGTCTGTAGTTTGTCCTTGATTTCCTAGACCTTGGTGGACAAAAGTATGTGTGTGTTAGTTTTGTATTGTGTGAGAATGTGTGTGTGTGTGTGTGTGTGTGTAAACTGGCCACCGTTTCAGCTCTAAGTGACAGCACCCTCCCTTGTTGGTGCATCTCTGTCTCAAAGACTAATGGCATGAGGAGAATCAATTACCACCCCACGCTGGTGCGACGGCAGTTGGGGGGAGTGAGAGGAGGCGGGGGTCTGTGACGGGTGTAACATACTACACACTGTCCTCGCTGCCTGCACACACATTGATACTAGTTTCATTTTAGACATTCTGGCCTAGAAGTCGCACCTCAGTGGAAGTTTGGCAATTAAGAGCCAAAGAAACGTCTGGCAGTTCCACCCAGGTGTATTTGATGGGGTATTTCTGGAACGTTTGCCCTTGAGAGGAAGAGAGACTGCACACTTCCAAATACACTTACGCACCTGAAATGCAAACACATCCCTCCTCGTTCCAAAGCGGTTCCGTCATTGAGCCTTGTGGGACACCGTTTGCCTCAAAGGGCATTCCAGATGAACCAGAGGTACAGAAGGCACACCCTTGCATCTAACAAGAGAATTTTGGATGAGCAAAGTCACTCTTTATTTTACAATAAAAACCAAGAAAACATCAATTATTTGACTGAATTTGTTCACTTATATGTGTTCTAAAGCTGTACAAACCCAAAGGTGACAATGGCAATGAAGTTGCCCAATATGTGTTAGTAAAATAAAATAAAAAACAACAACAAAAACATAAAATGCCATTTGCAAAGCCCGTCTTCATGCTGTGCCAAAATATGTGCACGTGGGTGAGTGTGAGTTAAGTCTCGCACTTGAGACTCACTATTGCTGACAAACCAGTTTAAACATTTATCGTTATCTCAAGATTATATGAACATGCAAACTTCTGAAATCCTGGCTATGAAATTGGCATTAGAAGAAGAATGATGCAATGATGCAATGTGCAAAAAGTGGTGTATTATCACATAAAGGTGTGTTTACACAGACTTGTTAATTCATTGGCAGCTATCAGACACTTGAAAGTTGATTCTTATGCACAGCCAACAGATAACAGGATGTGCACTGACTGCCATGAGACTGAGACCGAAATGCCAACGCAAAGCAATTTACATTTTTCAATTACTGAAAATGATGAGCACCAAACTGCAGAGAAAATTTAATTTTTATACAACCAAAATAACATTTACTGGAAACAAACTTAAAATAAAACAATAGAAAAACAAATGGAGTGGGATTTACTTGAAAAAAAAGGAAACAATTTTCACTCACAAATTGCAAGTAAATCATGTTTTCAAGGACAGACTAAACACAATTCTTTACACATTTATAAAGTAAAGCTTATTTTAACTGATTAAACACAAACATCAAGTGAATATAACTTTTGCATTTCCAACTAAATGTATATATGTATTTGAGCTCAACTAATTGCAAAGAAATGTATCATTAAATTAAACATGTCATTTTGAAGTAGAAAGACTTTTTTTTTTTCCTTTTTTTCTTGCACATACTCCAATAATCTGTTTTATAAAGTTCAGAAAACATTTTCAGTGAAATAGCAATAACATAACATTAGTGTAGGGTAACAATAGGAAAGGCAGAATTTAAATAAATAAATACAACCAGAGCATTGGTTTTATGCAAGGTATTCAAATGTGTGACATCCCTTGAATTCAAAAGGACAACATAGAAAATAATGATAAAATTCAAAGTTTGATATTTGATTTCACTCTCTCTTTTTCTCTCACTGTACTTATATTGAGTTTTTACACTTTACATGGAAAAAAAAAAAAAAAACATTTAGACAGCAACATATGTAGTAGCAGGATGAATGTGAAAATGAGATGTGTATAACATCGAAAAGTGACGTGCTAACAATGCCATAAACATGTATGTTTGTCAAGACCAAAATATGTTTGCAAAAACACCTAACATATTAATATGTTAAAAACAACCACATTGAGTATGTAGGATAAAAACATTATCACAGCATACAGTATACATCATACAGTATTGTGTGTGTGTGTGTGTGTGTGTCTGTGTCCGTGTGTGTGTGTGTGTGTGTGTGTGTGTGTGTCTGTGTGTGTGTGTGTGTGTGTGTGTGTGTGTGTGTGTGTGCCTACTTAACCATATTTTGGGGATAAATTTGTACCCAAAATCTCCAAAAACCTGCCTTTGGGGACGTCCTCATTTGTAAAACGGGTTTAAAAATAAACTAAACAACATTTTTTGTGTGTGTGTGTGTACACGAAAGAAAGAAAGAAAAAGAGACTGGAAAAAAATATCAGCTGAAAGATTCCTGTTTGAGAACTTCAAATGCTTTGGCTTTTGATGTGAAGCATAAAGCCTTTGGGTTTCAGATATCTTTGCCACACACACACACACACACACACACATCCTCAGAATGATTTCAGCAACACAGAGATCAGGTCTAAGAGGCTGCGCAAGGTGGCTCTCACCTGATCTTAAACACAACGTTCAAAATATCCATCAAACAGATCAGAGTTGTTCCCACACCCACCACTTCAAAAACACCTGATGAGAGCAAAGTCTGAGAAACAAATCAAATGGACAAGAGTTAAAGTGGACAGTTTCCTTCAATTTAGCTCATTTGTAGTTTCCAATTATATTTCCTTTTTTTCCATAAGAAACAATCATTCTCTGTTACAATGCTAAATTAGATTTAGTTATTACAGCACATTTTGGACTGTAAAGGATGTTCGAATTAACCTGCTGTAACCAGAGCAAACTTCGTTCCCTTTAAAGTATGCTCATTGATGGACAATGACGTCCAACCATCCCAGCTACTACAGTTACTGACTAATCAAGTATTTTCTGGTAAAAGAACAGAGAATGTTTTTTTTTATCTTCAGATAAAGGGTGACTCCCCTCAATGTGTTTCACCATGTGGAAATGACATAACCGCTGTCTTTCACTAAATGTGAGAGAGAATTACTCATTATTATTTCTTAACAGAAATTATGATTATTTTAGAGTTTAAGGCAGCTTGGAATATTAACTCATTTTATGTGGGTAAAAGCACATGCTGGAATTCAGGGAAATGAAGAATGACCAAAAACCATTAACGCTGGAAGATCCAAAAAGCAATATTAAAATCAGCAGAACAGAAGCAAAGCATTTCATATTAGAAGCATGCAATGGAAAATGGAAGTACTGTTGGGACACGTCAGACTGAGCAATATTATCATTAGATTACAAAGGAGCATGAAGAAAAAAAGTGGAGAATAACAAATGACAAATTTTAACACATCTGAGAATGTGACCCTTGAACATCAGTTTTTTAAGGATAGTGATGTGTGTCAGGTGGAAGAAGAAGAACAACTGAACATGTTCTTGATAAGTCATGAAATCAAGAACTTGTTAGATAAGTCAATGGATCAATGGACTTAAATGTAGAATATAAGGAATAAAGGAAAAAAGTCACTTTATTTTAAGGTCCAATTCTCGCCATTAACAAACCATTAACTATGATTTTTGCATTAATAAACTCTTAATTTGCTGCTTATTAATAGTTAGTAGTTGTTAAGTTTATGTATTGGGTAGGATTAGGGATGTAGAATATATTCATGCAGAATATGTGCTTTATAAGCAGTAATACACAGCCAAATTTAATAATATGCATGCTAATAAGCAACTCTCTTACTTGTCTTACAAAGGCAAAACGTACAAATCTTGATGTGAGCCAACGCTTGTGTTCATACTGATAAATTCCCTGTTTTACGTAGAAACCACAGTTTTTTCTGTTGTAGCCTATGTTTGTTTTGTAGAACAACAAAGATTTTAATTAATTATTATGTAGACTGATTGAACATCATATACTGCAGCGATTTAATATATATATATTAGGGCCGGGACTCGATTAAAAAAATTAATCTAATTAATTAGAGGCTTTGTAATTAATTAATCGAAATTAATCGCATTTTAATCGCATATAAATATTTGACCTGAGAACAGTGAGAAGTAAGTTTTTTTATATGGATTTTTACATTTCCCATCCACAGGGCCAACCAAAGCGGTCTCATCAGCTTCTTTGTCCATGTTCACTGTGGTTTGTTTTTGGCTGTTTCTCAATATGCCTTCTTCAGCGATCTTGCATCCTTGTGTTCTCGTTCTACGTCATCATTAACCGTCGAAGTTCAGTTCCAATTCTCAAGAACGCAAGTATAGAGGATGCATGAAAGTGCCCGGATATGTTCTTGAAACTGAGGATGCATCGAGTGCAGACTTGAGAGAATCGAGCCGTTAGAAATCCCAGAAAACACTGTGGGTGGCCGGTGTACGGAAGCCTGTAAGCTTTAAAGTCGCTCTCACAAATACTTAACGGCTCTTCAAGTTGAAAGTAAACATTTATCGTTTTGTTTTGGTTAATTTTAATAAAGTTATAAGACCCGGAGAAAGTCTGCATTTTTATTGGCATATTAAAATTAATCTTAACAGTAAAACATATAACGCTGTAAAATAAAACAATACAATTATATGAAAGTAATATCTATAATAGTATGAAATGTTTTAATAAGTTATGACATTTTGTAATATTTATTGTTCATTGGCCGTTTCTTATGCTGAGAAGCATAATAGTCAATGTACCCACTATGAGTTAACCGCTGATTTAAATAGAAGAACAGATTAAATAAAGATGATGGACATCCTCAACATCTTCCTGTCAATCAGAATAAGCATGGCTGCGTCCGAAATCGCATACTTCCCTACTATATAGTATGCGAAAAACAGTATGCGAGGCGAGTAGTATGTCCGAATTCATAGTATTCGAAAAACCGTAGGCGAGAATTACCCGGATGACCTACTACTTCCGCCCGAATTCTGTAGTAGGCATACGATGGACACTTTACTATCCCATGATGCCACGCGAGAAGAGGCGTCATATTCGAAAAATGGTGGAAGGCGGCGACGCGGCTGTTTTCAAGTGCAAGTACCTCAGGGACAAACGTTGTTTATTGTGGTTAAACTACACTTGTTTAAAATAATCAAAGTAAACTGCTGATTTATTCAAGTTTAAACGCTATAAATCGATGAGATTACTTCGTGAATCGGCTGTAAAAGGTTTTTGTTTCTATTCATTCTCTCTCTCTCTCTCTCTATCTATATGTATGTATGTGTATGCATTCATTCAAGTTTATTCATTGATTCATGTGTCTTTTGTTTGTCCTGTGTATTTTTATATGTATTAATTCATAACAATAAATTACTTTATTTCGTTGCTCCAAATCAGCCTTTGTCACTGTGTTCATAGATGTCTTTTTATTCTGAGGTAAAACTTGCAAGCTAAATTGGTGATTATACTTGCATTATTTGATAAATATTTTATAAGCTGTGGAAGAAGGCATGATCTGCGAGAAGCTGACCTATGCCTCCTCTGAGCTGTCGATCCAATCAACGTTAAAACGGCGATGAAAACGGTAAGAATTATGAGCAACATTGCTGAAGAGTGGGCTCTTTAAATTTTCGCGCTGTTGTGACGACGCATGACACGTGACAACATGAACATGGCGGATGTAGTACGTCCGAATTCCATTCATACTACCCTCATTCATACTATATAGAACGTACTGTTTTAACGGTCGAGAAGTACGTTTGAACTCAAATGTAGTACCTACACAAGTAGTATGCGATTTCGGACGCAGCCCACGAGTCTGTTGGTGAACCTCTTTGGTGGTTCAGGCACAGCTGTCACAACACACGGGAGCGGCGAGCTGTCGGCTAGCATCAGATCCAGCGCACTGATCGCCAGACCCCCGTCACTTTGCGGTCAGTTAAGCAGGAATGCAGTACATCTCAATTCTCATAAGTGTGCGTTCTGTGTTCTCGCGTCTTTCCGAATTCGTTCTTCCAAGGAAGCTTGGCAAGACCGGTCTCCACGAGAACGCAAGTCCGTTCTTTGCGTTCTTGGAATTGAGAAACAGAACGCTAGTTGGTGCTCCAGTATAATCGGTCCGCCGAAACGCATCCAGTGAGAAACGTTCCGCGGTGCAAAAATAAGTGCGATTAAAATGCGTTAAAAAAAATTAACGCGTTATTTTTGTGTAATTAATTAATCTAAATTAACGCGTTAAAGTCCCGGCCCTAATATATATATATATATATATATATATATATATATATATATATTTTTTTTTTTTTTTTTTTGGTGCTCTCCAAAACTCACTGATATCAGTTTAATATACATAAAATACAGAGCCAAGTTTAGAGAGCTGTATTTAAGTGGTACAAATAATACTTTCTGGTACTGTGAACCGAATAGTATTAACAATAGTTAACAAGTGCAAGTTTAAACTGTGACCTAAAGTTGTGTTTAGAAATGGTCACTCTCAGCAGATGTCAAAATGTAATATAAAAAAGTAATTTTGTCAGATTTTGTCTGCTTTTGCTTAAAAAAAAAATGTTTTGTGGTGCACAGAAAAAAAATATCAGTGAAGCAAATTAGCTCAAAGGGGAAATGTATGGAAATAATTACAATTACTTATGATTAATTACAATTATTTATATCAGCTGCCAGTAATAACTGTAGCAGAATTAAACTGCCATCAACTAATCTGTTCATCCAGTGAACATTCAGTGTAATTTCATATCAGCTCTTAGAAAGGATATTTACTTGGCCACAGAAAATAACTATCTTACAGTACTAATGCATTAGAGCATGTAGCTATCGGAATTATAAAAGGGACATTAATTTACAAGCATTGACAGAATCAGAAACTCATGTAATTCGTGCACAAAAGTTTGATTAACTAAGCACTAACATAACTAATCTATACACACTCATACATGGGGGGGGGGGGGCAAATGAGATTGAATGCATGAAAGCATTAGAGAAACTGGGGATAACACTATGAAAAGAGTCAGTTAGCCACCTGAGTAAAAGCATTAGTGCCGTTTTACAACGGGGTCTACAGCTAATCCTAAACCTCTGTTTGGTTTAGTTAAATGTACTGCCTTGCATTGCCTTAGCTGAAACCCGAGGATCTTTGGTGAATGGAAAGACAAGGCCGCAGCTTGGCACAAACTGAAGGGTTCCGAAGAGTTCTAGCTCATCCTCCTCATCATTTCCCCAGATGACACCTCTGAGCCAATGCTGTCTTGCACTTTTGGAGGGAAAGTTTATGACTCTTTGTCTTCAAGCATGGTATTTTTCATATGTAACTGGATTGGGTGTTGATGCAAAACTACTAAAGATTCTTAGAACACTAATATGTTGCATAGGTATACACATATAATGTACACTCTCAGTTAGATCATCCGAAGACGAACTCATAGAGACCAATCATGGTAAAGTTGGGGTTATATTAACTTGTGATCCATCCATCCATCTGCTGTCTGTCCATCTATTCAACCATCCATCCATCCATCCATCCATCTATCTGCTGTCCGTCCATCCATCCATCCATCTGCTATCTGTCCATCTATTCATCCATCCATCCATCCATCTATCTGCTGTCTGTCCATCCATCCACCCATCAGTTTGCTGCCTGTCCTTCTATCCATCCATCCATCTATCTGCTGTCTGTCCATCCATCCATCCATTAATTTTTCCCACTGTCTGTCTATGCATCCATCTATCTGCTGTCCGTCCATCCATCCATCCATCTGCTGTCTGTCCAGCAGATGGATGGATGGATGGATGGATGAATAGATGGACAGACAGCAGATGGATGATGGACAGACAGCAGATGGATGGATGCATAGACAGACAGTGGGAAAAATTAATGGATGGATGGATGGACAGACAGCAGATAGATGGATGGATGGATGGACGGACAGCGGATGGGTGGATAGATGGACGGACAGCAGATAGATGGATGGATGGATAGAAGGACAGGCAGCAAACTGATGGATGGATGGATGGACAGACAGCAGATAGATGGATGGATGGATGGATGAATAGATGGACAGATAGCAGATGGATGGATGGATGGACGGACAGCAGATAGATGGATGGATGGATGGTTGAATAGATGGACAGACAGCAGATGGATGGATGGATGGACGGACAGCAGATAGATGGATGGATGAATGGATGGATGGTTGAATAGATGGACAGACAGCAGATGGATGGATGGATGGATGGACGGACAGCGGATGGGTGGATAGATGGACGGACAGCAGATAGATGGATGGATGGATAGAAGGACAGGCAGCAAATTGATGGATGGATGGATGGACAGACAGCAGATGGATGGATGGATGGATGGACGGACAGCGGATGGGTGGATAGATGGACGGACAGCAGATAGATGGATGGATGGATAGAAGGACAGGCAGCAAACTGATGGGTGGATGGATGGACAGACAGCAGATAGATGGATGGATGGATGGATGAATAGATGGACAGATAGCAGATGGATGGATGGATGGACGGACAGCAGATAGATGGATGGATGGATGGTTGAATAGATGGACAGACAGCAGATGGATGGATGGATGGACGGACAGCAGATAGATGGATGGATGAATGGATGGATGGTTGAATAGATGGACAGACAGCAGATGGATGGATGGATGGATGGACGGACAGCGGATGGGTGGATAGATGGACGGACAGCAGATAGATGGATGGATGGATAGAAGGACAGGCAGCAAATTGATGGATGGATGGATGGACAGACAGCAGATGGATGGATGGATGGATGGACGGACAGCGGATGGGTGGATAGATGGACGGACAGCAGATAGATGGATGGATGGATAGAAGGACAGGCAGCAAATTGATGGATGGATGGATGGACAGACAGCATATAGATGGATGGATGGATAGAAGGACAGGCAGCAAACTGATGGATTGATGGATGGACAGACAGCAGATAGATGGATGGATGGATGGATGAATAGATGGACAGATAGCAGATGGATGGATGGATGGACGGACAGCAGATAGATGGATGGATGGATGGTTGAATAGATGGACAGACAGCAGATGGATGGATGGATGGACGGACAGCAGATAGATGGATGGATGAATGGATGGATGGTTGAATAGATGGACAGACAGCAGATGGATGGATGGATGGATGGACGGGCAGCGGATGGGTGGATAGATGGACGGACAGCAGATAGATGGATGGATGGATAGAAGGACAGGCAGCAAATTGATGGATGGATGGATGGACAGACAGCAGATAGATGGATGGGTGGATGGTTGAATAGATGGACAGACAGCAGATGGATGGATGGATGGATGGACGGACAGCGGATGGGTGGATAGATGGACGGACAGCGGATGGGTGGGTAGATGGATGGATAGATGGACAGACAACAGATGGATGTATAGACAGTGGATGAATGAATGCATAAATTCTAAAGTTAATCTATAAACAAACTTCACCACAATCACAAGATTTTATTGTCACCACTAAAAAGTTTCCAACAAATGTTTTTGGTAACACTTTATCTTAAGGTGTCATTGTTACACGTTACATGTACTTACTATTATAAAAACAATTAATTATGCATAATTACATGCAAGTATCCTTAACCAAACCCTAATCCTAATCATATAGTAAGTACATGTAGTTAATATTACTCAATACTTAAATGTATAATTACACTGTAACAAGGACACCTTAAAATAAAGTGTAACCATCTTTTTTATCTTGATTAATAATCACGACTTTTTAGGGGAAAGTCGTGGCCTAATGGTTAGGGAGTCGGACTCGTAATCGAAAGGTTGCGGGTTCGAGTCCCCAGCCGGCAGGGATTGTAGGTGGGGGGAGTGAATGTACAGCGCTCTCTCCACCCTCAATACCACGACTGAGGTGCCCTTGAGCAAGGCACCGAACCCCCAACTGCTCCCCGGGCGCTGCAGCATGGCTGCCCACTGCTCCGGGTGTGTGTTCACGGTGTGTGTGTGTGTGTGTGTGTGTGTGTGTGTGTGTGTGCATTTGTTCACTACTCACTGCTGTGTGTGTGCACTTGGATGGGTTAAATGCAGAGCACCAATTTCGAGTATGGGTCACCATACTTGACAATACGTCACGACTTTACTTTACTTTACTTTAATCTACATGATAGAAAGTTTAACTTGGATAGTTTCCAAGAGTGAAATTAGAAATACAACTTTTAACTTTTAAACAAGGTTTTAAAAAGTGAACTAGTGAGTAGATGAGTTTCCCAGTTCATCGTGGTGACGTTTAATGAGCCCGACAACCTCTGTAGTCCCATCTAACCACTCCTAATCAACCAACTTTTCAAGACACGTACAAGCTTTAAAAAAACATGAATGGGGTATTTTCACAAAACCTGAAAATTAACTAAACATTTTGTCCATGGACACTTAACCAAAAATCCATTAAAAAAAGAAAATAAATAAAAAATGCAAATTTATTTCTTGGTTTTAGGACTCATTGCTGCAGCACTGCAGATTGTTATGGCGTCGCAGGAAAATTACATAATGGCAACATTGATTGGCTGATGACACAATCACAAAACCTTCTCTATTGGCTATCCTGAGCTGTGACATAAAAGACAGCAGCTGGGAAATCCATATTTGTATGTTTCATCATGACATATTTCCATATTTCATCAATGAAATGCAACCAATGGTGTAGTTACAGCATCTACCAGCAGGGGCTAACCGGACCAAGCTAAACAGCTAAACATTAAAGGTTCAAGAGCCGCTGCTCTACACAACAAAGACAATACTGAACAGGTTATGCGTATCCTCATCACCAGCAATCTCACAATCAGTCATTAACATTACTGTTTCCATGACGACACATTGTCATTAGCGCAACCGTCTGTACAGCGATTGTCATCACCATAACAATCAGCGGCACAATCTCTGTATCTACAGTTGCATAGTGACTGGATTTGCTGTCTGTCGAGTTGCTGCTGCTCTAATATCGTGCATCAGGTTCGCACGTCAAGTCCTTCACACATTCTCACATAGATCATTTGAAGTTGCCCATTAATTGGAGGCGCTACTCTTTTCTTTATCTATTTTTGTTTGGCTGTTGACCAACGTGAGCGTGGTTCTCGATTGCCCGCGTCTCTGGGTCGACTAATTAAGACTCCAGAGATCCACTAATTGCTGTTGCGTGCCTCTCTGTGAAACGAGGGAAACTTCTCTCCTGTTGCTGCCCGGAAAAATGAGTGTGAGAGGGCCGCGAAATTAAAAGGCTTATGTAAGCTTGTGGTGGAACTATTAAATACTAAGCAACTCTCTTTTTTTGTCTTGTGGGGAACTGCCACTTGATTTAATAGGGCTCATTAAAAGTGCATATCACACATAGAGCCTCTCCCAACTTGACACACACATATGCATGCACAACTTCAGAGCACCAGAACATAAGGGAACATGTGATAAGCAGGCTGGAAAGTGGTGTGGAGAAGATGTGGCCCTGTGAAAACTGTCAAAGGATGTCTGAGCAAATATTATATATGTTAATAGCAAATACCAATGGTAAAGTTCATCACAAGCTGCACCACCGAGTGAAAAAAAAAATAACTAAATACATACGCCTTATTGAGGAAACCAGAAGGATGACTCCTTCTCCATCAGCACAACGCTAGAGCATTGATGGGTTGTTCTGTGTTTTTTTGTTTTTTTTAACCATGTTATGGTTACATCCACAGTTTTGGCTTAAAAAAAGTTGTTTTACGGCTGGATGATATCAAAATACATAATAATGATATAAAGGGAGCTTGACTTGACTTTACTCACATAGACATTATTTAAGTTGCTCCTATTTTATGAACACAACAATTTGAGAATCTCACATATAAAATATGGTTGACTATATCTGACTGTGTGAATGTAGCCCATGATATTCTGATCTCTAGATATGTCTTGGATTTAAAATCTATGGCTTTTGCTATGCTTTACTTACCACTGATGAGTGCCTTCAAACAGATTTCTTGAATGAACATCTTGGACAAACAGACAGTCCCACAGCAAATTCAGAGCTATTAATTAAGTCAATGTTGAGCGGATCCAGGGCTGGTCAAACAAACACAACAATGTTTAAAAAGTGCCACAGAGGCACGAGGCACCAATGTTTTAGTTATAGTTGTCTCTGCAAATTAAGCTGGAATGGGAGAACATATTTTAATATTGGAAAAAATAGACAGACCAGCTTTAAAGACTGTAAACATATTAATTTATAAACCACTGGACCAGGAAAAAAGCAAGAAAAGAGAACTATAAAACACTGGAAGTGTGAAGAAAAAAGAAGCAAAAAAAAAAACTAGTTGTGAGACACAATTAAGTTATGAACAGGAATCAGACCATTACCAGAACAGGCACATAGGCAGATATCCTTGAAAAACGGCTACACTTCAAACGCTGTACTTGTGATGCTTAGTAAAAGGACCCCGAAAGAAATCGAAGGAACGAGAAACAAAACAAAAAAGGGGGAAAAAATCAGGAAGGGCTGGAAATGAGTCCAACTCATGCATAACTTCAAACGTGCAGTCTTCAAAGTTGCATAACATTAAAAGGCAAGCGTTTCTCTCACTCTTTCTCTGTGCATGCTCAACATCAACATCAAAACACACATAGAGGGCGAAGCCTCGCGTCTCATCACACCAACTCACTCACACACACTTAGTCCTTCTCAAACTACTTCTGATACACACACACACAGTCTGGTTTTAGCTTCCTCTGGCCCTACAGTCTTGTAGTTTCCTCCTGGGGAGGGTGTCTTGTCTTCTCTCGCCCCTTTTGTCGGCCAGTTTCGTCCCACTCCCTTGTTTTGACTGTGGAAAAGTGACTTTAGAGGCTGTGATGCTCAGATTGTGTAATTGCTGGACCAGATTCATCAAAGACTCAAATGAGCATTTAAATTGTTAACACATGCCAGTTCAGTGGCATGATTGATGATGAGGCCATGACAGATGCCTCAACCAATAACGTCTGATCTTTATTATTTTGCACCAAAATATTCTCTAAATATTCAATTGAGTGTGAGTGAGTGTAGCAGACCATGAATTCAAACAGAGTTTTGGACAAGGTTAATGTGCAACTCCAAGTCAGGCAACAGATGAACATTTTCACATCAAGCTGAAAAATGCTGTTATAGTTTACTCACCATTATGTGATTTCTTTCCTACCGTGGAAGACAAAAGAAACTCCAAACTGCTCTTTTCCATTCAACAAAAGCATACAGTGACCAAGCACTGCCAGGCTCCAAAACTGACAACTTGGCATGAGTGGATGTGTAGCACTGGTTTGACATCATTGATGCCAAATGCCATCGCCGTGTTTGGGTCTCATAACACAGGGGGAAAGTTGAAATGCACAGTCTCCTGTGAGGGCTAAGTTTAGGTGTAGGGTTGGTGTAGGGCAATAGCACATACAGTTTGTACAGTATAAAAACCATTACACCTATGGGATGAACCCACTTTCACAAAAACAAACGTGTGTGTGTGTGTGTGTGGAAGTGGAAAAAATTGTACAAACAGGTTCACAATTTAAAATCACGTCCAGGAAGTCACAATAGGGAAGAAACGATGATTGCAATTTCCGTTTCATGCCAACTCTAAGACAAACACTGATAAAATACAGACATGAATTAGTAAGCCATTTGAGTTGTTTCTTAACTTGTGGCAACAATATCTATTTTTTTTTCTTCTGCGTGTCTTGTGCTGGGAAAAAAGTGCTCCAGAGAAGAATAATCCCACTTTTTTTCTTAATAATAAGAATGCTGTCAGTTCTATTTTTAATGTACTAAACGCAGTAACAACTAAATGTAGTAATGATGTAGACATGAAACATAATGAAGAAAGACACGTTTAAGTGAGGCACTTAAGGACAAACACTCTGATTGGTCGGCGTGTTGTCTCGTGATGAATATACGGGGGTCATGCTAACTCACTCTAACTGTTTCTCCCATGCAAACAGCATCTCTACATACATCTGCACACGTAAGCTCACACACTGTCACATGCACATCAATGCTGCATTTAGTGCCTGCTCAATTAAACATAAAAACACTTCAGAAAAGCACCCATCCACCCACACAGGTTGTCTTAAAATCACACACAAACCCACATAAAAACACACTCCTGCTGAAATGAAAGTGGGGTGTTTAAATACAGCCACTCTTCGATGTGTGTGTGCTCATATCACACTGTCAGCGCTCCATTAAACATGCTAATGGTCAGAACTGATTCAGTGACACACTTCGTATCTGTTTGTTCATGCGTGACACACATACCTGTTGTGTGTGTATTTACGAATGTTTATGATATGCTTCCTATGTTTTTATGGAATAAGAGAATGTAGAGAATTATTGTAATGAGACTGTATCTAGGTGCAATTATACACTAGTTTTTACACACCTACTTATTCTTTATTATTAACCAAATTGAACAGCATTGAAGGAGTTGTGTTTGACACATACTTTCATTATTCACTCCAAATCAGAGTTATTTCCATGCCACTGATATACTACACCTTACCCAAATGTAATATGTACATATTAAATTGGAATAAATGGAATACATGTAGCAAAAACCTATATAGAACTGTCACGACACACTCTGGAGAAGGGAACGAGGAGGCGAGGAACTACTTCCACACTTAGGCTTCGCTGGAGATACAGATGCGCATGGAATGATGATGGACCGAACACAGAGGCAGGGAAACACAGGGCTTATGAAGGGGAGACTCAACTAGATAATTAATAACACAGGGCTGGGGACTAATAAACTAATCAACCAAAGCGGGTATATATAAACAGGTACTATATATATATATATATCCAGCCCATAAAAAAAGTATTTTTATGTATGTGTAATACATTGTTGATGGTAAATATTAAAAAATAGGCATGTTTTAGCAAAACATGTACGTATGCAGCTTTTATAGGGATTTTGTATATGTTATGAATATATATTTTCATAGCCAGAGAATATCCATATGTGAAAATGATATGTCACTTTCTAGGTAACATGGCAATATCACTCTTGATATAGGGCAAATTATGTCATATATACATTTCTACGTGTTTATATTAATTGAATATGAGATTTTATTTTTATATTGTTTATATTGTTTCATGTTTTAGGTAATTTGGTTGTATTTTAAAATTGTTATTTATTTATTTTGTATGTTTGTTTATCTATATTTTATTTTTAATATGTCTATATCATATTTCTTCAGTAGGTTTAGTTTATTTGCTTTTATTTCAGTTCTTCAACTTAAACTGAAGCAACTGAAACAAATTATTATTTTTTTTTTCAGTTAGTATTCATTTAATTCAGTATATTTTTATTTATGTTATTTTATTTGATCCTCATTTACATTTTATATTTACTCCAAATCATCCATAAATAATGAATAATTCATTTTTAAAAATTGGAGTTTTCTTAACAGTGAGTGTGGTACGAGCATCAGTCACAAACATGAATGATATATAAGATCTTTATTGATATAAAAATATATATATATATATATATATATATATATTCTGTGTATTTTTTAGATTGTTTTAAATGTTTCATTATAATTTCCAATACAAACACTAAAAACAGCCGGATGCCAGAATATGCAAACACACACACACACAGCCCAGAGGATACTCTGGAATGCAGACTCTCCTCATGGTGAATAATATTAAGTGTCATATAATGAATAAATCAGCAGACGTACATCAGCAAACTGACAAGTACACACAATGAGAGAGAGACTTTTCAAAACCCGTTGGCAAATGTTACAGTGAGGGCAGTTAAAGCAGCAGAAAGGTCGATGGGCAGAATGAGCTCAGGATGGGGGACGAGAGGAAAGGACAAGAGCAAGAAGAAACAAAAAAACAGAGAGAGAGAGAGAGAGAGAGAGAGAGAGAGAGAGAGAGAGAGAAACAGGAATTGTTGCAGTGAGAAAAGAATACTATGAGACGAACATTTTTCATTTTTTGAAACTGTGGCTTCTCAAGCTACTCATAATTTAAAATTAGTTCAGTCAAGCTACACTTCTGATTAAGTAGTCTAGTTATGCACACTATAAACTACTAACCTTGACGCTGCTTAAAGTGTAATCTTGTGACGTGTATTTTTTAAACACTTTTTTTTGCATCCCAGCTTTTCTAGAATAAGTGATTCCCTAAGGTGTGAACAATATGGTGCTTTTTCTTGTCAGGTTTATTTGAGCATCGGACCAGGGGTGCTTTTCCCAAAAGCAACTATGGTCACAAGTTACATCGTTACCAATAGAGTTCAATGGGACTTATCACCATAGTTAGCTAACAATGCTTTTGGGGAACGCACCCCAGACCAACACTGCAGCAATGAATCAACCAATGGTGTGAGTTTGGGGTGGGACTATCTGTTTGTTAGTACCTATAAAGCACATGTTAATGCCTTATTGTGTATGATCATATTTTAGATCCCTTAATCGTACTCCATACCTAAATTTAATAATTACCTTACTAACTATTAATAAGCAGCAATTTAGGAGTTTATTGAAGGAAAAGTTGTAGTTAATAGTTAGTTAATAGTGAATTGATTCCCAAACTAAAATGTGACTGAAATGTCCTTAAACTTAACTACAAAAAAATCAACAAAAAAATGTCCTGGAAGAATATTACCAACCTTGTGGAAAGAAAGACACGCCTCAAAATGTTGATAATTAGATAATAAAATATGCAAACAAATGGAACACTTCATAAAAGAAAAGGTGAGAATTTGTGAGAGTTTGAGAAAAACTTCATACTGTACTTCCACTAAAAATCTCCGACACACTGTTGATTAAAATCCATTGGAAAAACAGCTCAGAAAAGTGAAGTTAGCTGTGTGAAAATCTCTAGCAGCATTTGTATAAATCTGAAAGCCAATGAATTTGACTGAACTAAAGCCTCAAAAATGATATTCACTCGAGACCCTGGATGAAAATGTGTAAATAAATGATAAAAACATGGGTTTGTGAACAGCAGGTGCATTCTCAATGAGGGCCACAGGGTGTAGATAGAGCTTCTGTGGATGAGCACCAAGATGGTGGTGATACGACCGGGTCGGCATCCGTGTGTGTGTGTGTGTGTTACAGACAGACTGCAGGTTAATCCCGCCTGTAGGCAAAAGCATCAAACTTTCAGAGCCGCCAATCAATTATTCAGCCCAGAGCTCATCAGAGGCGATCAGAGCTCCAGAAGAGAGTACACACCACAGAGACAACACACACACTGTCCCACACACAGACAGATCACACACACACGCACACACGACAGAATAATTAAAAGTCAGCTTCCATTCAGGTTCGGCATTCATAGACTGCCTTTAATTGAAAGTATTTGTATGCGGTGTGTGTGTGAATTCAGAGGAGGACTGAAACCTCAGCTGTCTTCACACACTCTCACACACATCCTCGCCACCCACTAATACACACAAACATGCAAATCTCACCACACAACTCCACAAATCCTCATTCACACACCAGCAAATCACAAATTATTTTTCTCCATATTCATGATGACAAGCTTGAAAGCCACTGAATGCGACTTTTATCTAGAACACACAGACACACAAACACAACCATCCACCTAGCTAATTATCTATAGGATGAAGACTTTTCTAGTTTTGCTTTTATTATTATTATGTTTTAACACTAATAACTATTACAATAAAATAGCTCTAATTCTACCCTTAAAAGGAAAGTGAAAGATGAAGTGAGCCATTTTTGCATAGATATTAAAGACTATTTTCAAGCAAGTTTCCTGAATACTCCCCCTGTTTGCCATTGGTCAGGCCAAAGATAGCCCTGCCCCTAACTGACAACACTGGGCGAGTGTTGAGAACACTGAGATGCTTAAACATAAACTAATACATAATATATATTAAAATGTACCATTATATATATATATTAGTGCTGTCAAATGATTAATCGCGATTAATCGCATCCAAAATAAAAGGTTTTGTTTGCATAATATGTGTGTGTACTGTGTATATTTATTATGTATATATAAATACACACACATGCATGTATATATTTAAGAAAAATATGTATATACACATGCATGTATATAATAAAAACATGTATTTTGGATGCGATTAATCGCGATTAATCGTTTGACAGCTCATATATATACTATGTATATACTATATATATATATGTATAAATATATATATATAGTATATATAGAAATCACAAAATCCGGCTGTAAGTATACAGCCATATCTCACGTCTACAAGTGTGATATTGCATTTATACAGCAGTTCGATGGCACGAGTGTGGAAATACATAAAAAATAACAACAAAGTGTATTTTGTGCAGAACTACTTCCTTCCACCACTGAGTGATTGTGATTCCATGCATCTGATCCAGCATTCATTCTTCAGATCTATCTCATATTCACAATAAAACATTAGGTTGAATGTCCAATAACCTCATACTATCCTTTCATCTGTGTAGTGTAATTTCTGATGACCGTGCTGCTCGGTGCATTTGCTGGCTGAGTACTTTTTGAGTAAAAAAAAAAAAAAGTCCTTGTTCAAAACTGCGCTTTAGTATTTTTCATTTTAAAAGTATTTACTGCTGACTCATAAAACAATCTTTTGTTGCTATCTAATGACAGAACAATATAACTAAAATCACTATCACACACACACTGTTCCCTAATACTAAATACGACTATTTATATCAAATATTATTTATTGTATAATAATATTTAATTATATTTAACAACCATCATAAAAGTTGTTTGACAATTCAGTCATAATTACAAGGCAGTGCTCTGATATACAGCATTGGAGTTACATAAACATGGTGAGATTTTGCCAAAACTATTTGCTCTGCAACAAATAATAGATTAATGAGACCAAAGACAACCGTTAGATTTACCCAAAACGAATTACATCTCATGTGTAACCACTACAGAGACAAAAGAGCCAGCAGTAAATTCCAGAAGAGTTGAGATGCTCTCGGACGGCTTCATGAGCTCAGAACGGCCGCTGACGCCCTGGAGCTCACATCTCTGAAAACTATGAAGCAAATTTCCAAATAGATGTTATCTTTATTAACAAACCGCACATTTGAAGTCGAAACAAAAACTAAAAATCTCTTAAAACTACATTCTGTGACACAAAACAGTATTATTCTGAAATTATGGTGGATTTGGCCGTCTGCCATAGCACTCGCTATGAGAAATACAGCAACGTGATAGATGATACAAATGGTGAAAGGAGCTCTGTTATCACTCTAATATCACTCTTATCAGCCAATCAGCCAAAATTTGAGGAATATATAATTTTTCATTTCTTTATTATTATTGTTGTTGTTGTACATCTTTAGGGGGTTCCGTCAAATAAAGATTTTGATAAGCAAATTCCTATCTACATGACATGAGGGGCCATCGTTAAGCTAAATTTGCTGACGTTGTGGGGAAGTGGTCTTGGGACACTGTAGACTCACAGCCTGAGTAACTGATATAGTGTGGCAGATGAGTGGAGGTGTGGATACACCTCCCCAACCCTCCAGAAAGTGGGGGGACTGATTCTAGCATCTCCTCAAACCTCCCGCAGGGCACCGCATGTGCGTGTCTGTTCACGTCTCCATGATATCTTCCACAAGAAAGGTAGCTTTTATTTTCCAATGCATCGTGAATGGTAAGCACCTCCCCATAGGTGAGAGAAATTATAAATAATCTCTCTGACAACTCAAACGTTTCTCATATAAATCTTTGAGATTAAATAGAGAGCAGATTGAGACTTTTGAGTCAACATGAAATGATGGCATTTACTTCCATTCTGTGATATATCTACAAACAAAATAGTTAATGAGAAAAATGTAGGCTGTGATTTGATTTTATCTAGTCAGAATGGATTGGATTGTGAAAGTGGGAGTTAAGAAGCCAAACAGGAATGTTGCTTCAGAGCTGGAACAAGTTATTACATTTTGATGAAAGAACACCAAGACAAATATATATATATATATTTATTTTTTTTATTTTTTTTCATGTGGAATGTGCAACAATGAATTGTTCCCAATAAGGCCATAAATGTGTTTCAAGAAGGTAAAAAATTAAACATAAATAAATAAAAAAGGTCATTTTTTTTATTTCATGTTTACTCCTGTTTTTATGCTTATCAGATGTGTCTCCTAAGATAAAAATACCTCCGTAATGTCATATATGTATTCTCTAGAGGTTTGGATCAAATGTCAGCAATGTCTTAAACTTGCCTCAGATTTGTCAATATACCTGTCTGCAGTCAAAAGTGAAAATGTTTCTTAACACAGATTGATCTATATTATCCAATGTCACTTTACAGCTCATTTGCATGTTGCTTGGAATAAAAGTGCTTTCTAAATGAATAAATTTAAATAGCTCATCTTACTGGATGTAGACCATTGTGTTTATGTCTATTTAATTTCAAGAATTTTCCAAGATTCCAAAAATTAAGCTATATTACATTATATAATATTAATTATCAGATTAAAATGACTTGTTATTGTACAGCTTAAAACAGAATGGCAGTGCAAATCTAATTCAATTTCTGATCCATGCTTCTAATTTTGGGTATAAAAGCACCTCTCAGTCAATTAGACCATGTATGAGATGAATAACTATACAAGTTACTAAACACCATTGACATACTGCTGCAAAGCTCTGTCTTCATCATATCCAATGACCTTCACTAATTATTGATCTGGACAAAAGTAGTTAAAACCTTGTGGATGTGTAATGTCTTTGCTGTTTTTATGTTTATTAATGTTTGTTCATGTAAATTATTTATTTATTTATTTTTGTCAGCCAAACCACTTTGACCTAAAATATTTATTTGAAGACCCCTGTGATTTTAAGTTAATATTAAAATAATTTAACAACACATTTGCATGTCGGTTAATGATCACATTGACATGCAGGTAAACAAATAAAATGTTTCTACTCTATGTTCAGTTGTTTTTACTTTCAAATGATTTATGCATTTTAATTTTACAATTTTATGATTTGACAAACCCCCTGCAGGTCTTTCATTAATGCAACTTTGGGAAAACTTGGCACAATGTAATATTTCATGCATTCCATGTTGTTGATAACAAAGACTGGAAAATATTTTCTTTTCTTTTTTCATAGCAATATGCTACAAACAAACAAACAAACAAAAAATCTTTGTAATCAATAATGGACTACAAATAATCTACCCAGCACTGAATGTATGTATATTCAAATATTCTGCATGAAGATCAGATATGTGTCAGTGGAACAAAGAACACTGGTTCTCATTTATCATGTGACCAATCAGGACAGCATGTTTGGAGGAAGTGAAGTTTTATACTCAAGCCAGACTCATTGGAAAACCATGCCCATTGATTGGTGGACGTTTTGTGACACATTCAAAGTTAAATGTACAGTGAGTGAATTCAATTTGATCTGAAACAGATGAACATCCAGTAATGTTTTATTACACTGGCTGTTGTATGTACTGCAGCAGTTTGAATACACACTGAAAATACCATATTCCATTAGTTTGAAAATGATGTACCACCTACACTAAATCTGATAGTGTTGACAAAAGCAAACGAGAGTTAAAAAACAGATTTGCTGAAACAACCAAGCCATGTTAGTTTGCTATTACAAGTCTTCAAACTGTTTTATCATAATTTCTGGGACTCCTGTCTGAGCGCACCGCATCACATGTTGTATAACAGAATGCTACCGGGTGTGCTACCAAGCAAGTTTACTTCAGAAAAAGCCATACTTATAGAGCTGATTATGTGATGCAAATGTCAAAATGTATTAGTTTGCAAATCATATATATTGAGGTTACATAGTTTTGTGTAAGGAACCATGAGAAGTCTTTATTAATCGATAACCTGTCACTTTAGTGTATATTTCAGCTGGAAACTGTAGTGAATTGTATATAAGTACGTTTTTGGAGTTTTTGGGGGGGGGGGGGGGGGGGGGAAGTAGGAAAAGACACTTTTTTTTTTTTTTCATTGTTTATGCTGCAGTTATTAACCATAAATTTGGATCTGCTCTCTAGCTGTCATATGACTTATTGTTATTGGTTTATTTATTGTTGGTTTTTGCCTTTTTTGTAGCTTCACAGGATCGGTCTTCATATTATGAAAAAGAGCAGCTTTGGCATTCCTTTATGTTGTATGAAAGAAATAAAGTGAATAAGTTTTAATTTTGGCTCAACTATTGATTTAGAGGAAACATAGCTGAGTCACATTTTCGTCTGGATCATAACATGAATAACTCCACATGCAGTTTTTCGAGAAAGAAAAAATGAGTAGTCACTCTATATCTAAGTATGAGCCTGTGTCTTGTTGCTCCATCAAACATATGGACTGGCCAGGGATTACTTTCTCATCTTCAGACGAGCTTCCTGAAGCCCTAACAAGGCAATTAAGAGCCTCCAGACTTTTGTTGGATCTGACTTGTCAATATAAAAGCACCCTGAAATAATCCCAGCACACAAGATGCTACCTGGAACGGAGCAGAGGAAGATGGCTGCAGGGAGGGAAGTGTGAAGTGACGAGCGGGAAATTAATTAATGTTCAGGAGCGTGAGCACGGGCGTCTGCCTCTGGCAGAGCAGTTCCCTAAATCATGGATGATACTGCGCCTCTTGCCACGTGACCAGCCGCTGGATATGGGGCAGTTAGTGGCACATGAAAATGTAATGAGATGTCTATGACACCTTTTTAGACGTCTCTCTCTCTGTCTCTCTCTCTCTCAGTCTCTCAGTGAGTTGAACAATGAATGATTTTTGGCAGTGATATGATAAATACCTAAATATGCAAAATACCAATAAAAAAAGAAAAAAAAGAAAAAGTATTTGTGAACAGCTGATTATGACATCATTGATTCCCTTTTATGAAAATCTCTTTCCCTCCACCACAAAACCTGATAAAGCTGAAAATTTGACACGATAAAGACATGATGAAAGTCTCCTAAACTTTTAATTGTCCAAGTGAATTCAGCACATGAAAACCCCAGTTCTGTTTTATTAATTAATTAACACATTAGGTATGCGTTTGAATGAACAACTGTTTCTTTCAACATTTACACTGGTCAACAAAACCGCTGACAGCTGAAGTGAACAGCATTGATTATATTGTTAAACTGGCACCTGTTAAAGGATGTGATATATGGTATTAGGCAGCAAGTGACCAATCAGTTCTTGAATTAGGGGTGTTGGAATCAGGAAAAACGGGCAAACACAAAGATCTGAGTGACTTTGCCAAATAGCGATGGCTGGATGACTGAGTCAGAGAATCTCCAAAATGCCAAATCTTTTGGTCTTTTCCCGGTATGCAGTGGTTAGTACCGATCAAAAGTCCTACAAGGAAGGACAACCAGTGAACCGACATCAAGGTTGTGGGAGCCCAAGGCTTATTAATGTGTCAGACCACACAGTTCCTCATATTTTGTATTTTCTTGGCACACTTTGGGCCCCTTAGTACCAACTGAGCATCATATAAATGCCACAACCCACCTGAGTACTGTAGCTGACCATGTCCATCCCTTTATGACAGTGTACCCATCTAGCAATGGCTACTTCCAGCAGGATAATGTCACAAAATCAAATCATCTCAAACAGCTTTCTTGAACAAGACAATAAGCACACTATTCTCAAATGGCCTCCAGATCTCAATCTAATAGAGCACCTTCAGGATGTGGAGGAACGGGAGATTTACATCATGGATGTGCAGCTGACTAATCTGCATCACATTGTTCCACTATTAAATGGCGACAAGAGGCTGTTTTTATGAATGAGTGATTAGTAAAGACTTTTACATTGAAAGAGACTGAAACAGGGTTGAAAACAAGGAAGTAATTTTTATTTTCAAAGACACATTGTCAGATGCAGCATATAAATACACTGCAGGGCCGGTATCAGAAATCAGGATTTGTCAGATTTGTATGGCAGGAGGCAGGAGGAAGCAGTTGTGCACACAATACATATATATATTAACACTCTGTGGTTGTTTCTTATTTATTTACACATTTGTGCCATCAAACTGTTGTATAAATGTAATATCACACTCATAGTAATGCAGTATTGCGGTATATCAGCAAGAGCCATGTCGCATGTGGCTACAGGTGTGTTATTGCTCATATAAACATTATATGGCTTGGGAGTAATAATTTAAAAAGACATTGAAAAAAAAGTATTTTGACCATTAATCTTAATATTAGGGTGTACATCTTCTTATGGTGGTTACAGTGCTGATTTTAAAACTTAATAACAGTGTTATACTGTTTTATTAATCCTAAAATTGCCAGGCACAAATTTTTCCAAAGAATTACCTAAATGTAAATATTGGCAAGGTAATAAACAATGGCGAAGAAAAGAGGCCTGCATCTACAGGGAAATTCTCTCAAGTACACCGACAGACATGTATGAAAAAACAGAGGGTGTGACTTGCAGTTTCACACATGGCTTCACACGCTGTGATTGATGGGAGTGTTAAAATGTAAATCATTAATAACACTATCAAGTCAAGCAAGCTCTCACATTCACACATATAGTCAGTGTAAGACACACAATTACTGATGTGATGTGCACATGGAGACAGTGATGGACACTAATGGGCAGTCAGTCAGTAGTCACACGATCAGTGATCGACAGATCATCTTCCTGAGCTCGGCCTATGGCTGCTGTGTCATCTCAACGAGTCTTGAACGGCAAAAGTGATTCAGTGAGCTGCAGCTGTTCTAGCATCCATTACAGCTCATTATTAGCCGCTGAGAGTGGATGTGTGTCTTTTGGAGGCTGTGTTATATATCTGGAGGCACCGGTTATATATGAGAATCAGACGGTTTTTAAAGGAATACTCTGGGTTATTTTCCCCTTAATGTTTATAGGCTGAACTACTAGCATTCTGTCCATTACCACAGACAATAATTTTGACTTGTTGCTCAGTTTGTTAAAAAAAAAAAAAGAGAGGCATTTGTACCGCATTTTGTTGAAGCACTTGATAAATTATGAACTATTCAGTTGCACGTTTTGTTATTTAGGCTTTAAATCTTTTGAGGTGTACTTCTAGGGTGGATGAACTTCATATGTCTTCCTACCAGACAAAACGTTTTTTTAGATGTACAGAAAAAAAAATGAAGTGCAAAGTAAATACATTAGATGGCTAATTTATTTATGTATTCTCAGGCTGCTACAGCGAATGATGCGACATTTAGTTTTGTCTTGTAAACCAAAAAATAAGTTGTTAAATATTTTAAAATATTTATTTGTGATAAAATAATTACTGTATTATTACTGTACTAAAATAATATTTTTATGCCCCCAAAATTTGGTAAGTCAGACAATGCGGTGTTGTTTGCAGACATATAAATCACAAATACAAAGACTCTGATTAGATTTCAACCCTCTTCCTCACACTGAAAGCAGCCATGATTACTTTATGGGCTTGAGTTAATAGATGGATTTAATTTGGCACAGTCAGGGTTGGTTAGCGATTCTATGACAATTAGTTCAATACTATAAGTTGAGGCCGTAATGCTCTTTTAAAGTGAAATGTGGGCCAAAAATTTGCCCTTTGTGAGTGAGTGAGTGAGTGTGTGTTGGGAGGGGCAACGTTAAGCATTAGCATTTTAACAGACGTATAATTGCAGCGTGTTCTCTCCTCAGTAGGAGGCACGTGTAAATGACACTCCCCTGGGAGCTCCTGATCCACTTTCTGATCTCACAGATCCAGCGCTGATCAAAACCAGCACTGCGGCCAACGTGCTTCAAACAGCCGGGACCCCAGCCAGTGGGGGACCACACACCCCTCACACACAGCTATTCTGAATCGCCAAACTGATACAAAAATGCATTCATTATAGACTAGATAAGGCAAGCGCATGATTTTTTTGATCCTGCATAGCAATATCGGGGATAGGGATGACCTCCACCCACGTCCGGCATGTTACGAAACACCTCCGATGTTATCCATCATAGCACGACCCTGGAGAATTCACGCAGACAGCAGCTATTATCACCTTCAACCCATCATCATCATTATCATAGCAGACAGTCCAGCGGCCTACAGGAAGAGCAGGAGTTCAGCATTACTGTCCTCTGCAGGCCCGGGGATAGGAGTATTTGCTATGTCAGAGAATAGTTGAGCTTTCACTGCTCTCAACTACTCATGTGGTCTATTTTATTTAAACACTAATCGAGGCATTAGTCAGGACTTTGAAATGTTATGTTGTTTGTAGATCAGTGATCAAGCAAACCAAGTATTGCACAAATACGCTTGCGCTTCTGCAAAGAACTTTCTACAAAGTGTTTTGCAATACAATATAACCACAATAAGCACATTGTACTTATTTTTTGATGTAAGTACATAGTATTTAGGGCCACCTTATACAAAGTGGGACCCAATCCAAAAATGTAGTCTTGATCATATCCCTACACCTAAACCTAACCTTAACCATGAATATTAGATGAAATGATATATGAATGACACTCATGTACAAGCACCAAACACTGATTGTAAGCCTAAACTTCACAAAAACTATAAACTGGTTCTTCAGATCTGATTGGTTAATCACAATGTTAAGATGTTGATCCAGGAACATGTCACACTTGGTAATATCAGGTTCTGCGTTGTCACCTGACCAAACCAGAAACCATGTCTCATCGAATGGCTTGTTGGAGACAGCAGAGTGAACTGATGGCAACATCTATGGTCTTTTAAGGTAATTATAACCTAGCTCATTGTTTGTATTGTTGAAGTTTTATTCAATTTTAATATCCAAATGTTAGTGAAAAGAGATGAAATGGCTACAATTATTGTTGCTCGGAGGACGCACCGCAGAGATCCGAGAGCGCGTGATAGAAAGAAGAGGACTTTTCCACAAGTATTCATTTATTTTGAATGCCAAAAGAACACATTATCCGAATATATCATTTGCCAAGCTGTTATTTTTAAGTTGCTTGAGGAAATTGGAATACCAGCTCTATCAAAACATCTAGCAAAACTTTTTTTTTGGCCTCCAGTTCTTTTCAACTTATTGTGGCTTCCTTATTTCTTTATTTGCGACTACGCTAATTTGCGTTATGCTTGGTATATTGCGTTGGTCAATATGTAAATGAGATGTTGCATCTGTGCTCTTTCATTTGCGCTTTGTTAGTAAATGACCTGCAGAAATTTCCTTATCCATCAGCGCTGTTTTGGAATTGCGCCCTTTCGCTAATTTGTCGTGCTTAGTAAAACTGGTCCCTATAAACAACAACAACTTCAAAAACTAAATACATTTCGCTATGTTACAACAATTTCTATAGGTTGTTTTACCTTATTGCTTTGATCATGATAGGTTAATCTGGCTGTCATCCAGGAAACTGGCCAAGGTCTACTGTGTTTAGATCTTCTTCTGGTCATATGTCATACGAATTTGCAACTTTTGTAAGCAGGGGAATGCAAAATGTTTTGTATGCGATTGTGTTTCCAGTCTCCTCCATTCACATGCATATTTATGGGACACAAAGATGCGTCGCCAGTGATCTCTGTTGTTTGTAATGTCACATAACCAACTCCCTTTGGAAAAGAATGACTTCCAGTCTCTTGTTGCGGGTCTCTCAGCGTAAATAGATTGTTGTTCTTTATGCTTACCTACATTACTGCTCATTTACATAGAGTTTAACTGCTGGACTTCATCGGCGACGCCAGTCATCCCAAATCACCAATTCTCATTAAAAATGAATGACTTCTGGTTGCTTTGCCACTGCAAATCGCTGCCTGTGTGAATGAAGCTTCAGTATTAAAACAACCCTCCTCTCGGTCAAATGTAAATCAAGGCTTATGTGCCACGTCATATTAAACAATATTTCAAAAAGTCCATATAACTTCATGGTGTGTACATCATGAACCACAAATGAAGTCATTGAAAAGACATATCAGCCTATTCCTCGAAAAATTTACAAAGTCTCTGCAGTTATCAGAGAGTACGGGGATGGAGCTGAATGCAAATCAGAGGTGGTATATGAAATGACAATGAATATATGATCATGAATAATGCAGCCTTTTCTACACCACAATGCTGAGAAAAAGCCCTGAGAGCTGAGAAAGAATTTCAGAATAGAATGCATTATAGAATAAGAATTGAAATGGAAAAGGTTGGGGGGGGGGCCTTGGCTGTCACAGCGCTGTCACTTCCTCTGTCAGAATAAATCCATCAAACACTGGGAATAAATCAGGCTGCTCTCATTTGCATTGAGCACGGTGAGAAACCCGGGTTCAATAACACATGCTGTTTTGACAAATCCTGCTCTCAGGGATGAAAAGGGCCCGTGAATCCGGAAGCTTCTATTGTCTGACGTTAATGGCTGCGCTTGATACTTAGAGAGCACGTGGAGACAGAGGTCTGTAATAGCGGCTCACATGTGAGATTGAACACAATGCTGATTTTTTAGTTTCTTACTTAATATTCAGATGTTAAATTTACCTGATATTTGGAACGTTACAGATCATCCATCCATCCATTTTCCAGACAGCTTATCCTATAGGGATGCAAGTTTAAAGGATTAGTTTTTCTAAAATGACACATTCTGTCATTTTTACCCATATCTTTTTCCAAAACAATTTTCCCCCTTGAAACTCAAATAGAGAATTCTTGAACAGTCTTCACATTGTTCTTTATCATACTAATACTGGAACTTTGTAGGCCCTACTACAAAGATTGTTGGCTCTCTGATTAATTGCTTTATTCCTCTTTTGTAAGATGCTTTGGATAAAAGCGACTGCTAGATGCATAAAAGTAAATGTATACAAAAGTTAATATTGACCAGCATTGCCAAAAAAAAGCAATGTTTTTGTTGTTGTTGTTGTTTTAATCATGAAGCACTGTTAAAATAGTCTGTATCGATCTTATGTGTAATATAATATGTAATATAATATAATAATAATACAAATATAATAAACTAAAACTGAGATATTGAAAATAAAAGTATATAGACATATTAAAAAAAAAAACGAATAAACATAGCATGTTTTAAGAACACTTAGGATATAGTGCACAAGCCATCTAGACACCTTGTTTTGTTTTTAATGGTGGTTTTATATATTTGGAGCTTGTGTTTGGAGATTGATTTGGAGCTTTAGCGTGAAAAAAGTCAAACAGGTCCGGAACAAGAAGAGGTTAATGATGTAAGTAAATGATGACAGGATTTTCATTCTTGAATGAACTATTCCTTTAAAACTAAATTAAAATAATCTGTTTTTATGGTTATCGTTTTCCCAAGGGAAGAGGGGAGGAGTCATGTTCAGAGTGAGCATGTGTTTCCAGTACCGTTTCCCTCTCTTTTTCTCTCACGACTCAGTTGTCCGTTTCTCGCTCACGCACAGTCGCCTGTGGAGGCGAGGCAGAGTCAGAGATGAGCAGAGTCAATTAAGTGAGCAGCAGTGTGTGTGTGTGTGTGTGTGTGTGTGTGAGTGTGAACCTCAGAGAAAGATGTGGAACAGTATGGCGCTGCAGATGCCGGCATTCCCTCAGTGAGAATGCTTCCACAGGGACGAGGACAGCTGTGGAACAGCATCAGGGGTGTTAACGAGCCTTATCTCACACACACACATGCATAGTAAATTATGCACTTTTACATTAGCGCATACACATTATGTTCCAAAACCTAGTGAACTGCCTACATCATAAATGTGCTTCCAATATGATGGCTGTCCAAAAAGGTAGGCAGCATAATTATTTCACTTTAGCCAAATTCTAAGCCAGCATTGCATGTATCCTTTGTGAGGTTGTATTTATTTTTTAACAACAATTTCCAACTCAGTATGCAGTGACCTTTAATATGAACTGCCTTTCCTGTTGAAACCATATGAAATTCTCATGACACACATGGTTACACGCATAATGAGTATTATTATTGACCTCCGTGGCATCCCAAAGCAAATATTTATTGCTCAGGGGTCATGCTTTCATACAGTGGCGGAGCTAGACTTTTAAAACAGGGGTGGCAAAGGGGTGGCAAGGTATTATTTTGGGGGGTCAATATACAAAGTGTTCAATTACACTAAAAATAAATTATTTTCCACAGAATGTATACAGATTAATTAAAGTTGTTTATTTTCCAAAATTTCTTTCTTCTGCTGAACAGAAAGGAAGATATTTAGAAGAATGTCAGTAATCAGACAGTTTTAAAACTGTCTGATTACTGACATTCTTCTAAATATCTTCCTTTCTGTTCAGCAGAAGAAAGAAATTCATACAGGTTTGAAACAACATGAGGCTGAGTATATGATGACAGAATTTTCATTTTTTGGTAGAGTATCCCTTTAATGTTTTTTGTACATGGCTACTCTACCTACCACTTGGTCCTTTTGGTGCACATGTGATGCTTGAGCTGGGTATGGGGAGTTCAGTGCATTGTTCTTCTTTTTCTATTAGGACTGGCTCACTGTCTTCCTCATCACTGGTAGAAATAACCGTCTCACTCTGGTCTTCTTCTGAATTTGAATTCATTATAAAATTATCATTGGATATTATACCATAATACTTTGCACAAAAATCATCACACAATCTGAATTTAAGACACAATTTACTGCCTCTGCTCACTGCTCTGACCTGCTGGTGATACACTGGGTTCTTGTGTGTCATCATCTTTCTCTTCTTGACTTCCCTGTCCACCACCTACATATGGTTCACTACAACAGCTGACACTGGGATCTGTTTGGCCCTGATCTGCACCTGACTTTTGCTTCTTGGTGATATCGCTTTTTCTCTTCATTCTGCTGTCCCTATTCAAAGGAAAGCTTGGTTACACACCTCATGAAGAAACCAAAATTTGGAACAATTTGCTTGTTATTATTTACCATGAGTACACCATTACTACAAATACTAAAGTAATACATTACGACAAAATGTGAGTATATTGAGGTCTAGCCTATTTGACAACACAAGGAAAATTGCTTAAAGACGTCTAGACATGTTATGTTAAGTGCTAATAAATTGTATGTCTACACAAAGTTACTTCAGTACATCTCTACAGTCACATCTATTCAGGGATGCAAACACATGTATGGTCAAAAAAAGAGAGAGGTTATTGAAGCCCTCGCCCCGCGGCAAATATCCAGATACTTACATAATTGTGATGAATTTAATCCTTTGTAAATTATCATTTTGCATTGTAAGATTACAGTTAACACCTTTAAATATTACATAAATGTATTATGTATTTTTATTAAACTTAGTGAGTATATAAATGAGCAGCAAAAAGTAATTCGAAAAAGTAAGCGATTGAGTGAGTGAGGGAGGGAGTGAGTGAGAGTGCGTTCGCGAGCGAGTGTGTGTGACTGTGTGTGTGTGTGCGCGCGAGAGTGAGTGAGTGTGTGTGTGTGTCTGTGTGTGTGTGTGTGAGAGAGAGAGAGTGCGTGTATGTGAGAGAGTGTATGTGCGAGTGTGTGTGTGTAGGCTATATGAGTGAGCTTGTGTATGTGCGAGTGAATGAGTGTGTGAGACAGCTCGCGATGACTGGTCGGAAAACAACGTGTAGTCTGACATGTTTCTTGTCCACGACGTGACAAAATTTTTAGGAGTCAAAATCGTGTAATCTGACACAGTGACAATCGTAACAGACAAAAAAAAATCGATTCGAATCGTAAATCGAGTTTTTTATTAAAAAAATCGCAGATCTTCATCGGTCCCGTGTGTGCTGCCGCGATGTTTTGGAGCCGTTTGGAGCATGAAAGAGCTGCGTGTCAGCTTAACCAATGAAAAGTGTAGCAGCAACAGCACGCTGCACGCTTGTGCGTGCTGTGTAAGGATGCATTCACGTCCGCTGGGAGATTTGAGAAATGTTCGTAAAAATCAAACAGTGTAATGTTTTCAGAGGGGTGGCAACAGGGGTGGCAAGGACTTCGTCTGGGGTGGCAATTGCCACCCCAACTAGCCCTCTGGCTCCGCCACTGCTTTCATAGCTCTGGAGACTTAATTGCAATCTCATTTATAGGGTTTATTTAATATTTAGTTTGTCTCAGATGTTTCTCCTGAAATTCTCTAAAAAAAAATGTTCTAAAGTACATATGTGTGTGTGTGTGTGTGTGTGTGTGTACAGTCCTAACCACCATACTACTTCGAGCTCGAGAAAGCAAGAATGTACGCTAAAATCAAACCCTTCCCTCTCTTTTTCCTCAGTCAGTATTCCGTTTCAAACAGAAATAATTCAACATACTGAAATAAGTGCTAATCGCTTGAATTTGCATCAAACATATTCCTTACACACATTGGCAGAAAAAGGCTATCAAGTTTGTCAAGTTCTCTTTTGTTTTATTTTACAGGCCACAAGATGAGCAGATACATCATTTAAAAAAAAGAAATAAAACTGATATTTGCTTGTCAAAAAATATTATACAATTTTCTCAATACAGATTTTTGTACAGCATGTAACAGAAATGAGCTGTAATAGAATCATGATCTTGTAATATAGATGAATGGGATACAGGAGCTCCATACTGTCATCCACAAGCCCATCTTTATACCCAATAAATATAAACTGTGTATATTATATTATTGATAGCCAGGCATAGTAAATACCAGGGCACAATTTCAATTCATTTTCATGTCATTTCAGGTACGTCACTGTGCTACACACACACACATACACACTCACACACACATGAAGCTGAGCACTGAAGCAGGCGTAGGCCAGCAATCAAAATCACAGTTGGATAACAACAGATTCATGGCCACCTCGAAAAGAACATAAGGATGGGAACGAAAGCGGATGAAGACAGGGCTCATTGTCCTTGGCAGGAAAGAGAGACAGTGAGAAAGAGGGATGGCTATCTGATCGGGCCGTGTGAGAAACACTGTAGAGAGCCACTTGACATTTGGCCTGATTCAAAGAGCTCTGCTGAGGGAAGCTACTCTGACAGACTCTCTCTCTCATGCACACAAACACACACCATCTCTATCTGTGAGGGCTTTTTTTTTTTTCAAGCAACCTAGTGCCGTCCTTTTCAACTCACTCTCTGTCAGCTTCCTTTATCTTTTTTAACCGCACTCTCGATTTCTCTCTCCATGTACGTTTTTCCTCATCAAAATTTAAGCACAACAAAAAGCTGCATCCAAGTGATGTATCTCTGGACAATTTCAGCCTCTAAGAAAGCACCTGACAACATATATTAAAAAAATTATAATAAATAAAAGAGTGTGGGGGATGGGGATGCACTTTATGGAACATCAATAATGGTAGACAAAAGCAAGTAATGATACTAAGAGTGGACAAAATAACCTGAAACGCCAAACAGCATATAAACATCAAGGAATTAATAAGAGTTCCTTCACATCACGCTCTTTGTGGAATGCTAAAGAAGCAACCTCTCCAATTCTTTAGTAATAAAGGGTTTTTTGATGCTGTACTTTATATGTTTTTGATTGTCAGAGTGCACTGAGTTGCGACTTCTGTTTGTCTTTGTCAATGCATTTTTTCTGTTTGGCATATACTATCATTATTTTTGATCCTGTCTCCCTTGACAAATAAATAATTTAGCAATTTTTGACATGGATGCACCACCAATTCACATACAAACTATTTGGTTTAAAAGCCTGTTAGTCACCTCACGTTGCTTTGAAACCTCTCATATCAACGTGCTGACTGTCAGACCTAACTAACTTTTTTACACCTGACGTTTTATAATTGGCAATCAACCTAATAAACTCTCCTTTGTAGTTATAGTCATGCAATGGTGATTTAATTGCTTCAAAGTGAAGCTCCTTTTCCATGTGGTGTTTTCATTACTTCGTCCACCCCTATCTAGTGACCATAATAAGTTAAGACAACTGGAATCTATGATGTGTCCATAAACGTGCCTCATATGTTTCCAAACCATGTCATGAAGATAGATACCACCCATTTTTTGCTTGCTGACTGAAGTAATCAGCATACAGTTCACTAGTGTAGGACACAAAGGCTCTGGAAGATGGTGGCATTCTTTAAAACCAGATATGAGACGACACCTTTCATTTTGCAACCTCGAGGTAGCACTACCATCAAATAGTTAGTCAGGTTAGTCAAGCTTTAACTCATTAATTCCAAATTCCAGATCTGTATTACATTAACAAAGTTAATAAGGGTTGACAAAACTTCAAATTTGATCAATGTTCATTGATTATCTAGGGTAACGCTGCATAGGCAAAAGAATAAAGAATGCTAATGTAGCCAAAATAAAGCCAGTGCACTGGTTGAAGTCAGAGGAAGGCTGCCACAGAGTAGCTAGGCCGAGGTGAACCAGGAAAGAGCCCTGCACAGGATGTGCGGTAGTGTTGGATCGTTCCTTATTTCATTACAGGGAAAGCTTTATAAATTCACAGAATGGAGAGGAAGGGGGCATAGTGATAATATTTGCATTTCTCCTTTTCCCCCTCTGTCTCTGCCCCCCCCCCTACCTCCTTCTAATACAACCCCCCCACACACACACACTTACTGCAGAGTGACTTTAATCATCACTTTCGCCAAAACACATTAAGCTGTTGTGTGTCCGGGGGAAAAACAGGCCTGCGCTCTCCGAGCATCACATTCTATTTGCAACAGTGATGCATAGCTGGTGCATTACTTTGGAGATTAAAAAGGATATGTTGAATATCAATAGAGTGTGTCTGATGGATGACTGTCCTGGCCCACAATAAAGGGACATCCAATAGACCTACTTGGGAGGAGGTGCGTACATTTACCAAAAAGAAAAGCAGCTCCACACTCAAACACTCACACATCCGCACACACTGATGAATATACAAATGACAGCACAGACACTCAGACAGCTATAGAAACTGCTCAATCGTGTACTCATGTTTAGTAAAACAACACCAACGCTTAATTATTTATTTACTTTTTTTGTTCAGGAAGGATAACAAAGTCGTTTGCATACATTAAACCCAGGCCAGCGGACAATGTGATTCCTCCCAGGTCGTGGGGTGGTTGTTACAGCATCAGAATGGATGGCGATGTAAAGTGCTTCAGAGCTTTTGCCCATAAAGACATGGAGGTGATGAATTGAGCACAAACTGAAGGACATGAACCACAGAAAGGACTGTTAGGGCGCTATGACATTATTCCACAGAAGGGGGGGGGGGGGGGGGGGGGGGGTTAAGGGCATGGGGCAAGGGATAATCATGAGTCCAGAATCTGACATCAGCAAAAGGGAATCTTGGTCAATTCGTTCATGTATGTTCCCAACTTGACCTGCTGCCCTTCAGAAGGCTGTATGGTTGAACGCTTGCCTATATGTAGGTCCTCAATGCCCCCACAGTTCACCCAGGCACCCAACTCTGGCTGTTGTGTGATTGCTGAGGTCCTGCAAAAAACCCCATTCCCATTCCCAAACCCATTCCCATGCCGACACCCTGTGATAGCGACCCATCAAAGTTAAAGTCCATTCCCTCTGTTGAGTCCATGAAGTCGTTCAAGAGGATGGATTCCACGTCGCAATCCAGACTGCTCTGGTGCACATCCATTTCCAGCTCGAACTGCAACCGGTTGTGAGGATCCTGGTGATGGTTAGCTTGGTGGTTGCCATGATAATTAGGATTCTGTGATGTGTGGTGGTAATACCCCTGCCAGGGCTCTGTCATGCCCTGGTGGAGATGGGAACCTGGGTAGGACTGATGGCGAGGGTGGGGGGCTGAAGCCAGGCGACAAGGGTCTTGGGGTACGTCCAAGACACCGGCAGGATTAGGAGGCAGGGCAGTAGAAGGGAGGTGAGCACGTGAGCCATAAAGGCTGGGTGATTTGTGGTTGTAGGGTTGCAACATGTCATTGTTCACCCTTGGAGAAAGGTCTGGTTGTCTGGAGTTGTTGTGTTGCAGGTGATTGTGCATGTGGTTAGGATTGGAACTAGCATTGAGTTTGTGGTCATGAGATTGAACGTAGTCGTGGCCCCGGTGGTGTTTGTGATGATTGTAGTCAAGACTTGGGTGATGCTTGTTATGAGCTTGATTGTGATTATGATGATGGCTTGGGTTTTGCTCGTGGGTTACTCCATGGCCATTGTGAAGACTCTGACTGGAACTGCGATTATGGCCATGCTCTGGGTTATGATTGTGATTCTGGCTCTGATTGTGGCTGTGAGAGTGCACGGCGCTGTTAGATTGCGACATAAGGGAATGGGATGCTGTTCCTTGCCCCACAACAATGTCCTTACCACAGTATTGTGGCCCTCCAGCAAGCAGACTTTCAAGGGCATTGTTCTCAGAGTATGCCCTGAGAGCACGCTGGAAGCTGGTAGGCTTGTTTTCCTGAATTGTCTGCATAGGCGTATGATGCCTAAGCATGCCCATGGATGGTTGGCCGTAGACGGTTCCACAGTAGGATGCCTCTCCTTTGGGTCCAGGGCCATAGTGATAGCCATTGCGCTTAAGTGGTAGAGGCTGGGAGTAGCCCTCTTCCAAGCTGATGGCTCCTGTTAGATCAGCTAGGTGTGGGAGCTCGACAGATGGACAGTGTCCCCCTGTTCCCAGGGCTGGAGATCTTGTGCTGGTGGGACTAGGGTAGAGTCTTGGGGAGGCTGAGCAGGAAAGTCCTCCTTCCTCTGGTTCATCAGGTTCTGTCTCAGCTAGAATTGGAGACAAGCATCCACTTAACGTTGACGCAGAGGAGCTTGTTCTGGAGTGGAGGTCTATCCAGGCATCAAACTCTTCACCCCCAACTCCCATTACTCCCTTGCCAGCTGGGCTTCCATGTTCTGGTGATCCCTGTATTCCAGGTCCTCCAAGCTCTCGGCCCATTCCCACAGCTACTGCTCTCTTCCGGCTGACTCGGCCTCGGCTCTTCAGGTATTTAGTGCCATTGTCCATGGAAACAGCTCTTCTTCGGGGCCCTTTGCCCATCTTTCCGCCTTCTGGATTAAGCATCCACCAGGAACTTTTTCCTGTTCCCTCATTTTGAACACGGATAAAGCGGGTATGTAGGGAGAGGTTGTGTCTGATGGAGTTCTGTGGGAATGAGAAAACAGGAAGAGACAAGATAGAGGCATTAGTGATTTTGAATTGAGGTTTACTAACATTGTGCGTCTTAATCTTTGGTAGAAATGTAAGATAATTATACACTCTTTTTCAGGCCAAGGCCCCCTGGTGGATGAGAGAGACTGCGCAAGGACCCCTATTACATATTCATAAAAGAGTGTTACATTAGGCCTGACCTATAATAATATACTTTATCCATATTAATATATTTAAGTACTTTATTACGATGAATACAGAACAGTGTCCATATAATCAGTGACGATATACACAATTGTACACTACCATTGTTTTACTTTAAGTAATTGATGAAGCTGAAGACCCCTAAACTATGGTGTATTACAAGGATTACTTTTCGGTGGTATACAAATATACAAAAAGGTGTTTTTAGAAGTATTGTGTATCAAGCAAGTGTGATTCAAATCAACAGATAGTCAAAATAAAAACCATTGAGGATGCTAATCTCACAAGAATTATGCAAGTTCCTATAAAAACTCTAAAGCAGCTCAGGGCACTCGTAGGAAGAGGTGAAACCCCTCTTGGCTGTTCAGGCAAATCAATACTGCAAGCAGACCAGTTCCTGCACGGCACACGCTTTCTCTGACTCACGCTGCAGCTAGCCAAGCCAAGTCCACACGCACATCAAACCGTAGTCAAGGTTACCCAAATGAATCACACGTGGCAATATGATCACAGACGCCTCTATCGATTGCAGTCTTGGGGAAATATGAGGGAAAGCCAGAGAGTGAGACGAGAAAGCAAAAATGAGGCGTGATTTTGGCACACTAGCGATCCTGGAGGAGCACCAGACAAAGGAAACCAGAGAGAGAGAGAGAGAGAGAGAGAGAGAGAGAGAGAGAAAAAAGGATTCAGTGGTACAGATGCAGCAGAGAAATGCATCTCTTTCTTTGGTGTACAACAACAATGGAGTCAAGAATGTTAATGACAGTTATAGTCTCGGATGTGAATTGGTCAATACATTGTTCCAGCTGTGAACTATAGCAAGTATGACATGAAACACCTGTACACATACAGTAGCTATTGTGTATACTACCACACAGAACTCACAGCACCTTACTTATTTCATATTAATATGTCTTCCAGATTCAATAAATATGATTTGAATTAAATTACATTTCTTTAATTTGTATTATAAAGCCTCAAGGCTGTACTATATAGTAAATAAAGTCTCAGCAAAAGCTTTTTGCCAAACATTCCTCTGTGCATCTTGCCTAACAATGAACTTTATATTTCACATTATAGCAAGGTCTTGCATATCTTATAATGTCATTACTTCAATGTAAAGTTTCTCAATAGCATGTTTATAGTATGTATTCATTACCTCCATACATACAATCCAGAAATAATTCAAACCAATAAGATATCTATTGACTAATTTTATATTATAAAAATCAGTTGCAACTAAACTTTTCTATTGATTAGTGTCTTCTGAGGTTGAAAAGGATTACTTTTAAAACAGCTGTTTGTTTTTTCAAGTCATCATAGGAAAGAAATATAAACAAAAAGAATGAGGCTGACTACTCTGAAACAGTACAGCATCAAAACACAAAACAGACTAGAACAGTTTGTTCCTAACCATCCCTGAACAAAGCAAAAGGGCCAAATCCCTCAATCTGCTTCTCCCTGTTGCATGCTCTTGTCACAGTATGCTGGTACGCACACCACGGCCGTGCCTAAAATCCAGGGGACCCGGGACAAAATGGTTATGTTCGGTCCCCTCTCCCACAGACACGAAGGTTATAATCATAGAGGGCCCTCATCCCAGGGCTTGGGACAATGTTCATCGCTCTTCCTTCTTGGCCTGGTACACAATCAGAGTTTCAACTGATCATCTTAACTGATTTGTTTCCCTCTCTGTTTCTTTTATCATCTGTCTGTCAAAGTTTCAACATTGCCAACAATGCATATAATGTGTTGACATGTGTACACAGCAACAATAATATAGTGCAAGCTCCACTCCCTACAAACACACACCATCTCTCTCAAAGCTGCATAGTCTCTTCACACCCTCCTTCACTCAGATTCCCTCGTTCTCACACTCATTCATCTCTTTCCCTGTGTCCCGCATCTGTTTATCACTCTCTTTTCGCTCGCCCTCCATCCCCCCACAAATCACACTACTAATTTCATTCACCTGCTCTGACTGAAGAAAAAATGCAAATAAGACAAAACAAATCTACTTCCTGTCCCTCAATCATCCACAATACAATTACGCTTCAAGTGCATCTATCAGCCCATCTATACTCCATAATCGCCCATCGCACCCCCTTACGGAAAGCAGCCTCTTGTTTTCCGTAGTGATTCTGAGAACCATTACCGATCACACGAGTGGTCAGATATCAGTCACTGAAAAGGGCCAATTATCTTGGCAAAATTTACACTACAGCTGGATATCGACTGTAAAGCAGGCTAATCTCGGAGAGCGTGCTGTTTCAGTGTCACCTCACACCTGAGGGGCTAATTCACCTCCCAACACCGGTGGCAGATTTGCTGCATTTTGCACCGCTCCCATTCAGAGTGGTGAGAAATAAGCAAGATGTATTCACGTCCCCTCGCCCCCCAGGTAGGGGGTTTTATTCTCCTTCGGTTATTCTGCCAAATTACACGAGCCCCCGTGCTGGTGAAAGAGCCAGATGCTTCCTGGGCTGACTTAATCAAAGCTAAATTGAAGCGCGGTTTCATGAGTAGGAACTGCGTGCCGAAACGACCTGCGCGATGTGATCTGAGCACGACGCCCTGACAGCTCCGGCAAGCGCGCTCTGTTGCAGGGGTAACCATGACTACTGTGGAAACGGGAAGAGAGGAGCTACGTGCGAGAAGCGGGGGTAAGAGAGAGGCAGATGCCGTTTGATGCTGCAGGTAAACTGCAAACATCCTTTCATCTCTGACAGTCAGACGACTCGCCCAACTCGCTAGAGAGCTTCAATCATCGGCAGTCGCACCGTCGCTTGAGCTGTCTCAGAGGAACAGTGATTAGCAAGTCAACTATAGGCTGCATGACTTCACAGTAGCTACCAGCACCCCGCCACTCCACGGATCAGCTCACCAAACAGCCGTGTGCACATGAGCTTGTTGTAGAAAGCTTGCATTTTTAAAACATGACAACTCTCAGACTTGAAAGGCCACGAGTCGACGTTTAGTTGCTAAAAAGATCCAGTCTTTGCCCTTAGTGTCTCCATTAAGACGGGGGAAGAGGTAGAGCGCTGGGTGTTTGATGAAAGCAGATTATTCATGAAGTCACAATTGCTGTGGTGGTGTGGCCTGTGGTGTGCGTTATAAATAGCAAGTCTGTGGTTCGGAATTTGACCTAGACACCTTCAAGCTCTTCTGCCTCTGAGTCATTCGCCACGTAGCCGTCTGCTTGTGACCTGCTTTGGCTCTCACAGATACTCTTCTGGTTAGATCTGCAGCTACTAACTGACACTCTCTTATCAAAGCATACATAGAGACCCAGTGTAATGCTGCGGTAATGATGACCTCTCTATGAAATAGGTATAAGGTATAAGAGTATTAATTGATTAGAGTCGACAGTAACAACACAGTTATTTGGTCAGCATTATTGGTGTACTCTGACAAAGACGTTTTTTGTAGATGTTTCTTCTTTATGTTTCTTTAGGATTTTTGTGAAGGATTTTTGTCTTCTGCAAGGATGAGATGTAGAGTGGCATTTAGACATTACAACTTCTTGATTTATGGTCTGACAATGACAATAAAGCTTTGATTCATGGTCAAAGATAGTTGGCAATATAAAGTAAGCAACAGCATGTTCCCTATGCAACAAAATGCAACGACTACCAATGGGAAAAATGCAGTCTGTGACTCTCACTGCCACCTGATACAACTGGATACTGGATACAGTTGAGTAACGTCTACTCGTGGCCAAAACTGACATCAGTTAGCATTTTAAACACCCTGCTAGTCAAACACAAACATGAAGGCTGAGATTCCTAACAGAAACAGTGTGCTCAATGGAGAAAACGTTTAAACACATACACACACTCACTCTAACCTGATATACAGACACTTTCAAATATGCCCGGCAAACCGGAAAAATCTGGCAATCAGGTTTAATCCCACTCCAGCCTGCATAATCCAGAGAAATCTAGGGCTAATCCTGGTTAAATCTGGCGGCCCTTTAGCTGACTGTAACCCCTGGAACACAACAGAGTAAGAGGGATTGAAAGGATCATATGTTGGCCAGGCAGGAGGTGTGTAGAGGAAGAGTGATGATGGGCATAATAATGGGCACTGATGGAAAATTAGGAGAATTTCATTGCATAACTAAATAGACTGCAGATTAGATTCAGGGTACACATGCTTCCATAAAGAAATGGCACATGCCACTTCATTTCATTAATAACTACATACCAACTACTACCAGGCTAAATTCAAACCTTGTTACTTGCAATGTTGTGGTCGCCCTGGCATTTTCTATAACAGAAAATAATAAAACAACTGGCTAAATTTTTATACTTCCAAGTCTTGTACACTTTTTGTGGAGTGGAGCAACTAAATGACACTGCTCACAATTTCACCATCTTTTATATTTTATGCTAGTATGTAGCTTGGTACATTTCGTCAAATTGAGGTTTATGAACCAAGATCATTATCTATGTATTTGACCGCCTGGCGCCATTGGTCGCCTCCGCCCTCTTGTTTTCGTGTTAGGCACATCTGCCCACGACAAGCCATAAAAAGGGCTGCTTTTACATGGAAAGTTCTGCCTTAACAATTGCCCTAACACACCAAAAAAAAAAAAAAACATACAGCAAGAAAGCAAGGTTTTCGACATTTACATTACCACAGTGGTTTGTTTTGAAATCAGGGACAATATGCGAATGTATCCAGAGAGTCAAATATATTGAAGGGGTGTACAAAGATGTCACAGTATCAAACAAATCTGGAAAAGACAGATGTGAACGGTGACCTGATTAGCTCCCTAGTCAGATAATCTTTTTCCCAAAAGCACCTATTGATGAATACCCAGAATATGATCCATTCAGAGTGGATCCAGAAAGGAGCTTTAATCAAATGATGCTATGATACAGTGTTTCAGTCCACTATTCATTGATGTAGGCCTTGGATTAGAGCCCTTGGATCAACTTCACTATGGGCAATGAATGGGATTTGGAAGGATCACGGCTCATTTTTCACGCAAGGTTACGTAAAGTGCCTTAGATTTCATTCAGTTTCTGAGCAGCACAAAAGGTCAAAGCTACGGTCGCACTTCAGTAGATATAAAAGACAGCATTTAAGACGCTATCTACCTGGAAGTTTTAGCAAACTATTCCACGAAGCATTTGCCAAGTGATCTGTTTCTCATTTTAAAGAGCGTTCTAATTTATTGAGCAGACTCCTCTGAGTATTCCAGACAGCATTCTGTTTCACATTCTGCCCAGTGTTCCATTCGACGCGGTCCGGAACGCACGGCTCGTGTGTTTGGGGATTGTTCTGTCGAGCATTCTCGCGCGCTCGCAGGACTGGAAAAGCTGTTTTCAGCCGCGTTCACCCATTATTTATTAATCCATTTCACACAGCCAGCAGTCATTATGCATGCCACTGTCAATGGGTATCTCTCTGCCTCGCATTTATTTGATAATAAGCACAAGTGGGGTAGGAGATAAAAGCGCTGACTGCGTTCATTGTGAGAGAGCGAGAGAGGACTCCTGCAGGCGAGGAGACTTAAAATGAGAGTTCTGTGTGGGAACAGGGCGCGTCTGCTAAGCCTGTCTGGAGGCAATCGATGGAAATTAGCCAACGCTAAAGATGCTCTTCCTGTGAGTGATGTCACGGGCGGTGCTCGGCTGTTTGGGGAAAAAGAAAGAACTCACAGGCGATTAATGCGAACGGTGGAGAGCAGAGAGTGGTGTGGGCAATGTGACGGATGGAGCGATATGAAATTACAGGATCGAACAGTCCTAATACATGATAATGATGCTAACGGACGTTTGCTAACAGTGTTATTTCTGGTTAATACAGAATGTGTTTTATGCATTCATTCGTTCCGTAAAACATGTTGTTCTCTAAGCTGACTCCAAGCTGAGTCTTTATTAGGCACCCATGTTGTTCCAGCCACGTCTGTTACAAAACACCATATGACTAAAGGCTGGAATACACTACACAACGATTACCTAGATTTGTCTCCATTTGCAGTCTGGACAAGTTGTCTGCAAATTTGAGTTGACAGGTTTCATAGAAAATCACAAGGTGTGTGATGGACATGAGATTTATATTATTAATATATTTTTTATAACACATGTTGTTTTCATTTGTCATGTGTCTACTTACAACAAGGCATGTGTTTCTGCATGAGTTTGTCATGATTGGAACGACCTGAAAGTGTGGTAGTGTGTGATCCCCAGTCGTTTAGTGTATGATGCCCAGTTTTTCTTTTGTAACTAGGTATCATGCACTCACCGGCTTTGTAAATAGTGTAAGCTAGTGTGCTCCAAAACATTGACAAAATTCAAATTTAGAAGCTATAGGCCCAGTTTCACAGACAGGGCTTAGATAAGCCGGGATTAGATCATAGATCAATTAAGACATTTAAGCAATTTTTATAAACATGCTTAGAAAAAAACATTACTGGTGTGCATCTTGAGACAAAACAAAGGCACTGATATATTTTAAAATCAGTCAGTGCAAGTTTCTTTCAGTTGAAACAGCTCAGACTTACATTTTAGTCTAGGACTAGGCTTAAACCTTGTCTGTGAAACCGGGGGATAGGCATTCAAAAATCACAGTCTTTCACTTCCGCCAATATAGATCAACGATTTTCATGTCATCAGTCTGCACTCAGCTTCAGATTTTCTAACCAATCAAATTCTCTAGAATCTAAAGCATCCTTCTTCCTACATCACACAATAGATTTGCGTGAGGAACAGACCGAAATTTAAGTCGCTATTCATCGTTGTCCATAATCTTCAGCTTAAATTGACCTGCCACACAAAGTCTGACATAATTACTCCCAAAACCCCTCCGGTTGTTGCATGCTATAACAGAACGTGATGCAGCTGTTTGAATATGGAAAATGCCATTTGCAAGCTGCAGTAGAGATTTCCCATCACTGTTTTCCATGCAACGTTGAGACGCCTTGAAAATTCTCCTTTAGTTGTCCAGAAAAATAAATAAAAAAATAAACAAGAGCATTTGAGTTTAGGATGACATAAGGGTGAGTAAACAGCATAATGTTCATTTTTGGCTGAACCTTTAATGTTTTGTCTTCAAATCGACAAATTAACTAAATTAGACATTGTTAACGATGCAAGCCCAGTGTTCGTATCCTAAAAACAGAGCATCATTACAGCCAATGCTTTGGCGACAGAAGGGCTCTCTCTCCGCTCGCTTCCCTGTGGAATGCCCACCCACCAGGGGACGGAAGGGAGGGGCCACGTCTGGAGCTCTAGCCTAACCTGAGAGAGGTAGACTGGGCACGGAAAAGAAGCCGGGGCCCCTGGAGGCCTGTAGGTGGGAGCAGCCAGCTAGTGCGCTCCATCCCCTTGGACCGAGCTCTAATTGGAGCTGCTGGGTGAACCGGGCCAAGTTCCCTGGGAACGGGGAGAGCCTGAGGGAGGGAGGGAGAGTGGGAGGAAGTGAAGGATGGACGGATAGAGCAAAAAGGGGGGAGGGAGGTTTAAAAATAGAGCAGGCAGATTAAGGAGCATCTGAGAGCGGTGCAGGGGATCGGAAAATCCACCCTGCATGCCAGAGCTGACCAGACCTTCGGGGCATGAAAGCCAGCTCTTTGCCATCGCGGAGCAGGGCACGGCGTAGCACAGCCGCCCCCTGGCATACGTTTGCCCGGTCGTCGCGTGGCACGCGGCCCAGACTGGGGCAGTGCTAAGAGCAGCTTCAGCCTGAAACGATGACGATCCCTAGCTAAGCTTTCACACAACAGGTGGAGAGAACAGACACCTGTGGGAGATCGCACAGACTCAGAGGAACTGTCTTACACCTGGGTCCTGTGCGCAGATGCACACCTCTTGTTGTGGCACAAACTTTGCTGTGATAAAACAACATAAAATAATACTGAATAATTGTACACGGTTTAAAAAAGTATATATTAATTTCTTGTTTTCCATAAAAAGGATCTGAACAGCCTTAAAGCAAGATAAATTCACATGAGAAGCAAAATTGCATAAGATATGAAGACTTATTTTGCTTACCCCACTGGCAATGTTTTTATTCTTGTGTTAAGCACAAATATAACCAAATGTATTTGATACTTAAAATATAATAAAGGATGAAAAATACATATTAATATTATAATCTGGATTATAAACAAATTTATCTGATCACATTTTATTTTAAGGTCCAATTCTCACTACTAAGTACGACTTTTGCCTCAGTAAACTCCTGATTTGCAGCTTATTAATAGTTAGTAAGGTAGTTGTTAAATTTAGGTAAGGTTAAGGGATTTAAAATATGGTCATGCAGAATAAGGTATTAGTATCTGTTTTATAAGTACTAATAAACAGCCAATATGCTAGTAATATGCATGCTGGTTAATAGTGATAAATAAAGTTATCATTTATCTTATTTTAAGATAGTTTGAATGTTTACTGAAACAATAAGGCAAAAATACAGGAAGCACTTTATTATAGAGACCAGTTCTCACTATTAACTAGTTGCTTATTAGCATGCATATTATTAACATATTGGCTATTTATGAGTACTGGCTATATATAAAGCATATATCCTGCAATACCATATTCTACATCCCTAATGCCACCCCATACCTAAACTTAACAACTGCCTTACTAACTATTAATAAGCACCATATCAGGAGTTTATTGAGGCAAAAGTCGTGGGTAATGGTTTGTTAATGGTGAGAATTGGACCTTAAAATAAAGTGTGACTGACCTTGATGCACAATTAATAGAACTACATTTGAATAACTAATTCATTTGGCTCGTGACTAACTGCAAAGTTAAATAATAGTGAATAAATGTAAAGACAAAATGCAAGCTACTGATTCATAACAAGTAAAAACACGAGCGTGCGCAACTATGACTGACTTTATCATCGAGCACAAAGTCATCCTCTGTTCTAGGCAGAGCATGCACAATTAATTAGTAAATCATTAATTAAGTCACGCATCGATTATTTCGGTTGCAGGGCGTGGAATGAGCTGATCGCTTTAATCAAACCCCAAACAGATTGGGAAGCACCTGGTCACATGACTGTTAATTAAAACCTACTACATTAATGCGTTTAAGACGCATCCTTTAATATTCAAGTTGATGAAAAAGGACAAAAGACTCTTATATGAATTGAATACACAAAGTGGCCCTTTTTCACAATAAGACATAGCACATAAATATGCACTCGGTTACATGCACACACACACACTCGTGCTCTGTTAGCCTGGCACATAGGGTCCGCTCATTACAACAATGCCAAGCTACCGGTTGCTAAGGAGACCTGTGGGAGAGGGAGTGATCCTGTTGCTATGGCAGCAAGCCTGCTTCCTGCCAACTGTCTTTCCCCGTGAGATCTGACCATAGTAGGCAGAGAAAGACAGAAAGAAAGAAAGGAAGACAGGGAATTGAATGTAGGAGAGCCGGAGTGCGCGTGAGGGTGCGTCGGGGGTGTAAGAGGGGTTATGGGTATGATGTTGAAAGAGACAGACTTTATAAAGAACACAGCAAGCGGGGTAGCGATGGAGGAGGGGTGGCAGACAAACCACAAAACCAGGGGAGAGAATGTGCTGGGAAAATTGATAGAGTTCGAAAGAGGGAAAATAAAAGAGGCGCTTGTAAAGAGACTGAGCGAGGGCGCCTTCCGGAGCGCCATTTTCAGCCGCTCTTTCCCATGAAATGACTCGCCGACGTACCACGCCGCGTCCCATTGTGCTCGTCCGCTGGCGACAGCACAAGATGGCCACAAACTACCTCTAATTGTTCAAAGTCAACACTCGAACCCCACCTCCCAGCATGCACTTTGTTGTGTAGCGACCCGGCCCCGCTCGTTAAACTAACCTCAAACTGGCCTGGCTTTTGGGAAGTTTGTGGAACCGGATCCCGTCTTTCCTCATTAAGCGCTACAGCACGTCGCGGCTCGAATTGATCAAATGTACACCTGATATAAGTGGCGTGTCATCACAGGTGTGTCTGATAAAAGACTTGACAGAATACAAATTAATTATGCTGCACTGCGCAAAAGATTCATTAAACACAAATTCAGAGGCGACGTGAGAAGCAACATCCCTGCAAAACTCTGCTGTGGAAACAACATCCTGGAGCAAGACGAGACCATGGCCGTAACCGGGCTTTGAAAATTAGTGAGGGTTAGGATTTGTGCTATAATCACCTCTAAAAATACAACTCATGAAATACACTTAACACGTTAAAAGTGACAGACACGTAGATGTTTGTGAAAGATGTTTTCTCTGCTTTGGAACAATGAACATTGTTAAATTATATCATATTGCACTTAAGGGAAGTCGTGGCCTAATGGTTAGAGAGTCGGACTCGTAATCCAAAGGTTGTGGGTTCGAGTCTCGGGCCGGCAGGGATTGTAGGTGGGGGGGAGTGAATGTCCAGCGCTCTCTCCACCCTCAATACCACGACTGAGGTGCCCTTGAGCAAGGCACTGAACCCCCAACTGCTCCCCGGGCGCCGCAGCATAAATGGCTGCCCACTGCTCCGGGTGTGTGTTCACGGTGTGTGTGTGTTCACTGCTGTGTGTGCGCACGTTGGATGGGTTAAATGCAGAGCATGAATTCCGAGTATGGGTCACCATACTTGGCAGTATGTCACTTCACTTCACTATTACTATCAGTTAGGGGTGGATCATTTCATAAGTTGTTTATTACTCATGCAACAATACATATTACTCAGGGGCGGACTTAACATTTAAGAGAGGTAAGATAACGCTTAGGGCCCTGGGGAATCATGAGGCCCCATCTGATTTTGGCTAAATATATTTGCAGCATTGAGCAATAAAGCCAATCACAGACATCTGTTGATTTCTTGAACGCAATGACCGGAAGTGTTTAAGTTAGAATCCAGTCACCGCTCAAAACGCAGAGTTTTGCAAGCTTGCGAATCCTCTCATTATAACAAAGTGTAGATACGATGTAAATAAGAGATTCGTTGTGCAGTGTAGAGAGCTTATTAATGGAAAGTCCTGAGATCGCAATGAACTGAAGTGAATGACAGCTTTTAGTGATTATAGAGGGATTGTAATTGATTAATTACTGTCAGTTTAAGTGCTGATGATGCAGTGTTGCCAGATATTGCTAAGACAACAAATAAAAACCAAACCAAATTAAAGTTTTTTGTACATAAGATAATGATATCGCTAACCCTAAACTGCAACTTCCCACTTTATTAACTTTCTAAAGTGTCAAATTAGGTGGAAAAGACAAGTCCAAAACTGTGTATAATAGCTGGATCTGGCAACACTCGCTCACTCACGACTCTTTCACACCTCGTTCACTCCGGCAGCATCTCGCAGAGATCATTTTCATAACACGGACGCTAAACTTTCTTGCAAACTGTCTAAACTGAATTATACATGCAGACACTCATATGAGGAGTTTTAAACTGCAAATTAGCCATTAAGAGAACAAATTTCATTTTTGAACATGAAAAATTTACAGAGGTCTGGACCTCAGTGACCTCATAGCTGGCTACAGCCAAGGCGACGTCCAAAAACTTGGGAAGACAAAGAGAAAAGGAGATGATATTGATTGAGCTCAGGAGAAGAGGGTCAAATGAGGAGAGAAAGCGGGCAAATCTACTGTCTCAGATGTAAATGGGTTTTTTGGCTGCCGTTGGATCACAATTGGTTCCATACTGCCATGCTCTTCTGCCTTTGTGAGGTTTTTCTTTTTGATTCAGGCTCTCATGACAGCGCTGTTTAAATGAGAGACAGAGGAGCACTGGCACATATTCTCCCACAGATAAAGTGGGAATAAAGTTGGTTTGGGAAGGAGGGGGCACTCTGAATTCTTTCCTCAGCTGCGCGCAGACGCGAATCAGGCTGTTAAAGACATCTATCTGTCTCTCTGGCCGGGTCTGTTTCTCATTCGCAGGGAATGTGGCGTCTGTCGAGAACGGGAGTCTGGCCCTCCACACAGACACACAAGCACATATTCGTTCATTTGTTTATGCACACATTTGGAGGCATGGCCATTATTGACTTATTCATGCGTGTGTTTATTTCCAGAGCAAGCCGTGTCTGCCGAGCCCCTCTGTTCCCCAACCTCTTTACCGAGGTTATAGGGTTCACTTGGAATTCTCCCACATTAGCCGAATCGCTCTGATTCAACATGAACGCCACTCTGCTCTATGTCTGCAATGACTTCTTCCCAATGGAGCTCCGTCGTTCCACATTCATTCATTCTTCCCAATGCAATTGAAACTTGCAAAAATAATGATTGAATGTTTCAAACACGTTCCAGTCTGCCATTCATCAGCAGATAGACCGACCCCAAACTCACACCATTTTTTGAGCTGGTGTGAGGTGTCAGACCAAAACATTTTGAGTTGATTGTTGAGACCACTGCATCTCAGACCAACGGTTTCAACAATCTACTTTGCAATGTTTTCGGGAAAACAGCCCTGGTCAGGATTCTCAAAAACAAAAACAATGTTTTGATTTTTGGGGGAAAATCAACTTTGCTTGAATGTCTCTGCATATTAGGCTATGTTTACACGACAAGGATGTAGTCAAAAACGGAAAAGTTTTCCGATTCGCATTTACACACATATCTGCGAAAACGGCCAAAAACGCTGTATTACTACTGTATGGCCAGGCCAGTAGTTGGCGCTGTCACCTTGTTAGTAAACAGTACTTGTAGGGAACTGACGATTATATGATGCGTCTCCGCTGTTGGTGAAGTAAATCCACACTTTGCTGAAGAAGCATTAGCAAACTCTTGAGCAGCAACAACAGTACCATGTACTCCACCATTGTTGTGTTTGTTTGTTTGCGCTTGCCTTTAAATTGCCCCTAATATTGGTTATGAAAGGTTAATATTTTGGCTTTGGGAGTCCTCAACAACAGGTTGATAAGCATGCAATTTCAAAAAACACTTTCATTTTCTTATAATATGCATTTATTTTTACCTTATTTGCTCAACGACTACCAAACGATTCGCTCAACGAATCATTTTTCCAAACCCCTCCTTTGCTTGAGGCTAATCTGCGGTGATTGGTCCGATTTCATTTAAAGCAGTGTGCAATGCTGCATTGTGTACAGCCATTACCAGGGAAACAGCTATTTTGGAGCGGCACCTAGTGGCAACAAGTGGGCGGGCAATATGCTAATGTTTCATGTTGACGTCAACATGAAACGGCTTAAGATTCGTTTTAAAAATGACTCGTTTCAATGATTCAGTGTTGACTGTTTCAGAGATTATAACTTTATACACGGTGCACTTTCAGATTTAAAGCTTTGCAGGATGTTTTCATTCACTTAGAGCTGTGTTACTCACTGCATGAAAGGTCATTTTCAAAAATCCATAATAGGGGCACTTTAAAATCGGCACGTACTGCACATGTTTACACGTACTATGCACGTGCTTGACATCAAGATTCCCGTATTGGGTGTTTACACGGAAACGATAACGGCAGCGTTTTCAAAAACTTGCACTTTGAATATGCATTTTCAGTCCCCAAAACACCGTTGTCATGTAAATGAACAGGCAAAACGCATAAAAAGTTTCCCGTTTTTGGCTGAAAACATTGTCGTGTAAATGGCCCCTTAGACTGGGATACAAGACAGATCTTACCATCAGTTCTCAGATATGGTTAATTTACAAGTTGTCTCAAACATTTCTCCTAAAGCTTCTTTTAAGAAATGCTTGCACAAACCAGACATTTTGTTGACAGACTAACGCCGTGTCCTAACTACACACAACATGTGATAAAACATATTTTCCATGTTAATCGAAGTTTTTGTCCTAACCAGCTGCGACACTGACACGCAAGATTTATTTTAGAAACAGTTTCTATTTCTGCGATGATCACATTTCTGACAGTGATAATCTCAAGTATTGATTCTGTGCTTTATTCAATGTTAAAAGTGTCTAATGTGAGTTTGAATATCATATTGTGTGACATTTATAGCCATACTGAAAGCAACGAGAGATAGTTTACCTCAGATCTTGAAAATAAATTGTGCATTAAAACATTTACGTTAAAACCGCAAACTCAATGCGATGAATGGTAGTTTTCCATGAATGGTATCAGTCACTCAGTATGTACATTTAATAATTTTAAAAAGGTTTCATATTTATGCATTAGATTATAAACGTGTCCATTTCCTTCCGAGTGCAGTGCGCTTCCAGAGAGAGCCCGCCCACACACACTTTTGATTGGCTGTGATATTTGATTGATTCTGTCCCGTCGCATTGTCGTGCCAAATCGCATATAGTGTAACATTACCGAGCTATCTGCTTGTGAAGGGTCCAAGCCTTCGTTATCCTAACGCACTTTTCATTAAACTAGCCTTTCAAAAGTGTATAGTATACACTATAGTCTCCACTAATGGTGTACCAGACACCAATATTTTAATGATTCAGAAAAGATGAATCACTGTCTGGTCACCTGAGCTTTCAGTATGGAAATAAAGGTTAGAATCAATTTTTTTCGTTAGCGAGTGTATATTATCACCATTTTTTGATTGCTTCTGGGATCTGATAGCGCAGTTTGAGCCGTAAACGCTCACGTGTGACATCAGATTCAACAACTGAGCAGAATGAATGACGAGAAATGTTCATTTTAGATCTCTGATGGCTTTTGATTGCAGACTTTGGTATCCTGCCAAACATTTTGAGACATTTTAGAGATCTTTTTCTGAAATGCTAGAGGAGACACATCTGAGATGACTTTCTTAGAGATATTAAAGGGATCTCATTTGTGATTATTCTTTCCTATGGGCTTCGTCTCAATCTTTGGTCTGAATCTATGGGAAAACGTAAGGTAGATCCACATTTCTTCGAACAAAGACAGCCCAATTAAGTCAGTTTGAGTTAGGGTCTGTGCGCCGGAGAGAGGGGTGGAGAGATGGAGCGCCGAAGAAAGAGGCAGTCCATAAAAGCAGTCTAACGAAGGGGAAAAAGGAGGGAAAATAGAGGAAGAAGGGTAAAAGAGGAGAGCTCGAGCGACTTTGTAGCCGAAGCGAAGCAACTTCTCTTCTTTTTTTTTTTTTTAGCTCCTCAATGGGAAGACATATGAAATATTAATAACAGCTCTAGCCATCGACTTCAGAGGCCCGCGCTAAAACTTAGTGTCTAATGAGACTCAGCTCATGAATTGCTAATGAGGATGCTTGGAATGTGTGTTTTAAGTGTTTGTGTGTGTGAGTGTGTGTGTTGTGATGGGGGGAGGGGTCATTTGGTTGTGTTTGTGTGTGTGTGTGTGTGTGTGTGTGTGTGTGTGTGTGCGCGCTCGGGGGTGTGTATGGGTGGGGGTATGAGGGATGCAAAGTCTTTGGGAGACTTAACGGAGAACTTCATTAAAAAGCTGAAGTCTACACACACACACACACACACACACACACTGTGCATATTCAACAGCCTCACATGCATAAACACTCGCATATCACTTAACATACAGCCATGACCGAACAGACTCCTAAAGACCTATAGACAAAATATTTCTTGTCTATACTCTGGTTTTATAATCTTAGAGTTGGCATATATATGAAGGCTTTTAAAATATTTAATTCAAATACTTTGACGTTACACATACCACCTCCACTTTAGAAAACTCGTTAATGAAACATTTTTGAAAAATTCTCTTTAATTTCACATGTGTTCCGAATGACTGGCAGTTAGAAAAAAATCTACAGTTTCATCAAATATATATATATATATATATATATATATATTCAACACTATCATTATTCAATGAAAACATTCAAACCTTGCACAGCGTGCAAAATGTGAATATGCACAAGCGCAAAAGAGATTTGTGAGTTTCAGAAGAGGGGAAGATCTTCAGTGTACAGTAACTTAGATGTCTATCATGAATTCAGAATGCATGAAATAGCAGCTTTGTGGTACTTTTATGGTAACATTTAGTCATTTTTGAAGCTCAACAGTCTCAATACTCATTCACATTCATTGTGAATAATATCTGCTTTTGTTTTCCACACAAGAAAGCAATCGTATGGGTTTGGGACGACGAAGACGGTGAGTACATGGCGCTATGTTTTTGGAGGCATGAACTGTTCTTTTCTAAATCTAAAACTGATCTAAATGCTTATGATAATAATATGAGGAACCGCTGATCTTCTCAAGCAGCCCAGTGAGAAGACATCAAGCCACGTGGACCATATCAAATCAATTCTTTGTCAATGAGCAGTAATACAGTGGCATCGTGTTGAGTCATAAGAGACACAATCTAACCTCATTTTTGACCTGAATGTACATACTATAATGTACACAATATGTGGCTTTTTGCCTGCATGTTTTCTGGCACAGTTATGCGAACATAGAGAGTCTGAAGTCTACATGCGCTGAAGTGCCTAGGTCTGCTTCTGCACATGCATTGGAGAGATTATGTGTCAATGTGGGTTTATTCATATACTCGGGATAAACGCAGGCCTGCGATATTCCTCTCTTCTATATGTCTGTGTGTGAGTGTGTGTGTCTTTCCGCCTGAGTGCCGCTGTCGGTGGGCATCGCTCAGATTCAGCTCGGCAGGCCGAGCAGATCATTAACAGAGACGGGAGAGAGAGAGAGAGAGAGAGAGAAATCGGCTTTGTTCAGAATGGAATATGAATGCTTACTATGCAGTATACAATGAATATTATTTTTAAATAGTACAGGAAACTGTGCACAGCATGTAGTGATTTTAGAATTATTTGTAAAAAGGATTAACTTTTGTATTATGTAAAAAAAACTAATAATAAAAGTTAAAAATCACAGATGTTGTATTATTTCTGGTTCATTGGAACACATCGAGTGCCCCAAATGCATTGTGGGATACAGTGTGTCTTGTATATTTATATACTACACATTTTGGCAAATTAAGTAGGTCATCTGAGTATTCTGTGCATACATCATTTTGCATACTGTGCTTAGTATATATAATAGAGAAAGGGAGTAGAAGTAGTATGTCATTCTGGACGCAGCCACTGGCTTTGGGCTTCTCATTATCTGTCTTGAGAGGAGAAGAACGCAGGCCGGCCAGCTCACTGTTCACAGTCACGCAGTTACAGACGCAAACACACATATCCGTCCAATTCGCAAACTCATTCCAATTTATGTCTTTGAGTGTCTCCCAATCACAGTTTTTAAGGGTTTAATGTTTTTCCCTCTCTCACTGTCTACACAGAATAGTGTACTAACATACTACTCTTACTATCTCTGCAATATGCATATTTCATCACACTCATCAAATGTTTCATGTGACACTGAAGACTGGAGTAATGATGCTGAAAATTCAGCATCGATCAATAAAATGCTTTTTACAATATATTACAACAGAAAATAGAATTCAACAGTTTCATACTATTTCATAATATCACTGTTTCACTGTATTTTTGATCAAATAAATGCAGCGTTGGTGAGGAGAAGGGACTTACTGTATTCACACCATTTTAAAAACACAGCTTTAAGTAGGCATTTTTACACAAATTTGCTAAATGTTTCATTTTCTTTAAAATAACTGAACACTACGCACAAGCACAATTGCTTAGTATCGTATAACAACAGCAGTTAAGTATTTATTCAATATAATTAAAAAGAAATATTTATTTAAAATAGAAGGCACACGTGTTCACTGCACAGTATGCAGCAATATATATATATTATAACCCCTCTGCCATTTATTATACATAAAGAAACAAAAATAAATAAATCTAAATAAAACAACTGTTCATGTTGCTGTGGAGCTGTAGATTGAGAATATCTGAATATGGCACAAGAATACCTATAGCTAAAGCAGCTAATGTTATGTTTTATGGTAATATTTGATAAGTATATTTTTTATGGTGAAAAAAAAGTATAACGTAAGGTTATCAAACCAATAGCATGTTATGCAGAGCTGAAATAGCATCACTCAAAAAATGAAGCTCCTAAATCTGTCTGCTTTTGACATCGATCTAAATCATCTCAAACAGTAAAAAGGACTGTTTCAAGTGCATGTCTGTCTCATTTCAATTCTACCACCCCTCTTCCAACAGCCTTTTTCCTCCTTTTTTAATTCCCTCATGGTTTTCTTTTCCACCCCTCTTTCCTTGGCACTAGTTAATACGCAGATTAATGTTACTATTAACACACTGATGGAGTCTGATGGCAAGCCATCAAAGACAATAAAGATGCTTAATGGAATCCAGGATTTGATGTAGTCAAAATTTGGGGTGAGGCTATAAATCAATAGAGACGGTTACTCAACCCATTAAAATAAAACTATAATAAAATAAAATAAAGTGTGGGAATGTGTATGTTAGAGCAATAGAACACTAGATTCCAAAATCTAAAAATCCTTAAAGAAATGGTCCACCCAAAACAGAAAATTCTGTCATTATTCACCCTTGTGTTTAGTCTTTCTTTCTTTTTTCCGTACAGTTGCCAACATTCTTCAAAATATCTTCTTTTGAGTTCAACAGAAGAAAAAAACACTCATACAAGTTTGGAACAACATTAATGTGAGTGAATAATGATAGAACTTTCATTTTTGGGTGAGCTGTCCCTTTAAGGAATATGTTCAGGATTCCAAATGGATTTTCTGTAGTAATTAAAAAGGATCCTCTAAAGTCGGGTGCACACTGTGCATTTTTTTATAATCATTTACAACTGTTGCTTGTCAGTATGACATGACCCCAGATGTTGGGCAAACGCCAAGGCAAACTGTGCGACTATCGTTTATGCCAGACTGTATGGATTACAAAATACTTCTGTCATAATTGACCACCAACATCCTCACTTTTGGTAGTCTGACAAAGTCAAGAAAAAACACAGTGGTTGCACCGGTCACACTGGAGATAGAAGGTCAGCTGAAGCGCACTGCATTGTGGGATACACCATTGCACACACTGAGCTCTGTTGTGTATTACACAGTTTGGAAAAACGTAGTAGGTCATCTGGGTACTCCACAGCGTGTATAAACAGAAATTAAAAAATAAATAAAAATAACAACAAGAAATGAAAACTATATATATATATATCATTACAAGTATGTAAAAGATAAATCATAAAAAAAGAGAAGCCATAAAATCCAGAGACTGAGAGAGGCGAGCGAGACACAGGGAGACGTGCTACGAGGGTTCATTCCAGGCTATGTGTCGTGTCTGAGAGTTAGCAGTGACATGGGCGGCATATTAAACGCTTGGGCCTGCATCCTGACCCATTTTCATCAAACTGACAAACAAAATCCACACACTGTCTGCTTCATAAAAATATTCCACCGCATGCAGACACATCACGCTTATCTACAATTTAGCTACGCAAATAAAATATACTAGACAGAAAGTGAATATACAAATCTTTTCAGCGTGAAATATGCGGCGAGAGAAACCGTTTACATTTAGCAAGAAATGCCTTCGAGAAATCACCTCACCGAAAGAGAAACATGACCTTGATCTCAAAACATATTGCTCTGAGCACACTTTTCAATTCTGAATGAGACCGGCGAGATTCTGTAGTCAGACTGAGCATCGAGAAAGACGCTGCCAAGATTATTCAATAAACTCTGCTCATTTTTTCCATCACTTTGTCTCCTGCTTCCTGCTCTTCACCCGCCTCTGTCCTGCCTCAGAAGAGTTAGCCAATGATTACTAATTTGGATGTCAGACAAAATGTGTGTAACTCTCTTAGCTGTTGTTGTGTGTGTGTGTGTGTGTGTATATATATATATATATACTATATATGTATATAATTTTTTGACAGCATCTAGTAAAGACTTTTTTTTTTTTTCTGGCAAGATCTAACATTTGCTAAAACCAAACTATTCTTCTTATTTTTATTTGTTTATTTTTTTATAAACTCATAACCCTATGCAGTAGGGTTTGATTGATTTACATGCACACACACACACACTTTGTGTTAAAATCATGAATAATACTACATATTTATGTAGAATCCCAGATTGAAGGTCATTGCACACTGAGTCTGAAATTTTCGGATGCGTTTTTCCGTTTTTTCGTATTCCTCATCCTTTCCTATCAAAATGCATGCTACGGGTGCAAAAACGCAGAAAATCAAACCTGATCCGATTTTTTTTTATGTCGGCCGAACATTTCGGAGGCAGTGTGTAAACGTGATTGACACAACATGAGATCGTATTTATTTTTGTGAAAATTTCGAACTTGGTGTGCAATGCATTTTATCAGTCAAAAATACAGGAAAAACGGCAAAATTGTGGAATATTATTACAATTTAAAATAATTGTTTTATATTTGAATATACTTTAGTAATGTAATTTATTGCTGTGATCAAAGCTGTATTTTCAGCATCATTACTCCAGTCTTCAGTGTCGCACGATCCTTCAGAAATCACTGATTTGCTGCTCAAGAAACATTTCAGGTTATTATTATCATTATAGAAAAGTTTTTTTGTTTGTTTCTTTTGTTTGTTTTTTTTCCTTGAATAGAAAGACATCATTTTTTGAAATACTGAAATATTGAAATTGGAATCTTTTGTGACATCATACATGTTTGAGTCACATTAATTTAATGCATCCTCGCTCAATAAATCCTTAGTATTTGAACCATAGAAGACCTAAGCCATATCTAATAATGTCTAAATTTCTGCACATTTTGTGACTGTTTTGTAGATACCTCATAACCTTATTTTCATTTGCATCAAATAAAACATCTGCCTGAACTTAAGTTCATTGTGATATAATCGATTCAAATGAATCCAGCACATAAAAACAAACGCTGACTCTCTATTCCTGTCTGAGCTGGTGGTTTTAGGCCTGAGTAATCTGGATGTCAACAGTCGGAGTCTGCTCCGTGAGACGAGGGTCAGTCCAACAGCGGATGTGGAGCCACACTGGCAGGCTTTCTTCTGCGCATGCATTAATCATAGCTGCTCTCCTCTCGCCTATTACAGCTCATCAATCTCAGTTTGCCCAGCGCTCCGGTGGGGGGGAGTCTTATGAAGATCTGATTAAATATGTAAGCACCTGATAATAGTAGCACATTCCAGGCTTCCGAATCAATCGTCTTTAATGCATACAGGCTCTAGCGAGTATCTAAGAGACTGTGGTCTGGGTCAGAGGTCACGGAGGCGTCTGTCCTTTCATTCAGCTTACTTGATTCTGATGCTGAACTGCTGTGGGCGACAGGTCCAGGTGAAAAATCACACCAAAGAATCTGAATATAATGCATAGTCTGCTGCAACATCACTGAAAGCGATATTTCTGAAAGCACGAGAACGGAAAAGGTGCAAGCGTGACACTCGAGGGTGTGTGTGAGCGTGTGGAGGCCGGGAATGTGTGTGTGTGTGAGCAGAGCTTCATGGCTTTAATTAAGGTGGAATCAGAGCAGGATCTGTGCTGCCGTGATAACGAGCCTCATCTGAATTATTAACGAGAGCTGCACCCCCATGGACGTGAAATCCCGTCAGACTGCCTCTCACACACGCAAACAAACAATTCCAGCACATGCATATAATAACACACAAATAGTATCCAACCATATAAAAGCACTGAGGTGCAACACACCAACATATGGAACATCAAACTGTAGGTTTATCTTCTTGCCATACAATTATGAACTATAATATTTTGTTTTTTAATTCTTAGTTATTGTCTTAGGGGCAAAGTTCACTGGCCAATATTGTTACACTCAGTACATCACAGCCCCCAATTAAATAGCTTAACGAGTGCAACTTATTTCCTGTCTGGACACATTCCACCCCTGATTGTGGCTCTTTTAAGAAGATAAAGAGGGGGGAAAAAAAGTAAATTATATGTTTGTTTGTTTGTTTGTTTTTGATAAATCGGTGGATATTTCGTATGAATTTGTGCAAAAAACTCCACCTTTAAACCTTACTGTCAGTCGGGTGTAAGGAGAAAATGTACAAAGGAGATTATACAAATTTGGATTCACCACCAGTTCACCAAAATGTAAAACAGTTACAAACTGCATTGTGTTTATAGCATATTTCCTCATGAAACAGGACATTTGGGCAGGAGAAAAGTTCCCGTCCCATTCAGTGAGAGGCGGTATTACAGTCACAAAGACATGGAAGTGACGATAGATCTTCTTCCGTATTGTGACGTAATGTATATTTGAGTGTAATTGGATTATTAAATGTAGGGCAGGACTTGTTTCTAATCATTGGTTATTGACTGCATTTTGAAATGTGGCCGGTGCACTCAAAAATGAACGTGAATTTGCCATCGATTGTGGAGGGGCGGAGTTTAAACTCACAATTTTACTGGAGAGACGAGTCTGTTGTTTTACCAGAAGATCCAGAGCTAACATTTTGATTCAAAATTAGGAGCTACATTTTTTATGATGCATATATATGGATGCATCATTCACAATAAGATCATAATCTGCATGGGTTGAATTTTAATTTCACGCCGACTTTAAAAAATGTTACCGGACAGAGATCCGTATACACTCCAGAGTGCAAGATGTTTGGTCCATTTTCCTGGAAGCGAAATGTCATTTTGAAATATGTATGACCTGCTGAGAAATAATTCAGTCATTTTTAAGAGTAAACTTAAATGCATCAGGTTGCCAGTTGCAGTCAAATCCTTCTAGCAGATATTTTTACTGACTAAAAATGCTTATTTTTATTTTATTTTATTCTATTTACTTACTATTGGCATAGAGTCTGGTTTACTTCAAACTTATTCTGGCAAAGAACCGCCCATCTCAGAAACCACCTGACTGACATGAAAAACATGGTTTTGACATATGTGTGAATTTGATAGAATTGATGCTACCATATTAACCAAAACTATAATCTATATATTAACTTAGAACTGAAATAAATATGTAATGCTATCAGTAAAATTCCTTAGTCTTACTTAGCTTTCATCTGCCATCTACTCCAACATAATTTCATTAGGCAATATTAGTACAGTAGGGTCTATAGTAGTATCTTCTCTTTTTTTTTTTTTTTTGCATGTTGGGAAACAACCAGCATTTTGCTGCAATACTGCCACCTACTGTGTTGGAGAGTCTACCAGATGCAGTACACGCACTGAATTATTTCTGTAGCATTAACATGATATTGATATTTCATTTTTTACATATTACAGTTATTGTCAATACTTGTATATATCAACATCCCCACAGCCAATCACAATGGATTTTGCTATTTTTGTATTCAATGTGCATCAGATAGGTCTATTGAGAATACGAATTAAGACTTAAAAAGTCAGTGATTTTTCTTTCACATACTGTATCTCAACCACTGATCTTGTCTCCAATAAAAACCCTCATTCTAACTGATTTCTATATGTTAGAATGAGTATGTATATAATGATGTATATATGATGTATATAATGTTTCAAGTGTACAACATGCTTTTTTGTCATTATCAATCTAATTGTACAGAAAATGCTGAGTTTTCAGTATGGCCGACTGCGCTGCAGTCACTTCTTCTACACAGTAACAATGACAGTGTTTCTCCAGAGCTGAGGCCATCCAACTGAACCACGGCTCTGGCCAAATAGCCTGGCACTGAGATCTGCCCCGCATCAATGCCAGGCTGGCCAGCGCTGCCACAGCTGGGGTGAATGAGGAACCCGGTCAACAATTACAAAATGACTGCCACTGTTGCTCATGTTTCTCTGTCTGTTTCTCACTCTTTTGTTACTATGTGTGCTCAACATCTCCTCTACAGTTTCTGTGCCTATTCCTCTCACACTGACACTCAATAATGAAGTTATAAAGTTACAGCAATGAAGATAAAAGGAACGTGTTTTAACTTTGAATTTTGCATCTGTCCCCTTTTTTTCTACATTTATATCCTAGATAATTCACAACAATCGTAAATGAGACCTTCTTAATATTTCAACTATTTTTCCAAGTAAGGAATGAGATTAGATAAGAGATTGCTCAAGTCTCCTGCGTCTCACACATTTCTCCTAACAAAAAAAAAGTCAAGTTTCTCACCAATACCTTCCCAGACTGAATGTTTTGAACTTTACTCATTGTACAGCTCTAAACTCATTTTCAGCTCTAAAGATCATTTCAGTCTATTTGTATCTCAAGGAAAAACATCCTTGATGTTTAAACGAAACATGACTGAGATCTCCAATAAGTTCTTTGTAAAAGCAACCTCTGAGCTATATAATTCTACTTTGACTATAGATAAAGCTATAGACAACATATATTCTCAGTGTCTGGAAAAACCTATAAACCGCTGTAGACACGCATGCATTAACGGTGAGCCCCATCCCATTGCTTATTTTTTTAATCACAGATAAATGCAATAAATACTTGGAAGGCTTGAGGAAATCTGATTAGTGATTTCATACGACTCAACAGCCAGTTCCAGGATGTGACACACTCTTTATGTACTATTAAACCAGATGCCTCACATCAGCGGGCTCCTCTGAAAACCTCACGTTATACCACAGATACGTAGAGACACTTTAAAAGAATGTGAACATGAAAGTAAAACACTCCATCATGGCATCCCTCCATGAACCGCATGCATTGGTCATTTGAATGAGCCATGAGTGTTCTTCATTGCTCTCCTGCCCGCCGTAAAACAGCCATAATCCGAGTCATCACACAAAACCAGAACTATTAATAGCAGCTAATTGATGCCAAAGACGGCGAGGCTCAATGTCCAAGCCAGGCCAGCCGAGAGACACGGTACCGGCTGCCACAGTTTAGACAAGCCGCTCTCGAACAGGATTGCACAACAGTTATTAAAGACAGCTTTCAATGGCACTGACTGCATGTGATCTCTGTCTGCTCCAACCCACCCATCATCTATCTGTCTGTCTGTCTGTCTGTCTGTCTTATCTATCTGTCTGTCTATCTGTCTGTCTGTCTGTCTTATCTATCTGTCTGTCTATCTGTCTGTCTATCTATCTATCTATCTATCTATCTATCTATCTATCTATCTATCTATCTATCTATCTATCTATCTATCTATCTATCTATCTGTCTGTCTGTCTGTCTGTCTGTCTGTCTATCTATCTATCTATCTATCTATCTATCTATCTATCTGTCTGTCTGTCTGTCTGTCTGTCTGTCTGTCTTATCTATCTGTCTGTCTATCTGTCTGTCTATCTATCTATCTATCTATCTATCTATCTATCTATCTATCTATCTATCTATCTATCTATCTATCTATCTATCTATCTATCTGTCTGTCTGTCTGTCTGTCTGTCTGTCTTATCTATCTGTCTGTCTATCTATCTATCTATCTATCTATCTATCTGTCTGTCTGTCTGTCTGTCTGTCTATCTGTCTATCTATCTATCTATCTATCTATCTATCTATCTATCTATCTATCTATCTATCTATCTATCTGTCTGTCTGTCTGTCTGTCTGTCTGTCTGTCTGTCTGTCTGTCTATCTGTCTATCTGTCTGTCTGTCTGTCTGTCTGTCTATCTGTCTATCTGTCTATCTATCTGTCTGTCTGTCTATCTGTCTGTCTGTCTGTATGTCTGTCTGTCTGTCTGTCTGTCTTATCTATCTGTCTGTCTATCTGTGTATCTATCTATCTATCTATCTATCTATCTATCTATCTATCTATCTATCTATCTATCTATCTATCTAGCTTTATTTCTATCTATCTATCTATCTATCTATCTATCTATCTATCTATCTATCTATCTATCTATCTATCTATCTATCTATCTATCTATCTATCTATCTTTATATCTATCTAGCTTTATATCTATCTATCTATCTATCTATCTATCTATCTATCTATCTATCTATCTATCTATCTATCTATCTGTCTATCTGTCTGTCTGTCTGTCTTTATATCTATCTAGCTTTATATCTATCTATCTATCTATCTATCTAGCTTTATATGTATCTATCTATCTATCTTTATATCTATCTATCTTTATATCTATCTATCTATCTATCTATCTATCTATCTATCTATCTATCTATCTATCTATCTATCTATCTATCTATCTATCTATCTATCTATCTATCTAGCTTTCCTGTAGCTCAAATATTAGAGCATGGCGCTAGCAACACTAAGATCATGGGTTCGATTCCCAGGTAAAGCAAGAACTGATAAAAAAATGCATAAATGTAAATGTATCTATCTATCTATCTATCTAGCTATCTATGTTGTGTATGAGTGCTAAGGAGGTTCTGTATATTCCAGAGTAAATATGTTTTAGTGTTTGTTGTGTGTATTGTTTGTGTGAGCGCACGGCCTGCATGTGTCAGAATTAAATGTGCATTAAAATCCGCCGCCAAATGTTATGAGGCCAACATGTGTGAGCATGGTCTGTTTTCCACAACCTTATTTTGATTGAATCAAGTTGTTTTTCTCCATTTTTCCTCCCAGCAGCCAATCAAATCTCTATCCATATGGGAACATATGAGCGACATACAGCTGCACATGCCTGGGCAGCGCAAACAAGTCGTGTAAGGAATTAAACCAGATTTAATTTCAGTTTAAAACTACAGGCTTAAGATTAGTTTAGCCCAGCTCTTTGTCCGCTGTATCCAATGAGAAAACAAGGCTTAAAGCGTGAGGGAAATATCCCATTTAGAAATATTAAAAACTCCTTTTGTTTTGATGATGTAATAAAAGGCCTGTGTGTATCAACTATTGCACACACATGAACCCAACCCCCCCCCCAAAAAAAAATAAAATAAAAAGAAAACATTTTGTAAGACGAGATAAATCCAAACAAGAGCACACCTTCCTTTTAGACCAAGAGCAAATGGAGCAATAGATTGTTTTTTTAAATGAATATTGATATTATTATTACTGATGTAATCAATAAATTTTAAAGCTTTTATTTCTGTATTAATTCTAGGATATTAGCTATGTTCTCTAATACAAAAACATAATGTTCTTCTGGTTGCTTTTTGTATTCTATCTATAAAAGGCTACAATAAATATCTCTAGTCGGTTGACTTCATAATTTTCTGTCATTCTGGATGTTTTGTGATGTGATCTCGGTGCTCTAAAATGCTTGCCAGAAAGCCACAAACCACAGGGAGAAACAGAATTCAAATTCAGCTGTCTGGCTATCATTTTCTAACTTAGATGTTAGTGCTGAGGGAACCTAGAGAGAGAGAGAGAGAGAGAGAGAGAGAGAGAGAGAGTTCCCTTGGGTTCTCCATGAAGCTTGTGCAGTGAGAGCATGTGCATACAGTTCAAACTATCAAATCTGATCTAATTAAAACCTTTGAACCATAAGACACAAAAAATGAACAGCTGAAACGTTCAGCGTTTTTTTTTGTTTGTTTTTTTTTTCGTTTTTTTTTCTTTTGCCAACCAATGTGGTGCAATTATGCGGTTGCATTTGCTTCAGTAAATAACCCTTTCGATTATGTGATGTTTTAATTACAATTTTACACCGCCTATTTTATTTCCCATAGTCTTTTGGATGGATGTCAGGACTGAAGAGGAGACGGCAGAGGGAGGGAAGGAGGGAGGAAGGGGTTAGGAGGAGGAGGGTGCGTGTTGGAGATCTCAGAGCAGACAGACAGGCGTGCGTGAGCGCGCGCGGGGAAGCGGACCGGACCGTGCGTGTCCCCCAGGTGACCTGCCTACTCCAGCTCATCTCACTGACCGCGTCATAATCAAGCTCGATGCGTCATAAACGCGATCCTTGCGTCACACGCGGCCAATATTACGCTTTAAAACTCGTTGAACTCTAGCTCTACCCCCGACTCTCTGAAAGCGTTTCAAATGCACGATTTAGCGACCAGCCCTCAACGTGTGCATGTAGGTATCTGGCACGAGCGAATAACTGCCTTTTGTATAATGCGAAATGCCTACAGAGCATGCAATTCTAACACACACACACAAACACGCGCGCGCTCGCGCGATCAGGTGCATGTCAACCGTACCTTCCAGCCGGCGGAGCTATTGCTGTCTCCTTTATCCTTGAAATAGGGTACAAAGCGCACCATCCAGTCGTAGATTTGCGACAGGGTGAGCCTTTTCTCGGGGGTGCTCTCAATGGCACGCGTGATCAGATCCGCGTACGACTGGTTGCCCCACGCGTTCCGGCGCGACGACTTGGATTTGCGCAGCTGGCCGGCCACATCCAGCGCGGCGCCGGACATGCACGCAGGGGTGGCCGCGATAGGCGCAGGGGCGCCGGCTGGATGCTTGAACTCCGTCGGCGCCCCTCCGCTCCGGCACGCCGGCACGTTTCGCGGCTCCACTTTGACCGGCAGCGCGCGGCTCTCCTCCTCCGGACACGGCAGCGGCCAGGTGCACGACCTCGGGCGGCAGTGCGGCTCATAGTCGGCGTCCAGTTCAACCTGATGCGCGTCTATCCCGCTGCTCTCCATCATTAACATGCTGCTTTGAGCGTCACAAGGCAAGGTCAAGGGGAAAAGCAACAATGCGCCCTTAAATTCAGCGAGGGTGGACTGTGTGTGGTTCTCTCTGTCTGTAGTCTTTTTACAGCAAATGCAAAACGTGAATAAACGCAGAAGCACCGGGATCCGTGAACAGACTGCTCATTCTCGTGTCTCTGCTCTGCTGTGGTGTACTAAACGCGCAAAAGCATCCAATGCATCACGATGTGCAACAGTCTGTCTTCCATATTACTGAACAATTCAGTCACACGCAAGCGGGTGTCCATAGGGCTGAGGTGCTGAAATCACACACTCATCACTGAAGCGTCTCGCGCATGCAAAGTCCCTTTAATCGCGCGCTCGCACCAACTGTTGATTGCTTTGACAGACGGTCTGACAGACACGCTTGTACATCTATCTCATCAAGAAGGGCGAAATCAATTGACTTCCTCTGGAGTCTGGCCACAGTTTCCGTTTGTCTGGAGCTCTCCCGTCCTTTTCTCTCTCTCTCTCTCTCTCTCTCTCTCTCCGCAGATTTGTAAGCGGTGTCTCTTCGCACGAGCGCAGTCACTATTACTGATAGTAGACACGGCGTGAATGGAGCCGCGCGACTCAGCCGCGTCTTCTCCCGATTGTGAATTTCCACACGCGTTTTTTCCACCCTTTTCTCTGCGTTAGATAAAATATTCAGACGAACATTCCTTCCACATCGGTTCACGCCTGTTTGCGGATGACTAGACTGGGCTGTAGCGGCGGATAAATGCTGCTATCAGATAATTGGACGGCGCTTGAATCAAGTCACTCCCTCCAGAACAGGTTTATCCGGGGGACGCGCATCTTCTACCACACAGCATGCATGCCTCTTTAGACAGATTTACATGTGCAGAATTTCCTTGCAAGTCCATCTCTTATGGCAAGTCGTTTTAACATTTATTCCAATTAGTACACTGTAAAAAATGATTTTTGGTAACACTTTAGAATAGGTATCACTTGTTAACTATTAACTACGACTTTTCCCTCAAAAAATATTCCTAATTTGCTGCATATTAATAGTTAGGAATGTAGTTGTTAAATTTAGGTATTGGGTAAGATTAGGGATGTAGAATAAGGCATTAATATGTGCTTAATTAGCACTAGCTAATATTCTAGTAATATGCATGCTAATAAGCAACTATGTAACAGTAAAATAAAGTGTTACCGATTTTTTTGAAGTCGTAAATAAAAATAATTATTGGAGCATGTTTTACAAGAAAATACTACAATATGTTCAAATTTCACATTTATTTCTATGTTATTTGCTGTTTCTTTGTAATCAGCTGTTAATTTACTAGCAGCCTCTGAATGGAAATAAAAGTGTATTTATTACTTTTTCAATTCCTACTTTAACTAACATCTTTCAGTTTCACTATCGTTATACATCACTTGGATTGAATACAATATAGGCCTAATATAAATCAAGTGAGAACGAAATGTTGCTATTTCCAAATAAACATTGGAGTCTAATAAACAGGTCATCGATACTAGGTCGTCTATATAATGTCCGAATAGTTATGAATATGTATTAGGCAAGACTTTATAGGTACAATCAACTGGAATAGTCCATAGGTAGATTCAACTGATATAGCCTACATACTAGCTGTAAGTCAATATGGGGATCTGTGGAAAATATATTAGTGGCAAAAAATGTCATTTGTTGGATGTAAAAAATAGTTGACGACCTGTAGCAAATGAATAAGGGCTAGGCCTATTTCTAAGCAATTATGAAGTACTTTTAATATCTGAAATATATGCTAGTGATAGTAGTATTACTTAGGTCACACTTTATTTTAAGGATCAAGTCTCACCACTAACTGCGACTTTTGCCTTAAAAAAGAAAAAAAATCCCAATGTGCTGCTTATTAATAGTTAGTAAGGTAGTTGTATAGTTAAGCTATTGTATAGGATTAGGGATGTAGAATATGGTCTTCAGAATATGTCCTTTATATGTAAACAGCATATGTAAATAATAGGCATGCTAATAAGCAACTGAATTGGTCCCTATACTAAAGTGTTGCCAATAATTACTATTGAAATGTCAAAAGCTTATTGTTATTGCTATATAAGTTATATATAATATATGTTATATAATAACTATATATAGGCTATATGTGTATATGTATGCATATACACTAGTGAATAATAGAAATGTCCAAGCAACTTGCCATATATTTCCAGATTTTGCACTAAATTTACTTCTCATATAATTTGTCAGCGTTCATATTCGGAAATGCAATGCAACCTGTTGCGTTGACAGGCGGAGGGATGTGAGCAGAGTGGCCATGCATGCATTTCAGACATGAGGATAGCTCCCAATGAGAAAACGCTCGAGAGTAATCTCCACCCCAACATCATATTATCCATGAGAGACGCCGCAGCTCCAAAAACACTCTGCCAAGCGTGCTTCGGATGAGGAGGGGTGCATTTCTTTTGGAAACGAAGGCTCTTGGCAAATGTTTCTCTTGTCTGTGAACAAGTGCGCGACTCGTGTGTGACTCGCTGATAAATTGACCGAGGGGATTCCGCCCACGCCGCGAGCCACAGCGCGCCTATCAGATTCTATCGAATCTGACAGGGGGAGGGGCCAGCCGACGCGCTCCGCCAATCATCGCCTGCCGTCAGACGCCGCTCCGCGCTTATTGGCTGTGCTGCGGCACAGGTGGGCGGTGCCAATCTGCATGTATAAAAGCCGTAACCCCCTTTATGGGTGGAAAATCCCCCAACGGTGACGTAACGGTGGACCATTGACAGCTGGTCGTCAATGGCAACCTAATCCTCCAGTGCTCTGTAGTGGAATGCATTCATCTGATTAAATGCTGCTTTTACACACAAAATGTGGAAAAGAGAGGGAGAGCGAGAGGTACATGCAGAGGAAGGTAGGGATAAGAGAGAGAAATGCTGTAAATGAGAACAAACAGAGGTTTAATTCACAACACATGGGCCTGTGGTTTTGGAAAGGAGATTTTTATGCACCACAATGAAGTTGTAACAGGAATGTGGTGTGACTCGTCCAGTACGGAATGAAAACACTGAGCCTGAGCCAGCTGAGCAGATTTGCTTTGAGAGAGCCCAGGGCAAATACACAAGAGCTGTCACAAGAGCTATAGAAAATGTATTGTCGACCGTCCGATTACGCGAATGTGAGTTTTCTCTTTGTATGTTAGTTCAAAAACACCTTAAATTATACTCATTTTGTGTGAATTCTGTCCACCAAACCAAAATTTCAGTATCATATTTTTATTGCGGTTGTGTAAGCATAAAGCAAGTAAATAAAAGTAATGCAATAAAATAAAATGCAATAAAAGTACGCCAACATACATTCAGAATGTCATATAATGAAGCTATCGAGTGGAAAAGGAGCTGATAATTTCATGTGGTGTGATTTTTCAGTTTCTTTAAGCCAAAACCGTGGTTTTGAATATATATATATATAACATATAAACATATAATAACATGACTTTTTTTTTAAATTGTTTTGTTAAATCACGGTCACACCACATGACTTTTTTTAAGGCCACGGCCAATTCATCTAGATGGAAAAACACAAAAATCACTTAATTAAAAACGTGAATATAAATTTATGTGTATGTAACATTCTTAATGTTCAAACAAATACAATTTGGGGGGGGGGTATTTAGCTTTTTTTAAATTGTTACAAAAATGTTTTTACTGTTTTTTTTCTCTGACAGGTTCCATTGAGTTCCAATGAATGCAATAGCGTTTGACAACATGCCCCGCTATTTTGTCCCAAAATGGTAAAATAAATATATAAATAAAAATGGCTAATAATGAAATGTTAAATAGTTTCATGTTTTATACATTTTCAAAAATAAAAAAAGTGAAATATTCACTGGATAAAGCCCATATCTCCCCTAAACAAATTCTAAATTCTATTAGAACTGTGGTATAGTGGTTAAGTATATAAGCCCATAAAAAAGATTTCAAGGTCCATTAATGTGTAGAGGAGTCTCCAGAAGTCCTTCTTGAAATGTGAAATTATAGACAGGTGGAATCATACTTTAGACAGAATTGTGTAGCCTTTAACTAATGCAACCTGGCCTCTCTGAAACATTTCTGAAGCGCATCAACATACCTGACTGTCAGACATTTTCCTAGCTGACGCATACTACTAATTGGCTAATCTAATGTGACCCACCCTCGCAGCTTCATTTGTAATTGTGATTTAGTTACTTAAACGTTAAACTCCTTTTTATTGTATTTAACCCAGCATTTTTAGAATGTAGCATTGATGGCTTCATGAAGAGCCTTTAACACCAATCTTTAACAACATTCTATTCCACAAAAAGGTTCTTTATAGTGAAAAAGATTCTTCAGATTCTTAAAATGTTCTACACTTTAAGAAACAAAAAGGTGGTTATTTTAAGAACTGTTCACTGAAAGGTTTTTTGAGGAACTAAAAATGGTTGGCATTTTTGTCAAAAGCCCTTTTTGGAACAATTAATTTGACCAATATAAGCTATTCAAAGCACTGTGACTCTGTGGCAGTTGCTCATTTATCAAATAAATTTTGGCATGATTAGAAGTACTGTATACACCAATTCCATTCTGCAAAAAAAATAATAATAAATAACTGTTCAACAATTCAGTGTGTGTATGTTGTTGTCTATCTATCTATCTATCTATCTATCTATCTATAGACATACACTGTTAAAAAAATAGTAGTTTCAACTTAAAATAATTTGTTAAAGTTTTTATTTTAGTCAACCAAAATATTGTCCCTTAAATTAACATTGAGTAACTTAACATTTCAAGTTGACTAAACTAAAAATTATAAGTCAGCAAGGAAACCAATTATTTTAAGTTGAAACAACTATTTGAAACACTTTTAAAAGTACAATAAGTTATTCCTTCTTGATGTGACCCTGTCAAGATTAAAGATATATGGCTGGTGAAGTATTTGAATAAATATCCAAGAGACCAAGTCAAAGCTTCTTTATTTCATCATTGCTGAAAGATATACAGCATTGGGACGGTTTGCCCTGAGGCAGAGTTCTTCAGAGAACAAACCTTTCAGGAAACCTGAAAATCACTGCTGATGGTGGAAAACTTTTTCTCCTTCTCATGTTAAAGTCCGTCTGTAGGCCACACATCCAGCACACAACCCTTCTGTAACCTCAGCTGAGCTTTCAGGAGCTATCACACTATCTCTGCATAACAGATCTTCCATCTTTAATTGCTCTTTTCTCGCTAACGCTGACACTCACCGAGGTGATAGAGAATGTCTTTGACAGCAAATTAAAGAAAGTAAACATGCAGTTGCTGTTGGGTTTGAAGCGAGCCTCAAGCGCTCACATCAGAGCTCTGTCAGTGAGATTACACTGCGCTCAAACCAAGGGTCCGTCACAGGGAGGCACATCTAGGCCATCAAATAAATATGCTTAAAATGATTTACAGCGAGATGCATGATTGCATTGTCCCCAACCCCACTTCCTGTTATCTTCCTCTATTTGTGTCTCTGTCACACTCCCTTTTAATTAGTGGTGTTTGCTGAGGCTGTTGCTCATCTTTGGTGCTTATTCTGTGCTATGGACGATGGCTTATTGAGAGAATGTAGTACGTTTTATCTAAATAAGGGTTAGTGATGTTAAACTTGTTAACTTATGTCCATCACAGCATCTCAGAGTTGCGTTGAACTCATGTACGAGACAGCATGAGCCACAGAGGCATTAATGTATTTTAAACATTCATGCGTATCCTGTGACCAAATCCTCTCACTCATTCACTATTTACTAGAGTTCACTTAACAGAATAACTCGTGACCCATACTCGAAATTGGTGCTCTGCGTTTAACCCATCCAAGTGCACACACACAGCAGTGAGTAGTGAACAAATGCGCACGCGCGCGCGCGCACACACACACACACACACACACACACACACACACACACACACCCGGAGCAGTGGGCAGCCATTTATGCTGCGGCGCCCGGGGAGCAGTTGGGGGTTCGGTGCCTTGCTCAAGGACACCTCAGTCGTGGTATTGAGGGTGGAGAGAGCGCTGGACATTCACTCCCCCCACCTACAATCCCTGCCGGACCTGAGACTCGAACCCGTAACCTTTGGATTATGAGTCAGACTCTCTAACCATTAGGCCACGACTGCCCCTGAGTCAGATTTGCTAAAATATCAGATACCTGTTTACACTAAGATATAAAAACGTGTGGTCTCTTTTGGTCTTATAGTATAGTAACCTCCTAGTGATCATAATGGTACCATGCTAAAAACACCACATAGAAACAACCATCTGCGACATCTAGCATCACGACTGCAAAATAGTAATAAATGTCTAGTTTTTCTTCTTGCATCTCTTGTCCTAATTAGCTTAATAACCTCCTCTTGATTTGCTGGCTGCTCTTACTCTTTAATCACCTTTCCACAACCCCTTTCCTTGAACTTCAACATGTTCTTAATTAATGCATTTTGGCGCCTGTATGATTTACCGCTCCTAAATATATATGTCATTAAAGTGTATTTTTGGTACCATCAAACCATCAGGATGCCTTGGAGGGCGTTACATGATAATATTGCCATAAACACTGCCATAAAACACACAGTTATGTACATAACCAACCTGATCTCCGTTGGCGATTTTGTGGTCACAATTTAGTTTGAGGACCAATTCTCACTATTAACTAACTATTAACTATGAATTTTGCCTCAATAAACTCCTAATGTGATGCTTATTGACAGCTAGAAAGGTAATTGTTAAGTTTAGGTGTGGGGTGGATTAATGGATCTAAAATAATACAGAATAAGGCATTTATATGTGCTTTATAAGTGCTAATGAACAGCCAATATGTCGGAAACATGCATGGTGATAAGCAACTAGTTTATAGTGAGAATTGGTCCCTAAACTAAAGTGCAAACTTGAAACTGAAATCACACAAATCACAAAAGTGTTACCCAAGTGAAATCACACACACAAACTAAATAATAATAAAAATAATAATAACTAAGCACCCACAGTGGAGCATAAGTAGATTGTATGAAAATGTTTGTTTTAGTCAGATTGTATATGAAATCACGATTTCACGCATCTGATTGCAAAGCAAGTGTGTTGATGACTAAAATAAAAAGAAACATAATATTTAAAGCTTAAAGTGCCTTATTTCTGCACCTCGAGTATCACAAATTGAGAATGCAAAAATACTAGGTGCGTACCAATTTGCTTACATTGTAAAAAAAATAATAATAGTTGTTTCAACTTAAAATAATTTGTTACTGTCAGACTTTGTTTCCCTGTGTCTTGTGTTTCCCCTCCTCTCGTGCCCATATTTGGTTTTCCTGTTCCTGTCCTCATTTGTCATTAATTCGTTCATTAGTCCCCAGCCCTGTGTTGTTAATTATCTAGTTTACTCCTCTGTTCATAAGCCCTGTTTTTCCCTGCCTCAGTGTCTGGTCTGATCGTCTTCATCTGTGTCTCCAGTGATCCCTGAGTTAGTAAATAAAGATAGGAGTTTAAGAAGCTCCTCGCCTCCTCGTTCCTAGCTCTAGAGTGTGTCGTGACCATTACCCTGCTGATTCAAAATTTTACTTTAGTCAACCTGAAATGTTAAGTCAGCAGGGTAACAAATTTTAAATTGAAAACTTTTTTTTTTTTTTTTTTTAATGGTGATTTTTAGTATTCTATGCTGTGTTTTATTATCCGTAGTCTGATTAGTGTGCGTTCGCATTGAAAATACTAAGAAAAAAAAGCATTTCAAATGTCTATGCACTTAATTAATCTAAAAAAAATGAAGCATGGAATGTTGATCATTGCATGCATTCAACTGTTGCAAATTCCAGAATTGATTGACAAGGTAACCTTACATAATTAATACACTAGTACATAATGCATAGTCAGTGAAGGTTACTTTGGAAATGTAATCGGTTACAGATTACAAGTTGCCCTGTTTATTATGTAATAAGTAGTGTAATTATTTCAGTTATTTTATTCAAGTAAACTAATTAAATTTGATTATTTTTGTACATTTCTAGCAAAGGTTTTCAACTGTTAATCATTTGGAAACATTTAAAGCAGGAAGGTTTAACATTACAGTCATACTCAACGCTGATTACTGTCAGACTTTCAAAGTCCTTCATCACTTGAATTAAGATTATACAAATGTTAAACGCAACCACAACAGAATCAGACTTTAGCACCTCTTTTTACTTCATTCTAAGGTAAATACAGATTTAAAATCACCAAATACTGTTTTGAAATGCAATTTTTGCATAGACAGGAAGCAATGGCACAATGCTTTTGTTAATCTTAAAAAATAAAGCATATGCATAAATCCAAATAGGAAATAAAGCAGTTATCGACTAAATGTGTTTCCTAAACTGCTAAAACATATTTGTGTCTCGTATTTTAGAGCAGTCAATGCAATTTGGGAAAGAAATCAATCAAATCTGTATGTGTGTGTGAAAATATTCAGATGTGAAAAATCATTTGTAATTTTAGTAACTGTATCAGTTACATTTATTTCGCGTAATTCCATGTAACTGTTACTCCCCAATACTGTGCATAGAATTAGTGCATAATGTATAGTGTATCATTTGGGACCCAACTAACTTTTTCTGAAGAGGTTACAAAATATTCTCATTGGTCAGACAAACAAATAACGGGCCCCAAACCCATGCCATTGGTTTGATCCACTGCTGCTATTTCTGGCTGGTCAGGATTCCCAACAAAATCCAGTAATGTTTTAAATACCACAAAGCTGCTGTGTTTGGGGAAATTTGGGCAAGTTAGTAAGTGTTAAATGTTTTTGTCCTTCCTGATGTGTCCTTAAGTTCCCTTCACCACTGCCTCGTTCTCTGGCATTCTTCCCCTTCCTCTCTCTCTCGCTCAGCTCGCTGGTGTTGCGTTACATAAGTCATAGTTTTAGATTGTTTGTCTGAGTGGGGCGGGAGAGGGGGCAGTTGGGCGTTCCTGCCCCGGCAGAGCCGATGGCCATCCGAGGAATGCGTCTCCTCCTCACACCTGGGACACCGCCAACAATGTGGCCTCCCAATGCATGCGAAAGCGTTTGGCACGGGGCTACGGGAGCCTGTCCAAAGAGAAAGCGCTGGGGCTCACTCCCTCTGGGCTGGCAACACATGATACTTTGACTAATACTTCCTGCTTGGATGCGTGAGTCGGGTCCCAGTTTCTTTTTTTTTGCTGCTTGAGATCTGGAAACCACACTGGAGTAAGGCCATGATAATCTTCCCTAGTTTACTGGCTTCACAAGCTCAGATGGGAATCTGAAAGAGATGTACTGAAACATCTGGGAGAAAGAGTAATGCTCTACACAGATACGTGCACACATGGGCTACAAGCAACGCTGGTTAGATTTTCCACATTGCATTCTGAAGTCTTTCACATTAGCAATTTCTCCACAGTTTTGCAGGGATTGTCTTTCTGTGAATACTGTTACAATGCAGCACAGCTCACACAGAAGTCACTTTCAATACAAGCAGCTTTTAACAGGTTGAATCTGCATGACGATTTTGAACCTGGCGCAAAATTTGCATGGGGAAATCTTTTGCCCTCACACAGAATTCCCAATGGCATGCATTCCTATTGAAACGATTGGATTTCACCCAGAAATTTGCAGAACAATGGTAGATGTGACTGCATCCTTGTTATAATGAGTTAACAAATCACAAATTCGTCGCAATCTCAGCACTGCTGTGTTAGACATAGTCACATTGCACTCTAGAATACTCAATTCTGATTGGTCAGTTGTGCAATTCAGCTGTATAATTCCTAATATGTTACTCTGTGGCATAAAAGCATTCATAAGTAGCACAGGTTTATTTGTAGCAATAGACAAAAATACATAGCATGGGTCAAATTTAGCGCTTTTTTTTTTTTTATGCCAAAAATCATTAGGATATTAAGTAAAGATCATGTTCCATGAAGATATTTTGTAAATTTCCTACCGTAAATATACCAAAATTAAATTTTTGATTAGTAATATGCATTGCTGAGAACTTAATTTGGACAACTTTAAAGGCGATTTTCTCAATATTTTGATTTCTGAAATCAGATTCCAGATTTTCAAATAGTTGTATCGCAGCTAAATATTGTCAGATCCTAACAAACCACAAATATATACAAATGGAAATCTTAATTTGTAAAAAAAACAAAAAAACCGTATGACTGGTTTTGTGGTCCAGGATCACATATTTGTCTTCGCCAGTGGCAACATTGAATATCAGAACATAAAAATGCCACGATGCTAGCTATTTCACTATTTCGACAGGGGAAGTCGTGGCCTAATGGTTAGAGAGTCGGACTCGTAATCGAAAGGTTGCGGGTTCGAGTCCCCGGCCGGCAGGGATTGTAGGTGGGGGGAGTGAATGTACAGCGCTCTCTCCACCCTCAATACCACGACTGAGGTGCCCTTGAGCAAGACACCGAACCCCCAACTGCTCCCCGGGCGCCGCAGCATGGCTGCCCACTGCTCCGGGTGTGTGTTCACGGTGTGTGTGTGTGTGTGCATTTGTTCACTACTCACTGCTGTGTGTGTGCACTTGGATGGGTTAAACGCAGAGCACCAATTTCGAGTATGGGTCACCATACTTGACAATACGTCACGACTTTACTTTTACTTTACTAGCTCCCACCAAACTAAACCACTGACGTGTACATCTGAACACTCAAAGTGACACACTTTACTCTGACAGACAGAGTAAACTGTGAACTTTCTGCTAAATTAAGTGGGGAAAAGGTGATGAGTCACTTTCAACCCAAGCTGCTTTCTGTTGGTCAATGGACTGAATCCATGTGACCAACTGGAACTCGTTGCATAGGAAAATATTTAGCCTTTGCACGAAATTCCCAATCATGTGACTTCATATTCAAATGACTGGATTTCACCCACAAAAAAATTCCAAACATAGCACATTACAAATCCATCACTTTCTCAGCACTGCTGTGTTAGTAGGCATTATTACATTGCATTCGAGAATACTAGGGTGCTATGATTTCTGTGATTTGGAAAACGCAGACAGAACCGCGGAATCCAGTCATTAAAATGGAATTCAATTTACTGTATGATGGGGAATGCCAATTTGCCAATTTTTGGATGAATAAATCAAAAGTAGGCCAGTTCACTTAAATTAAATAGACTAGCATCTGTGAATATTAAACCACAAAAAGACTATTTAAATACTAGTCTGGCATGTTGTACGTGTCTCTGAGTGAATGAATGATGTAGACGCATAGTTTCTTTTCAGCCTCTACCGCCTCAAAATATGAGTGCATGAACATATAAACAACTGCTCTGAGAGTCACTTCATGAGCATAGTACTGTTTCTTTTGAGAAAGACTACTGCCATATATACAAACAGAAACTTCACAGCTCTTCACAGCAACCCACCAAAATAAAAGTTTGGTTTAACTTGAAGAAACGATGACATAAATGTACTTAATATGACCGTGCTACCACTACTAATAAAAAAGATTATTAAAACATTATTTACCAGGGCTGCGTTTCCCAAAAGCATCGTAAGTACATCGTAAGCCCATTGAAACCAATGGAGCTACGATCAACCTTTTACCAGAATTTATTTACCAGAAAAATGTAAATACACAACATGGTATTCCTAAAAATAAATAAATAAATACCTTTTAAAAAAATATAATCATTTCTTTAGAGATGCATTTGATTTTTTTTTTAATTTCACGAAACCATTCAAATGGAATCCGGAAAATTATTGGAAAACATAGAATTTGGTAAAAACAACACTGAATTTGAGAAAAAAATCAAATAAAACATATTTCATGGGGCTTTAAAAATGTATTTTTGTTACATTTTCAATAAATTGCTATTAAATTGTGTACGTTTCATGATTTCAAGTAATCAGACATGCTTTTTTTTATTAATAAAATGTATTTAAATATAGTCTAGAAAAATGGGGGGGTGGGTGGAATCCAGAAAAATAACACTGGGGGGGGGGAAGGAAAAATAAATGGGAAAAATTACAGTTCATAGGGCCCTAGAATACTCAAATCTGATTGCACAACTCATCTTTATATTTCCTAATATTCGCCATCATCAATGGCAATCAGACCGTAAACAATGCCACGATATTAGCAGTTTCAGCTTTCACCAAACTAATCCACTAACATGTAAATTTGAACAATCTAAAGCTGTTCACACGCTCAGTCAGAATACTTGTGTATCTGATTGCAATCTGATCTAAATGATTGTGTATCACAACTGTTCAGATCTGATCTATGTGTGCCATGCATGGTGCTCTTTAATTGTACAGAATATCTGCATTGGTTTATAAGGACAACGAAACATCTGGTTTGCACTGCAGATGTCTTATACAACATGTTGGCCTTGCAACATTATGTTTTGCAATGGCAGAAACATATTAAACTGGAATGCGTGACTTTATTCCGTGTTGCCGTTACATACAGAGAGGCGTAGACCAGAAATATATTGTCATTTTCTGCTTGACTTGCACTTTACAACAACACAATCTAGTTTCTACAAACAATGTCTGATGTGTCTACATTTTACATGGTGCAACATCTGATCTGTGCATTTCCCAAAAACCACTAGAGTCCCAAGTTCCGTCGTTACCAATAGAGTTCAATGGAACTAACGACCATAATTAGCTAACAATGCTTTTGGGAAACGCACCCCAGAACGGTAAGACAGAAACGGATTTCCAGAAATGGGATTTGAATAGTATTTCAAGCCTGAAATGTTTAGTTTTTTTTTTTGCTGTTTACACTTGCTAAATATGAACACAAAATCGGATTTGGACTGACAGACTGAACAAGGCTAAATTGACTAACTAACTAAAGTGCGCCTTACAATGCGCTCACATTTCTGTGAAATTAAATGGGGAAAAAGGTCCCAAAAAAGGGAAAAGGGGAAAAAGGGAAAAGGATAGTGTAGCATTGCATGAAGCACAGCTCACAAAGTCTCTTTCAAATCACGCATCTTTCTGTTGGTCAGTGTGGCGAATTCGCGTGACTTGAACCCGTTGCGAAATCGAGGAGAAATGTTTTGCCTCATATGAAATTCTTTTGAAATGTACGGCGCCCCACACTTGACACGTGGGGAAAAATACATTATATCTTGTCCACAAATTAATAATTCACAATTTACAAATTTCTTCCCTTGTTTTAGTTCATTCAAAAAGAGGGAACAAATTAGTACAACATGGCCACTATTTATTAAAACGAAAGAATAAATTAGTAAATCATGGTCAAGAATTAAGTTGTGGAAATAAGTACAATTTAGTTTTTCTTCCTGCAAAAATCCGCTGAACAACAATAAAAGTTTTTTTTCTCAATATTAGTGCTGTCAAACAATTAATCGTGATTAATCGCATACAAAATAAAAGTTTTTGTTTGCATAATATGTGTGTTCTGTGTATATTTATTATGTATACATAAATACACATAGTTTCTGTGCTATGGTGAGGCCTGAAACCTGACTGAAATTCAGAGCAGAAAACAGGAATAAAGCAAGTATTTGCTTTATAGACCTTTTATAGACCAAACCTGAAAAAATTGCACCTGGTAAAAAATAATAATTTTGAAGCCTTGCCAACAGAATGAAAGCCTATTAACAAAAATTGCATCATTTTACAGTTAAACGGCACTGCGATTAAAAATAGCCGTTTTAATGGGTTTCAATGGGGACATATTTGTCCAAAATGTCCTTAGTGTAACAATTTTGTGTACCTAGTGTAAAATAGATTTATTAAAGGAAATGAGGGTGGAATATTAAAATTCCTATAAAAATACACACCTGAGCCAAAATCTATGCAGTTAGCATTTACACAGGCAAAATGATAAAAAAAAAAAAAAAAAACTAAAATGGACAAAAATGTCCATAAGGGTGCACAAGGGTTAAAGACACTGATTCCAGTGATCTCTATCTTTTTATCATCCCCTCCCAAGGCATTCACATCCACGTATTTATTTATAGTATGTTTCTGGCCATAGAAAGCAAAGACAGGAAAATGCATGCAAACGTATATCACAGACTGCTGGAGGCTTGATAATTGTATTGTGAGAAGATCCTCTGAGCGGGACACTGCAGAACATACAGATGGAGTGTGGCGTGCTGGCAGCGGTGTGTGTGTGTGTGTAACCTCGCGAGTGCATCCTGACGGCGGTGTGTATGACATGAAGGCGCGGGGCCAGTGGAGTGTCAGCAGGTGTTGTGCAGAGTTCTGCCTGGCTGCGTCAGACACTGAGTGAGTAAACAGGAGATGACAGGCCCTCACCGGCCCCTTCACTCAACCTGTCACGCGAGGTCACCTGCAGCCCCGGGCGCTCATCACTCATACACACACAGAGTTACACAGAGTCACAGAGATATCAGCCATCAATGGAGGAATCAAGAGAATATTAAAGAGCTGTTTCAAGCTAATGTCTGTACTCTATGTGTGGATTACTGTTGATTACCACGGACAGTAATTTAGACAGCAGTTGTGCATCTCTGTGAATGAGCATTTAAAAGGTTCGGATGTTTCAGAAGTGTAACACGTTGATTAAAGTCACATGGAAACAATGTGGTATCTGATCTTACTCACCTGAGACTGTTGTTGTTTACAAAAACAGAGCTTATACTGCTAATGCAAACTGGTATTTGAACTTATTGTCATAATCACTAATAATATCTGTAGCGCAAATTATTTTACAATTTACTGATCTTTGTTAATCATATAAGTCGTGCCATAAAGAATACAGTTTCCAGGTCCAAGCCAGGTCTACTTGCTTCAACTGAGAATATTAGGCAATATCTCAACACATATTTATGAGTACTGTTTATTCATTCCACACATCGAAACTAAACTGGTAGGCCTAGACTTCAGTACTCCTGGACAACAATATTTTAACGATTTATAAAATATAAATGACTGTCTGGCCATCAGAGATTTTGGTATGGAGATCAAGATTTTGCTGTAGCATTTAGAGCACACTGTGAGCGTAAAATGTTTGCTTTTGGCATTTGATAGAGCATTTGGACACGGAAACGGTGAATTGTGATGTCAGACTTAACCGATAGCATCTAATGAACATGCAGTCTTGCACATTCACAGGAAATAGCTTCTGCATCGAAAATAAATAAATAAATAGGCTGGAAAGTATGGTTAGAGATATCATGGAGACATTTTAATGTTCTATTTTTTTTATTTCAATGTATTTAATTCACTTTTATTTGTTTGTTTGTTTAAAATATATTGTATTAAACATATTTATAAGATATTTTAACTTTTTGCAGACCCACAAATACATGCCTTCTCCCTTTTTCCCCTCCTTCTTTGATTTCTCAGTCCATGATGGAGCTGCAGGGAGTTGATGTAAGGCTAATAATTCATTTAAAAGTGCAAAATGTTCAATTAAAAACTTACTTTAGTTTTATTTTAGTTAAAATGATTGAATTTTAACTAAAAATCTCAAGGGGTACTTCAAGCACATATTTTAAGTTAAAGTAAATATTTTAGGTCTATATGTAGGCTGTGGGCAATTCACTGAGAAAATGTTAAGCAGGATCTCACCTCAAAATGATGATTTAGACTAGTATAACAAGCTTTTAATTGACGTTTTTATATTAGTGCCGTCAAACGATTAATCGCGATTAATCACATCCAGAATAAACGTTTGTGTTGACATAATATATGTGTGTGTTGTATACATTTATTATATATTTAAGAAAAATATTTTATATATTAAATATATTTATATATATTATAAATGATATGAATATAAATATTAGTGCCGTCAAACGATTAATCGCATTCAAAATAAACATTTTGTTTATATGTATGTGTACTGTGTTTATTTATTATGTGTATATATATATATATATATAAACACACACATACAGTATATAGTTTGAAAATATTTACATGTATATACTTTTATATAGCCTATTTATATTTGTATATTTTATATTATATATAAATATATTTATTATATAAACATAACATATTATTCTTAAATATATGCATGCACGTGTGTGTATTTATAATAAATATACACAATATGCACTAATATATTATGTAAACAAAAACTGTTCCCTATCAGTCGGTCACTCCGAGTCACGTCGGTGACCGACGAATTGGGATCTCGCTTAGAGAGACCAATCCCCTACGAGAGTATCTAAACGAGCCAATGCACATTGGCATGCGATTATTGCATCCAGCTGCTGCGAATCACAGCGTGAGTATAAGTAGGCAGCGGGTGCAGCGCATATTCAGCTTTTCGCTTCGGAGCCGAGCGGTTACATTGTTCTGCTCCTGATCGCTGCTGACGAGTGAATTCAACGAGTTAAGCACGCTCTTTGGGAGACTCTCGTGCTGGCGGTACGGCGCTTCAGCGGCGGTGGTTCTTCCTGTGTCGAGTGGGTTGCACACATCAGGCTGCACTACCCCCTGATTGTGTTGCAAGTGGCCATCTCCCCTGTGCGCTTCAGCACACTGAAAGAGTGATTTCTCTAAAAGAGCATTCACGGGTGCGTCTTTTTAAAGACGACGTTGCATCTGGCAAACTCGACGTTGCGTCTTTGTAAAGACGAGTTGGGTCTTGCTTCAGACAACGTGTCACCCGTGCGTTTCTGGATGCGGTCGTTACCTGGTGCCGGGTGATGGTCATGATCACTGCCTCACATGCCTGGGCAGTAAGCATGTTGAGGTGGCGTTCGTGGATGAGGCATCTTCTCATGGGAAGATCATCTTGGAGTTGCGGGCCAGGCTCCGATACCTCGACAAAGGGACGGAGCTCTGTTGCCCCTGCCTTGATTTGGCTCTCGCTCTGGCTGCAGACAGACGGGGACCATTTCAGGCGGTGGCATGGTGGCAAACCCTCCAGGGAACCAACCCTTGAGGGACCATCGCCCCTCTTGCGCTCCAAAACCAGTTGAGCTGTCAGTGGAGCGTGCTGGGCCCTCTACAAGGGGAGCACCAGCAGTTACCCTGGTGCTCCTCCCGATGACCAGACGTCGACTGCTGCATCGGAGGGTGAGCTGGAGATTTCTGGGCAAGAAGATTCGGCTGCTGCTGCTCCGGCAGTAGCAGTGCCTGAGTCGGATCTAGAAATCACGGCTATGCTTTCCCGGGCCACTGAGAGGGTAGGGCTCGAGTGGAGATCCCACCGTGTCCCGAGCCCTCGAGGTTGGACGACTGGTTTCTCGGGGTAGTTTGCGCTGGTTCTCAGCGCCCTGCCCCAGTGCCTCTCTCCCGGAGGTGCATGGGGAGCTTACCAGGTCGTGGACGGCACCTTTTACTGCCAGAAACCGCCCTGCTAGCTCCTCCCCCTCATCACCCTCGGTGGTGGCGCAGCTAGGGGGTATACGGGGGTCCCCCCGGTGGAGCGGTCGGTTGCGATGCAGTTGTGTCCTAATACCGTCTCCACTCGGCGGGGCGAACCGTGCCTCCCCTTCCGGGCCTGTAGGTACTCGTCTGGTCTGTCCGGCGGTGCTTATATGGCCTGTGGGGAAGCTGCCTCCACCTTTCGCTACGGCGTTGCTGCAGGGTCCTCAGGCTAAAAGCACTGAGGACATGCACAGGGGTGGTTACGATCCGGAAGCTCTGAGAGCTTGTACCTCGGGCCTCGCGCTACGAGCGACGAAGGTGACGCGGTCTCTGGGTCGTACGATGTCCACACTTGTGGTCCAGGACGTTCACCCCTGGCTGTGTCTGGTCGACATGGGGACACCGACAAAGTATCGGTTCCTCAAGGGCCCTGTGTCCCAGACTGGCCTCTGCGGCGACGCAGTCGAGAACATGGCCCAGCAGTTCTCGGCTGCTCACGAGCAGGCTGAGGTGATCCAACACCTCCTGCCCCGGCGGGCAGCTGCTGCCTCCACCCGTCCGCCGGCTGCAGCGCCCCAGCCTGCTTGTCGCCGAGGGCGGCCCCTGCGTCCGTCCCTGCTCCCGCACCGCATCCGCTTCCAGAGGCGGTGCCGTTGAGCTGGGCGTAGGCAGGCCGCCCCGCCCGTCCTGGCCCCCGTCAAACCTGGCGGTGAGCGGAAGAGCAAGAGGCGCAGGACGGGCGACCCAGTGAGAGAGAGGACTGCTTTGGGAGGTGGCGGATGCGCCTCCCCCGGAGGAGGGCCGGGTGGAGATTCTTCTATTTCAAAAATCTCGACAAGAAGCGGTTGTCTCTGCCTCTGGGTCCCAAGAGGGTATGGAGAGTCACGGACGGACCAACTCCGGACCACGCTCATCCTCCTCTTCGCCAGCTGGCAGCAGTGGGCGGTTCGAGAGCGTCATCAAAGGCCCTACTCACGCACCCTCTGCCAACCTCGGAACCAGGTAAGCGTGCACCGCACACCCAGACCCCTTGGTCCGCCACGGGCCGTGTTCCTGTGTTCCACCTCGCTGCTCCACCGCGGGTACGTCGGTGGTCCCGCTGGTCCGCTTGTACGGTGTCTGGGTGCCTGCGTCTACCCAGCCCGTCTTGCTGGCTCCAGGGGACCATCTGACTCGGCTATGCGGTTCAGTTTCCTCCCAGTTCAGGGGCATCCACCTCACAGCAGTGAAGGCAGCTGATGCTCGTGTCTCATGTGGAGAGATCGCTGTCCTACTGGCGGAGGACGCGATGGAGCCGGTCCCTCCAGCCGATATGAAGACAGGGCTTGCAACCCTTACTTCATTGTGCCCAAGAAAGCGGTGGGTTACGACCAATCTTGGATCTGCGTGTCTGGAACTGGGCCCTTACAGGCTTTTGTTCAAGACGCTCACGCAGAAACGCATCTTTGGGTGCATCCGTCCCCGAGATTGGTTTGCAGCGGTCGACCTGAAGGACGTGTACTTCCATGTGTCGATTCCTTCCGCGCCACAGCCCATTCCTGCAGTTTGCGTCGAAGGACGGGCATATCAGTACAAGGTCCTGCCCTTCGGGCTGTCCCTGTTACCCTGTGTCTTCACGAAAGTTGCGGAGGCAGCCCTTGTTCCCATGAGAGAACAGAGCGTTCGCGTTTCAACTACCTCAACGACTGGCCCATACTGGCTCAGTCTCAGGACCAGTTGTGCGAACACAGGGATTTGGTGTCACACCTCAGCCAGTTGGGCCTTCAGGTCAACTGGGAAAAGAGCAAACTCTCCCCGACGCAGAGGTTCTCTTTTCTCGGTATGGAGTTGGATTCGGTCAGCCAGACAGCACGCCTCATGCAGGAACGTGCTCTGTCGGTGTTGAACTGCCTGAGTAGGTTCAAGAGCAGGTCAGCGGTCCCACTGAAACAATTTCAGAGGCTACTGGGGCATATGGCAGCTCCAGCGGCAGTCACGCCGCTGGGGCTGCTTCATATGAGACCGCTTCAACACTGGCTCCATGGCCGAGTCCTGAGGTGGGCGTGGCAGCGCGGCTCTCACCGGGTCCAAGTTACACCGGCCTGCCGCCGAACCCTCACCCCGTGGTCAGACCTCTCGTTTCTGCGGGCAGGAGTGCCCCTGGAACAGGTCTCCAGGCTTGCTGTGATTTCCACAGATGCCTCCACCACCGGCTGGGGCGCCACGTTCAACGGGCTTGCAGTGTCGGGGGTTTGGACGGGCCTCCTACTGCATTGGCAAGCATCAATTGCCTAGAGTTGCTAGCAGTACGTCTGGCCTTGATCCGTCTCAGAAGGCGCTTACGAGGCAAGCACGTACTCGTCCGCACAGACAACACTGCGACCGTTGTGTACATCAACCGACAAGGTGGTCTGCACTCCCGTCGCATGTCGCAACTCACCCGCCACCTCCTCCTCTGGAGTCAGAAGCATCTGAGGTCGCTTCGTGCCATTCATATTCCGGGCTTGCTCAACCGGGCAGCCGACGAGCTGTCACGAGCTGCGCTCCCCGGAGAATGGAGACTCCATCCCCAGACGGTCCAGCTCAGCTGGCCGCGGGGCCTTCGCAAGTATGCGTCTCCCCCAGTGAGCCTTCTCGCAAAAATAGATACTATGCAAGATCAGGGGGGACGAGCAGCAGGTCCTGCTCGTGGCGCCGTACCGGCCCACTCGGACTTGGTTCTCAGAACTGATGCTCCTCGTGACAGCCCCTCCCTGACAGATTCCTCTGAGGAAGGATCTACTGACTGAGAGACGGGGCACCTTTGGCACCCGCGTCCAGACCTAAGAAGCTGGAAACTTCATGTCTGGTCCCTGGACGGGACGCGGAGGTTCTAGGCGACCTACCCCAAGGGGTAGTTGACACCATCACTTCGGCTGGAGCGCCGTCCACGAGACAGGCCTACGCCTTGAAATGGAACCTGTTCGTCGAGTGGTGTTCTTCTCACCGAGAAGACCCCCGAAAGTGCCCGATCAGAGTCGTGCTTTCCTTTTTGCAGCAGGGGTTGGAGCGAAGGCTGTCTCCCTCCACCCTTAAAGTCTATGTGGCTGCGATTGCTGCTAACCATGACCCCGTGGAAGGGAAGTCGGTGGGTAAGCATGACTTGGTCATCAGGTTCCTTAGGGGGGCAAGAAGGTTAAATCCTCCACGGCCCCCCTCTATACCCTCTTGGGACCTGTCTCTAGTGCTGAAAGCACTACAGCAGGCCCCATTTGAGCCTTTGCAGTCAGTTGAGCTGCAGTTTATTTCAATGAAGACTCTGCTCCTGCTTGCATTGGCCTCCATCAAGAGGGTAGGGGACCTGCACGCATTTTCGGTCGACGATTCGTGCCTAGAGTTTGGGCCGGCTGACTCCCAGGTAATCCTGAGGCCCCGGCCTGGCTACGTGCCCAAGGTTCCCACTACTCCCTTCAGGGACCAGGTGGTGAGCCTGCAAGCGCTGCCCTCGGAGGAGGCAGACCCAGCCCTTGCTTTGCTTTGTCCCGTCCGAGCGCTGAGATGCTACGTTGACAGGACACAAAGCTTCAGGACCTCAGACCAGCTCTTTGTCTGTCACGGAGGCCGGCAGAAGGGGAAGGCCGTCTCCAAGCAGAGGATGGCCCACTGGATAGTGGACGCCATCACCCTGGCTTATCAGGTACAGGGTGTGCCCTGCCCGTTCAGGTTGAGAGCTCACTCTACTAGAGCTGTTGCATCCTCCTGGGCGTTGGCTCGTGGCGCCTCGCTGGCAGATATTCGTAGAGCTGCGGGCTGGGCGACCCCTAACACGTTCGCTAGGTTCTATAGCCTTCGTGTGGAACCGGTTTCCTCCTGTGTTCTCACCTCAAATGGGTAGAAGCACTGAGAGGTTCCGTTTTCGGGTCGGCTTGCTAAAACTGCTCCAGAGAGTCCATACTGTAGACCCTGTCGAGTTCCTCCATCCCCTCGGCAGTCAGATGTGGCGGAGCATCTGACGCTAGGCCCTCACTCGTTGAATCCATGAGAACCGGTAGAGGGCTGGGTTCCATATGAAAGGCCTTAGTGGACCCCCTATGTGTATAGTCCAAGGTATAGCCTGAGAGCCGTGTTTCCCCGGCAGGTCTTCTGCCAAATTCCATGAGGTACAAATTCCTCTAATTTCCATATGCGCCTAAAGGTGGATCATATGCGTAATTGCTCCGGACCTCCTTCGGGAAGGGCGAGCTTCCGCAGCGTCCGGTTCCAACTGGAACGGGTACGCTTTTTCCCAGTGTTATCCAGTCTTACTGAGTGGGTAGTGCCATGACAACAGTAGCTGGTCTTCTGTGCTAGCCCTGACCTGCGCCAAAAAATAGGGGCACAGGAGGCTTCCACAGGACACTGGAAGGGGCAGTATCCGTGTCCCTTTGGTAGGGATCCCAATTCGTCGGTCACCGACGTGACTCGGAGTGACCGACTGATAGGGAACGTCTCGGTTACGTATGTAACCCTCGTTCCCTGAAGAAGGGAACGGAGACGTCACGTCCCGTCGCCACGGCTGCTGTACCACCGCTGAGCGGCCGGGTCACCGGCTCGGCTCCTCAGCGAAAACCTGAATATGCGCTGCACCCGCTGCCTACTTATACTCACGCTGTGATTAGCAGCAGCTGGATGCAATAATCGCATGCCAATGTGCATTGGCTCGTTTAGATACTCTCGTAGGGGATTGGTCTCTCTAAGCGAGATCCCAATTCGTCGGTCACCGACGTGACGTCTCCGTTCCCTTCTTCAGGGAACGAGGGTTACATACGTAACCGAGACGTTTTAAATACATTTTTCATTCTTCCATAGTGATGAGTTTAAATGATTGTTGTTGTTTTATGGACATCCACAGATGTATATCCGTCACAAGATTCATTAGATTTCTTCATAACACAATATGTATGATGTGTGCCCACATCTCATCTTTTTAGCTGTGTTTTTTCCACCTGTTGTGGCAGGTACTGCAGAAAGTCCGAGCTGGAAGAGGACTCAACTTTAACATCAATCTGTTGCTGTTTTATTCTCATAAAATGGTGGTCACGCGGGTTAACAGCGCGAATGGAAAGAAGAAGAAATAAATGGAGGAAAAAAAAAATCCCAGCCTGAATTATAGAGAGGGAAGCAGCAGAGGGGAGTTCATAGGGTCGTATATCATTAAGCAATTGAGAAAGTTAATTAAGCAGCTCTGATAATTATTGCCATGGCAACCTGAGCGCTCTCATGCACATTTGATTAATGAGGTGCCATTTATCCACGCCAGTGAGACAGTACAGTCATAGAGGAGTGCAAGAGACCCCTAGTGGGACACAAAGACACTCAGTGAAACAATGACAGGCCAGACGAAAGCGAGTGAATGCAGCAATAAAATAATCACTATATCCTTGTGTACAATGCAGAGCCTAAACTCTAATTAGACTGCATAGATGTGTTTTTGCATAGAAACATGTTTCCATTTTTTTATTCCATTTTAATTGGATTAATCTGGTCAAAATCTATAAAAGATATTTCCATTTTGGCACATGCCCATATCATGCATTAGGGTTGTATGTGAAGCCTACATAGACAGCTTTATCACACACTACCCTCTAGTGGACAACCCTCATTAAAACAGCTTTTATCTGTTCATCACTCATAAATGTCATTATGAAGAGCTTCGAGTCATTCAGAAACAAAATGACTCAATAACTGAAGTAAAGTTACAAGTGCAATACCCTAAATTGTGCTTGTTAAAGCTTTATGATTTTTCAACCTGGTCAAAAAATAAAATAAATAAATTTATGTAAAATTATTATTTATGTAATGTAAGTTTCACACAGAAGCATTAACAATTTCTTACCCAAAAAACAACAACTATCAATCACGTTAAGAGCAAGGAATACTGTTTATTAGACAAATAATCCAACAATAATTCCTTTCACGTTAAGTCTTTTCGTCTGTGCTTTTCACTCACAAGTCCATCGCATTCAGATATAAAAAAATATATATAAAAAACATTAACAAAACAGTTCACATTACAAGACAGCTTCCTGCATTCAGATGACACAAAGTCCTCTTTCCGTCAGTGTTTGCATTTCCCTCTTTAAACCCACACAGTATTCTCAAACAATTCATAATGTCCTATACATAATACAGTCTGCCTCATGAAAACAGATTAAACACATAGCTCCAATTACGGATTCATCTCCTACAGCGTTATGCTCAGTAATGTAACATTTGGTTTGTACTTAAAATACGTAATACGAAAGCGTCTTTTTAAAAACAAACTTGCATTAAAAGTACAGTTGAAAATTGCGTGGCCTCTTTGACTAGCAAACAAGCTCTCAGGCTTTCAAAAAAAAGCTAAATTATGTATTAAATACATGTTTCTGTTAAAATGCAGTTCGCTGCTGAAAACAAGGAGGTTGAGTTTTTAACGTGAGTGGGAACGCATCACTCAATCTTGGACTACAGGCCAAGCTTTCCGTCTGGATTTGATCTCAGAAAAGCCTGAAACAATCAACCTGTATCATGAGGTGCTCATGAAACAAGAACATATCCAGATTATTATATTTAGCATGAAGAAAATGAAAGATTTCGGTAACACTTTACAATAAGAGTTTAATCGGTTGACATGGTTACCTCAACCTGATCTCGTGGCAATTTGTACGCATTTTACAAAGTGGCTAAATTTATATGAATTCATATGATTTTCTCTAAATCATACACTGTAAAAAAAAAAAAATCTGTAAAATTTACGGTAGAAAACCGGCAGCTGTGGTTGCTGGAATTCTACCGTAAAAAATACGGTAACTACATTTTAGGTTTTAACTTAAATTTACAGTTAAATACTGTAATTTCATTAACTGATATAATGTTAATATACCAACCTATTGAAGTATTGAAATCTGTTTCGGTCCTTTGAAATACACTGATAACCACCAAATGCAGGTGATGATGAGAAAATCACATAACGAACCAAAGCCCATCACAAGCAGCTTTTAAACAATAACATATATAGAAGGTGCTCCGTGTCATTCACACAAACACTAAACACCATCATGGTGAGACGCAATAAACATTAATTTAACAACATTAGCTGTAATATACAACCCTAATAAACAACTGATCGTTCAAAGAAAAAAAAAAAAACATCAAATTCAAACCAAATTTGAAATTCTGGGAACGGCAGTTTACGTTTTTTCCCTGTAAATTTTACAGGAACTTACCGTTAATTATTTAACAGGTTTTCACTGTAGCATTTTCACAGTTTTTTTACCGTTAAAATCACGGTCATTTTTTACAGTTTATATTTTACGAGTTCCCAAATTCGTATGAGTTTGTACGAATGTCCTACCCATCACGAGGTCAGACGAATTAATCACCTCATAAAATATCGTGAGTTAGCATTGGTTAATTAGAAAAAGTGTTTTTCGTTAGTTTTTTTTTCAATCATAGTTAAGTTCAAAATTTGCTAAAATATTTTTAAAATAAAAATTGTATCTGTTAATATTATTTATAACAGACTTGAGCTGATAAACTAACAATGAACAGTATTTTTATTCACTAAACATAGTAAAGATTAATAAATATTGTAGCAAATGTATTGCTCATTGTTAGTTAATATTAGCTAATGCATTAACTATCAGGACCATTTTGTTAAGTGCTACCAAGACTTCTTTACACATTCATGTAATGGAAATCATCATAATGCAGTCTTGTCATGAAAATATTTTGTAATGCAAAAAAACTAAATCTATTTTTTTCCCTTACGATTTTGGGGTGCAATATAAACCAAATGTGTCTTTGTGATATTCACTCGCCCCCACAGATATAACCACAGTTCATAGTGTCAACTTCAGACGCAGCAGCTTCTCCAAATGAGTAACCCATGAGACAAAGCCTCAAACTGAAACGGGCAGCGTTATGAATTTAAAGAAGTGCTGTCAAACGATTCATCTCAGTTTGTTTACATATGATATGTCTGTGTACTGTGTATATTTATTATGTACATATAAATACACACACAGTATATATTTTGAAAATATTTACATGTATATATTTATATTCATATAATTTATCTTATATATAAATATAATTTAATAATATTTTTATAATATGAAGAGTTCAGATGCAAAAGCCTCTAGTCTGACGTTTTTCTTTAAACTTTGCATTTCTTTCTGGCTACTATGTATAGGTTTCTATGTAAGTACTGGTACTTCTGAATGAGCTGAGGCTGGGATTTAGTGCATTTAAAATGAAAGTACTTGATGAACATGTACTATGAGTGGAGAGCGTTCACTCAGTATCATTATCTCATTTTTGATGCTTTTAGAGGCTTTTGCATTGGAACTCTTCATAAACATAACATTTTTCTGAAATATATACATGCATCTGTGTGTATTTATATATATACACATAAATATACACAGTACACACACACATAATATGTAAACAAAACTTTCATTTTGGATGCGATTAATCGCAATTAATTGTTTGACAGCACTAATTTGAAGTATGTATCAGAAAAGTTCCAAAAAAAGACATTTGGAACCAATAACTTCAAACGAACTCCGAGACGGAATCTTCAGATCTGTCACAGTTTGTGTGTCCCGTGTTAAATCAGCAGGGAGGGGGTGGGCTTTTTTCCAGGCCACGCCTCCTTGGCATACTTCTTCTTGCGCGGCTCATTGAGCGGCTCGGCCGAGTAGGGTCCGGGAGCGGGGTTCAGCACAGCGGGCGGCTGCGCCGTCGTGGGCAAGAGGTCCACCTCTGGGGCGGGGTTGGGGAAGGTCAGGGGCATCCCGCCGGTGATGGCAGACGAGCCACCCTGTCCTGCGGCCTCGTGGCTGGCGGGCGGCAGGTCTCCGTACAGCCCTGCGCTCAGCGGGAAGCTCTGTAACCGGCGCGCTACGCTCTCCTCCAATCCCAGCGTGCCGTGGCCTTCCAGCTTCTTCTTCTGTGGGACAGACGTTTCACAAATTAAATGCATTTTACTACTGTCCTACAGTCAAACTAAAATTTATTCATAAAACGGATAGTTCCAATCCTTGATTCTGATTGGTTGAGCCGCATTCGAAGCTGTTGTAAATGATTCTACAAACATACACCTTTGTTCACGTTTGTTGCAAACCACTCTGTTGCAACCACAACCGCTTCTGAGGAACTATGTTGTTTGGCGGAAGAATAATGTTTTTATTACTATCATTCAATTTCATTTGCTTTGTTTTATTTTGTGAAACCTTTGCTACATATATGAAATAACCATTGTTTACAGTGAATCTATAACAGTAAGGGGGCTTCGCGTCGTGCCTAACAATGCCCCTTAGCTGTTATAAACCACATGTGACCAAAAACCAAGACAAAACCAGTCATAAGTAGCAGAGGTATATTTGGAGCAATAGCCATCAACACATTGTTAGGTCAAAATGATACAATTTTCTTTTATGCCAAAAATCATTAGGATATGTATTGTTGTCTATTGCTACAAATAAACCTGTGCTACTCATGACTGCTTTTGTGCTCCAGGGTCACAGATAACTTTGATAGAAAGGTATGTAATGGATTACAATCAACCAAAAATTATTCAGCTGTTAAATTTAAGTACACAATTAGATTGAACAAAATTAAGCATTGCTTGGTAATTGGTTGACCTAAATTGGTATAGTCTGTGGTGTAAAAAGGTTGCATTAGTAATTAAAGAAAAAACTCTTAAGCAAAACATCATCAGGTCAAAGTGTTTACTTTATTTTGCTATCCTCACTTACATAAATGAATTATAGTGTCCTGCACACCCACTATTAAAAACAATATCAAAAATGATATCTGGTGTCTGAATAATTTTTGGTTTGTGTGTGTGTATCAAGACTACTGCAAAAGACGGAGTACATCTAAGCTCCCTTACATCCAGACGACGAGGAAGCCTTTTAGAAGCCATTACTCGCGCATTATACAATTTCCTGTTCACAAGCCATGCAACAAACAACTTAAACTGTATTGAGAGTACGGCTGTTCTCAAATCCATTAAAATCAATGATGACATGCTAAAACAAGCAAGCAGACAGCAGACCAATGATCGTACCTTAATAGGAACCACAGCCGTCTGCACCATGTTTCTGAAGCGTCCTACAGACGGGTCCACGTCCTCTGCGAGAAGAGAAAAGACATGCAACAAAAGTCAAAACACAAACGTGAGAGAAGAGAGTGTGTGAAGACTGAGTCGTTCCAGAGAAACTGAAAACAGTGAGAGTGGAGGATTGAATAATGCATACAATTTTCAGCATCATTACTCTTCAGTCTTCAGTGTCACATGATCCTTCAGAAATCATTCTAATAAGCTGATTTGAAGAAACATTTCTGATTATTATCAATGTTGAAAACAGCTTCGTATTTTTCCATTATATTTTTCAGCATTCTGTGAAAGTTCGAAAGAACAGCATCTATTTGAAACAGAAATATTATGTAACACTATAAATGTCTTTACTGTCACACTTTTGATCAATTTAATACATCCTTGCTGAATAAAAATAATCATTTCTTTTAAAAAGCATCTTACCGAGTCCAAACTTTTGAACAGTAGAGTACATATATATTGTATATTCACATCGTGTGAGTACCTGGGTTTATGATCTCCTCGTCTTCACTGAAGGAAACTCGTGAGCTCCTCCTCTTCCTCTTGGGTCTCTGGATTTCCAGGTTTCCCTCCTCAATGGTGAGTGTAGAAATGCGTTTGTTATGAGCCGTGTTGAACTCTGTCAGGTTCTGGTGAAAAAAAAATAGGCATCAGAAAAACAGAAATTATGCACATGAAACTCTTCAGTGACAGTTATATGCATTTACATTTAGTCATTTAGCAGACACTTTTATTCAAAGAGACTTACTAATGAGGACAATAGAAGCAATCCAAACCAACAAAAGAGTGCTATGACAAGTCTCGGTTAGCCTAACGCAGTACATGTAGCAAGGCGTTTGTTTGTTCGTTAGGAATAGTATAGTAGACAGAATACAGGTGCATCTAAAAAAAATTGAAAATAGTGAAAAAGTTTCCATTTTTTCTTGTAACATTTCAAAAAGTGAAACTTTCATATATTTTAGATTCATTACATGTAAAGTAAAACATTTCAAAAGTTTTGTTTTAATTTTGATGATTAGAGCTTACAGCTGATGAAAGTCAAAAATCAGTATCTCAAAATATTAGAACATTTATATTTGAGTTTCAATAAATCAGACCTGCAAACTCATCAGAGAAAAAAAAGGTGACAGTGTTTGGGGGGGGGGGGACGCATTAGCCTTGCACGTTCGCCAGATTCTAAATAGACATTGTTTACAAGTAATGCGCCGCATCCAATGCAACAAGACGTCAAATTGCTTTGTTACACTGTATTACTCTCGCATCACCTGTTGTCTAAACAGTCACATCTACCCACATCAAAAACGCTTTAAAAGTAGGGCTACATCTAGCTGACTTGAATGACTGCTGCGCACACGACAACCTCCATAACGTGTCGTTAATCAGGGTAGCTCAGAATTGGAGTAGCAGCCAGAACTCAGGGCAGAGCACCTGGCTTAAGTTAGGGGCTAATGATAAGGTTGCAACCTAAGTTGGCTATCTGAAATACTATATACTTACGTAGTAACTTTAGTTAGCAAGACGGTCAGACAATGCAGGAATTAACATTACAACTAGCTAATAATGTTAGATGGCTAGAAAATTTGCTATCTTGCTAACGGAAATTCCAGCATTGGATCCGCTTGTATTGCTTGCTATTAAGCATTTTGCTCGAAGCATAGGCTAACTGTATAAAAAAAAACGCTAACTTAGCTGACGTTATTTGACTTAAGCAAACAAATATCTGTTGTTTAGCTCCAAAAAGACTGATTTACCTTGAATTCAATTTCCATCAGTTTCCACATTAGGTCAGGTGTCTCTTGACAGGCGCGAACACAGATGCCAGTGTGTTTCAAGATCCTGAACCAAGCGCTGAGATTCCGATTGGTCCAGAAAAAATGTCATTTATAAGAATTGTCCAATAATGGCCTACATGGCACGCAAGCCCACCCCCATCTCTTGACAGGCGCGAGCTCAGTAGAGATTCCGATCGGCCCAGATGTCAATTAACGCAAGACCCCCCCCCCCCCACCAAAAAAAAAAAAAACTCTCCGGTTCTACACGATTCACGTGAATGACCCAATTGACAATAAAAGCGGCGATTGTCGCCGAAAAGCGACAAGTTTGCAGGTATGATAAATGACCATCCCTACAGTATAAATTCCGGGTATCTCTTGTTCTTTGAAACCACAATAATGGAGAAGACTGCTGACTTGGCAATGGTCCAGAAGACGAACATTGACACCCTCCACAAAGAGGGTAAGTCACAGAGGGTCATTACTGAAAGGGGTGGCTGTTCACAGAGTGCTGTATCAAAGCATCTTAAATGAAGAGTTGACTGGAAGGAAGAATTTGGGTAGGAAAAGGTACACAAGCAACAGGGATGACTGCAAGCTTGAGAATACTGTCAAGCAACGCTGATTCAAACACTTGGGAGAGCTTCACAAGGAGTGGACTGAAGCTGGAGTCAGTGCATCAAGAGTCTCCACGCTCAGACGTCTTCAGGAAAAGGGCTACCAAGCCACTTCTGAACCAGAGACAACGTCAGAAGCGTCTTACCTGGGCTAAGGAGAAAAAGAACTGGACTGTTGCTCAGTGGTCCAAAGTCCTCTTTTCAGATAAAAGTAAATTTTGCATTTAATTTGGAAATCAAGGTCTGGAGTCTGGAGGAAGACTGGAGAGGCACAGAATCCAAGCTGCTTGAAGTCCAGTGTGAAGTTTCCGGTCAGTGATGATTTGGGGTGCAGTGACGTCTGCTGGTGTTGGTCCATTGTGTTTTATCAAGTCCAGAGTCAATGCAGCCGTCTACCAGGAGATTTTGGAGCACTTTATGCTTCTATCTGCTGACAAGATTTATGGAGATGCTGATTTCCTTTTCCAGCAGGACTTTAGCACCTGGCCACAGTGCCAAAACCACTTCCAAGTGGTGTGCTGACCATGATATTACTGTGCTTGATGCCAACTGTGCCAACATGCCTGACCTGAACCCCACAGAGAATCCATGGGATATTTTCAAGAGAAAGATGAGAAACAGTGGATCCAACAATCCAGACGAGCTGAAGGCTCAATAGTGCCTCAGCAGAGCCACAGGCTGATCTCTTCCATGCCATTCCTCACTGATGCTGGAGTTTGTGCTAAAGGAGCCCCGAACAAGTATTGAGTGCAGAAATGAACATACTTTAAACAACTTGAACTTTTCTGTTTTGCAAATGCTTTTTTTGATTGATCCTAGAAAATATTCTAATATGTCGAGATACTGATTTTTGACTTTCATCAGCTGTAAGATCTAATCATCAAAATTGAAACAAAACAACTTTTGAAATGTTTTACTTTACATGCAACGAATCTAAAATATATGAAAGTTTCACTTTTTGAAATAAGTTACAAGAAAAAAAATAACTTTTTCATGATATTCTTATTTTTTAAGATGCACCTGTAGAAAATGAATAGGAAACACTAATGTTAGAGACTCTTTTTTATAATAAATAAAAATAAAAATAACAGTAGATATAATAGTGTTAGAGGCCTTTTTTTAAAGAAAACATGCAGTTAGAAAACAAATAGAGAGTGCAAGAATTAGAGGGATTTTTTTTTTAAATAATAATAGTAGAACAACTTGATACACAAATGGCTATGTTCACAGTCATTATACTTCATTCGTATTTTGATTAATAAAAGTCTTCTACATACAGTGTGTGGTATGAGTTAAGGCTGCTCTAACATGACAGTGTCTCTGGTTCAAAAAGACATGATTGATTGAGTCAGTGTGGAAGAACTTGACTGGTCTGCAGAAACACAAATAAACACATCTGGTGTGATTTTAAATGCAGACCTTGAGCCAAAAACTCATCACTAAACACCAATGACTTGTACATGCACTAAGGCCCGGTTTCACAGTCGTGGCTTAGCTTAAACCAGGACTAAGCCTTGGTTAAATTAAGGTATTTAAGCAGCTTTTATAAAAAGGCCTTGGAAGAAAACATTACAGGTGTGCATCTTGAGACAGAACAATGGCACTATAACAATATCTTAAAATATGTCAGAGCAAGATATTTTTAGTTGAGACTGCTCAGACATGCATTTTAGTCTGGGACTAGCCTTAAGCCTTGTTTGTGAAACCTGGGGCCAGTTGCATAAACTGTTTAGACTAGTCTTAAAAAGTTAGTCATCTAATTTTTTCTTCAAGACTGGTCGTAACTTTTTAAATTCAGTTAAATTCAGTTATGAAAAGGTAGATTGGTCTTATTTGTATTGGAAAAGAAAGACTGATTACCCCTTGGCAACTGCTAGTTGGTCAAACTAGTTCTTAAGGCACAGTCTTAACATGGTGGCTAAGTTTATGCAACTGGCCCCTGGGCTATATGGACAAAAGTATTGGGACACCCCTTCTAATGAACAGTGGTTACTGAAACCACGCCTTCTTTCTTTGCGTGAACATTTGGGTGGCATTATGCAAATATTTCCACATCGTGACGCAGACATGTGGGTGTGTGTGAATGAGGCGCTTTAGCCCGGTCTGCATCAGCCTTATCTTTTAGACACAATAAATCCTTTTGTGGGACACTTTGAGCTTTGTAACGCTGCAGATCTTATACATGCACAAACAGCTACATCATACACTAAAGAAAAGGAAAACAAGAAATCACATCATATGACCCCTTTAAAGTCACAGCTGAGGTTTCTGCAGACCAGTCAAGTTCTTCCACACCGACTCAATCAATATTTTCTTTTTGAACCGTGTCTTATACACAGAGACACTGTCATGTTAGACTAGAAAAGGGTCCTGTCCAAACTGTGGCTATACAATTAGAAGCACACAACTCCCTAGAAAATCATTATATGCTTAAACATGGAAATTATTAAAGTGGTCAAACCTGTTCATTAGAAGGGGGTGTTCCAATACTTTTGGCAATGTAGTTGTATAAGGCTTGAATTCACACACACACACCTCGAGCTCGGTCTCTTCCTCCGGCAGTCCCAGCAGCCCCTTCAGTTCCTCGTCCTCCACTCCTTTACTGTCTCCTGTGCTGGAGATGCTCTGTGTCTGCGGTTTCTCTCGCAGCGTGTAGACGCGTGTGGATGCTCCGAAAGACATGGTCGAGTCGATCGGCACCTGCTGAGGTTTGTGGGGCTCGAGCCGGATTCTGCCCAGAAATGTGCCATGGGCTAAACAAGGACAAATCAGCATGAGATGGGAACGGCTGGGTTCAGCACGTGTTGGATGTGATCTGTTGAGCACTCACTGCTGTTGAGGTCGATGAGGAACACTCTCTTGAGGTGTCTGTGGTAGACCAGCGCCGCATGCACCCGCGAGCACGACTGGTGGTCTATCGTGAAGTCACAGAGGTCAGGGTTCCTCCCAAACAGATAGAACTTCTTCTCATCGATGATCAGCTTCTGCAGGAGACAACAAGAGGCTTACTGACACACAATACTGAAGAACACAAACAAATAAATACATACACTGTCCAAAAATTTAAAGTTGAGAAAACTAAAAAATCTCCTGAAGCTGGTTACATTAAACTTTCTCAACAAAGTTTTTTCAACTTTTAATTTTTTACAGTATACATAAATACATACATATTTTGAAGAATATTGGTAAACAACCGTATCGGTGCCCATGGGGAATATATGCATGTACACACACACATATATATATTAATTATTGCATTGCATGGAAATATCTTCTTTTATGGTCCACAGAGGAAAAAAAAAGTCAGTTTTACTGTTGTTGAATGACATTTTTGTTTTGGGTGAATGATCCTTAAGACGACATTTAAACCATTTTACACACATTTTAAACAATGCATTATCGTGACTCTTCCATTTTTATTTATTTTAAAGATTGCATGTACAAATATGAATTTTTTGGTAATGGAATACTGTAGAGCTGATCATAAATGTTTAAAGATTTCATCTGAATTCTTACAAAAATATTATTTATCAATTATTTCTTAAGCCTAGGAAATAACACAACTAGTTATTAAACAGCTCAGTGTTTTCCTATTCTCGATTGAGCCTTGTTTATTCTCCAGCACTTATTGTTTTAGAATATATATTTATATAAAGGGGAACACGTGCACAGGTCAAAGTTCACGAATCATCATTGTATTTCCATTACTGTTCGTTTAATGCAGTCTTACCTCTATTAATTTGTCTCCTTTAACCACATCCAGATGGAGTCCAGGTGGAGGTTTTCCTGCCCTGAGATTAAATTAACAATTAATGTGACAAAATTCATTCATTCACCCTTCATTCAGTCTCCTAAACCTTTCATATGCACAATATAGAAGTGCCATTTCTCTATGCATAAAATGCACGTGTGCATTTATTTGAAAGATTGACTAGAGCTGTATATAGATCATAATAAATGCTAATATTTAAGTGGAATAAAAGCAATTAGTCTGTATGTCTTATGAAACATATATCTTCATGCAACACTAAACACAGGAATCGCTTTATCACATCCACAAATGGATATAGGGCTATGATATACACCAGACATCCAAGAGAAGAATAATAATAATAATAATAATTATGAATGCATGCATGCAGAGTGGATTGATCTGCTGCTGTGTATTGAGTTAGTGCGCGCGTCTCATGCAGGGCTGAGTTGCATTGTTTTTGTTCATGGAACTCATAATCCACGCACGCGCATGCAGGGCTTTCATTTTAATTGCAATAATGATGCACTTTATTTCTCATCTCACCATGACGGGCAGTCGAAGACAGCTGTGTCTGTGCTTGCATTCACCGCCATTTTGCACAGACGCGGGGAATGCTGGGTAAACATGACCAGATCTCGCTAAGGATTGTGGGAGTTGTAGTTCGCTCGGTTGACACCTAAAACAGCTTATGGACTTGGTTACTGATTCATATTTCGTTTTAAAAACAATGTCTTATATAATACCAGTAGGCAGTATTATCTGTAAGAAATAGGTTTTAGTAAAGAGACTTTTGACTCTATATCTGCAGCTATAGTCTACTCAGTTCTCCACTGATACTGGCATGACATCTTCCACACTCTTGACTGAATGCAAAAATAATTGGTCTTTTCATTTATTGTAATTATTAGGCATTTTATGGGCATCCTAACAAGGTTCTTTGGGGTCCCTTTACAAGCCTGTTTTGTTTTTCCATCACATCATCACAACATGATGAATTTTCATTTTTGGGTGAACTATCCCTTTAAGATGCTTAATGTATCTATATAATAGAAGTTAAATATATTTTATTGCAAATGATAAAGTGAAAACTGTTGGCACTTTGCACCAAAATGGAATTGCTATATGCATATTCTTACTGATAACTGTATGGATAGGGGCATCAATTACAGGAGGGTCATTCCGTGTCAAATCAGACTAATTTCAGAAATATCCCCGGCTCAATTTTTTGATTTTGCTAATATATTTTTCTGAAGAAAGACAGACATGTATATCGATGATAGCCCAAATATTAAGTGCCATGGATTATTATTTACTAAGTATCACTATTTTGTAAAGGGGGGGTCAAAATGTCAAATTTTCACCTGAGATTCAGAGCCAAATTACAGGAGGTTAAAAATGGCTTCAGAAAGGTGGCAGCATCACCATGTTAATTTTACACAGAGATTGGTAGGTCTGTTAGCAAAATATGTTGACTTTAGCAATCTTTGTTGGATTATGTGCCAATGGTGAGCATTCAAAAATGGGAAAACAGCACTTTTCACATTTTTTCTCCAAAGTTTGAATGCCTGTAACTCAAGAATTATAAAACATATCTTGATGCCCTTTGATATATTGGGTCTTAACAAACTTTCCTTTTGGCGTCTTCATTTTTAAGGCCCTATATGGTTCGGTTCCAGAGATATTGGAATTTGAATATGGCTTCAGGAGTAAATTGTTAAAATGTACATTTTCAGTGGTCAAAAACCAAATGTGGTTACTTTTCTTTTAAAGAGGAATGTCTGAAGAACAAATAATGCTGAAACTAGAGATGCATCTCATTTAGTTCTGTCAAAACAACTGCATTGAATATACCTGTCTGACTGCCATAAATACTTGGCATGCCTATAAACTCAAGAAATATTAAAGATATCGCAATAAACTTTTTTAATAAACTTTTCTTTTGGAATCTTCATTTTCAAGGCCCTACATCGTTCAGTCCCAGAGATATGGGGACATCAATGAGGCTCCATTTTCAGATTGTTGAATATTACATAATTTAGTGGCTGAAAACCAAATGTTTGTATACAGCTGATACTTATATTTAAAGCAGAATGTCTGAAGAATATGTTGAAACTAGGAATGCATCTCGTTTTCCTCTATCAAAACAATATGCACAGAACATACCTGTCAGAGTGCTTCAAACGCACTGAAATTGGAGTTGAGGGACATTATCTTTCTCTCAGTAGTCCATTCATAAGATTCTATATTAGAATCAGTTTCAGCGATATTTGGAAGGGATTTTGTTCATTTTAACAGCTTCTGAAGCTACCAAGAGTTCAAACACACAATATTGTAGCATGTTTGAATCAAATCAACCGTATCTCCTACGGAAAAGTGGTTGCGTTCACATCAATAAACCAAGATTTGCCTAACCCGGATTAATTATTAGATTGTCTTTTTTTCTTTCTTATTGTTATATGAGCATAATCATTGTGCTAAAGGGCATATTTGGCATAATCACTGATAATACCTCAAATATTTAAGGTTTCTCACACTTGAAATAATTAACACTATGTAATTGTAAACCCCAGGTAAATGGATTCCTTATTTTACATTTCACATTGTTCATACTTTATCTAGAGTTAACAATTAATCTTGATCATTCATAATCTGATGTGTCACACTGTGCATTCCTAAACCCTAGGTTACTGTTATTATTTGCATTGTCAGCAGTGATGACTAGATGAATACAAAACCACATTTGGTGTGAAAATGGGTAGGACGCAACAATTTGGACATGGAGCCGCACCAAGATGTAGGATTAAACCATAGAGGGCCTTAAAAATTAAACATTTGGTTTTTGACCACTGAAAATGTACATTTTAACTATTTACTCCTGAAGCCATATTTAAATTCCAGTATCTCTGTAACCACTCCATAGGGCCTTAAAAATGAAGACGCCAAAAGGAAAGTTTGTTAAGACCCAATATCTAAAAGGGCGTCAAGAAATCTTCAATACTTCTTGAGTTACAGGCATTCGAACTTTAGAGAAAAAAAACTTGAAAAGTGCTGTTTTCCCATTTTTGAATGCTCACCATTGGCACATAATCCAACAAAGATTCCTAAAGTCAACATATTGTACTAACAGACCTACCAATCTCTGTGTAAAAATAACATGGTGATGCTGCCACCTCTCTGAAGCCATTTTTAACCTCCTGTAATTTGGCTCTGAATCTCAGGTTTGGGGCAATTTTGACCCCCCTCGACAAAATCGTGGATTACTCTGTAAATATTCATCCATGACACTTAATATTTTGGCTTTCATCACTATACATGTCTGTCTTTCTTCAGAAAAAAATTAGCAAAATCAAAAATTTGAGCCGGGGACCTCAGGTTGAGTTGACACGGAATGACCCAAAAGTTAGAATTTGTTTAAAAACGTTTATAACAATGGTAATTTCTCATAACACAATTGATATATTGCATGTGTTAGAATGCATCACATAAATAGAGAATTGATCAAAACACTTAATATTCAGTCACGGCACAAAGTATAGCAAAATTTATCCCAAACAGATTGAGTTTTATAAATAAGAATATGCATATTTACAGTTGAAGACATGGTTATATCTGTGATACTGTATTGAAAGATCATTTAAAGTGGTAAAAATATTCAGTAGCCTAATGCACACCAGTGTCTTTACTGGATTTATGGCTCTATAGAGAGACTGTAATTTCCGTTCTCAATGGCAAAAAGCTAACGGCCGACCTTCCACTTTATAAACACTTGGTAGACGGCGAATTAAAACGTAATCTTGGCCAGCAGAGAGACTTGCTCTGCATTTCTCAATAAATAAATACATCAATAAAACATGATTCAAGTAAAAGTTTTATTAATAAAGCCAACCCCCAACAATAAATTACACATTCACTTAGAAGATCCCCGCTCATGAAATTCTATTCATCTCAAAATACTTTACAAGAACACAAAGCGTCTGTGGAAAAAAAAGAAATGCAAGTGAAATAAAAGCACTTTTCAAGTCACAGTGCATCACCAAGTTCCCAGCAGTTGATCGGAAATCAGGTCAGGCTGTCGGAGGCGAATCTGTGAGCACGGCACTGTGGGAAAGATTTCATAGTGCTTCTTTGAAACCAGATTTTCTTTGTTACAAAATTCAAATACAGTTGTGCTCCCAGTTTTAACACACACAAGACGTTCACCTTTCATATCAGTATATCAGATCATCGTATGAGAAGACAGCACAGAAACACACAGAAGGGCTGTAATCATGTCAGCGCACACAACACCAAACCCAGCAATCATCCAGACCATCAGAAGTCTTTCATGTACAGTATGTACAGAAGAGCAAAGACGCTCGCTGAGATAAACCATTATTGTATTAGTCAGGAAGGGAAAACTCAAGTCAAGTCAAGTAGTTGCATCTATAAAACACATTTGGGTTGTTCGCTTTTAAAACAAGTCCGTTCACATTGCAAGATACAGCGCCCGAACGCATTTTTATGCTCAAATCAGGTTGTTGCCATAGCTTTTTATTAAGATGTGGCATCATATTTATTTTATGAAATTACACAACCGTTTCTAAAAGTGTGGGGTTCTTCAGCAAGGATGCATTAAATTGAACAAAAGGGACACTAAAGATTTTCTATTTGACAGAGTCACGGAAAAATGTATCAGTTTCCACATAAGCAGCACAAATGTTTCTCTTTCAGCAAATCAGCATATTAGAATGATCTCTGAAGGATCATGTGACACTGAAGACTGTCATGATGCTGAAAATACAGCTTTGATCACAGCAATCAATTACATTTCAAAGTAAATTTAATAACCGCTCTCAAATATATCGTTAAATTGTAATAATGTCACAATATTAACTTTTTACTGTATTTTTGACTTGCTGACCTCAAACTTTTGAACGGAAGTGTATATGAAATGTTGCACTTCCAATCATAAATCTACACATTTTCAAACCTTCTGTTATGACTGTTCAATGCAAGTCACAGCATCCAAAGGGGGGTGTGTGTGTATGTATATGTATATCGGTTGAAATTCTAAACAAAATCGCGATAGGAGTAAGAGTTGATATAAATGCATCTCTGAGGGGAGCTGACTGTCTTTAGAAAAGTTCACATGGTATTTTCTTGTCATGCTGCCTCTGAACGATGCATATTAAATTAGTGTTCATAAGTGCAGCGCTGCATTGTTTACAGCGGTAACCCAGGAAACACTATCGCTGCTGTTCCATAAGCGCCACCTGCTGGCAGAGAGTGACTCATTCAGCTCCTCTGCTGTTTCCTTCAGATGTGTTTTATGTTGTATAGTTCCAGAACACTAAAGTCAGACCATTCGGTTTTTACTTCAAAATGAGAAATTATATAATCTAATTTAGATTAAAAACTGCTCATGCTGCATGTAAGCTGCATCTTTGTTTGGATGATGATTAAAATGCAGTGGTTCCTGAAAGAGCACATAAAAAGCCTTAGTTTGTTTAGATCAGGAGATTTATTTTGTGTAACTTGCTGATTTGATTTGGGGTTTGTTTTGAAATTTCAATTTAGTTTTGTTGCATTTCAATTTCACAGAGAAACATGCAGCAATAGCCTAATATAAAGGACACCTTCTCATTTACTGTATAATGTCTTCAATCTCATTTTGTCAAAATCAAATCGTGAAAAAATAATCGTGAATTGAATCATGATATTTATACACACACATATATACTTGCCTTTTTTCTCTAATTGAGTCCAAATACTTTTGGTCACCTATTAGTCAGACTCTGTGCTGTTCACACTCCAAAAACAGAATCAGTCTCAAATCAGGTTTGGGACGCATGCAACTGCAATGTGAACGTAGCTTTTCTCCCCACAGGAGAAAATCCATCAGGTCACGTGACATTCATCTGCATGTCGGCTTCACGGCTGCGCAATTCAATACTCAAGTTGACAACACACCGCTAAGAGGACACACAGATCCCATCCATGAAGTTCTCTTATTAATACTGACAAACAATAAAGAATCATCTCGAACCATCACAACCAAGTGCATGTCAGGCAAATGTAGCTCTGTCCTTTGAGAACTTCAGGAGACACACGGCCCAATCAAGTGCTCATAAGGGCAATGGGATTTAAAAATAAATTATGTTAATCTAAAAAGGAAGGGAAGATTAAACAATATTTGGGCGAAGTAGTGCCTGTTTGAAAATAATCCTTTTATCCTTGCGATAATGTGGATTATGGCATAATACCACAGTTGGAAGAGAAGCTTCCATAAAAGGGGGGGGGGGGGGGGGATCTTTGAGAGGGATGACTTAAGCCATTGCTTGGAATTAAATTTAGCTGGTTCTGGCATTTACAGCATGCCCCACTTGACAAGGTGAAAAAAGTATGGATACACACAGCATTAAATATTAATGCCTTCGCTTGTCACTTAGGAAAAAGACGTGTCCTGTGTTTAAAGGGACAGAGGTACTGCTGGCACGAGGGCTCATGTCTGAAGTGCCTGTAAAATCGTACAAAATGTTGACCTGAATGGCAATTTCTGTCCCAGAGAATGCTTTCTTCGCCTAATTCCTCGGGAACATAACAGGCTTAGCGTTAGTCTGTTGAGAGAGCGTGGCGGAAGGGATTACCGGTAAGATTCGGCACTCTGTGATTCCAGGCAAAAATGACACAGTGAAGTGGAGATCAAATTCAGCTCACTGGTATCGTGTCTCAAAGACGTGAGATCCCTGACTCACAGAGGCTTACGGTTGTGTGTGTGTGTGTGTGAGCATCGTTTTTATCCGTTCACACTCCCTGTACGCTTTTCCCTGGAGGAGGAGAGGTGTTGCATGCATTAGTACACTGGTGTTTTTATTGTAGCGCGCAAACTCTCTCGGTGCTAATACGTGAGGTTTCGTGTGTTTGATCGAGGCTGGTTGTTCTGAGCATTCATATGAGGATCATTAGGTGTAAAGCAGCTCTAGTAAACTCACATCCAGCACAATGCCACGGTCTATTTCATATCAATGTTTAAGTGAATTCTTAGATCGGTCAGCTAAAGTTACACAGCTAAAGAAGATGGGGTCATTGTGTTGTCTGAAAGAGCAGCTGGTACTTTCAACAAACAGGGTACAAATGATGTTACTTTGTTTAAAACAATTATTAAAATCTCCAACATTCTCTTAAATGGACAGTTCACCCAAAAATTTTAATTCCAACATTTACTTTGTTCCAAACCTCTTAATTTCTTTCTTCGGCTGAACACACACACACACAAAAAAAAAAAAAAAAAAAAAAAGAGATTCTGAAGAAAGTTGGTAACCAAACAGTTGTTGGTCCCCATTGACTTTGATAATATGGAAAAAATACTAAGCAAGTCAATGGGGACCAGGAATTATTTGAATACCCACATTCTTCGAAATATTTTCCTTCAAAACTCATAAAAAGATGTGTTAAAGTTTGCCAGCATGGCGGAAAGTAAATCCCATTCCATTGTCTCAATTATTTATACAAATCGCAGCGTTTACTGCTTTCAATTAACCATTCAAACTTGTTGATCAAAGTTTAACCTATTTGGCATGTCCTCAATTTTGGTAATGGGATTGCAAAAATTGCAAATCTCACATAAAAATAATAATAAGCGATTCCCATTTTACCAGCTCAGGCTCATTGGCAATACGTGCCTCTACATACATTTCTGCAACACCGTAATTATGTACCTTACTGCATATTTCGTGGCAGTTTCAAAGTGAAATGTCCAGAGAGTGGCGCTAAAACACACGTTTAATACGTGACCGTGACACGTTTTTATTACGTTGGTACAGGCACGGATTGCAGTGGTTTTATATGCTGCTTGAGGTACGTTTTGCGGTTGTTCAGAATTCAAATATATATATACACATTTCAACTAGAAACCACAGTGAATTGTACATATAGGCAAGTTCTTTTTTCAGTTTTGCAGAAATGCATGTAGAGGCATGTATTTCCAATGAGCCTAGTTTGCATTTTACACTCTCCTTGTTGAGAGTGCCAGCTTGCCTCTTTTTGAATCTGATTTAATTAAGCCACAATCCAGAGAGAAGAAAACTCAGCTCCTCAAATCAAGGCTTTTGTTTGTCAAATCTCTTTACACCTGGTGCTCCGAAATGGACACACATTGTTCACACATACACACAGCTGCCTTTAGTGCCAAAATCAGTGTCCAGCAAGAGGTAAGGACAGAATATGTCTGTTTATGTGTCAGTTTATCAGATAATGTCTGAAGTGCCTTGAAACTTAATATTCAATGCACTTTTCATTAAAATGCGTACTATTCACTGATTATTGAAATTTCACCTGTTCAACAGGATCACAATATTACAGAGTAATTTAAAAGACTGCATATCTTGTCAGAATATAAACTATTGCCTTGATTTTGTAGAAAGTTTTTCCTTTTTTAAATTGAGTGATAGAAATACAACTCCCTGAAGCCCTTTTGTGAGAATAACAAAAAAAAAAAAAAAAAAGAAATATATATATATCCTGTTGTAAAAAGCTCCTAAATTGCCAGAAAAAAAGTAAAAAAATCTAAGTGGCTGTAAAAAAAAAAAAAAAAAAATTGCTGCATATTTTCCACTTTGTTGAATTAGCACCGGGAGTGTGGTGAGCGTAGCTCTCATAGAGAACTAAAGCGTTCCCAAGAAAGATGGAAGCCATGCGTCATTTTGCTGTGCTGTATTAAAACTACATCAGGGCTGGGCGTTAACTTGAATATATACAATACATTCATTATTATGTTGTTAGTGACATAAAACATGATGAATATCGATTCTAACGCCACTTTTCTAGCCTTTAAAATCACGCCAGTAGAACACTCATGCTTTCTTCCAATTCATGAGCAAAGAAAGTAAATCAGACACCATCAAAGTAAAAATATTGAATTTTTCATGAAGCCAAAATATTTTAGACATTTTTAGCCCAGCCCTAATCTACATGCTATCTGATGTCTTAGTGCTGGAATGTTCTGGGAATTCTGTGGACCTGTGTGTTTATCGGAGTCGATGTGGTTTATGGTTGATGGAAGATGGATATCTGATGTTTTTTTCCCCCCATCAATGAAACCCCCTGAAGCCCATCTGGACTCTTGCTAATGAAAGTCACAATATGCTTGTGAACAGGCGAGACAGTAATAAGCATTTAACATCTTAAAGGCTGTTTATCATCAATGAATCGGTTGTACTAAACTGTAAGAATATCAAGAAAAAAAAAAAACCAAGGACCAGTGCAATCGCCCACTAAAAACTCACTCCAAAAGGCCCTGTCCCAAGCGGCACCATCAGTCCATACGGTATTCCTCAACAAAGTCTATACTTTGCAGCACAGGTAATTGTGGGCTCAGCCTAAACTGAATTCCCAAATGGGAAACCCTACGGCAAGTGTCTCCAACCCCAGAGCTACCGTCCTGCAGAGCTCCAACCCCAATCAAACGCACCAGAACCAGCTACTCAAAGTGTTCAGGGTTACTTAAATACAGGTAGGTGTGTGGGAGCAGGGTTGGAGGTGAAGTCGGCAGGATGGTATCTCTCCAGGAGCAGGGTTCGAGATCCCTCTTCTACGGTCTAATGGATTTCACAGACAATCCCAAATAAAGACCACAAGACACCCGTGTGCCATTTGGGACAAGGCCAAACAATTTGTTCTCACTTCAAGCTCCAAGCCCATTGTCCTAGAAGTTTACCCCATCTCCAAGATGCTGTCGTTTCACGTATCCCAATCGAGTTCCCTGCATGCGATCCGAACCAGCCTGAGCTCCAGCTCAACGGCGTCGGGTCGCTCCTGTGGATTGGCGGACAGCATCTCCCGAATCAGTTGCTTCATGCCAGCGTTCATGCTCTTCTTCCGAGCCGGGATGTGGAGCTCCATCTTGGGGTTCTCCAGCAGAGCCTCCCCCAACGGGACTATATCTTCCCCTTGCTGTACGTAGCTCCCTAAGAGCTCCTTCTGAGTCTCTACATCCACAAACGTAATCCGTTCCACCATGGCCCATATGATGACCCCCAAAGCAAAAATATCAGCCTTTGCGGTGTAGTGGCCCTCCCAGACCTCGGGGGCCATGTAGAAGTCCGTCCCACAAGCTGTGGACAAGAAACACTTGTTGACGCTTGCCGGTTCTTCAGGGTTCAAGCCCGAACAGGAGCAGACCTTGCTGAGGCCAAAGTCGGCCACCTTCAGGGTGGGTTCGGGGGACCCGGCCGGGGTTCTGCCCTGCGAGATGAGAATGTTGTCAGGTTTGAGGTCTCGGTGGATGATCTGGTTGCGATGCAGGAAGGCAAGAGCGCTGCCCAGTTGCAGCATGAAGCTGGTGTTGGTCTTGCGGCTGGGTTTGCGGGACAAGAGATAGGCGTTCATGTCTCCACCATCGCAGAAGTCCATGACGAACCACAGGTAGTAGGCGCAGTGGGGGTCAAATGTGATCTCACCTTTCAGGGAGGTCTCCACCAACTGAGTGTATATAAATAAATACAAAAAAAAGTTACAAACAACTGTTTAAAATGGGACTCTTTAACTTCAGTCCTGGAGGAATAGTGTCCTGCAGACTTGTTTGGTACTTTAGTACCATTCCCAGTTTAACACGCATGTCTGGAAATTGCATGTTGTTCTCAAAATGATCTTAGATTAGCTTGTTCAGGTGTGTTTGGTTAGGGTTAGAGCTAAACTCAGCAGGACACTGGCCCTCGAGGGTTGGATTCAAAGAGCCCTGGCATAAAGGTTCACATTTTGTATAGATTTATGCACTGATAATTGTGGTCAACTTCTGCAGGATTTTTAATGGCCAATTCTACTATTGTCATCCAGAAATTAGAGTGGCTGATGGTTGACAAATACAATTTGATTGTTTTTATTTTACAGAAGTTACTCAATTCAAGAAATGTGTTAACAGAAATTGTGCAACGTTCACTTACATAACCAACTTTTCCATTATTGAAAAGCCACTATATGTCAGGCCCCCCTTCTCTTATTCAGCTGGTAATCTAAAGTATTATGAAAATTAATTTTGAAAAAATATATTTTTACAGTTCAACATTGGGGAACATCACACACTGCAGGGTAATTTCACTTTGGCTACAGAACAACAGAATTAACTCATGACTCTGGGAAAAGTCCTTGCACGCTTCTCATGAGCTCACGAACATACTCCAAAGTTGACAATAAGAAAAGTAAATTAGTGAAATTTGAATGCATGCAAAGTTTTGCAAGACATTACAGGATTAAACATGAGTAATGAATTTACATTTACACATTTGCTCAATGCTTTTATCTAAAGGCAACGTATTACTGCATTTAAGGTATACATTTTATCAGTTCAGTTCCCTGGGAATCAAACTCATGACCTTGCCATTGCTAGCACCATGCTCTGCTGTCCGAGCTACAGGAATGCCTGCCTGTGCAAAACTTGGCACCTTGATGCCAAGTTGTCATGTGGTCTATAAAGGTGTAGCTATACAGCGGCCAATGTGCTGTAATTGGGGGCTCAGCACAAGGATTTGGTCCCTCCTATAATTTAAGTCAATGGAATTGTATCACTTGTTTTATTTATAAAATTTAGTAGGAGAAAACTGAAGTTGTTCTGAGAATGAAGCCAAACTCTGTTGCTGAAACCTTAGAATGGCTCAACAACAACCCACATGCCACTAAAAGACTATAAATCACACAATGTCTTATACAGAAACAACAGTTCTCTTTCAAAACCTAGTGAGCTGCTATTGAGTTTGATGCTGGACTGTTATGCTAACGGTATGATAATGCCATAGTTGGATATAGGATATTCCTACTTGCTATATATCCAGCAGTGATGCATTGCACACACTCTTAAGTTGATGTATGAAAAAATTCTTACGCTACTGTTAACTTTGTAAATGTTTGACTGCCTGGTGGATAAATGATGCTATGATAATCAACAGAGAGGATCATTTACTGCGTTTTGTCTCTGCTAACAGTTAACAAATAGGTCATTTTGGAACTTGGACTCGATGCAAATTATTTGCTTAAAAGTAAATGCTTGTTACGGTCCAAGCACATTTTCCTTGGAGTCACCATTTCTGCCTGACATCATACATTGCGTCTTTATGTAATTAAAGTTTTAGATTTTAGGAGGAAGATGGAAATTGTGACTGAATGGAACACAGTAGTACTCACAAAAAAAGAAAAACACACAGATAATGGGAAAAACTGCCAAACTGAATTAGTTTGAGCCATTTTTATACTCTGCACCATTAAATTAAAGTGCAAGTGTAATTATAATTAAGGTTGGTATTAAGAGTATTAATGGTATTAAGAGTAGCTTTATACATGCTATAAAAGTAGAGGTGTCTTATACAAAGGATTGACTTCACAGTGTGTTTGACAAGTACCATATTGACTGAATGGTAGGGTAGTCCACACTGCACCTATCAAGTTATTCAATTACACAACCAGCTTCAGGTTTGCGTTTACCTCACCATTACAGGATATTGCAAAACAGAGCACCAACCTATGAACGCTGAGCCATCTGTCTGCACAGGGAACCAATCAGAGCACATCTCATCTGAAGCACAGCAACAACAGTGCTGTCCATAGAGATGTGTGCTACTGCTGTACGTGTTGGCACATTTAACCACATCCTTCCCCTGATACCCTACGCATGGAATTCTAGTTTCAAGATTAGCGCTGCTTTCCCAAAAAAACTCAAAACATAAAACTGTTTTAGTTTAAGCTAAATCATTAACCAAACTGCAGACTTAATGCAGATTCCCTTAAGGTTGGTTTACCAAATGCATTAACCTATTTAAACTAACAGAGCAAATGGGCTTCTTATGGTTGAAATAGTAAGAACAGGGTCATTAAATTCTGTTTAGTGCAATACACAATCCATATTCACACTCTAAATTTGTAAACCCTGGGTTATTTGTATATTTGCAAGATTTAAAAAATGTGATTGGAAAACCACAGAACACAAAGAACAAGACCTGTGGTAAAACCTGCTCATCTATCTATCTATCTATCTATCTATCAAGAAAAAAAAAAAAAAAAAAAAAACACTAAGGTGATTTCCCTAAGATTGCATGTTAAAGTCTATGTGAAAGTGCATGGATATTTAAGGAGCCAAGCACTTTAGTTTTTGACTGGTTGTCTGCTGCTAAACAGCTGTAACATTCAAGCAACAATGGCTATGAAAAACAGGGTTAAACTCTGTATGCGTGAAATGTTGCTTTACCAATGGTTGGAAGTGGTGATGTTAAAAATATGCTAACCTAAGTTTAAGCACATTGTGATAAGTTAAACGAAGAACCTTTACAAGCAGATTGGGGATTTCTGTGCAAATCTGAAGCATGTTACCTCTTTTTCCTCATCTGTTGACAGAATATGCTGAAGGCTTTGTACAGACAGAGGTTAGCTTATAATTATAGCAGCGAGAGTGCTAATCAACCTCATCTCAATAACAACCCATTACTGTGCTGCTCTGCACTCCGGCTCACTTCCACTCAGTCACAACATCCTCACGTCTCATGTAAGGGGGGGGGGGGGGGGGGGGGCTTTTTTCAGCAGGTTGCATGCGACAACGTTTTTACTGTGCTGTACTTCACCTTGCTAACAGTCACTATTAGACTGTCAGAACAGTCAAATCAGCACTGCTTGTTAAGACCATGATAGTTTTATTCAATAACCAGGTATTTATTTATTGAATCTGTCAATTACGCTACTCAAGGGCTGTGCTTACAGTCCATACATTAAGAAACATGTCTGGTCAGTGTCTGGTGGACATAATCCTAAACCCAAAATTATACAGCGATGCCGTAATGCTGCCTTTAAGTCCTCCTGGGAAGTTCCTACAGAAGTAGCAATTAAAATGTAAGGTGTAATTTTCAGAATAAAATGAGTGCAAGGGACAATTTCATTTTCCGTTTCCAATTACTGACAATACGCTTGGCACGAATGCAACTTAATAAAGTGCAAAGGATGCACATTAGGGGTGTAACTGATGCTTTATGTAGTTTATAATTATGTGGGAAAGAATGATGGATAATGTAGTTGTCACATGCAAAAAAGCACTATGATAAAACAATGCTAAATGAAGCTTTATAGCTGCACTTCATCAACCGTGTAAGAAAACAGAGCTGCACAAAATACCAGAAAAAACTAGCATCACAACATGGCTTAGTGTGATTATCTAATTCCAAAAGCTGTGATTTATTTAATTATATGCATGGCACAGTGTTCATTTACATGTGTGCAGCTCAAAATATTTATTTATTTGCTGGTAAACTGACTAAATGAAAGCCTGGTTGTTTAACGCTTGATGTACTATACAGCTGTTTAACACAGCTATACTATAAAATATTTTTTATTAAATTGTTTTTATTTTACAATATTATTACAATATATTTCTTGTTTTTACATAACCTGCCTGACAGGACACCATTCGGTAACACAAATGTAGTGATCATCATTATATTACAAAGATGCACTGAAGACGGACACGAAGAGGAGAGAATAGTTGCGCAAGCAGATAAAATAGTGTACCAGAGAACAAATTCATTGTTTGAGATGCTCGAAATACTGGAAGAAAACCATAAATATTGAAATGGGGTGGGGGTTATTTTGAATGTATTTCTGAGGAGAACTGTCTTCAGAAAAGTTATGGCATTTTCTTTTCCTCTTACCTCTGTAAAATACATACAGCATTAAATTAGTGTTAATAAGCTGTGTGCAGCAGTGGTAACACTATATTGCTATTGCTGTTCTATAAGCGCCACCTGCTGTCAGAAAGTGAATATGTCTTTTCATCAGAATCAGAAAGAGCTTTGTCAAGTGCGTTTACACACACATACACACACACACACACACGGAATTCATCGTGGTGTCAGGAGTTTCAGTACAGAAAGTACAGAGTGCAAACATGCATATAATTAAGGTAATAAAATACTAATAATAAAGAGTAATAAGATTTATTCAGCTCGTCTGTTTTAGTTTTGTGCAGTTGCTTCATGTTGCAGATATTTGTTTGTTTGCTTAAGGTTAGTTGACCAGTAACAGAGCAAAATAAACAATTAATAAATGAAAATAAATAAGCAACAAGTATGGGAATCAGCCCAGTTTAATGTAAAAAAAAAAAAAAAAAAAAATAATAAAAAAAAAAAATGCCAATTGGTGTTGGTCATGAAAAATCCTGATCAGTGCATCCTTTGTGCATAGATCCGTAGAACAAGTGGGTCACATAACGATATTTTAAAATTAAGATAAAGAAAATAAAAAAAAAACACTTGAAAAGAAAACAGGATGACTTTAAATAGCATAGTTGTGTTAGGATGAGCTGAGCAAGTCTGCACATGTAATTCCTGGTCTGAGTGTAACTTCCTGCTTAAACAGTAATGGATACCAAAAAAAAATTAGAAATGTATGTGAATGGAGAATGTATGAGTGTGAAAGCAGAAGTGTATGTGCGTGTAAGGAGAGTGTATGAGTGTGAAAGCAGAAGTGTATGTGCGTGTAAGGAGAGTGTATGAGTGTGAAAGCAGAAGTGTATGTGCGTGTAAGGAGAGTGTATGAGTGTGAAAGCAGAAGTGTGTGTGTGTGTAAGGAGAGTGTATGAGTGTGAAAGCAGAAGTGTGTGTGTGTGTGTGTGCGTGTAAGGAGAGTGTATGAGTGTGAAAGCAGAAGTGTATGTGCGTGAAAGCAGAAGTGTATGTGCGTGTAAGGAGAATGTATGAGTGTGAAAGCAGAAGTGTATGTGCGTGTAAGGAGAGTGTATGAGCGTGAAAGCAGAAGTGTATGTGCGTGTAAGGAGAATGTATGAGCGTGAAAGCAGAAGTGAATGTGCGTGTAAGGAGAGTGTATGAGTGTGAAAGCAGAAGTGAATATGCGTGTAAGGAGAGTGTACGAGTGTGAAAGCAGAAGTGAATATTCGTGTAAGGAGAATGTATGAGTGTGAAAGCAGAAGTGTATGTGCGTGTAAGGAGAGTGTATGAGCGTGAAAGCAGAAGTGAATGTGCGTGTAAGGAGAGTGTATGAGTGTGCAAGCAGAAGTGAATGTGCGTGTAAGTAGAATGTATGAGTGTGAAAGCAGAAGTGAATGTGCGTGTAAGGAGAATGTATGAGTGTGAAAGCAGAAGTGTATGTGCGTGTAAGGAGAGTGTATGAGTGTGAAAGCAGAAGTGAATGTGCGTGTAAGGAGAATGTATGAGTGTGAAAGCAGAAGTGTATGAGTGTGAAAGCAGAAGTGTATGTGCGTGTAAGGAGAGTGTATGAGTGTGAAAGCAGAAGTGAATGTGCGTGTAAGGAGAGTGTATGAGTGTGAAAGCAGAAGTGTGTGTGCGTGTAAGGAGAATGTATGAGTGTGAAAGCAGAAGTGTATGTGCGTGTAAGGAGAATGTATGAGTGTGAAAGCAGAAGTGAATGTGCGTGTAAGGAGAATGTATGAGTGTGAAAGCAGAAGTGAATGTGCGTGTAAGGAGAGTGTATGAGTGTGAAAGCAGAAGTGTGTGTGTATGTGCGTGTAAGGAGAATGTATGAGTGTGAAAGCAGAAGTGTATGTGCGTGTAAGGAGAATGTATGAGTGTGAAAGCAGAAGTGAATGTGCGTGTAAGGAGAATGTATGAGTGTGAAAGCAGAAGTGTATGTGCGTGAATGGAGAATGTATGAGTGTGAAAGCAGAAGTGAATGTGCGTGTAAGGAGAGTGTATGAGTGTGAAAGCAGAAGTGTGTGTGCGTGTAAGGAGAATGTATGAGTGTGAAAGCAGAAGTGTATGTGCGTGTAAGGAGAATGTATGAGTGTGAAAGCAGAAGTGTATGTGCGTGTAAGGAGAATGTATGAGTGTGAAAGCAGAAGTGAGTGTGCGTGTAAGGAGAGTGTATGAGTGTGAAAGCAGAAGTGTGTGTGCGTGTAAGGAGAATGTATGAGTGTGCAAGCAGAAGTGTGTGTGCGTGTAAGGAGAATGTATGAGTGTGAAAGCAGAAGTGTATGTGCGTGTAAGGAGAATGTATGAGTGTGAAAGCAGAAGTGAGTGTGCGTGTAAGGAGAGTGTATGAGTGTGAAAGCAGAAGTGTGTGTGCGTGTAAGGAGAATGTATGAGTGTGAAAGCAGAAGTGTATGTGCGTGTAAGGAGAATGTATGAGTGTGAAAGCAGAAGTGAATGTGCGTGTAAGGAGAATGTATGAGTGTGAAAGCAGAAGTGTATGTGCGTGAATGGAGAATGTATGAGTGTGAAAGCAGAAGTGTATGTGCGTGTAAGGAGAATGTATGAGTGTGAAAGCAGAAGTGAGTGTGCGTGTAAGGAGAGTGTATGAGTGTGAAAGCAGAAGTGTGTGTGTATGTGCGTGTAAGGAGAATGTATGAGTGTGAAAGCAGAAGTGTGTGTGTAAGGAGAGTGTATGAGTGTGAAAGCAGAAGTGAATGTGCGTGTAAGGAGAGTGTATGTGTGTGAAAGCAAGTGTATGTGCGTGAATGGAGAATGTGTGTGAAAGCCAGGGCTCCAAACTGCGACTAAAATGGTCGCATTTGCGACCAAAAATATTAATTTGCGAGTGAAGTTTTTGCTGAGGTCGCCACTGGCGACTATATATAATTTGCATGAAAGGACTTTTTTCCCGATTGTTTTGCGCTCACATCTTTTGTTATGTTCACGTATTAAACTTACATAAGACGATGCGCATCAAAGTGTTACTGGAAAAGAGTTTCAAACAGTCCTCGTCTCTGCCGCACACAGTCTGCTGAACGCAGTGAGAGAGACCTGAAAGGGCCTGTTTACACCTGCATTTTCTCTGATCGGATATCTATATGATTTGTTAAAACGTTTCCCCATTTACACTTGGCCACATAAATGTGTCTTCGCAAAACGGATATAAATCCGTTCTTCAATTCCCGCTTCATATGCAAATATAACGGAGTTCACGTCAATGAAAGCAATGGATAATTTTATTAATTATCAGCTAATTTCAATATCAGAGACCGCAACAAGAAAGCGCGCGGCATCAGCACTGGAAAGATAGGCTAGTCTCGCTACTTTTAATGAAGAAGATTGTGTGTTGAGCGTCTGCGACTTACTTTCAGGTTCATTCAGTTTGCGCGTCGCTTGCTGAAGAAATACTCCGCTACTCATCCGCGGTGATGCTTGTTGCATTGCGCTGTCATATCTGACTATAACATGCCATATAGCCTATAAAACGCTCTCACATGTCTATTATTTTAATATTATGGGAGGAGTAAAATTACCATATGTGGTTTCAACAACCAGATGCATTTACACTTGTCCGGTTTCGCCCAGACCACCTCCTGAAGTGGTTCGAGCGATTGGATTTATATCCGTCTCGAATGCGTTTCGGACGGCATTTACACCTGGTCTTTTCAGGATCAGATAGCTATCCGATCAGGAAAAAAATGCATGAAGTGACCAGGTGTAAACAGCCCCAAAGTGCAAGTGCAGAAAAGCCGTGTCTATTTCGTGCACAACTTGAACAAACTTCAACAGGTAAAGCTGTCAGCTCTGTGGATACTGGCAATATCGTCAAAAATTCTCATTTATAATCATTATTAATATGGCTTCTTCTTATCGAGATCTTAGTCTATGTTCTGTTAATGCATGGACTTCCTGTTATTTGAAGCGCACTTGCCATCCAGTAATCGCAAAAAGCTTTGTGCTGTCTTACTTTTTAATAAACAAAGTATCAGCTTTAAAATGCTACGAAATTCAAATGATGCGGTTTGGGTGCTCTTTAATGCAGACCACAAGCGCACACTTTCGGTAATATAAACACCAGTACCCCGTGTCCACACGGTCCGTGTATGCGCCCGGATCGCGCGAGCGGAGAGTATGGCACTTAATGCTCAGGCGCGATCTCTTTAGCACCTCAGTTAAAGCAGCAAGTGAACCCATTATATATTTCGATTTACTACTATAGTATGAAATGAACATGATCAAAAGGTAGGCAATAAGAAAGCCTATTATAGTACAACTTACTGAAATGTTTTATGTAAAAGCTCATTCAGTGTTTCAAACTGAGGAAATGTATAAAGCTTGTAAACATTGCATTGTAATACATTTACCTCAGAATAACCACTCAGTGTCCATAAACTCATCAGTCAGCTAGAAAAATAACTATAAAGAGGAGCGTTTTGCTATATTTATGCGCTGTTGCATATTAATATTTTTACTTATTCTGTTGTACAGGATTCAACTCCTCCTATAAAATTGCATTTTACTAATGAAGAAAAACAGACTGAATATGTGAAAGACGTGACAACATTTATAGGATGCACTGCACTCAGTTGCCAAGTGATGCTTATGGTCCATGATATTGGTACAGATTCTGTAACGAACAATTCTTTGTGACTGTATATTTCAAGTTGTAAAAGACATTTAATTCACACTTTAAGTGAACCTTAGTCCCCCGGTCGACCTGATCATCTACAAGATGGATTAAAATGCTGATAAAGCCTAGAAAATATAAGACAAACACATGACAAAATGATTGAAATGTTAAAATAGGGGGGAAAAATAAAATGATAATAATAAAATAAACCACTTTTATTCTGTGGCACCTAAAAAAATAATTTGGCGCCTAAGTTTTTCTTTTATAGGAGCCAATGGCTCCTTACTCGATTTTTTTGTCTGGAGCCCTGGAAAGCAGAAGTGTATGTGCGTGAATGGAGAATGTATGAGTGTGAAAGCAGAAGTGTATGTGCGTGAATGGAGAATGTATGAGTGTGAAAGCAGAAGTGTATGTGTGTGTAAGGAGAGTGTATGAGTGTGAAAGCAGAAGTGAATGTGCGTGTAAGGAGAGTGTATGAGTGTGAAAGCAGAAGTGAATGTGCGTGCAAGGAGAATGTATGAGTGTGAAAGCAGAAGTGAATGTGCGTGCAAGGAGAATGTATGAGTGTGAAAGCAGAAGTGTATGTGTGTGTAAGGAGAGTGTATGAGTGTGAAAGCAGAAGTGAATGTGCGTGTAAGGAGAATGTATGAGTGTGAAAGCAGAAGTGAATGTGCGTGCAAGGAGAATGTATGAGTGTGAAAGCAGAAGTGTATGTGCGTGTAAGAAGAATGTATGAGTGTGAAAGCAGAAGTGAATGTGCGTGTAAGGAGAGTGTATGAGTGTGAAAGCAGAAGTGAATGTGCGTGTAAGGAGAGTGTATGAGTGTGAAAGCAGAAGTGAATGTGCGTGTAAGAAGAATGTATGAGTGTGAAAGCAGAAGTGAATGTGTGTGTAAGGAGAATGTATGAGTGTGAAAGCAGAAGTGAATGTGTGTGTAAGGAGAGTGTATGAGTGTGAAAGCAGAAGTGAATGTGCGTGCAAGGAGAATGTATGAGTGTGAAAGCAGAAGTGTATGTGCGTGCAAGAAGAATGTATGAGTGTGAAAGCAGAAGTGTATGTGCGTGCAAGAAGAATGTATGAGTGTGAAAGCAGAAGTGAATGTGCGTGTAAGGAGAGTGTATGAGTGTGAAAGCAGAAGTGAATGTGCGTGTAAGGAGAGTGTATGAGTGTGAAAGCAGAAGTGAATGTGCGTGTAAGAAGAATGTATGAGTGTGAAAGCAGAAGTGAATGTGCGTGTAAGGAGAGTGTATGAGTGTGAAAGCAGAAGTGAATGTGCGTGTAAGGAGAATGTATGAGTGTGAAAGCAGAAGTGAACGTGCGTGTAAGGAGAATGTATGAGTGTGAAAGCACCAGAATGAATTATGGCTTGTGCAGCCCCTCATACATACGTGTATGTGTATGCGTGTATATTAGAGGTGGGCGTATCGATCCTAATATCGATACCAATGTTGGTATTGGTATCGGATCGATACTAGTCTGATAAGATCGATACTTTAGGTTAATTTTTTTCTCCTATACACTTAATAGCATTGCTTAATACATACAACAAAGTGTAGACATGTCTGTGGGTGTACATGCCGCTCTTTTCACATCTCGTATGCAAACATTGCTGCTCCTCCCCTGCTACGCTGTGTTTGGTTGTCATACCATCACATGACTCAGCGGCTCCGAGCGCAAGCGAGAAGCGTCTCGCTGCAGCCTACAAGATCCAGGGGGCGTGGTTGGATCCAGATCCAACTCCTCCCACCTGCCTATACCTAAACCTACCCATCTCCACCCCCTAGATGTGGATCCAACCACGCCCCCTGGATGTTGTGGACTGCAGCGAGCCCTTTAAATTTCCATTATAACGGTTTTCTATCGGAGTAAAATGCTTAACATGTTGTTCAGCATGTTTGCATATATATTCTGGGCTCAGCTGCTTGCGACATATTATATTTTATTAACAATCTGTTTACCGAATTTAGTCTTTATTACTGTCTTCCTCCATTCATTAACTGCACCATATGAAATGTTTTTATATTGCAATTAGAGAAAATTAAATTCAGCGTGTTGCATTCATGTTTTGGGTTCATCTGCTTACCTGTACATACATAGTAGGCCTATATATTTTTATAAAACTATACCGAATTTGGCCTTTTCATATCATTGTTTTTATTGCGATAATAAACAAATATTACAGTATGTATAAAAACAAAATACAGTACATACATAACATACTAAAATCCTTTCAATAATAAACGAGTTGTGTTTAATAGTTCTTTTTCATATCAATGTCTTCATTTAATAAGCCACTAAAGTTAAACTTTTCTTCATAATGGTTTTCTATGGGAGGAAAATACATAATGTGAAAACTGAGCGTTGCTTTCATATTCTGGGCACATCTGCTTACTTGTATATCTAGTTTGTAACATTGTATACTGAGTTTTGTCTTTTAATATTACGTTCTTAATTTATTAAGCCACGTTAATTATTTTTATAACTCTTTTCTACGGGAGGAAAATACTTAACATGAAACGGTTTATTGCGTTCATATTCTGGGCTCCTCTGCCTGCAAAGTCCTTTTAGAAAGGCAAATAAAATCCATGTAGCTTTAAGGTGAATATAATATTAGTCATATCAACATTAGTATTGTTAATTTTTTTAATTGTTGTTGGTCATTTAAATTATTATTTTTTTTTAAATGACAAGTATCGAAATCGGCGAAACTGACCCTGTATTTACTCGGTATCGGATCGATACCAAAATTTGCAGCATCGCACACCCTTAGTGTATATTATGTATGTAAATTGTATATGTATGCATGCGCGTGTGTGTATATGTATATATATATATATATATATATATATATATATATATATATATATATATATATATATATATATATATATACACACACATACACACAACATACAAGTAAATGTTAAGGAAAAATGTTATATATTTTACATATAGATCTATTTATATATAATATAAATTATAAACAAGTATAAATACACATAAATATTTTTTTAAATATATACATGTTTATTTCTATATACTAGTGCTGTCAAACGATTAATCGCATCCAAAATTAAAGATTTGTTCTGTGTATATTTATTATGAATACATATATAAATACACATACATTCAGTATATGGAAAATATTTACGTCTATATTTATATTCATATAACAAATACATTTAATATAAAAAAAATTCTGAAATATATGCATGTGTGTGTGTGTTTTTATACACAAATATACACAGTACACATACATTTATTATGTAAACAAAAACTTTTATTTTGAATGTGATCAATCGCGATTAATCATTTGACAGCACATATATACATACATATATATATATATATATATATATATATATATATATATATATATATATATATATATATATACATAAATAGGATTGGGCGATATATTGAACGCCAGGAGCGGTTTCTCCATTAGGGCGATCGGGCGACGCACCACCAAAGTGCGAAAGGGAGGATTTTTTTTTTTTCCACATACCCTAGGTTTCACTCTTCTATACTGTTTGTTCTGCCTCTGGAAATATAGTCCAATCAGGGTCGAGTCACGTTCTATGTAGTACCGCCCCTTTTTGGGTGATTTCTGTCAGACTGAGAATCACCCCAAGTGTTCCCCTTTTTTTATTTATTTTTTTTAACTGCTGGCACTGCAATGCAATCTCTATGGGTTCTGGGAGGGCTAGCACTAACGTGCTTTCGTCATCATGCGTAACCTTAACCTGTGCAGCGATTGGTCAGAACAAACATACCGCTAATAAGAAGAAATATGAAGTCAGGACTAGTCTGTATGGGCTGAATAATGCAAACCAGTATCTTACCAGTGAAGTTTTGATGGAGGACGATTGTAATGGAAGTAAAGACGATTACAGTCAGTGACTTACATTATTAGACATTATGAAACGGTGTATGTGCGCTCTCTGATAGCTGTATGAGCACATTTCAGTATGATCGCATGTCTGGCAAGTGTTTTATAATGGACACTCGTTTACTATGTACAGTGGTGCATTGGCATCAACATTCACTCTGACAGGAACTGCTCACTGGTCAGTCATGCTGAGCTGCCTTCAGATCACACACCCAACAATGTTTTTATTTTTATTTGTGTTTTGCTCTGTTTAATAATTCTGAATACAGATCCGTGTATTTTTATATAACTTTAAGGCGACTGGGATAGTGGTCTGTTGGCATCTCCGTGTGGTCCTGCTTGGTACTGCAGCTTGACTTGTAGTTATTTACAGTATACATGTATAGAAAATGGTCTAAACAAGTGTAACTTTTTTATTTTTCTCAAAGATTTAGCTGTTGCACCGTATAAGTCAATTTTGAATTATTATTCAAATTAAAAAAAATTCATTTTTGAAAATATAGTTTTGTGAGAATCTTCCTCAATCTTGAATTTGGTAAAATAAATTATTTAAAATGTTTCATGTCTTAATACTTTTCCTTTTGTTATACTGGGATAAATCATATTGGGATGCATGCTAATTTTTTTGGATGTGGTGCCCCACGTAGAACCGGCTTTACTGACGAGATGCGCATGACAATGGCATGCGATATAATCGCCCAGCCCTAATAATAAATATACACAGCACACACACATATAGTGTGTAAACTAATTTTTGAAAGCAATTAATCACAATTAATCATTTTGCAGCCCTATTTGCCCCCAAGTTCTTTGATTTCTCTGCTGTAAAGCTAACATAAACCTAAACTGATGGGCTTTGTGTTAGGTTGGCTTGGTTGGACACATACTTCCAGATAGAGCGAGGAGCTGGAGCCGTGGCTCATGTGCTGAGCGAGGCCGTCTCTCTGGAGAATGCATTCCTCCAGGTGGATGACGTTGGGATGCTGGCTCTGGATGCTGCTGAGGGCCCAGAACTCCCTCAAGGCCAGCTCCACGTTCTCCGGGGAGTGACAGCGGATCTTCTTCACAGCCACGCGAGCACCGGTCTGCCGTACAGCTGCCTCGTAAACCACTCCGTAACTGCCCCGGCCCACCTCCTGGATCAGCTCGTACTTGGCTTGACTGCTCACCATCCTCTTCTTCCTCACCTGTGTGGCCAAAACACACAATAATCCATGACTGGAGTCACTGCAGTATTTGTTGGGAACTCTAAAGCCACTTTCAATGACAAACCTAACTTGCTGAGAGTGAATTTAGTTTTTTAGGTTTTTTGCACCACTAAAATCACACCAAACAGAAATGCCAGAACATCATTTATTTTAAGTAAGCGTAGACAACAAATGCCATTTAAAGCCTGAACTTAGTATTCACAATATCCTAGTATCATACTCACTGAAACAAAACATTTGTAATATATTTCAATAGAGTTATTTTAGTATTATATAATATTTATTTTTGTTACTATTTGGAAGTTTTGTTTACACTTAAGGTGTCCTTTTACAGTGTAGTTATACATTTAAGTACCGAGTAATATTAATTAACTACATGTACTTACTATATGGTTAGGGTTGGGATTCGGGTTACTTGCATGTAATTATGCATGATTTATTGTATTATAATAAGTACATGTAACAAGGACACTGTAAAATAAAGTGTTACTCAAGTTTTAAACTTTGTTTTCATTCAAATTTTGGATGAAGTTTTAGCACTTTTGTCATTTGAATTGTTTTAATACTTTAACAAAGTGAAATAAAATGGTCTTTTATATATTTTCTCTTACTTCAGTTGATGTTTAATTTCAATTTCTGAAAATGGGCATACGAGTAATTTACGGACACTATAATCTTTAAATTATCCATTGTTCATACTGTACATTATAATGATGTGCTTCCAAAATTCATATGTAAAATGATTTGATTTCAGTTTTAACACTTACAGTTTCTATAATACAGAATAGACTGTACATTCTATAATATACATTTACAATATTTCTAGTACAAAATAGCATGGCTTAGTTTTTGGCAACTTTATTTATTGTCGTTTTTTTATATCAGCCAGTATTTAATTAATTTAGGGAAGACGACAGAAGCAGAGAATTATTGAGCTCACCGATATGGATCCATCTGGCATGACAGCGATATCAATATCATCTGCAATGTTGATTTCAACTGTACAGCAGAAAACAATAAACCTGCTATGGCCCATTAGAGCAGCAAGCTGTTGTATCAGGTTTCTCTTAACATCACTTGTTATACAACAATTAGTCTCGGTCTCAGACAGACTGTCCGATACATACACTACTCTTGGCAAGAGCTGCCAATTCAACTTGCATTGGCTGACCGCTGCACTACTTCTGGGAGTCAGGGTGTACAAGGTTTTTCAGTCTCTCAGGAAAGAACACGGATTAATAGCATGAGACTATGTGGCGTTCAAAGCCATTCATCTTTGAAAGACATTCAGTTTTGTTTGAGGTAATTAGTAGCAAAGCATCACCAATATAGCCAATGACTTACCTCTAATCATAACCAAGTCCATAAAAGGGGTCATATGATGCGATTTCTTGTTTTCCTTTTCTTTAGTGTATGATGTAGCTGTTTGTGCATGTATAAGATCTGCAGCGTTACAAAGCTCAAAGTGTCCCACAAAAGGATTTATTTTGTCTAAAAGATAAGGCTGATCCAGACCGGGCTAAAACGCCTCATTCACACAAATATTTGCATAATGCCGCCCAAATGTTCACGCAAAGAAAGAAGGCATGGTTTCAGTAACCACTGTAGTGCTGATGCAGCCGTGTCAGGGAGACGCCGTGTGTTTCTGTGCAAAAGCACTTTATAGAGTATACAGCCCGTCAGAAATCGTCTTATCCGCGGGTTGTGTGCAAACAAGCATCACTGCATGTGTCTGTCACTCGACTCTGTTCCCTCTCGGACTTGAACTGATGGTAAAACTAACAACATTATTAACTGTCTTTATATTTACTTTGAAAGCTGAAGCTGGTGATGATGGTAAGGGGCGTTACATTTCCATTGTGCACTTGTGGTGTTCGGCCAGTCACAATGCACTGTGTCAGCTGGCCAATCAGAGCAGACTGCACTTGTCGGAAGGAGGGGCTTTGTAGAAAAGATGTGTTTGAGAGAGGCGGGGCATAGAGGAACTACAATAATGTGCAGTATTTGAAAAATCATGTGTTTTGAACATTAAAGCATGTTAACATTCTGTTACACCAAATACACAAAATAATCATCTTTAAAATAGCATCATATGACCACTTTAAGAAACTGAAATTTGAGGGACACCAAACAAATATCATGGCAGTATCAATTTTCTGATTTTACGTAAAAAACCAACTGTGGTGCTTGTTTTTCCATGAGGGTCAGATATCAGCTGCTTGCTGTCTAGTGGGTGTTTGGCCAGACGCTACATAATGAAACTTGTCAATAGTCTGGCTCTTCAAGATAATACAAGAGTGGGCTTTATCTCACTTACTTGCTGCATAACAGTTCGTCTAAAAGAGGTTTCCAAGAACTCGTTTTGATTATCAGACAATAGTAAAGTGAAAGTCATGCGATCCAGAATAACATGTTCTTTCAGAGCGACAGCAGTGTTAGGAGTTCACATTCAGACCGCTTAAGAGTCAACTTTAACTTCTATAGTTGGATGTGTGAATTGTAATCGCCTTGAGAAGATTTGTCTCTATGAAAATATACTTAAAATGTTATTATCTTATTTTCATCTGCAAGTGTCTCGTCTCTCACGTGCTTAGTCGGTCAACTCCAAAGTTACCCGCAAACTCTCTGTCTGTAGTCCATCTGTGCACTAGGCGTTAACAATAAAAACATGTGGCTTAAGCTCAGGATGACCCATCTTGGGTTTTTTTTTACTTATTTGTTTGGACATAAGGCGGACTACTATTTTATTTTTCAAGTTTAACTAATACAAATATTTGATTGTTGCTACTAATGCAATACACTATCTTGTGTTTCCTACAGAAACAAGACAATAGGGAGGGACATAAGACCACGCCCCTTTTAAAGAGCCATGACGTGCTAGTTAGATGACATTTGATTACAAGTTAGTGGAAAAGGACATTATCATTGTCTAGAAGGCATTTGATTGGAAAAGGAGGAGAAAACACGTGCACACATCCGAGTGCAAGATGATGCCAAAAACTCTTTTGTGTTTAGAATTAATCTTGAAAATCGTTCAGTGTAATGAAAGCTCCCCTAAATTAGTCATTACTCACGTGCGCACAAACATACAGCATGATAATTGTTCTAAAAGAGGTTGCTTTAGAAAAATATCACGCCTTTGTACCGGAGAGACCAGAAACAATTAGTGCAAATGATAAACAAACGCGACAGCGCTTCCAACACGTGTGTGTGTGTGTGTGTGTGTGTGTGTGTGTGTGTGTGTGTGTGCGCGTGCGCGCGCCTGTGGAAGCAGCTTCACACGAGGAAACGGCGATCAAAGGGCAAAGCTAGCATTACACACTCTCTGTTTAACTCTCTGACTGAAGACAGTGAAGCAGAAAGCGCAAGAACACAATGCGTGTTGTTTGTAATGCAGTCACGTGTCTGTAAAAGGCCTGTCGGTTTGGTCTCTTTCTGCCACAGCGCCGCTGTTTTCTCCTCTCCAGCTGCATTCTAGCATGGTTTTGCACACTGCAGCAGCCCATGACACGAGAGCAGATATGCTCGATGCTCATATGTTGCTGTGACAGTAACAGTTAAAGGTGTTTCATGACAAAACGCTTCCAGCGGCAGCATGCACGACACACACATGCTCGGACAAAGAGTCCTGCTACACACAAACACACACACACGACAGCAGCATTTACCTGTGCACGACGTTATTCCCAATGTAGCTGATTTTCCTCTGCTCTGCTTTTCCCGGCAGCCATTATAACCGCACAAGCTCCTCGCTTTCTCTCAGGCAGCTGTGAGCGCGTGCCCGTGCGCGCACCCTTTGCCTGTCTTATTAGGGAAAGTGAGAAACACCGCCCTCTTTCTCTCTCAGCAGAGTTCTGCCGAGCAAAATCTAATCACTAATCACATTTTAGGTAAGCTATCAGTTATAGGAATCTGTATTAGCCATTACTGTTATACAGAAAATACATTAAAAAGACAATGACTGAAAAATTCAGAATGCTTCTTACACTGTATCCCATATTAATGTTTGTTTTACAGAAATGACAATTGCATATGGCTATATAGGCCAACAATATTCTGAATATTCTGTAAAACTAGCAAGTAAACGACACAGGGCAGGGGAATAACTTCCTGACAACAACAAATATACACACGTCACAAAGTGCTCTCAAACAATTGCAGCTTTTATTAAAAAGTCCTAAAACAGCAGAGTTGGGGGCAAGTCACACATGTTCAAATCACAAACAAATCAAGCAAGTCAAGTCGAGTCCTGATAAGGGTCAAGTCACAGTATCAAACAGGAACAAATATTTGTCACACGACCTTATTAATGTTACAGAAGAGGGACTCAGACTGCGTGATGGATAGTTAAACAGGTATTTATTGACAGACTATGAGCAATATGGACTTGAAAAGGTGAGTGGTAATTCTGGATATCTTCGGAGATCTGGAGGAACATAACTTGAGTATCTTCTCTTGACAGGAGACAAGGAACAGGAGCTGGACACACACCTCACCAGTACGGCTGACAAGGACTGAGCTCTGGAGCAGACAGACTAGGCATTGCTGGAGGACACACTCGGGAGGAAACACAGTAGGTAAGGAGGTAAGTATCAGGCATAGAGTTTGTGATAGCAATGATAGTCCTCTACGTATGATCGAGACTGGACACTGGGGTGTTGTGAGGTGTGTGTATTTGAGGAGTGTGTAATGAGTGTCTTGATGATGTGCAGGTGAGGGAGTGCGCTGTGACTGGCTGGTGACAGAGCCTGGCCAATCTGTGACAATTAATTTTTCCTTTTTAATTATACATTTTAAATAATAATTTATTTTGTTTGCTCTTTTGGAAAAAAAAATATATATAGCTGCAAGCAGCGATGGCGGGCCCAAGCCGTCAGTGCAAACGCCACAGCAGGCACATGCATTACAGTAACCCTCTGGCAGTCTGGGTTTAAGGGATACAGCAATTAAAGGGTTAATCCAAACCATCAACTCTGTGAAACATACACACACAGAACAACATATAAAACTTTAGTAACACTTTACAATAAGGTTTCAGTTTTTAACATTAACTATATGAATTAACATGAACAATGGTATTTATTAATGTTAGTTAATATTCAAAACATTATTAAGATTTAAAGTTTTATCTGTTAACATTAGTTAATGCACTGTGAATTAACATAAACATTTAGATTAACTAACATCAGCAAACATTAATACATGCTGTGAAAATATATTTTTCATTGGTAGTTCATATTAGTTAATGTATTTACTAATGTTAACAAATGAGATATTATTATAGTTACCAAAGCTTTTAATGATTTATAAGCATTTTTTAAACGATTTACTTTTCCATGAACTAGCATGAACAATTTTTACTAACACAAATAAATAAAGTAAAAATATATTGTTCATACTTAATTTATGTTAGTTTTGAATTAACCAATGTTAAAAAAACTATATTATTTAACTGTTAGTTAACATCAACAACAATTATATACCCTTTATTAATTTTAATTAATATTAAGTCCAAAATGTATTAATACATTATTAAAATTTAAAGTTGTATCTTTTGAACATGACTATCTTTACTAGCATTAAAAAGATTAATAAATGCTTTTAAAAAATATTTTGTTCATTGTTAGTTCATGTTAGTTAATGCATTCCCTAATGTTAACAAATGAGACCTTATTATAAAGTGTTACTAAAACCTTTAATGATTCATAAGCATTATCAAATTAGCACCGAATTATGATGTTCCTGGAGTTCCTGTTCCTTCTGTGAGATACTATTAAAAGACTATTATTTGTAAACCTGCCTTCGTCGTGCGCTCCTGTAGCATACACCCATAACAGTGTATGTATCTTTAGATCTTTTTACGCTGTAATTAACATAATTATTAACCTAATTATGTTGTCAGTGCCCAACAAATTAACTGGTTCTAGGATTTTTTTTGTCCGTAAAAGTGATTTCTAGTGATTAAAGAGATGTTTAAAAGTCTCTCTCACTGTCTCTCTCTCTCTCTCTCACCCTGACACTCAACACACACACTCACCCATCCCCCCACACACAGAAGGAGAGTGATATCAGATGTCGGATAGTTTTTTAATTTTCTGCTATCCAGTGTATTTTATATTCACGACAATCACATTTCCTAAGAATGACTTGTTCTCTGTAATTTTTTATGAAGTGTTTGGAAGATGCTCTTAAAAGATACAAAAAAAATACTGCTATCTTTTTTTTACTGTTAATTTAATAAATCACCATCGCCACACCGTTCAAAATATCCAAAATCCGTTTGCAATTTAGTATCTTCAGTATCTTGACTTCATGTTGACAAAGTTTGGTGTGAATTACTTGTTTCTGCTTGGAGGAGTATGAATTTATTTATAGCATGATTTTGCAAAAAGACCACATTAAAATAATAATAGCTAACTTCCTGTTGGTCGTAGCTTATGACTGTAAATTAGAAAGTTGTCCGGCTTGATGAGAACAATATATGTACCGAGTTTGGTGTCTGTAGCTAAAACTAATGCCATGGCAACAGTATTAACACACACATAAAGTATATATTTTGAACAAATTTACATGTATATACATTTATATATTCATATTATTATATTTTATATTATAAATATATTTAATCTATAAACATAACATTTTTCTCAAATATATACAAGCATGTGTTTGTATTTAAATATACATAATAAATATACACAGTACACACTCATATATTATGTAAACAAAAACTTTTATTTTGTATGCGATTAATCACGATTAATCGTTTGACAGCACTCGTCAACGGAACCAAACATCCCCACGGTTGGGATAGCGTGATCAGGCAGGACTGCAATGGAGAGCACAGAGAGGTTAGTAGCAGCCTTTATGGCCGTAACAGGACAGGCAGACAGGTCAGCAACAGTCTTCTTGACCGTAACAGGGCAGACAGCGTTCAGGAGTGAGTGCCACCACCCAGAGAGGAGCTGAAGTGTACGCCGGCATGTTGGGAGGTTCTGCAGCAGAAGCCACAACCTCGGGAGGAACTGGAGTAGGCTCAGGAAAGGATTCCTGGACTAGAACAGGCCCAGGAGTGAACTCCTGGTTCATAGGCTCATGTGTGGACTCTGAGGGCTCCCGGACTGGAGAGAGCTCTGGAGTGGACTCTGAATGCTCCTGGACTGGAACAGGCTCTGGAGTGGACCCTGAGGACTCCCGGACTGGAGCGGATTCTTGAGTGGACTCGGAGGGCTCCCGACTAGAGCGGGCTCTGGAGTGGACTCTGAATTCTCCTGGACTGGAGTGGATTCTGGAGTGGACTCTGAATGCCCCCAGGCTGGAACAGGCTCTGGAGTTTACCCTGAGGACTCCTGGACTGGAGCGGATTCTTGAGTGGACTCTGAAGAGGCCCATGCATGCAGAACAGACCAGAGGTTAAAGGCAAAGACGGCCTTCTTGATTATGGCTCAGCAGTGTAATCGGGCAGCTCTGTAGCGACCTCTGAGACCACCAGAGTCGGGTTCTCCCGGATCACCGGACTTGGGACCACTGGAGTTAGGTCCTCCAGGACCACCAGGCTTGGGACCACTGGAGTCGGGTCCACTGGAGTCAGGTCCTCCAGGACCACCGGATTTGGGACCACTGGAGTCGGGTACTCCAGGACCACCAGGCTTGGGATCATCGCTGAGATACCAGCCACTCTGGCCGAAATCAGCGGTGTTTGCTCCTCAGCCTTGCAGACCTTCTTCTGTACCATGCTGTGGCGTTGCTTTGGGTCAGCTTTATTCCAGCTCGTTCTGGTGAAGCAACCCAGTCCAAGCCTGCCCTGAGCTACTGTCCCAATGATGTCAGCATGCTGCAGTCGATCCTCAGCCTCCATCAGTGCTCTGCTGATTGACCATTTACAACCTGTTCTGACCACAATCCCTGCCTGTCACTGGCATCTGCAGCTTGCTGTCTGTGCTGTACAAGCCAATAGAGCAGAAGTATCTTGGGACGCCCAGCCACCTCCTTAAATAGGTGTTAATCTTCCTCTCCAATCCCTTGACAGTAGAGACAGGAACTTCATAAACAAGCAGAGGCCAGAGCAGCCTAGGAACCCTGTACCACTTCCCCAAACTCTTCACCACTCTCTCCTGGACAGTTGGGATTATGGTATCTTTGATCCTGAAGTGGACCTGGTCCTGAATGTGCCCCTTCCTCAATACTAGGCTTCTGGACTTTTCAGGTTTAAACTCTTCTTTGCCCAATCAGTGAGCTCAACCAAATCCTTCAAGATCTATCTCCCTTCAGGTATTTTTTTTTTTTTGCCGTAATTGTGAGATCATCCATAAATGCTCTTATAGGTACCTGCTGGATGCCATTTGCCAACTTCTCTGCCGACTTAACGAGAAGGTTCTTTGCTGCTGAAAACAAGGTCACCTCTAGCCTATGCCATTCGGTGGTAAAGTCTCCACAGGTGAAACGCATGTTGAAGTTGTCATAGTAGCACTGCAAGAGCTTCTAGAAAGGCTCTGAAACATGGTAAGGTTTTCAACGTCAAATCCATCAGTTTATGTGGTATCGTACATATGCATTTGTTAAATCCAGTCACAAAACTGACAGGTCACCACGGTTCTTCTTCACATCTTTGATGACCTTAGTGATTATGCTAATGTGCTCTAGACAGCCTGCTACCCCTGGAACTCCCTCATTTTAGACGGACGTGTCCATGTACCCATTGTCCATCATGAAGGTGGTCCATCTCTTTGCCAGAATCCCAAGAAAAATCTTGCCTTCGATGTTGAGGAGTGAGATGGTACGAAATTGTTTGATCCCTGTAGAATTTTCTTCCTTAGCGATGAAGCATCCCTCAGTGACCAGCCAACTGTCAGCGAGGAAGTCCTTCTTCCATGCCACTCTCAGTAGCTTCCAAAGTCTTCTTCTGAGCTTTTCGCAATTTTTATACACCTTGTACGAAATGCCATTTGGGCCTGGGGCTGATTTTGCTCTAGCTTTCCTGAGGTGTTCACCTCCTGCCAGCTCGGTTCCTCAGCTGATTCAGGAATAATTCAGGAATACTCAGGAATAATTGGTTCTGTTGGTTTTATCAGTTTCTCCATCTCCTCCAGGCTGTCCTCCTTTCTAGGGTCACTATGGACCTGACGACGGTGCTCCAACACCTCCTCCTTTGTTGCTTTCAGCTGCCCTAATCTTACATTACCCAGAAGTTTTGACAGATATTTGAAAGGATTCTTGGTGAAACTGTTCCTTCATTCATCGCTTCCTGCCCCTGCAGTGACATTCAGCTCTTCGCATGGTCTTAATGTGCTCCCTCAGGCTGTCACGAATGTCCATGAGTGGTAGTCTCTCATCTGCTGTTGCTTTACAAAATGCCTTCCTCATCCTCCGCATATCTCCTCTAAGGTTTGCTATTTCCTTCACGCGTCTGTTTTCCTTTGACTGGATGTATGTTTTGACCTTCGGCTCTTTCTTTCCAAAGCGATCAGCGCCTATGCTCCATATAATGGAAGCTATAGTCTTGAGCTACTTTCCCACATCTCCTCGTCCACATCGTGATCAAACCTCTCCCACTCCTTTCTTGCCACTGCAGCAGGTCAGTTCACTGATTCCTTACGGACAGGCCCGGAGCGGCCATCGGGAGAACCGGGAGAATTCCCGGTGGGCCGCTCTGCCCCACTCATAAATTGGGCCGGCAGACTCGCCTGCTTTATTTATTTTTTTATTTTATTTTTTACATACACGGAATAACGTATATCTGTTTAAATTACTGTGTGACTGATAACTAAGCTAATTTGAATTTAACATTAAAATGTGACGTTTTCTGTTGTCAGAGCGTGCGCACTCTCTCTTCCTCTACACAAGTGCGTGTCTCAGGTCGTTGCCATGGAGACAAACCGAAACCATTAATACTGTGTTGTGAGTTAGCGAGAGTGCGCTAATCGAGGGAAGAATAAAATGGATAGTAAAAAAAGATGCCTGGAGGCGCTGAAAAAGCCAGGTAAAAAAAGAGAAAGGCATTGGAGGATGACGCGGCCAAACTGACAAATATTTTGTCAAGAAGACAAACGAGCACAAGTGAACTGGCGACTCGAGGTACAGTGACTAGCGACATTTACAGTTATGAATTTGCCAAACGCTTTTATCCAAAGTGACTTACATTGAAGGATTTTTTTTATTCAGTTTAGTTTTTTTTTCTTTTGATTATCTGTTTCAATTAAATGTAAGCTTCTCAATACTGAAATTTGTTAAGAACAGGCTAAGAAGCTCAAGAGAAATTAGAGTCATTCATGCTAATGGGCAAAGAAAAGGAAATCCTCATGTCTATAGACACTGAGACATGAGACAGTAATAAACAAAGTTGCAGAAACCAGTGCATTGCTTAGGCGGTTGTTGATGCTGTAAGGCTTTGCCATTTTCAGTTCTGAGTGTAAACCAAGACTTGTGAAGAATGGTAGAAGGCCTTTCTTTCTTCTTTCTTTCTTTCTTTCTTTCTTTCTTTCGAGATGCTTACTGATTTTCCATTTAGTTATTGATGACTTCTTGGCAACTTTCAATTTTGAATTGAACTTTAAAAAAAAATATTGTTACAGTTGTATGTTTTGTAGCAGAAATGTTTCATATTATTTATTTTATTATTTTATTTATTACATTGACATGGATATAAAAAAAACAATAGTGCAAAAAGTATATTTCTTATTGCACTAACTTTATTTTTGTTTGAATGCAAACCATTTATTCATAATGTAACAGTTGGACTCTTTGTTGCAGAAAACTCAGTATGTGATTTGTTATTGATATTTATGGCGATATTTACATTATTCATATTTTTTTGTTGAAACATGTCAAAAATATGTATGGGGGGGGGGGGGGGGGGGGGGGGGGGTTGGATGGGGATAGGTGGTGGGCTGGTCTTGAGCATTACACTCCCGGGCTGAAAATGGATCCCACTCCGGCCCTGCTTAAGGACCACTCCTACACATGTATCCTGTCCAGGTCGTCTAATGTCTTGTGTACCCTCTAACTCTCACCAAGTTTCCCTGTGCCGTTGTACATTAGGTTCAGATTGCAAGCACCTTCGTCTTTGACTTATGTATCTTCAGACCCCTCTCATTTTTACATATCCTCCCACATCTGCAGACCCGGGATAAATCGCATAGCTTTTCCATGGTTGATTGTCCATCATGAGTGGTCATAACAATGGTCCACCACTCTCGCTCAACCCTGGGGATGTCTTCTCATGTACCATTCCATAGCAATTAGCAATGGGTTCCTCCTCATGGAGGTTGTGCTTTGGCCTGCCAAGCCTCTATACCCCAGTTTTGGTCTTTCCCAAATGTCAGCCGTCTTTCTTAGCTGTTTCCAAGCCAGGCCTTCCATCCATTTTGCTGGGTCTCGAGGATATTATTGCTCTTTTGTTGGTTTTGATTGCTTCTATTGTCCTCATTTGTAATACTAAAATACTAATGCACAGTTTTGAACAAAGTTATTTTTCTTTACAGTATACAGTAAGCTTTCAATGAAGCAACTCAACGTTCCTTCATTACTAGCTCTAAAGTGACATTTTGGAATTAGTAAAGGAGGCTTGGGCTCTGCTGTTAAACTATCAACTTTAGATTTGGATCCATAGCGGAAGGAAGTAGTTCAGGGGCCTGTACCACAATTCCAGATTAGCTGGCTAGCCAGGTAAATTTATGTTTAGTTTGCACCAATCCTGGGTTTTAGGTACCATGAAAGTGGCTTGGCTTTTTAGCTGCGTTCTTGTTATAGTAACTTACACTGCACAGCTAACCTGCTCCGGGGCAGGTTATGTTTTGAGTTAAGGATCTCAAACTGAAATTGGGCCAATCAGATGTGAGCAAAGTGACACATGTCTGATGCAAAAAAGTCACTCCCCCAGTTTCTCGTGCTCCAAATTAAGGTCTAAAAATCGTCTGGCCAAATCCAAACATTTTGTTATTTTATATGATTTATATTATTATTAATCCATTACACCCAATCAATTTTAGTTGAACAATTATTATAAATAATTTATTTTAAATGAATGTTAATATATACCGATTGTACATAATATAAATAAGGTGTAGAATCAATAGATAACGCTTTAAAAATGACTACATGACCTTACTTGTTCGAGAGTCTCTATCACTATTTCCAACTATATAAACTAACTGAACAAGTTTCAATTGTGACTGCACTGATAAAGCAACCTACTTTCTTTTATTTGTCCTCTTTCATGAACAAGTACTTTTTTCATTGTAAATGCATTTAAATTCATCATAAATTGTGTTCGACATGAAGCGGCGCTGCACAGAATGATCAGTGTATGACATCAAAGTACCGCAAGAGCGTTAAGAGAGCAGATATGGATCGTTATGCTTTCGAATCGCTTTCGCGGTACTTTGATGTCATACACTGATCATTAAGCGCAGCGCCGCTTCAAGTCAGACATACCTATATTCTTCAATCTCTTAACCTTTAGCAAAACATTTAACCTTTAACCAAGGCTTGTGATTGGCTGTTCGCCAGTGATGTCACACATTCATGTGCATGTGCTCCACAAACTCAGGATCAAAGCCTGAGTTGACAAAGAAAGTTGATGATCCGCATCATGGTACCAACACAGACAGATTGGAGTGGTTTGGTTATGTCAACTCAAAACTAATTCTGTAACTCTGAATTTGTTCATCTACCATCATGGCACAGGCCCATGCACAAAAAAGGGCTTAAAGACACTCTGTTGTTATTTTTTATGTATTTACACACTTGTGTAACTGTTGTATAAACACAATAACACATTTGTTGATGTGAGATATGGCTGTATATTGGCACGCTGTGATTACCTACGTCTTTGTGCCTACGGCCGTATCACAGACGAGTGTGATATTGCTCATATATATATATATATATATATATAAAACACCTTAATATTGGCACATTTGGTAAATATGAGCAAAACAGTTGGGGAAAGTAATGTCTATGCTGTTTAATTCAATTATAATCATAATAAATCCAACCTTTAAAGGAAGAAAAAAGTATATAAAAGTTTTTTTTTGTTTGTTTGTTTGGTTTTAACAGAATGTCACAATACTGGCACCCCTAAAAAATTAAGTAGGCCTAAATCGAATATCAATCTATATTTCATTCATGCTGTAGACGTTTAAGTTCAGTGGTAAGCCATACACAAGAAACCCCACAGGCAATGTCTCCAACCATTGTATTTTCATGTCTTTGTCAGGTCTGTGCTCAAAAAAAATTAAAGGGACATTTTATTAGCCCTACACATGATCAAATGTACAATAAAAGATTATTACATAAGTGAAGTTTACCACATTTAGAGGAAGCGTAACGACCAAAAAACTTCCAAAAAGTAGGTCTAATTCAAATGAGGGTCCTTATTACACTGAGAACCAAAAGGTGTTGTCTATAATTATAATCATCTTCCACGCATAGTATAATATAGCAGCGTTTCTGCAGTATTGCTTGGCGTTTAATAAAAGTGATCATAATCAGTGTTCAGTTTATCCTCCAGTGGTTGTAATGAAGTATCATACGGTCTCTGTTCGACTGCGCAGCAGTCTCTCACATCAGCAACTGTTTTGGCTTGTAAATGGTGTTTGATCTGTGCAGATTTCTCTCCTGATTCAGACTAGACGACTTTTTCACTGGAGAAAGCAATATTATTGGTCGAGGACTTGTTTGAACTCAAACATTACCTGATGGACTGGAGTGATGTGGATTATTGTGATGTTTTTATCAGCTGTTTGGACTCTCATTCTGACGGCACCCATTCACTGCAGAGCATCGCTTGGTGAGAAAAAGAATCCAAATCCAAATCTGATGAAGAAACAAATCCATCTACATCTTAATGGCTTAAGGATGACTGTATTTTTAGCAAACTTTCACATTTTTCCTTGAATCAATGTGCACAGAAACACAGTACCAGCATAATCATAAAAAGATATTTATTCACAAGAAAGCAATTGTCAGTGTTAACACTAAAACACGTTTTTGGGCACATCGTTCTTTGCATGCTTTGTCGTGATGAACTGAACATGAAAGTGTTCTCTCTGAAACCAGTCAACATGGATCACAGCAGAGGAAACTCCATAAACCGAGCTCCACGCTATTTGTTTGCCATATTAAATGTGGCTACATTCTTTGGTCACGGGAACACTAAACGTATATGCCTTTATCAAACACACGTCCTGACCACAGCTGAATGACAACACAAGATGACTGAAGGACACACTAACTGAACATGAGCAGGGCTTCATATTTGTGCAGCATCTGGAGCCCTGAGCATCAGCGAGCAACATCAAATCAGAATATTTATAACAATAAAACAATCAAGGTCATCAACACTGATTATCCTCTTCATTAATTAAAACAAACAAGAAATAATTCAAATATTCCTGAGTTAACAATCTCAGAGTACATTACAGTAAGAAATAATAAAATCACATTCTCACTTATCTCTCACACACACACACACACTCTTAAATGGACAGTATTCTGGTAACGATGTCCATTTAATACGTTTCAACACACCCTGAGGTAGATTTGTATAGATTCAAAACAAGTTGTGTATCTTGTTCTTTAAATAAAGATAAAAAAGAATACAAAACAATACAATGAAATATTGAAATGATGAAGGAATATACAATAATGGCTTGAACTAAGATAGAATACAGTCTTATCAATGAGAAAGAAACCTTCACATCCTTTAAACTGAAAACTTGAAGTTTTCAACAGGTTGTTTGAGGCGAGACCCAACACTACATCCAACTACTCTAGCACCTACTTCCATGCAATAACATACTAAAACCGTTTCAGGTTATTCTGAGGGGCAAATAAAGAGCCGGTCTCATGGAAATGCGTATCGCCAAATAAAAACCAAAACTGCAAAAAAATGGACATATGATACGCGTCTACCCCACAACCTTAACCCGACCCATCACGTAGCATATACACGCCAAAGTCCATTTTTGCACCACGAGTTTTGGTTTTTATTTGGCGTACTATTTATACGCACTTTCTTGAGATCAGGTCAGCAAAACACTCTTGTGGAGCAGTGATGCGCCTTTAGTTTTGAGACATTCAACATTCAACTTGTGTCCAAACACATGCAATGCTTGAAACCAAACTGGCTGTGCTTTACTGCAAGAAATGGTACAAATGTGTATTCTTTACCCACTGAGTTTCTGAAAGTTTAAAGACTATGTCAAATATCCAAAAAAGCTAAACACATGATTCATAATGCTTTCATTTGGCAAAGACTGGACGCTTTCCTCAAACGCAGTGAAGCCTGACAGCTCAGCTGGTCCCCGTCGAAACGAGAACAAACCTGAACTTCACGCAGCCATGTGGATAAATCATACAAAAAATACTTTGAAGTCACTGTTTTAGGCCATAAATAAAAATTAGTGCATCAAAGTCATTCTCAGCATAGTTTAAACACTAGTCACCAGCTGTCAATCAATTCCCTACCACACATTAATTATGAACTAATTATCAAAAGCATTCATCTCTTGTTGAGACTGAGAGCAAACTGAGTCCATCGCAACATCACAGAGTTTGAGGTCAGTTTGTGTGGCTACAAATAAATAACAGTGGTTTTTTAAAAAAAGTTTACAATTGTTATTTACAATAAAGTGAGATCAAGTTAGTCAGGATCTCCTCTTGGAATAAGCTTCGACAAACCTGATACCTCCTTAGTGTCTCGTATGACGTTTACATCATCATAAAAACATGTGCTATCGTCTCGGCTCTAGTTTTCAAGTACCAGTTGGGAATATGGTGGATTTCTTCTGGACCGTGCCTAGAATTTCCCTTTAAATGAGAGCGAGCCTTACAATTACACAGCATTAAATAATCTAAGAGAGCCACTGTGTCTTTCTCATAGTAACTAACTAATGACAGTGCAGTCCAAATATTTCCAATGATGATATAGAGAGGTAAGACATGCACAAACACAGCATTTTAACATTCTCTTGGCCCGTGTAAACCACAATCAGAAGACGTCCCCGACAAGACAAATAAAAAGGGAAGTCGGTATGCAAGAGAGAGATGCATTTCACCAGTATCACCAACATCCAGGCTTATTGCAATCTGTAAACATGATGCATTTTGATTGTTTCAGTACAAATCTAAGACACTTTGCTAGCTAGAAAATAAAAGTATTTCTCTCACACACGTGCTTCACGCAGGACAGATCTCACAAAACCTGTCAAGCACAATTATGTCCCATGAATCATATATATATATATATATGTGTGCGCACATTGTGACAAGTGTTAAAAGATACTGAGGGACTGTGCTTAATTGTCATGAAAAAAAATTACTTGTTTTTGTGAGGTCTGCCCAAAACCATTTGTGTGAATTCACAGAGGTTCAGACATCTGACTGTCAAAAATAAAGATAAATATGATGGTGATCATATTTTTCTAAGTATAACATTCAATGTTAGTTTAATCTGGTTTTAATTTCCTGACTAAAGCACAAAAGTGAGCGGCGACATTCATTTCTGCTGTTTGAAAAAGAAAAACCTGAGTTAGTTTCAAAAGCAGCTTCCCATTGAAACGTTTTGATTGGTGCCCTGACAAGCTTCCCCGACTAATCAGAGCAGTCGGGAGGGAAGGGGGTGTGGCTCATGTCCTCCTCTTCTCCTGTGGTGGAGGTTGGTGATTTTCCCTGAGATCCCGGTGACAACTGCTGTGCTTTGATTGGACAGTTGGCCACCATGTGGGTGATGCTTTGGCAGAAATGGCACTTTTTTGGCTGAGGTGGCAGCTGGCATTCTTTGGCGTGGTGATTCGGTCCTCCACAGTTGAAGCATCTGGAAATGGTGCAAGAAAACATGTAATTTGCAGGATTGACCACTAGAGGGCGCGCACACCTTTAAACAGTAAGGGTCAGTGAGATACAATTTGATGTAATTGTTATTGTCCAGATTTAAAGGAGAATCTCCAGCACTATAGAAAACAACATAAATTTCCAAAACAAACTAATATTTTTTATTCACTCTTATGACACTTAGAATTTACTTTACAAAAAACGTGAGTGAACAGTGATGAATGTAGATCAATGTGACAAAAAATTATGTAAATTAATCAAATTAATATGTTTAGTATCAGTATCAGTCGCCAAAAACAAATAAATGAATTCCAGTTTAGTAGGATAACATTCACAACTTGTTTACAAATCACTTAAATAATGAAATTTTACATAGTTCACAATTTGTGCAATTCATTATTATTATTATTGTTGTTTATTATTAATAATCATAATTACTACTATTACTAATACTACTACTGCATGCATCCTCATCCTCAGTATTATTATATTAATTAATTGATACTGAAATATTGTATTTAAATCGTCACTATATACTAGAATATACATGCATTTATGGAATTATGACATGTATGAATATGAAATAAATTTGAGTTTAGTATTAACACAAAGTAGTTCACGTTATGCTACTTTCCAAGCATGTGAAAATAATACTAATAATGAGGAGGAGGAGGATGCATGTATTATTATTATTTTATTATCATTATTATTTATTATTAATAACAATAATAATACATGCATCCTTCTCCTCCTCCTCATTATTAGTATTAATAATGATCATAATAATAAATGCATCCTCCTCCTCATTATTATTATTATTAATAATAATGTAATATTATCAATATTATTAGTGACACTATCACTTATAAATATAATAATGTAATTATAAAAATATTTATCATTTTGTATTAAACTCCACTTCATATACTTATGCACCAAGAGGAGTTTAGTACTATACTTCAGTGTAACAACTAACATTTTTAGTTAGAGCTTCATTTAAATGAAAGCTTCCTGTGCGTTTAAGCCCCTCGGCTCTCTCTGTATTGTGGGGGGAGTTATTGATCGGCCAGAGGAAGGAGGTGTGGCATCTCTGTGGCTCTTTGTTTCAATATGCAGCCTGACCTTTGCACTTTGATCCCTGCTCTCTCCTGCCCACCCCCACCCCGCTCACATACATCAAACCTCAGGGTTGCCATGGCAGCGTTCACCTCTGACCTTTCTCAGGCACCTACATTTGTTATTAATTAAATGGACAGGATCTGATCCTCCATCGGGAGCCACAGATCCAGAGAGATGGAATATCAATGATAAACAGCAGGAGAAAGCACGTTATTTTATGCAATTTTATGAAAATGCATCAAAAACCCATCACCGTCATTCATGCACAGTTGTGAAAGTTGTGCGCGCTTGGATCCACACGCACCCCACCAGTGTGATTAGATGCAGCTGAGGAGGATTGTGGGAGGACGGTGTTATCGATAACCTGCGGCTGTGCTGTGGGGGGCGGGTGACTCTCTGTGAGCCTAAACTCTGAGCTATGAGATTTTAAACAACCTATTGATCCAGCAGGTCAAGTCACCAACGCACAGGGTGGGGGAAGGAAGCGCTCCAGAATACGGTCCAGAAGCGACATCTCACACATTTACATAGAACTGCAACATCTCAGTATAGGAAGTAAAAGAATTTAGTTCAATATCTAAACCAACCCCAATAAAACATACAGGATTTTAGGAAAACCTCGAGAAAAGCAGAACGGATGTTCTTGCAGAAGAATCTCATGAAAACTCTCGAATACACTTTATTTTGATGGTCTACTACTACAAGTAACAACATGCCAACTAATTCTCATTCATCTGCAACTGCACTGTAAAACAAATTGAGCCAACTTAAAAGTTTAAAGCAACCAGCTTCAGCAGATTTGTGAGGTTCCTCAACCAATGGCGCCATACAGGCCACCCCACTGGCCAGTATAAATTTTAGTAGCATCAGTTATGCATTTCATCCCTAATGCACAGTGAAAACGGTTTTGTGTATCAAAACGCGCGTCTTCGACGTGTGATTTCCTATGAAACGCGCGTTCTTGACGCGCGCTTTGGAGTCACCAAAAACGCGCGTTTTTGATGTGCGTTTATCATAACAGGAAATGGACGTCGAATGCGTGCGTTTGGAGTCGGACAAAACGCACGTTCTGAACGTGTTACAGGTAAACCACACAGGCAGAGCAAACGTCTTTTGAAGTATCCACACAGGCGAAAACAACGTGCTCTTTCTGTAGTGTTCTCAAAATGGCACGCGTCAAAAGCGTGTGCTGACTTCATTGCCCAAGATTTTAAGTGGCCCCATCTGGCCACCCCAATGAAAAATTTCTGGAGGCGCCACTGTCCTCAACTTATTTTTTAGGAAATTTCTGCATTTTCTCAACTTTTTGTTGTATAAAATTAAAACAAGAAGTTGAGAAAACTCAAAAATCTGCTGAAGCTGGTTGTCTTAAACTTTTATGTTAGCTCAACTTTTTTTTTTCTACAGTGCTGTAAAAAATCAAAAGTTGAGAGAACTTAAAAAGTTTGCATTTTTGTACTAGATTAAATGTTGATAATTAGGATCTCAAACCCCTTTATCGAAACCTCTCTACTTAACCATTAGTCGTGCACATCTGCTATGTTTGTCGTTTTTTTATGATTTTTATTTGTGTTTGTAGTTCTGAACCGAATCCTTTGTCAAAGTGCAGTGGGCAATATTAGCTATTAAAGTGTGAACAGATCCAAACTTCAAAAATCAACCTGAAATTGTAGACCATCTGGAGACTTTTGGCATTTCTTTTCAACATACTATGCTGTGGGACACACTTATTCTAATCTCACTTTAGGATGTGAACTCTTTATTCAGGATGAATATTGGGACGCAGGCCAAATTAATCAGGTGATGAATTATGTATAACTTCATGAAGCATTCATCGATAGAGTCACAGCACAGAATGTTGTAGTTCTGAACAGCACTCACCGATCGCCTTTTGAACGGCGTTTTTGGGCACCCTTGGGTTTCTTCTCGCTGCCTATGCAGGGCACCCCGCCTGGCCCCGTCACCCGTAAGGACTCCAGACCCTTAGAGGACCTTTTGAAGGTGAACTCCACAGCTTCTCCTTCCTTCAGGCTGCGGAAGCCCTCCATATGAAGCTTGCTCTGCAGAGATCGGGTAGAAACACTGCTTTAGACGCTTAGATCACATTTATACTAAACTAGAGCTGTCAAATGATTAATCCTGATTAATCACATCCAAAATTAAAGTTTTTGTTTACATAATATATGCGTGTGTACTGTGCATATTTATTATGTATATATAAATGCACACACATGCATGTATACATTTAAGAAAAATGTTATGTTTATATATTAAATATATTTATATATGATATAATTTACATGAATATAAATATATACATGCAAATATTTTCAAAATATATGTTGTATGCGTGTGTCTTTATATATACGTAATAAATATACACAGTACACACATATATTATGTAAACAAAAACTTTTATTTTGGATGCAAACAGACAGACAGACAGACAGACAGACAGACAGACAGACAGACAGACAGACAGATAGACAGATAGATAGATAGATAGATAGATAGATAGATAGATAGATAGATAGATAGATAGATAGATAGATAGATAGATAGATAGATAGATAGATAGATAGATAGATAGATAGACGAGCGTCCCGATTACTCATCAGCGTTGCCCTGGAGACGAAAAGGAAACACCTGCACCTCCTCATCACGGGGGATCGGCCACACCTGGGGCTCGTTTGCCCGCGGCCAGATAAGCCGTGCGAGGCTGCACAACAGGGAGAGACATCTCCGAAGAAGCTGAGAACTAATGCGCTCTACTCTTCTTGATTTCAGAACCCAGCGAGTAACCGATCCTGCCCTGCCACGAGCACCGCACCGACGCACCACACTAGGGAGGAAATCACGAAGAGCACCGCCACACCTCAGCCACCCCTTTACAACCAACACCCTCACCTTGTTAAATAAATCCACCCTCCGGGGTATTTATTTTGAGCTCTCCTTGTTGCGTGATTCTTCCACCCTGCCACAATATACAGACAGACAGACAGACAGACATAGAGATAGACAGATAGATAGATAGATAGATAGATAGATAGATAGATAGATAGATAGATAGATAGATAGATAGATAGATAGATAGATAGATAGATAGATAGATAGATAGATAGATAGATAGATAGATTTCCCATCACCAAAAAACTTTTTGTCAGCCTAGTCAAATAAAAATAAATAAATAAATAAATCCCCACTTTGTGCATGCCTGCTCCACAAAAATGCATTTAATTAAGAGCAAGAAAGAACCGGTACAATGGCATCTTCCCTCCCCCCAGTTCTGTTGCTACATCGCCTTCACAACCGCCTCTTCACTTAACACTCAGATCAAAATGGCTCTCTCATCTGGGCTCTCTACCAATTAACTCTGGAGATTTGCATCTATCAATGGCTACATCTGAAAGTGAAGGCTCAAATTAGTAGCCTACAGACAAAACATTACAAGATATCATACGCAGTGAAGGATACATCTATACTGCTTTCAAAATCCAACCAGACAATGGCATCTTAGGCATGATGTTACTCAACAATATATTCAGACGGACCTACAGTATCTGCTCTAACAGCCTACCATCACATTCAGGATGCATGACTTGTTCTACATCCAGATCACATAAGACCAATTTAGCATCTAATACATATGCAGGGAGCCCCAAAAGTGATTTTGCCTACATAACAAAAATGAATAAATCTGATTACATTTGTACTTGCACTGTTTCTCAAAAAAAGAAAAGAAAAGAAAGTTTGGCGAATGACATGAAAGGGATGGGCAGATGAGGATCTGGTTAAACCTCACTCAATCAGTGCTGAGGGTCTGCAGTGGGAAAAGGTGGGGGAAGCTCACATTCCTGAGATACTTGCTCTATAGGCGCATGGAAATGGGGCTTGAGAAAGGATCTACCTTTAAAAACAACCTTCTGCTCGTACTCCAAACAAACAACCACTTGGAGACCAAAAATTGGGCTTGTTGGTATATTAGTGAGATCGTGCATCAAGCTGACTCCGATCTGTTTTGGTGGCGTTGGAATGCTAGCTTAAAATCAACCCTTGTAATAACACTGTTTATTTTCTCACCAGGACATTCCTTGGGCGAATGTTTTTAGTCTTTTACACATTAAACTCTTAATGGTCTGTAATAAATTCCACACATTCTCTTGGAGAGCAAAACACTGGAATGCTTTTCTTGTTTAATGAAGTGATAGAGATTGTACTATTAGTCGTTCAAAACCTCAATGCATTGCTTTCTTCTGCATAAAACAAAATATGGTATTTTCAAGAACACTGTGGTCCAAACAACATTGAACACCAATGAGTTTAACTGAATGGACCAAAAAAAATAAAAATACACTTGTGTGCCACCAACGAAAGCAAGTCATACCAGTTAAAACATTTTATTAGTATTATAGCTAACTGTTTCATTAAAATAACTGCAGCAAAGGCTCATTGCAAATTTGTGACCCTGGACCACTTAAGTCGCTGGGGTATATTTGTAGAAATGGCCAACAATACATTGTATGGGTCAAAATGATCCATTTTTCTTTTATGCCAAAAATCATTAGGATATTAAATGTCCTACTGTAAATATATATAAAAAATTTGATTAGTAATATGCGTTGCTAAGGACTTCATTTGTACAACTTTAAAGGCAATGTTTTTTTTTTGTTTGTTTGTTTTTTTGCACCCACAAATTGATCCTTAGGACTGGTTTTGTGGTCCAGGGTCACATATATGACTGCTGTGACATATTACATTACTTCTTGCATGTTTAGTGACACTTTCATAGTAAAACTCATTAAAAAAAGCACAGTAAAATGCATTGGGGTCCATCTGAAACAAATTGTGTTTGAAAACAATGTATCACATACGCTAAACTCTACCCTAAATCCAATTTAAGTATTAACAAAAGCAAACGTGAGATTAAAACTCATTTTTTAAGGCAAACATGGCAATTTAGCTTGTTTCTACAAGTCTTTGAGCTCTTTTATTGTGACTTGTGATTCGCACTAAAGCACACAGCATCCATATCACACAAAAAATGCTGTACCGGGTGCACTACCGAGCAAGTTTACCATGTCAGAAAACTCATACAGAGACAATTATGCCATGTAAACCTCAAAAATGTATTAGTTTAGAAATCATGCACTATGGTAAGTGTTTAGAGGTCATAACACAGTATTGTTCAACCAATAATCTGCCCCGTAATCATAATGTGTATAAACAAGGAATAGCAGTTTTTGGTGTTTTAGTGCCGCTAGAATTGAATTTGAAGTGAATTACACTGGTAGATCTTTGGAGTCTTGCAAAAATATAATTGGAGGCACATTTTTCCATTGGGCCCACGTTGAAAAATAGCTTGACTGCCTTTAAACTGTAGTTTGTTAAGAGGCTGATCATTACAAAGTAGCTTCCCCAACATTGCCAGGTGAGAAGTCCGCAGGGGGGTGGGTCGCTGGGAAAGGAATCAGGCAAAAGTGCCTCCCAACCCCCGCCAAGGCTTCCTGAAACCATCCGCAGCTCCATCCTTTGACCTTCTCTACCACTCGCCCTCCTCTTTTACTACAGAGGGTTTTTTATGAATGAGTTCAGCTAACAACCCCCTCCCCCAAATACTCCCTCAATTCCTCCCTGCCCCCCTTTCTCCATTCCCAACATTCTCACTTAGCATGTCTTTCAAATATTTTCCCCCCATTAATTATGAAATCTCTCTCCATCTGCCTCTCTTTTTGGTCATCTCCACACACAATCACCATTCATTCAGTGATTCCCTAATCTAAGGAAGGCAGGATTTCCTCCTGTGGGTTTGACAATGACAGCCATTGTCTTTTTAACCTGGTAGGTCCCACAATTATCAATATATCCACAGACTCAGGTAGGCTTGAGCGCTGGTTATCAAAACCAAACTACTCAAGAATATCCAGAAATCTGCCTCCTAATAAGCCAAGGTCAAATTCACTGTGCAGCACTACAAATGGGTTAATGTACATGTAAATACTAAACCATTTTTAAATAAGCAATGAATGATAACCATGCCCAATTGGCTGATTTATGAATGATTCATATAAACCTTGATGTGAGGTTTATATGAACATAACCAGTTGAGGAAACTACACTGACGAGAAACAAAGAAACAAAAAAACAACAGCAAAAAACCCCACAGATTATATGACTTACTAGCCACATTTGTGATCTGCACACCAAAATGATTTCGAGTAATGCACTTTTCTACAATGTGCAGTCTACTGGATTAAATTATGTATGGTGAATGTTGTGAACCAGTCAAGTAATTAAAAATGATTTTTGATGTTGACCAAACCGTAGTTTTCAGAATGCTATCCATGCACGTTAACGGGGAGTGTAAAAATGTTGAAATTAAGTCATTTTTGGTGTTTTTGATGAACTATCCACCTTATTTTTCAACATGGAAGTAAGTCATTTTCTGTGAATGTGCAAGACTTCTGGTTCATTAGCTGCTGTAGGGAAATAACGAGAAGAATACCAAAGTGCAGTAAACGGCAAAACTGTTTGCACTACAAACCAGTGTGTGTTCATAATTAAGATAATATATTAAAATAATATGGTAAGACACACCAATTAAAAATGTCAAGCCGCAAAACAAGCTCTTTTGTACAGCTAAAAATAGCTGGAAGCGGATGAGACCGGAAGCCAGACACGTTAAATTTACAAATGGCCGTTTTTATGGGAAAAATAAGGTGGATAGTGTTTAATGTTCAGTTATGGTGGGATTTATTTTAATTACACCATTTTACCTTTGTGGTGAAGAGTGGAGATTTTGTTTAGGCTGAGGATGGTACAATAACATTTTATTACGTAACCCTCTATGGCATGAATTTTTATTTTGGATGGAAAAAAAATATTTCATACCATTTTTGGGAGCTTGGGGGTCCCTGATAATATATCAATTATAAAATGTGTGTGTGTGTGTACATCATGTGTACTGTTAATGAAGAAGATTGATATATTTTGCCAGAAAACACTACTCATTTAGCCAGATTATGAGCTGGTATGCTTGAAGGACAAAATTACATTCCCCATCATTCTCTGTGGCATAATAATAATGATAACAATAATAATAATGCACATTCTTTTCTGAGCTTGTAAAAACTGCCTAGAAGGACATGAGTGCATCATATTTCTGATTATGCATCTGAGCATAATATGGCCTGAACAAAAGTGGTCTAACTACACAATGTTGCCCCGAGGCAATGAAAAAAAAAAAAAAACAGTTTTAGTATATAAATAAAAATAAAATAAGTCTTTCAACAATCAAACATACTTCCTTACATATTAATGCACATGCATATATATATATATTTTTTTTAAATAAAGTTATTTAAGTTTAAGCATGTTAAAAATGTATGTTTATCTTATTAATTTTTGGCACTATGTGGCTTTGCTTCCTAAAAGGACTGCCCCACACCCCCAAAAAAGGCCACACCCACTTTAGATCCTCATTTCATTTAACAGACATGTCAGGTGATATTATATATGTATATTTTTTTTATTAAAAAAATGAAAAGGAAGGTGAGAGGTCCAAAAGGGTAGTTTGTTGCCTGAGGGATAGAGCAGGGGTGTCAAATTCAGTTCCTGGAGGGCCGGAGCCCTGCAGAGTTTGTTCCAATCCTGCTCCAACACACATACCATGTAGTTTTCAAATGAGCCTGAAGGACTTGATTAGTTGGATCAGGTGTGTTTAATTGTTGAATCTCTCCAGGAATTGAGTTTGACACCCCTGCCATAGAGGCTTAAAGGGATACTTCGAAATCCCTTTGAAAAATCTCAATTGTGTCAGCATTTACTCCCCCTCAAGTTGTTCCAAACCTGTATAAATGCCTTTCTTCTGCTGCACACAAATTGAGATATTAAGAAAAATTTTGGTAACTAAACAGTTGCTGGTCCCAATTGACTTCTATTGTTTTCCGACACTACGGAAGTCAATGGGAACCGACAACTGTTTAGTTTTTCTTAATATCTCAATTTGTGTTCAGCAGAAGAAACCATTCATAGAGGTTTGGAACAAATTACAGTTTTCATTATTGTGTGAACTATCCCTTTAAGCAGCAGACTTAGCATACTAATATGTGCTATTGCTCACTAACCATTAGTTTGCTAACTAGTAATACCTTATAATTTGATGATATACATCTAAAATATAATGAACTAAATCCTGTCAGCTAACCATGCAAAATCAGTTGGAGAGTACTTAAAAATAGACAAACTTGATGTTGAAGTTGTTGTGTTTATTGATTTGTGTGAAACCAATGCACATGATTAAAATCACACTTTTTAAAAAACCAAAAATGTATGATGTGGGGAAAAAAGTGTCACTGAAGTAATTCAACGCAAGTTAATATATTACTTTCAGCAATTTTTTAAATGTTTAATTCATTTATTCACCATTATTTTGTTCCAAAACTGTATGACTTTCTTTGATATTTGTCTTTTTCTCCATACATTGGAAGAAAGTCCTATGTTTGGAAAGACTATCTGTTTACCACACACAGTCATCAGTTCAGGGTGTTGATGAAGAAGGCTAAACACGCCATGCTCTGCCGATGTTCCCATCTCAGTGTTACGTCCTAATGTGCAGTCAATGAGACTTCAAGTCAAAGTGTGCTAAGCCCTAACACCCTCCGCTCATCTGAGGAAACCAAAGACCTCTTACTCAGAGAGAGAGAGACAGAGAGATCACTGGACACCCTGTCTGTAAAATGCTCTAATCTCTGGGTAATTTTACACAATGACCTCAAGCCATGAGGCAGCAGCTCATTTAGCTCAGGGTGATACGTGATCCACTGTCTGCAGACTTGCTGGTGGTTCTGCGGCAATAGCTTGTTGAATTATTGCTGATTGAGAAGGTTAGTGTTCACGACTGTAGACAGTGTACTGCCCAATGGGATTTTTAAAATATAGCGCTTTGTATCAATCACTGCAGAACAAAGTGACTTCAAATGTAATATTCTGGCCTTTACTGTTCATTTATAAGACAGTATGGCGTAGACAGCAAAGTCAGAATTAAAGAGCAGACAAGGAGCAAGGGCATGCCGAGACCGGATTGAACCCACTGAGAGACAGCTGATACATGAATGATAAAAAATAACATCTTTTCTTTGGGACAGTTTGTTCTACAGGAGTGCAACCAACTCCACAGAAAAAAAAAATTAAATTAAAAAATACAAATAAAAAAAGCCATTTTTTTATTATTTTAAAAGGCCAATCATTGCAAGTAATGTGGAAAGACAGACCTGCATTAGTGTTTTAAAATCAAATCCAAGGATACATCCAAACTAGGTGAATAAAGGTAAAGTGGGACCACTGTCAAAATATTACACTTTTGCATTTAAAATATTACAGTTGTTGTATTTAATATTTTATTAATTTTCCCTACATATATGTAGCCGTTTAAAAATAATGGCTGAGCTAATCTGGCATTATATTTTAAAACAACAGCAATTATATATCAATTTATTTATAGAAATAAACATATATAAACAATATGTTTAATTAAATGTATATGTATATATTTAGTCACATATTTGAGATTGAAAAGGGAAAAAAACTTGACATTCCATACAATGTTCATAAAATAGTTATTTGTTTATTTGCATAATTATTTTATAAAAATGATCAACTTTCTGGACTAGTCAAATAAATGTAGTCAAAAGCATTCTACCGTATGAAGACCAACAGAAATCTGGAATGTTCAACAAATATTGACATCATTTAAAAAATAAAAACCACTGGACAATATATTTTGTGATTAAAAAAAAAAAGGTCCCACTTAGCTTTAGAAATAAACAAGCTTTTAAAACTCAAAAAAATGTCCTAGTCCTTTAAGAAAAAAAGAAAGACCAATCTAAACAGGCCTACAGAACCCAGTAACCAACACATGACCAAAACAATCACCATACAGCCCAGAACCCTGAATAAAGCCTAAAAGGGTGACTGATGGGGGGGAAATAAATAAAAGAGGTATCTTTGCTAAACGATTGAAAATCCTTTATTTTTAAGAAAGCAGGTTTTGATTTAGCCTCATATTTAGGCGTTAATGTCCGCGCATCAGCACCGAGCACTAAATAATAGCTTCATAAATGGTAGGAGATCATTATAAACGCGGCCTACTGATCCTGTAAATATTTCTTTTAGCACAGTAACCCGTGTTTATGTCGTTTGAGCCGCGAGGAAATAAAGCAATGAGATTAAAAACGACAGCTCACCTGATGGACGAACACATCCAGGGGTGAGTCCAGACAGATGCCCTCCCGGTGGGTCATGGACAGAAAGCCGAAGCCCATCCGCACATTAAACCATTTACACACCCCACTTCCAGGAAACGAGCTCGCGGCTTCCTCCTCCTCTGTCTTTGCACAGCCCCCTAGAAATAAAGCACACAAGAAAATCAGTCTCGATTAATTCTACAAACAGAAATATCACGCTATCGAAAGCGGCCGAAATGAATGCATGTGTGGCTCTTACGCTGCTGTGTGAACATGCACTGAGGAATACTTTGCTTTCGTTCAGCACTTATTTTACAAATGTGTAGGACTGCTTTTATAATCTAAAATAAAATGTTTGTTTCTATAAAAGCGCAAATAGATGCACAATCCATCCGTAGTTTGTGTAGCAGCCTAGACTATCAATTCTTCAACAGGTAATTTTCAGTTTATTTCTTTGCCGATTTTGTAGACAGCAACGAAAGTAAAAACGCAATAACAAACCATTTTCCCTCAGAGAATAGCATTAAATGTCTTAAATCACCAATAAATCTGAAAAATGCAAATTTAAAAACAGAGAAAGTCGCAGTCAGACCAAGAGAAACCATGCTATTTCCTCCCGAATCACCAGTGATCAATATTTAGCCGTATCACGCTGAAAAAAAAACGATTTTTTTTAAATCGATATATCGTTTACTTTCCTTAAAGTGCTATATTTTAGCATTAAATTGCACAAAATGTTAAAACGGGAAGTAGATTTATCAGTGCGCGTCCCTCTCAGTAATTAAGCAGAAATGCGCACGCGCTCACCTGAGAAATATTGCTCATAAACTGAGCCCATTTCACCCATCTCGCCCATCAACCTCCAAATCAATCCCAAGTTTTGTAAAATCTTCAGACTTCCCTCCACATCTCAATCCATCCAAAACAAACAAATAAAAACTACTTTACTGACGCCAGAAGAAACGCACCAACAAAAGATCTGAGGTACATTTCAGCGGTAACGACGCGCAAATTCCAGGGCTTCTGGGAAGAGCCCTTTGTAAAGATCCCCAAATCTGAAAGACAATGCAGGAGATCCGTCCCACCCCCTCCTCTTTATCCCCCTCTCTCTCTCTTCACTGACCCCCCGCTGGAAGATCACCCACGACCTCACCTTCAGCCATGTCTCCAGGATGTCTTCAACCTCTTCTTGCTTCACACCGCGAGGGAAGCGCATTGATTGGGCGCCCAAACAGAATAAAACAGCGGCCAGTGTTTATTCCCGAGTGAATCATGGGACACGGGTCACTGTAGCATCTCCTCAGCTTTAGGTCAAGTCTGATGAATTGCGCATTTCTGCGGCGATATAGGGTCCAAATTCGCCAAGGGGCCAATCGCAGATGGAGAACATGTAAGCTTGGGGAATAGGAAGTGCCCTCCCCTCTTAACCCCCCAGCATGCTGACACACACGAGCGCGCGCGTTTCTGTGAATTAGGGGACTTTGCATAGACTTCTATTACTTTTATACTGACCAAACTATATTTTCTATCCCCTAAACCTATAAGAAAACCTGTTTGCATCCTTACACTTTCAGATAAACATAATTTAGCCTACTGTTTTATTTTTTTTATTTTTCCCCCTGCCCAAAAATTTCAGGTTTTGCTATCCTTGTCGGGACATTTGGTCACACACACACACACGCGCACACACACACTGGGACAGCAATAAAAGCCTGACCACTTTCTCCACAACAAAGCATTGATTTATTGCGGCGTTTGTTTATCTATTCTCACATCCCACCTCAAAACTTATTAATTTCTTTTAAAACATATTATTTTTCAACATTGTGTTATTTTAAAATTTAGCAGGCAATTTATTCATGATATAGTTCTCTCTACAAAACGATATCATAAAGTACTGTGGGGAAAAATCTGCAAGTATAAGATACTTCATCAAAGCGTGATTTTTACTAAAATATGCATAAAACGCCATAAATAACGTGCACTGATCGTCAAAACAGCATCAGATATTTGTGTGCAACCCAAAGCAGATGCGTCTTACACGAAGACTCGCTATAAAAGTGATGATATTGACGATGTTCAAAGGATGACAGCAGTTCTGGTTTGGGCTTCGTGAAGCGCACATGTCTGCAGTGTCCTATTGTTATCACACCTCAAGCAGACAATGACACACTGCGCCTGTAAATGCCATTTAATTGATCTCTGACGCCAGCGCGTAATGAATAATGATTGCCTGTTTCAAACACACTCAGCTATTTACAATGACATGAATCTGCAAAACGTTTTGAAGCATGGAGGGAAATTGATTTAAAAATAGAAATATATATGTATATATATATATATATATTTTTTTTTTTGCGCATCGTTATAATATAACAAAAAGCTTAAATGACATTTATATCCCATATTTTTGGATGGAGGAGATATTCATTTTATTAAATGAATTCCATATATTTCACAAATTAAAATATATAGTTG